>NC_044977.1:105186223-105839964 GCF_008728515.1 Papio anubis | reverse complement strand
TTTGACAGGGTTGTTTTTTTCTTGCTGATTTGTTTGAGTTCCTTATAGATTCTGGATGTTAGTCCTTTGGTGGATGCATAGTTTGTGAATATTTTCTCCCACTCTATGGGTTGTCTGTTTACTCTGCTGATTTTTCTTCGCCTGTGCAGAAGCTTTTTAGTTTAATTAGGTTCCATTTATTTATTTGGGCTTTTTTTTTTGCATTTGCTTTTGGGTTCTTGATCACGAAGTCTTTGCCTAAGCTAATGCCTAGAAGGGTTTTTATGGATTCAGGTCTTAGATTTAAGTCTTTGGTGCATCTTGGGTTGACTTTGTATACAGTGAGAGTTGAGGATCCAGTTTCATTCTTCTACATGTGGCTTGCCAATTATCCCAAGCACCTTTTGTTGAATAGGGTGTCCTTCCCCCACTTTATGTTTTTGTATGCTTTGTCAAAGATCAGTTAGCTGTAAGTATTTGGCTTTACACCTGGTTTCTCTGCTCTGTTCCATTGGTCTGCATTCCTATTTTTATACCAGTACCATGTTGTATTGGTAACGATACCCTTGTAGTATAGCGTGAAGTTGGGTAATGTGACGCCTCCAGATTTGTTCTTTTTGCTTAGTATTGCTTTGGCTATGTGGGCTCTTTTTTGGTTCCATGTGAATTTCAGGATTTTTTTTTTCTAGTTCTATTTAGAATGATGATGGTATTTTTATGGGAATCGCGTTGAATCTGTAGATTGCTTTTGGCAGTATGGTCATTTTCACAATATCGATTCTACCCATCCATGAGCAAAGGTATTTCCATTTGTTTGTGTCATCTGTGATTTCTTTCAGCAGTGTTTTGTAGTTTTCCTTGTAGAGGTCTTTCAACTCCTTGGTTGGGTATATTCCTAAGTATTTTATGTATGTATGTATGTATGTATGTATGTATTTATTTATTTATTCTTGCAGCTATTGTAAAACGGATTGAGTTCTTGATTCTCTTGGTTTGTTGTTGGTGTATAGCAGTGCTACTGATTTGGGTATGTTAATTTTGTATCCTAAATCTTTATTGAATTCCTTTATCAGATCTAGGAGCTTATTGGATGGGTCTTTAGGGTTTTCTAGGTATACAATCATGTCATTGGTGAACAGTGATGGTTTGACTTCCTCTTTACTGGTTGAGTGTCCTTTCTTTCTTTCTCTTGTCTGATTGCTCTGGCCAGGACTTCCAGTACTAAGCTGAATAGATGTCAGTGGGCATCCTTGTCTTGTTGCAGTTCTCAGGGGAAACCATTTTAAAATTGGATCTACACATCAGCAGCAGGTTTGTTTCTGAGGCTATCTCATTCTGCAGGACAGGAAAGATGACCCAACATTTTCGTTATCAGGAAACTTCAGTAAGATCAAATCTAGACACTTTATTGTAATTGTATGGAAGACAGAATGAGAACTATTTTGTTTTTTCTTAAATTTTCCTCTAGCTGTCTGTGTCCCTTGATTTTCTTGCATAAGATATTGTAAAAAGATCTAATGGGTTAGGTAACATAAGAAGGAAGAGTTTATCTATCAAATACATATCAAGTTTATTTATCAAATACATGTGTTAGATGTTTTATGTTAAGTTAGTCTTTACATCAAGTTATGAGGGTGATATCCTTATTTTACAACTGTAGGAACTATCTGTAGCTCAGAGAATGCGGGCCAATATTTGACCTCAAGTTTGTAAGACCATTATCACCCTGAATTGTCCTAACACCAACCTAATCTGTTTTTATTCTGGCTTTATTGAAACCTGGTAAAGCTGATTTTTCAAATACATCCATACCGTATTGGCAGTCCTAATTAAGATTTCTCACCATTGTGTGAACCATTCACATTTCCAGTTATAAGAAAATTCAAAATGAAAATACTATTTCTACTATGACAGTTTCTATTAAATTTTGTTATAAGAAAGTTTTACTTTGCTCCCTTAATTTCCTTTAAAAATCTGTCATCCTGGTTAAGTTCCTACGCAGTGCATGGAGAGCAGCACAAGAGGGCCCAGTGACTCAGACATCAAGCTGAAACAGGCAGTCAGCTTCCACCTGTGGTGCTCTAGACCTAGAAGATGGTGAATGCATTGGAGTCCCCTCACTGCCTTTGTAATGGGATCCTTCTGTCAAATAGCTTTTTATTTCATCTTTTTCCAAGATGTGAGATAATTAACTTTTACTTCTTCAGTTTCTGGCTCCAGCTCTACAGGATGCAAGAGTTACCCTCAAAACTATGGTCATGGCAGATAAAGTCTTTCTTCCTGCCACTTCTGTCTCACTGCTTTTTTCATCACTGGTCGATATATGCAACCAATAATTCAGACATAATAGTTGTCTGCCAACAAGGTTACATAGATGTGATGGGGGTTATACCCCAGAAAGCCTGCTTTCCTCTGGAAGAAGCACTTTTAGTCTTCAAAAAAAGAAATGACCCAAATTACTTTTTTTCCTTATCTCCCCCTCTTCCTCCTTCCCCCAAGCTTACTGAAAATCAGGCCTATAGAATAGGCCTTGTAAATCCATCTGATTCTCTTTCTCATTTCTCTACATACTACCCACAGGAGAAACTAATTTCAACTGAAGTACTCAACATTCTAGTATATTTTCTCAACAAACATTACTCAATCAAATAATTTATTTTTTAAATTTTATTTATGATTTTTGAGATGGAGTCTCACTTTGTCGCCCAGGCTGGAGTGCAGTGGCACGATCTTGGCTCACTGCAAGCTGCACCTCCCGGGTTCATGCCATTCTCCTGCCTTAGCCTGCTGAGTAGCTGGGACTACAGGCGCCCACTACCACGCCCAGCTAATTTTTTGTTTTTAGTAGAGGCGGGGTTTCACCATGTTAGCCAGGATGGTCTCAATCTCCTGACCTTGTGATCCACCCGCCTCGGCCTTCCAAAGTGCTGGGATTACAGGCATGAGCCACTGCTCCCGGCCTATCAAATAATTTAAATTTCTCCTTTGATTATTTCTTTATTAAATTCGTAGTAGCAAATAACAATCTTCTTTGGCATTGATTAGCATGAGAAGAAATTATCTTGCTATTAATTGTTTAAAAAATAGTATTTGTTAGTCAACAGGCAACTTGATATAAATTCAAAGAAAAATATCTAAGATTTGCTAGATTTCAATTAACAGGGCTCGGAGTTCTTGAGAGTAGATAATAAGCTAACACATTGTTATGTACCAGAACATTCAAGTTGTTATTCCTTTTAAAACTTCAAAAGCAAGAACATTCTTAGACACTCATTAGGGAGTTTTATATGGTATTGTTCAAAATCAACTGAGTTTTTCCCCACTACTTGGAACTGGTTTTATTTCTTGGTGTTTATTGTTCTCTAGGAAAATGTTTTGTCTTTTGGGGTAAATGTACAAATAATGCCAGGAGGAAGTATGAACAACTTCCAAGTAAGTATTCAGTAAATGATATTTATGTTCACTAGCCATAATTTTCTGTTAACCATTGCACATTGCTTAATTATTTTGAATTCCCACTATACTTGGAGATTCAGTTTATATGCCATTTAATGAAATAGGAACAGTGATATTAATGCCTGTTTTCATTTGTCCGTTTTAAAAGAATATTAGCTTTCTGATATAAATAGGTCATA
The DNA here is from genome assembly GCF_008728515.1 of Papio anubis. NCBI lineage: Eukaryota > Metazoa > Chordata > Mammalia > Primates > Cercopithecidae > Papio > Papio anubis. Next base: position 105,836,350 of record NC_044977.1, on the reverse strand, counting down.
TCAATACTCTGTTACTATAATTAAATATATATTACTATAATTAAACCAAATACTAAAAAATGAGATTTCAGTGTTCAGCAGTAGTGTCATTTCTCAAAAGAGTGTCTTCAACATTAAACTTATAAATTAAATGAAGATTAGTATGTCTCAGGAGTACATAGAGATGATTGATCATCCTAATATAAATGCAGCATTTTGAGGATACTTTTGCCCATTTTCCAATAATCTTGTTATTGTTCTGTAGTACTAAGTGATTCATTACTTCAGCCAGTATTTAATGTTAAGTGATTCATTACTTCAGCCAGTATTTCATGTATGCCTGCATTGAGCCAAACACTATTTCTGGTATGACAATACATTGGTGAATAAAAAAATAACCATAGTTCCCACTATCATATAGCTTGCCATCTAGTAAGGGAACTAGACATAAATAATTAAATAAACAAGCATTATATCAAATATATAGCTTCAAATTGTGATAGGTACATAATTGGCATAAAGGGAAATAGTAGAATATTATAGGGAAAATAACATGAGGGAAACATACTTTAGATAGTTAGGGAATCTTTATATGCAGAGGTAATATTTAAGCCAAGACTTGAAGGCTAAGGTGGTACCAGCCATGTGAAAAACATTTCAGGCAAGAAATTTCAGGCAAGAGAGAACAGCAAGCACAAAGGATCTGAGGAGACAAATGACTTGTTCAAGGAACTGAAAAAAGATCAGCAGCTGGAACATAGTGCCTAAAAGGGAAAATGGCCAGAAATGAGGTTGAAGAAGTGGGTAGACAGGGCCTGGTTAGCCTTAAAGACCCTGGTAAACAGGTAAGCATGCATTATATCAAATATATAGTTTCAAATTGTGATAGGTATTTAATTGACATAAAGGGAAAGAATAGAATATTACAGGGAGAGTAACATGAGGGAAACCTACTTTAGATTAGGAGACAAATGACTTGTTCGATCAAGAGTTTGGTTTTATTCTTAGGAAACACTGAATGGTGATTGCAGTTGTAGAAAATGAATAGATAGCCAGATTTGTATTACCAGCCCAGTTCTCACTTATTTTCCAGAGCTGTGTAACAATCAGACTTTTGAAGTTCTGTAAATTTGTACATTTCCCTTTGATGCAGAAAAATCTTCATACAGACAGAACTAAGGATGAAAATAATACCAAGAAATTGTTTTTAGTATTTTTATAGAACTAAGGCTTTGATGGAAATATGAGATAAGGACATAAATTCTGTTGTCCAATAAAAAGTGAAAAAAATGCAATTTTACCAGTGATCAAAGAAATGCAAGCTAAATCAACTATACAATACCATTTTTTTTACTTATTAAGCTGGCAAATATTTAAAAATACATAATTAAACTGAGACACATTAAAAATACATATGCATTTACATTGATAAGGATGTGAGGAGAGAGATACTTTTATGTACTACTAGTGGGAATGCATATTTGTGTAAGTCCACAAGCCCTTGTCTAAGTCACTTTGGCCAGATATGTTTCAGAATTCAGAATTTTTTGGATTTTATAAATGTAACATGAAGACTTTCACTTCAGGACAAGATGCATTTGGAGGGTTTTTTTTTGGAGAGGGGAGGGGCAAAATATATAAAATAATGGTTCATAAGACATTGGACACCAGGCAGTGAATGATAGTGACCCCTGAAAAATAAGAAACAAATGACATAAACCCTAGGATTTCTACCAGATTACTCCCTGGAGAAAGTTTTCATGCCATGACTCAGAGAGGGAGAACCAAGGCAGAGCTTAGTCCCTCTGGGTCAAGGGGACAGAGCTCAGAGTCCAGGAAGGACAAGGTGGCTAGAGTTTGCAGGATGGAGTATTAGGAGAGAGCCATACAGAGGGCTCCATAGATCTGCAGAAGGTAACTTTTGAGTATTCAGTTTAGTACTTACCCACTTACCCACTGTGTGAGGAAACTACTTCAGGTCGAAAAAAAAAGTGTCACCCAAAAGGATTAGATTGAACAATGTCCCAGACTCACAGAGAGCCAGAAATAATGCTTGCTCCCACCAGCCAGCCTGGAAATCTTCATAAATCCCAAGGTAGCACTGAGAGTACTAAGTAAGTTCTTAGCCTCAGTAGTGGGGAAAAAATTAACTTTAAACTAACTGCCACTTTGATCTCACCTAACAAAGCTTAAAAGCAACCTAAAAAGATAAAACTATTTCCAAGTGTTTTAACCACATTGCAGAACAGAGCTTAGCAATGTATAAAGAATTATTAAAATATCCAATACCCAACAAGATAGAATCCACAATGTCTAGTATTTGATCAAAAATTACTAGGCATGCACAGAAGCAGGAATATACAAGCCATGATAATGAGGAAAAAAAAAAACCCATTGAAACTAACACAGAAATGACCCAGATGATAAAATTAGTAGACAAGGACATTTAAAGTTACAATTGTATTCCATATGTTCAAGAAGCTAGAAGAACAATTGCATATGTCAAATGGAAATATGGAAGTTAGAAAGAACCAGCAGAACATCTAGAGATTAAAACTACAATGTCTGAGATGAAGAGTTATACTAGATAAGATTAATAGCAGAATGGACATTGGAGAAGAAATGATTAGTGAACTTAACAATATAGCAATAGAAACTATGCCAAATCAAACACAGAAAAAAGACTAAACAGAAATGAACAGGGCTTGGTGCAGTGGCTCATGCCTGTAATCCCAGCACTTTGGGAGGCCAAGGCAGGAGGATCACTTGAGCCCAGAAGTTTTAGACCAGTCAGGACAACATGATGAGACCCTGTCTTTACAAAAGTTTTTTAAAAATTAGCCAAGCGTGATGGCACATGCCTGTAGTCCCAGCTGAGGAGATGAGGCAAGAAGATCACTTGAGCCAGAAGGTCAAGGCTGCAATGAGCTATGATTGTGCCATGAGACTCCAGCCTGGGCACCAAAGCAAGACCCTATCTCAAAAAAGAAAAAAGAAAAAGAAATGAATAGATCATTGGTGAACTGTGGAACAACTTCAAGTGGCCAAATATACATCTAATTGGAATCCTAAAAGAAGTAGGGACACAGAGTAAAAAAAAAAAAAAAATCTGAAGAGACGTAATAGAGTTCTAATTCCAGTAATGGCAGAGCAGCCTATATTAGATGACTTTTGTGCTAATAATTATAAGCCCTAGGTAAAATATGTAAAAAACATTGTTTAGAGAGCAACTGGAAGCAGGCAGAAACTATAGGGAATGCAAACCTTGAAAGAAGAGAAACAAACTAGATGAGTTTTACATTTAACCAGCTTTTCTAGGGCACTTCTTGGCTTGCCATGGAGCACTGGAGAGAGGAGCTTGAATAGCAAGTCTCATTCTTACTGGGTTGAAGAAACAGAGGTCAAAGTACAAGACTACCAAAGCAGCTCTAAATTGAGGGAGAAAATCTCAGAAAGAAGCATGCCACTGAAGAGGGAGCCCCAAGTTCTCTTTGCAGATTTCCAAATTGTGTACAGACAGACCATGCTTCCAGAAAGCAGCATCAGGTCCTAAAGAACTAAGCAGAGATTTCAGCAGCTGCCTGGTGCTGAGTTTTGAATGTAAATGTTGCTATGTTACAGGGATTGATAAATACCTCAAATTTTTTGAAACTGCAGAAGGGCTATGGTTGAGGACTAAGGGATTTCTCAGGACTAAGGGCAAAAGCACAATAAATCCTAACAAAGCCAAAGCCCAAACTATCATAGGATCAGTAGGAGGAAGAAGGGAAGTGTAACCTATAATCAAGAGAGAAAGCATCAGTAGAAGCAGACCTATGAATGACCCAGATGCTGGAATTGGCTGTGAAGGACTTTAACATAGAAATTATAACTATGTTAAAGTATTTTGTGGAAAAGATTAGCAGAATGATTGAACACATGGAGAAACCTCAGCACAGAAGTAGAAACTCTGAAGTAAAACCAAGTGTAAATTGTAGAGCCAAAAAACATATCTAAAGTGAAAATTTTATTAGGTGTCCACAGCATTTTTAACGCTAAGAAAAAAGTTAGTAAATTTGAATACAGTTCAGTAGAAATGATAATTGTAACTGAAGCACAAAGGCAAAAATAATTGAAGAAAGTGAAAAAGCTCTCGGTGACCTGTGAAACAATATCTGGAAGTCTATCGTATATACAAATTATAGCTATATCTATATTATATAGATATATATTAATATATGTTAGATATTTATAAATTATAGATATATGTACACTATATATGATATATATGATAGACAAATATATGAATATATATGTAACAAATATAGAATATATATATAATTGAATTTCTGGAACATTAGGAGCAAGAGAATGGGAGCTGGGGACATTGGACCTAATAATATCTGCAATTTTCCCGAATTTCATAACAAACATCAACCCATAGAGTCAAAAACTCAGCAAACCTCTAGCAGAATAAATATAAAGAAAACCGTACCCAAACACATCATAGTCATAGTCAAGCTGCTGAAACCAAAGATGAAGAAGAAATCTTAAAAGGAGCCAAAGACAACAATAAGAATGATGACTAATTTCTTATTTTTTAAAAAAGGAGGCCAGAAGACAATAAACTGGCATTTAAAATGCTAAAAAGTAAGTTAATATGGTGCATGTATTATACATGACATTCCTTGCCAAGACCAGCTCAGTCGTGGAGACCATAACCCAGCAGCGCTAGAGGAATTACACACACACATAGAAATACAGCGTGTGGAGTGGGAAATCAGGAGTCTCCCAGCCTTCAGAGCTGAGAGCCTCAGACAGACATTTACCCACATATTTATTGACAGCACGCCAGTGATAAGCATTGTTTCTATAGATTATAGGTTAACTAAAAGCATTTCCTACAGGAAATAAAGGGATGGGCCAAAATAAAGGGATGGGTCTGGCTGGTTATCTGCAGCAGGAACATGTCCTTAAGGCACAGATCGCTCATGCTATTGTTTGGGGTTTCAGAACACCTTAAGCAGTTTTCCACCCAGGGTGGGCGAAGTGTTCCTTGCCCTCATTCCAGTAAACCCACAACCTTCCAGCATGGTCGTCATGGCCATCACGAGCATGTCACAGTGCTGCAGAGATTTTGTTTATGGCCAGTTTTGGGGCCAGTTTATGGCCAGATTTGAGGGCCTGTTCCCAACATGTCCCCCTTATTTGTTTTGCAAAGCGATAAAAGCAAAGGCAGCTTTGCATGGTGAGCTACTTCTCACAGGAGTCAGGATCCACATCTGCAGACTATACAAAGACAAACAACACAGATTAAAAGCACAATCATCATTGAAATCACAGACCTTCCATGTATTTTTATCCATTTTAATGGATTACTAGCTGCTAATTTGTCTGCAGCTCCTTCAAGCACTCCAGTTCCTGGCATTATGCCTGGGACACTTTAAGTATTTGTTCTTTCAATTTCGTAATATCCAAAGACAAGTTTGTAGAGTGTCCTTCTAGATGCTTTTTTATTCTTTCCTAAATTTTGGTCTTATTAAGAGCTATTCATAGTTTCCACAAATCCTTATGTTTAACTCCTACAACAGGCCATATCATTGGAGGTTGAGGTGCCACTATACCACCATGGTTCCAGATAATAGGAACTCTTGCCGTACTTCTTACCATTTCTACCATCTGACCATTTTGTTCAGACCAGCTGAACACAGTGTGGCCGTGGCACCCAGACTGAGAGGTGCAATTTAAGCTAAACATCCCCTTAGGGGACCAATCAATAATGATTCCATAGGAATCATTGTGCAGCACCTCTGCCTGTTCTGCAATGCAATCTTCCCAAACAAGTACACTGATTTTTTCTAACTGGAACCAATCCTGTTTACAAATAGGTTTTTGAGGGTGGTATGCCTCAATTATTGGAGCAGATTTATTATGGTAAATCCTGAGATCAGAAAGCATGTGTAACTGTGTCAAAGTGATTACATCCAGGCATTATTGCCAGCCAAGATTGATAAATATGCCCAATAAGTATAATTGTTCTCTGTGCCAGCCCTTGTTGAAGGAATATTCATGGCAATGGTAATCACCACTATCATAGTTACCATTAAATTACTCATTGTGACTGGTTGTCCCGCTTTCCTCAGGTTTTCTTCCGCCATCTGTGACAGCTTCTTAATCTGTCCCCAAGTAGGTGGCTGTGTTCAACGGGTGTTGCTCTTGACAGTTGGGGTCCTCCTCAGCATCAGTCTTGACATGGCTGCAACCGGAGGGTCCTCGGGTTCCTCCCAGAATCTCTTCCTCGGCATCTGGCTTATGATAAGGTTTCAGGTGTCTTAATGGTATCCAAATCAGCTGTTGATTCGGTCCTGGAGAAACACAAGCATAACCTCTACCCCAAGTTATTATTTTACCTATTTCCCAACTTTTTGTTATCAGATCTCTCCACCAAACCAGTTGTTCTGCTTCTGTCTTTGCAGCTGGTTTCTGTAGATGCTGTTCAGCCGCTGATAGCATCTGGCCTTTAGACAGGCTCAAAAAATTTAAAGTTAATAATGCTAGATTCACTTGCGTATCAGGTGTCCCATAGTACCTGTTTCTCCCCCTTTTTTGTTTTTGTAACTGGTGTTTCAGGGAGAGATTCATTCTTTCCACTATGGCTTGTCCTTGAGAATTATATGGGATGCCAGTAATGTGTTTAATATTCTATGTAGAGAAAAATTAGGTAGAGCTCGGCTAGTATAGCCTGGGACATTATCTGTTTTAATAGAAGCTGGAATGCCGATCACTACAAAACACTGCAAAAGGTGACATTTAACACAGGCAGAAGACTCTCCTGATTGGCATGTAGCCCAAAGTGAGAAAAGGTATCCACACATACATGTACATAAGCTAGTCTCCCAAATGAGGGAACGTGTGTGACATCCATTTGCCAAAGAGAATTAGGTTCCAGTCCTCAAGGATTAAGTCCTCTTGTAAAAGATGAGGAATGCACCATTTGGCAAGTTGGGCATCGCTGGATGATAGCTTTAGCTTCTTTCCAGGTAATGCTGTATCTGCATTTGAGACCAGAGGCATTAACATGGGTTAAATTGTGAAAGTGTCTAGCATTAGACACTAGCGATCAGCCATTTGATTTCCTGTAGTTCAAGGTCCTGGAAGAGGTGTATGAGCCCTAATGTAAGTGATGTAAAAAGGGTGCATTCTCCTCTTTTAACTGATGTTTGCAGTTGGGTAAATAAAGTCATCAGTTGTTCATCTGTATGAAATTGTAACTGAGCATTTTCTATTAATGTTGTGAAATGAACCATGTATGAAGAATCAGAAGTCACATTAACAAGCATATCAAAAGCAGTCATACCTCAATTACAGCTACAAGCTCCGCCTTTTGAGGTGAAGTATAGGGCGTCTGAAAAATTTTACCTTTTGATCTGGAATAAGAAGCTTTACTGTTAATAGACCCATCTGTAAAAACATTCCCAGCACCTTCAGTTGGCTTAAATTTGGTTATTTTAGGGAGAATCCAATTAGTTAATTTCAAAAATTGAAACAGTTTTGTTTTAGGAAAAGGGTTATCAAGAATACCCACAAAGTCAGCTAAATGGGTTTGCCAAGTAAGACTATAAAAGCTTGCTGTATTTGTGCCTTCGTGAGAGGAACAGTAATTTTTCCAGGATCATATCCATGTAATTTAACAACCCGAGTTCTCCCATTTCCTATCATAGTAGCGATTTGATCCAAATAAGGAGTTAGGGTCAGTGAATTTGTATGTGGAAGAAAAAAACATTCTACTAAGCCCTGCTTTTGGGCAATAACACCAGTAGGTAAATGCTGAGTTGGAAAAATTAGCAAATCTAGAGTCTTTTCTGGATCTATTTATTTACGCTTTATGGACTTGCTTTTTAATTAGCTGCAGCTCTGCCTCAGCTTCTTTTGTTAATTGCCAAGGGCTAGTGAGACTAGGATCTCTTCTAAGGATAGAAAACAGATTACTCATGGCATAGGTAGGAATGCCTGTAGAAGGTCATATCCAGTTAATGTCCCCTAGTAATTTTTGAAAGCCATTTAATGTTTTCAATTGATCCCTACGTATGGTTACTTTCTGTGGCACAATGGTAGTGTTATTTACTAAGGCCCCTAAGTAGGAGTAAGGAGTGGTAGTCTGAATTTTGTCAGGAGCTATAATTAAACCAGTGTGAGAAATCGAATTTTGCAAGTGATCATAACATTGGAGTAATATTTCTCAAGTGGGGGCAGCACAAAGTATATCATCCATATAATGAATAATGTAACACTGTGAACATTTTTTACAAGTAGGTTCAATTGCTTGTCCTACATACCTCTGGCAAATTGTTGGACTGGTTAACACGCCTTGTGGCAACACTTTCCAATGATAACGCTTAGCAGGCTGCAGGTTGTTTACTGCAGGAATTGTAAATGCAAACCTTTCAGTCCTGGTCAGCTAAGGGCATAGTAAAGAAACAGTCTTTTAAATCTATGACTGTTAAAGGCCAGTTTTTCGGAATCATAGCAGGAGAAGGCAATCCTGACTATAATGTCCCCATTGGTTGTATAACTGAATTGATGGCTCTTAAATCAGTTAACATTCTCCATTTACCTGATTTTTTCTTAATTACAAAAACTGGAGAATTCCAAGGGGAAAATGTTGGAGCTATGTGTCCATTTTCTAATTGTTCAGTAACTAATTCCTCTAAAGCCTCCAGTTTCTCTTTTACTTAGTGGCCATTGTTCTGTCCAAATTGGCTTATCTGTTGACCATTTTAAAGGTATAGGTTTTGAAGGCTTAACAATGGCTGCCATCAAAAATGATATCCTAAACCTTGGCAGGAACTTTGTCTTTCCACTTGAAGTAGTTCCTTCAAACCTTGTAGATTTTTTCCTAATCCCATACCAGGGACATACCCCATTTCATGCATTATATGTTGACTTTGAGGGCTATATAATTGTTCTGGAATTAGAACTTGTGCTCCCCATTGTTGTAATCAATCTCTTCTCCATAAACTCATAGGTACAGAAGTTATAATTGGTTGAATAGTCCCAGGTTGCCCATTGGGCCCTTCACAATGCACAATATAACTACTTTGATACCCTTCAGGGGCTTTACCAGCTCCAACTATGTTAAATTGGGCAGATTGAATTGGCCATGTGGACGGCCAGTGTTGTAGAGAAATGATTGAAATGTCCGCTGCTGTATCTACCAAACCTTTAAATTTCTTTCCCTGAATAGTTATTTCACAGCTGGGATGTTCATCAGTAATTTGATTTACCCAATAAGCTGCTTTCTCTTGTTTATTTGTGCTTCCAAATCCTCCTGTTCATTTAATTTCACTTTTCCCCATTTCCACATACGGCACAATCAGGAGCTGTGCTATACGCTCTCCTGGCTCTGCTTTCCAGAGAACAGAAGTAGATATAACAATTTGAATTTCCCCATTGTAATCTGAATCAGTGACTCCTGTATGTATTTGCACTCCTTTTAAATTTAAACTAGACCTTCCTATAAGTAATCCTATCATCCCTGCTGGCAAGGGTCCACAGACCGCTGTTGGAACTTTTTGTGGGGGTTCCCCAGGCAGAAGACTCACAGCTTTTGCACAGCATAAATCTACTGCGGCACTACCAGCTATGGTGGGAGACAGACATTGTACAGGGGTGAGGGAATGGCCTGAGCTGGAAATGCCCCGGTTTGGAATGGAGCCCGGGACGGCCCCTCATGGCATTTCCCAAAATCAGGTTCCCATCTTTATCAAACTTAGAATGACACTGATTAGTCCAGTGTTTTCCTGTTTTACATTTTGGACATATTTCAGGCTCAGCAGTTTTCTTTTTTTCCTTCAACTGGCAGCGTGACTCGCTGATTTTTTCTACATGCTTTTTTAGTATGACCATGCTTCCCACAGTTAAAACAAGCTCCAGGAAACGGAATATTTCCTTTATCCACTCTCAGTCCTGCCATTGCCTGGGCTAGCAGAGTAGCCTTATGCAGATTACCTCCAATACTGTCACAGGCCTTGATATAATCAACTAAATGTGCTTTTCCTCTAGTAGGTCACAGAGCAGCCTGGCAACCAGGATTAACATTGTCAAAAGCTAATAACTGCAGCACTATTTCCTGAGCAGCTGAATCTGCAATCACCTTTTTAAGAGACTCCTGTAACCGAGCTATAAAATCTGCATACGGTTCTTTCAGTCCCTGCTTTACAGCACTAAAGGAAGGGTATTGTTCTCCACCTGAAGTGATTTTTTCCCAAGCCCTAATGCACACTCCTCTAAGCTATTCTATGGCATCATCCTGCATAACCACTTGTGCATCTAAACCAACCCAGCTGCCAACCCCCAAAAGTTGGTCTGCAGTTATGTTAGTTTGAGGTTGGGCCTGGGCGTTGTGAGCAGCCTGAATGGAAGCTTCATCTGCCCACCAAGTTTTAAATTGTAAGAACTGAGCAGGAGTTAGACAAGCTCGAGTAAGAGCATCCCAGTCAGTAGGAATCATGTGACTGGAAACAGCAACATTCTTTAACAGTCCCATTAAGAAAGGAGAACCTGGTCCATATTGATTAATAGCTTGTTTAAATTCTTTGAGTAATTTAAAAGAAAAAGGCTCAAATGTAGCTATAATATTTCCCTGTTTATTATGGGGGTGTATTCTAACAGGGAACTGCCAAGCCTCTAAATCACCCTCTCTTCTAGCTTGCTGAATTTCTGCCTGAATCGAACTGAGAGCAGTTGCTCAAGGCGCTGCTTGAACAGTCACTGGGGCAACTACTTTTCACCCAGTATCCTCTGGAAAAGAAAGATCTGGAGGATCAGGCCGCTCTTTTTCTTCAAAATAATGAGGGGGTGTAGAAGGGTAGGGATGAACCTCTTCCTCCTTCCTCCTTTGCCGCTTTAGCTTTAGCTGGCAAACAGACCTGCTCTCTTACCTCTTCTGTTATTTCATTGTACTCTCATTCCCCCTCATCATTAGTGTGAAAAGGTTCCAAGGTGGAACGAACCAGAGCCCGCTTGTCCCATTGTTACCCTGATGCTTCCAAGCTCCCCTTCTTACTCACCACGGGGATTGCTTAAGAGTACTCGAGTGTCCTCCAGCTTGGTTCCACATTCTCCAACCGTCGCTCTGGCGACCCTTCAACTCAGGTTTGAGCCCCCACGTTTGGGCACCACTTGCCAAGACCAGCTCGGTCATGGAGACCCTAACCCAGCAGCGCTAGAGGAATTAAAGACACACACACAGAAATACAGCATGTGGAGTGGGAAATCAGGAGTCTCACAGCCTTCAGAGCTGAGAGCCTCAAACAGAGATTTACCCACATATTTATTGACAGCAAGCCAGTGATAAGCATTGTTTCTATAGATTATAGATTAACTAAAAGCATTTCTTACGGGAAATAAAGGGATGGGCCAAAATAAAGGGATGAGTCTGGCTAGTCATCTGCAGCAGGAACATGTCCTTAAGGCACAGATCGCTCATGCTATTGTTTGGGGTTTCAGAACACCTTAAGCAGTTTTCCACCCAGGGTGGGCGAAGTGTTCCTTGCCCTGATTCCGGTAAACCTACAGCCTTCCAGCGTGGTCGTCATGGCCATCACGAGCATGTCACAGTGCTGCAGAGATTTTGTTTATGGCCAGTTTTGGGGCCAGTTTATGGCCAGATTTGGGGGCCTGTTCCCAACAATTCCTGGTATGGACTAGTCTTTATTTCATAATTAAATGCTTTTGAGAGACAAGTAGAGACTATAAATGGTCTCACTTTGGTTCAGGCCACGTTTTGCTGCCAGATGACTTTTGGTGTGAGAAATATTTTTTAAACAATCCTTTTGGTTTCAGAGCTTTTTGGATGTCAGAATTATAGGAAAGGGATTTGTGGACCCATCTTGTCTGAAGGAAAAGTAGTAATACATATTTTTAAATGGTTACACCCTTTGAAGCAGGGACTTACAAGAATCTGTCCAACAGAAATCATCAAGTTTGTATGCCAAATATTATATACAAGGATACAACATTTTAAAAAATAATTTTTAAAAATTGAAAATAACCTAAATGTACCAATAGCCCACAGTTGATTAAATTAGTCATGGTATGTCTAGGCAGTGAATGAACTGCTTTGTAGCCATGAAAAATCATATGGTAGAAGAATATTGATATGTCAAAGTAAACATTCATAATGTGCAACATAGATCACAAAAACAGTGATTCCAAATTTTAATAGCAGTTATTGCTGTATGATTGGATTGTGCTTTTTATTTGCCTTGTTGAAGCTGTTATATTTCTTAAATTTCCGTGACTGAACATGTATTTCTTTTGTAATCAGAAAAATTAAGACTTTTTTTTTTTTAAGATTTAAAAAGGCTTCACTCTGTTGCCTAGGCTGGAGTACAGTGGTGTGATCATAGTTCACTACATCCTGGACCTCCTGGGCTCAAGCAGTCCTCCTACCTCACCCTCCCAAGTAACTGAGGCCTCAGGTGCACACCACCACTCCAGGCTAATTTTTAAATGTTTTGTGGAGATGGCATTTTGCCATGTTACCCAGGCTGGTCTCAAATTCCTGGGCTCAAGCCAACCTCCTTTTGGCCTCCCAAATTGCTGGGATTACAGGTATAAGCTACCATTCCTAGCCCTATTTTAACAACAATAAAAGGCCTGGTGTGGTGACTCATGCCTGTAATCCCAACATTTTGGGAGGCCAAGGTAGATGGATTACCTGAGGTCAGGAGTTCGAGACCAGCTGACCAACATGGTGAAACCCCGTCTCTACTAAAAATACAAAAATTAGGTATAGTGGGGTGCACCTGTGATCCCAGCTACTCGGGAGGCTGAAGCAGGAGAATTGCTTGAAGCCAAGAGGTGGAGGTTGCAGTGAGCTGAGATTGTGCCATTATACTCTAGCCGGGGCAACCAGAGGAAGACTTCGTCTCAAAAAAAAAAACAAAAAACAAAAAACAAGATGATGAAGAATTCATATTGCTCATATTGCTTTTAAACTTCAGCTCAGATTGTTTCATTAAGTCAGGAATCATTTTATTAACAAAGATCACAAAAAGTTCAGCATTATTAAGGCCCTAGCCTAGTATATCATCCATATCCCCAGATCTAGTGTCTGCACACCTGGATTTAAAGTGTCTCTTTTAAGCTTCATTGCCTGAGGCATTTCCAGAAGGAATCCTGTTAAGTGAAAAAATAAGGCCTTTCATGAGGGATGCTGGACCACTTCCGTTGCCACTTCAAACATGTTCTGACTTAATCTCTAGAGAACAGCCTTCTCCAATAAATTGTCCACCAGCACATCTAATTCTTGGCTTGTTTCTAAAAGTCTGCAGGTTCTTTCATGAGGTCACTTTTTTAAGCTTAAATAACTACTTTGCTTTGAAAATCTGTTTTCTCCCTTTTCAAAAAGAGCATACCAGAAGTTAAAATTGGATCATTTTTAGCAAGCTGCATCGGACATCTGGAGTGAATTGAAGAGTATGAATGTCATAGTATGTTACAGCAAAGACTGTCAAGTCTAATTTTTGCAGATCTACTAAATCTGAAAGGACAGTCTGGACAGCTAGCAGTTTTGATTGTTGAGCTGAGGTGTGTTTCCTAAAGTTATTCTTAAAATCAGAGAGGTTAAACAAAACCTGCAGCGTGGTCCTACTTGAATAGCGATGCAACGGTGATAGGAAATATCTTTATCATCTATATTATAGTCTCTTATAATTAGAGTTGAAAGAGGCTTGAGATCTTGTGACTGTTTACCAGTACCTCATTCTAGTCAGATAGTATCTAGTATCCATTGAGCTACTTATAGTAATAATTATATTTTGCCCTTGATATGGTTTGGCCATGTCCCCACACAAATCTCGTCTTGAATTGTAGTTCCCGTAATCTCCATGTGTTGGGAAAGGGACCTGGTGGGAGGTAATTGAGTCATGGGGCCGGTTACCCTCATGCTGTTCTTGTGATAGTGGGTGAGTTCTCATGAGATCCTATGGTTTTATAAGGGGCTTTTCCCCTTTTGCTTGGCACTTCTCTCTCCTACTGCCTTGTAAAGAAGGATGTATTTGCTTCCCCTTCGCCATGATTGTAAGTTTCCTGAAGCCTTCCCAGCCATGTGGAACTGAGTCAATCAAACCTCTTTCCTTTATAAATTACCCAGTCACAGGAATTTTTTAATAGCACCATGAGAATGGACTAACCCCTGTAAATTAATAAGTAGATATTCTGGTCTCTGTATATTTAATATTTTTGCTAGAATTCACTGCTGAAACCCTGTGGGCTAGGAATTTTCATTGCAAAAGGATGTTTGATAACAAATTGAATTTATTTAATAGATATAAGGCTATTCATATTTTCTGTTTTGGGTCCATTTGTGTAAGTTCTGTTTTTAAGGAATGTATCCTTTTCATTTAATTTGTCAAGCTTATTGGCATAAAATTATTCACAAAAGGCTCTTACCATCTTTTAAATATCTGTAAATGATGTTGCATGTTGTAATATATCCTCTTTCATTGCTGATACTGGTAATTTATAGTCTCCTTTTCTTGATCAAGCTCCATAGCAGATTATCAATTTTATTTATCTTTTCAAAGAACCAATTTTGACTCTGATAATTTTCTTGGTTGTTTATTTTTATTTTTATTTCACTGATTTTTGCTGCTTATTATTTACTTCTTCCCTACTTAGTTTGGTTTTACTTTGATCTCTTTCTAGTTCCCTAAATTGGAAATTTGGATCCTTTATTTTAAACCTTTCTTGTTTTCCAAAATAACATATGGGCTGTAAATTCTTCTAACCACTGTTTTAGTTATACACTTCAAATTTCTTTAAATGCTTTATTGAGGTGTAATAACTGATATAAACTGGGCATATGTAAAGTGTATAAATTTGACATATGTATACATTGATGAATCTGTCACCACAGTCAAGATAATGACTCTACCCATCACCACCAAAAATTTGCTTAATCCCTCCCTTCTGTTCCCTGGCAACCACTGATTATCTTTACAAACTAATTAAACAGTAGATTACTTTGCATTTTCTTGAATTTTAGATTAATGAAACTATAAAATAGATATACTTTTTTATCTGACTTCTTTCACTCAGCATAGTTCTTTGCATGATTGCATCATGTATTTTTTTTTTTTTTTTTTTTTGGAGACGGAGTCTCGCTCTGTCGCCCAGGCTGGAGTGCAGTGGCCAGATCTCAGCTCACTGCAAGCTCCGCCCCCCGGGTTCATGCCATTCTCCTGCCTCAGCCTCCTGAGTAGCTGGGACTACAGGCGCCTGCCACCTCGTCCGGCTAGTTTTTTGTATTTTTTAGTAGAGACGGGGTTTCACCGTGTTAGCCAGGATGGTCTTGATCTCCTGACCTCGTGATCCGCCCGTCTCGGCCTCCTAAAGTGCCGGGATTACAGGCTTGAGCCACCGCGCCCGGGCTGCATCATGTATTTTTAAGCTATTAGGTGCACAGATGGTTAGCATTGTTGTATCTTCCTGATGAATTGACCCCTTTATTATTATGGGATGACCCTTTTTGTACAGATAGTAGTCTTTGCTCTAAAATCTAGTGCTATCGGCCAGGCGTGGTGGCTTATGCCTGTAATCGCAGCACTCTAGGAGGCCAAGATGGGCAGATCACCTGAGGTCAGGTGATCTCTACTAAATACAAAATATTAGCCAGGCGTGGTGGTGCATGCCTGTAATCCCAGCTACTTGGGAGGCTGAGGCAGGAGAATCACTTGAACCTGGGAGGCAGAGGTTGCAGTGAGCCAAGATCATGCCATTGCACTCCAGCCTGGGTGACAGAAGTGAAACTCTGTCTCAAAAAAAATAAATAAATCACATGCACACGTATGTTTATTGCGGCACTATTCACAATAGCAAAGACTTGGAATCAACCCAAATGTCCATCAGTGACAGACTGGATTAAGAAAATGTGGCACATATACACCATGGAATACTATGCAGCCGTAAAAAAGGATGAGTTTGTGTCCTTTGTAGGGACATGGATGCAGCTGGAAACCATCATTCTCAGCAAACTATCGCAAGAACAGAAAACCAAACACCGCATGTTCTCACTCATAGGTGGGAACTGAACAATGAGATTACTTGGACTCGGGAAGGGGAACATCATACACCGGGGCCTATCATGGGGAGGGAGGAGGGGGGAGGGATTGCATTGGGAGTTATACCTGATGTAAATGACGAGTTGATGGGTGCAGCACGCCAACATGGCACAAGTATACATATGTAACAAACCTACACGTTATCCACATGTACCCTAGAACTTAAAGTATAATAAAAATAAATAAATAAATAAATAATTTTAAAAAATCTAATGCTATCATGGTATATTGTCCTCATCCTTTTCCTTTTAACCTATTTGAGCCTTCATATTTAAATGGTGTTTCTTGTAGGCAGCATGTAATTGGCTCTTTTTCATTTATCTAATCTGAAATCCCTATATTTTCAGCTTTTCAAATATTTAAAGATATTTCTGTACCATTATCTTTTCTTCCTTGGACTAAACATCGTCTTATTATGGTTTGGCTGATACTTTTTCTAAATCCTTCACTATTATCAAACTCTTCTGTCCATGCTTTGCTTTAAAGGGATATTACATCACAATAGAGATTTTGAGTCACCTTCTGCAAGAAATGCTGATCATTTATTACTTCATTTGCTTAACATGATCACCAAAGATCTATCTAGTCCCTCACCATTTGGTTAAAACCCATCTAGACCATCTGTCCCACTTTTCTTACCCAAATCATATTTTTTTCTTGGGTCACTACTGATTTTTTGATCTCCAGAAAAATTTCAAGGGGGCGTAAGAAAAAATCTATTAATCAATGAATTTCCTCTGGAAATAGCTGTTTTATCTTAGTTATACCAATTCTAGTTGAATTATTTTGAATGTGGGTCAAACAAAACTAGACTATAACTGAAAGGGTATTAAAATGTTTGCCTTTTTCTTCCAGGTAAAAATGTCTCCATCATATCATCAGTCCAAAGGGGATCCCACTGCTAAGAAGGTGAGTTTGTTTTAATAAAGGCAAAAAACCAGTTCCTCTTCTGCATGTTTATTCTCCTATGTGGAACAATATTCTCAACATGGCAATGATTTCTAATCATCTTAATGCTCTCCAGGGTTATTTCTGATTAGATGCTTTAATGACATGTCTCCAGGCCTTCTTGGCTCCTCCAGAGAAGCCAAGTTGGGTTTTGACATCAGTCTCCTAGCAACTATCCGTTTCTAGAATTTCCATCTTCTATACCAGGCATGGTATCATGGTAGCAGGTGAAAGATACTCATAGGAAAGCTATATAGTTTGTCTTAATAATGTGCTTTACTTTGGCCGGGTGCAGTGGCTCATACCTGTAATCCCAGCACTTTGGGAGGCTGAGGTGGACGAATCATCTGAGGTCAGGAGTTCAAGACCAGCCTGGCCAACATGATGAAACCCCATCTCTACTAAAAATAGAAAATTAGCTAGGCGTGGTGGTGCATGCCTGTAATCCCAGCTACTCCAGAGGCTGAGGCAGGAGAATCACTTGAACCCAGGAGGTAGAGGTTGCAGTGAGTCGAGATTAAGCCACTGCACTCCAGCCTGGGCAACAAGAGTGAAACTGTGTCTCAAAAAAAAAAAAAAAAGTGCTTTACTTCTACAGAGCTGTGCCTTAAAAAACTGGCCTGAGATATTAACAGCACATGAGAAGGTCTTCAATAAATACTGGCAGAAGAGAGCTCTCATGTGTGCCGCTTCAGTTCCTGACTGTAAGCTTTGTAACCACAGATAGGGTCTGACTGTTTTACACCCTATCTGAGCAATGCATAGATGATGTGAAGAGAACCACTAAAATCTTTTCCTTTATCCGGCTGCAAAAGTGCGGTTGAAACATGGTAAACAAATTGACATTTCTGCTCGTTTCTTTCATCATTTTTCTTTCTCTAATAGTCAAAGTGTTTTTTTTCCTTGCCCTTTTTTACCATTTCAGCCAGCATCCGTATCAGTGAAGGACTATAGAACAAAAATAACCACCTGCTGGCTCTGTTGACTAACAGCAGGTTTTAGCTTCAAAGCAATGTTCCAAAAATGGGTCCCCCTCCTCTGACTTCAGAATCCCCTGAGACTTTTTCAGAAGAGAAGAGTCTAAAAACAAAATATGTTGTCTGAAAAGGCCTATAACACACTGCACATAAAAATCCTCTTTCACGCTTGTCAAGGCAGTAAGGGCAGGCGAGACTGAGGCAGTGACTGTTGATACTTAGAACCATCACACTGTAACGCGAAGAGTGGGGGGAGCCTGTCATTTTAGTCTCGCTCAGTAAATAGATGAGGAAATGGGAATCCAGAGGGATTCCAATTTTTTGTCTTGGCTCTCCAATGTTAGCTATGGAATACACTTCTAACATAGTGATGTCAAGCATGTGCTTTGGATACCACCAGACTTGGGTTCAAAGATTTACTCTTCTACTTATTTATCTGAATGACCTTGTGTAAATTGGCCCCTCTGTTTCATCCTATGTAAAATGGTGATGCTACTCTCAGAATTGTCCTGAAGATTAAATGAAATACTCTACTGTTTAAGAGTCTAACATTGTGTTTGACATATAGTAAGTACTCAAGCTGTTGTTGACACTAGTATTAAAATGCAGGTCTCCCGGCTCCTAATCAGATGTCCTCTTACTTTATCATGCTGCTTGTATAATATTGTTCATTCAGCAAGTATAGTCTACCCTTCACATTTGTGGGTTCTGCATCTGTGGATTCAACCAACCACAGATTGAAGATATATGGGGGGGAAATGATAAAAAATAATGATACAACAATAAAAAACAGTACAACTATTTACATTGTATTAGGTATTATAAGTAATCTAAAGATGATTTAAAGTATATGGGAGGATTTACACTGGTTATATGCAAATACCATGCCATTTTAAAGGACTTGAGCATCCATGGATTTTGGCATCCACAGGAGGTCCTGGAGTAAATTCCCCACAGATACCAAGGGATGACTGTATTTCTTTTTTTCTTTTTTTTTTTGAGATGGAGTTTCCCTCTGTCGCCTAGGCTGGAGTACAGTCGCACGATCTCAGGTCACTGCAACCTCCGCCTCCCGGGTTCAAGCGATTCTGCTACCTCAGCCTCCTGAGTAGCTGGGACTACAGGGATGCACCACCACACGCAGCCAGTTTTTGTATTTTTAGTAGAGATGGGGTTTCACCATGTTGGTCTCGAACTCCTGACCTCATGATCCGTCTGCCTTGGCTTCCCAAAGTGCTGGGATTACAGGTGTGAGCGACTGTCTTTTTTTTTTTTTTGAGACAGAGTCTCACTCTGTTGCCCAGGCTAGAGTGGAGTGGCACAATCTCAGTTCACTGCAACCTCTGCCTCCTGGGTTCAAGGATTCTCTTGCCTCAGTCTCCTGGGTATCTGGGACTGCAGGCACCCACCACCACACCCAGCTAATTTTTTTGTATTTTCAGCAGAGACAGGATTTCACCATGCTGGCCATGATAGTCTCAATCTACTGACTTCATGAGCCACCCGCCTTGGCCTCCCAAAGTGGTGGGATTACAGGTGTGAGCCACCACGCCCAGCCAGCTGTATTTTGTTACACTGGTTACTGAGATAAACAGTGGACTAGAGATGAGGTCCTGTTCTCAAAGGTCTCAGCATTTATTGAGAAAAGTAGACGGGTAAACTGACAGTTACCATACACCTTGACACATACCATGGAAGGTGCACAGGGTTCTGTGAAGGCGCCAAGGAAAGGCCCTATTCTGAGATGACTAGGCTAACTTAGTGCAGTTCTTACGTTCTTTATGGAAGAAACCTCCATGAAGAACTTTGAGGAATGGTTAGCTGCTTCCCTACAACACTGTTACCACATTAGAGTGACAGCAAATTCTGCCATGTATATAGGCATTTATTAAATAAATACTCATTTAGAAATAGGTTCTGCAACCTATTTTTCAAACTGAGTAATGTCCCAGCTCTTTGTCATTTTAGGTGTGTGACCTCTTGTAAGGGATGTGACATTACAGAAGCAGGATTCTGTTACTCAGAATCGGCATCAGGCAAACAGACGCTTCCTAAGCCGATGACTGCACACAAGTGGCCCGGGCAGCATTCCTTTGTGATCAGATGCAGACTTATTCCTGCTTTATGCAAAAGCTGGGACTATCTCTAAAATATTTTATTCAATATACATATCTCAGATACCTTTTACTTTATCAATGAGAGTCCATTTCCAATATTCACCATGGTGGTTAACAGGTCATTACTTTCACCAATAAAAATATTTCCATTTTTAAGCTAATGAGCCAAGTCTTAGTGTTGGTGAACATAGAATAGCTGAAGAGCTTTTTTTAGTGGCTGCCTTGTGGAGTTCATGTTAGCTGGCCTCTTCTGAAATACAGATTCTTAATTTGGGCCATGACCATTCCTGAGTTGAAGCCCAAAAGTAAATAGCACATACTTACTATCACGCTGTTTATGCCGTCTATCCTTACTTGAAAATATATATCATAGTGGGTGGCCATTCCAGATTAGGGGTCAGGAAAGGCTTCCCCGCAAAGGTAAAGTTTGACCTAGTCTTAAGAAACAAGGGAAATGATAACCTAGGCAGATGGAGGTGAATATAACACATTGTAGGAAATGGGAGTGGTTCTGCATGTCTTCAATATAATATGAAAGCATGGAGAAGTCTGGTAAAAGATAAATAGGGATTCAGACCACAAAGAACCCAAGTCTGTGAAGTTTGCTTTCTATCTTGACGATAAGGTTTCCAGCAAAGGTAAGATTAAAAGCAGAAAGACCAATTAGAAGAGTAAGATATTTGTCCAGGCAAGAAAAAAGGTCCTAACCCTAGGCTATCTTAATGGAGTAAAGAGATTAGATGGATTCAAATATTAGCTATTTTTTTCTCTCAGAAAACCCTGACACTCTCCTTAAATCTGAGTAAGTGTCCTTCCTTCCCTGAGCTCATAGCACCCTGAATTAGTCCCTACCAATACCTGGATGGGTTGAGGTTGCCTGTCTACTTAATGCCCATCTCCCATTAGGCCATATGCCTCGTGAGGGCAGAGCGGTAACCATGTCAGTCTTGTTTACAGGTTGTATCCTTAAGTGTAGAACAAAGTAGTCACTCGTTCATTGTTGAATAAATGAGAGATATACGAAAGAGATTTCACAGGACTCTGTGGTTGTTTATGAGAAGTGAAGGGGAAAAGAAATTTCTGGCTCTGATGACTAGAGGAAAAATAAATGAAACATCATTATTGTTTCAGGCTTGTCTCCCAGGCATGGCCAGTTCCTTATTGAATCAGCAGTACTCGAAGAGAGATTTACCTGAAGATCAGTGTGAAACTCAACACCTAATTATTACTTCCTTAGTTGGGTATATATTTTTGTGTTGATATGCTTGTATGCTCATGTACATCTATGTATATATTCTGGTTCTTATCCTTGAGCTACAGTCTCTCTTCCCAAAGTTGCATTGACAGATGGAAGCAGCAGTAGTGTCTGTTGAACAGAGTGACTGCCAAAGTGACATGTGTAGGAAACACAAAGGAAGCAGTAATGTTCTTGATTTAGCTAAAAAGTCTCTGTTGACCGATAACTGAAGGAAGTGTTTGGTGACTCTGCTGTCAATATTGGCCCTGCCAAGAGCTGGATTCAAGTGCTAAGGAAACCAGAGTCATGTTCTGTAGGACTCTGCTCACTTCCTGGGGCTTCTTTTTAGGTGTTTCATGTAGGAGTCACTCTGTAGAATGTCACTGTTCCACTCTGCCGCTGCATGTCAGAGTGTGCATCACATTCTACAACATGGATCTTTTTTTCTTTTTTTTTTTTTTTTTTTTTTGAGATGGAGTCTCACTCTATCACCCAGCCTGGAGTGCAGTGGTGTGATCTTGACTCACTGCAACCTCTGCCTCCCAGTTTCGAGCAGTTCTCCTGCCGCAGCCTCCCGAGTAGCTGGGACAAGCACACGCCACCACACCCAGCTAATTTTTTTGTATTTTTAGGAGAGAAGGGATTTCACCGTGTTGGCCAGGCTGGTCTCAGACTCCTGACCTCAACTTCCCAGAGTGCTAGGATTACAGGCATGAGCCCCCATGCCCGACCCACAACATGTATCTTTTTACTAGCATTTTGCATTATAGATATTCTTTACAAAAGCTTTAGATTGGCAATATTTATTGTATATAAAATTGGTATATATTTATATAAAATTTCTTCTTAGTGGGCTCTAATTGATAGTTTCAGTAACGGAGTTGGAAGATACACATGGTTCCTTAGGACCTTTAGTATTTGATCATGTATGACCAGAAATTTAAAAATCAAGAATCATTGCCTTCAGATAAAAATTGACATAAAACCCACTGCAGTGAATTCCCCAGGATAGATCCAAATGGAGGTGTTGACAGTGTTTAAGGTAGGTCAGAAGAGTTAGTTCGGGGCAGCATCAGACACCACTCAGCTATGATGCATCTCTTCTTGACTACCAAAGAAACACCAACCAAGAATTTTCACAGAAAAGTTGGGTCTGTTACATTTACGATAACTAGAGAAAGCATTTTGTCTTATGTCTTGATCACAGGTACATGGTTACTTCTCTGAGCAACTCCTGGTTTTAGATCGGTTTTCTCTGCCAGTGTGTCTGCAGAAGCTGAGGGGCCAGGTGCTCTGGCTGAAGACTATCCTCAGGCTGCTGGTGCCACTGGAGGTTCTCCTCCAGTGTTCTCCTCAAAGTAACTTCTTCCAGTTAGGGACAATGCATAGGGAATTAGACAGTGGAAAGCCTTTCCAATAGTTCTGTGAATCCATTCAGTAGATACTCCGCAAGCCTCTGTTAGGTGCCAGGGTTCAGAGGGACAAAGGACAGTGAAGAAATACAGTTCCCTCTCTCAGCACATTTACATGTTAATGGTGACTGAACTGGTGGATGTCATAGCCAAGCCTCTCAGAAGTTGATTTTCAGTTTGTTAAGTATTCAGGTAGGTTATAAGAATTTGGAGCTGATTTTTGGAGTTTTTTAAGAGACGGTGTCTCACTGTGTTGCCCAGGCTGGAGTGCAGTGGCACAGTCATAGCTCACTGCAGCCTCAGACTCCTGGGCTCAAGTAATTGTCCCACCTCAGCCTCCTGAGTAATTGGGATTATAGGCATGAGCCACCATGCCTGGCTGTGTTTTTTTGTTTTTTGGGTTTTTTTTTCGGTGGTTGTTCCAGGTGTTCTTACGAAGTAAGGTTTTTATAACCAATTCCCAGTCTTGCTGCTCATGTCAGCAATATAGACAGCTATACTTGCTCATAATTTTTGTTGAATTACAGGTTGGCTTTTTTTTTTTTTTTTTAAGGGAAAAAGCCTCACAAAGGCCACTGTTTCCATAACAACCGGAAAAGCTGGCCACAGTGTCTCAACTGACTGGCCCTAAGAATGGCTGGTTGGTAGTTTCACAAAAGTCAAGGGAAACATGAAATGAAGAAAACACTGAGATAGATGCAGCATTTTCTAGCCATCATTTGATGGAGGCTTAAATAAAATAAAGATACATTCACCTTTTGATGCCTCACCCTTAACTCTTTCCTGCAAAGATGCGAGTTCTCATAAACAACAAAATGATAGCCCTTGATGGATATAGATGCTTCTTCTCTAGAGTATTTGTCTTAATAGGACTCCAAATATGACTTCATTGCCTCTACTGAGCACCCCCGCAATTAAAGGAAACAGAGAACATGATTCAATCTTTGTTTTTGTATTAGTAGAGTTGAAAACCTCAGCAAGACAGATGCCTTTTTATGGATGTGAAGAAGCTGGAGTCTAGTTGCCTTTAGACACCTGGAGGGCAGTGATCTGGAGGACAGTAACTGGAAGAAAGCATAGGCATCCTTAATTGTTGAGAGGACAGAGCTGGTACCTGTGGGTAGCTACTGTGTGAATGGAAATGTCAGCTTGGTATGAGAATTTCATAATGGCAGAACAAGCTATCTTGAGTGACACTACATTACCTACTACTAGAGGTGTTTGGTCAGTGACAGGGTATCTATTGCTCAAAGCTCCTGCCATTGGTCAGAGTTGGGACTAGTTGATTTTTAGATCCCTTGAAGCATTAAAATCTTACGAGCCTATAATTGTATTAAAAACAAGTTGCAGCCGGGCTCGGTGGCTGATGCCTGTATTCCCAGCACTTTGGGAAGCCGAGGTGGGCAGATCACGTGAGGTCAGGAGTTCAAGACCAGCCTGACCAACATGCTGAAACCCTATAATTACTAAAATTACAAAAATTAGCCAGGCGTGATGGTGGGCACCTGTAATCCAGGCTACTCAGGAGGCTGAGGCAGGAGAATTGCTTGAACCCGGGAGGCAGAGGTTGCAGTGAGCTGAGATCACGCCATTGCACTCCAGCCTGGACAACAGAGTAAAACATTGTGTTTTTGTTTTGTTTTTTTTTTAAAAACCAAGTTGCATGTTCACTGATGTGGTGAATGATTTTAGTTAAAACTAACTAAACAGCCTAAACTAATAGAATGTATTGTCTTTCAAAGAAAAATCTGGATTTATGTAAGAAGAGACTTGATTCAGAAGAATCATTGCAGTAGAGGTGAGGGGGCTATTGCAGTAAGGGGAACGCTCCAACCATAACATCTGCAAGGGTCTCAAAGATCACACAGAAAGGAAATTTATTTCCTAAGAGGGGGTGGGTAAACAATGCTAGAAAGAACCAGGTGTGAAGGAGTGGGTGGAGGGAATGGACAGCTGATCAGCGATGCTTTTCCTTGTGGTCAGCTGATTCTCAGAAGCAATTTTCAAAGGAGAGATTCTATACTCTGGGTCAGAGTTCAGGGGCTTGGGGAAAGGAAAGAAGCTTAACCAAAATTTGGTTGTCCAGTAAGCATTTTGATTTTGTTAATAATTTTTGTAATTAATAGCCTTTATTTTTTAGGAGTACTGTAGTTTTAGGTTTACAGAAACGTAGAGCAGTAAGCACAGAGTTCCCATATGTTCACTTTCCCTCCCCATCCCCACAGTTGCCCCGTTACTAACATCTTGCATCGATCTGATACACTTGTTCTAATTGATGAGGCAATATTAATACGTTATTATTAACTAAAGTCCATGATTTACATTAGGGTTCACTCTTTCTGTTGTATATTCTGTGAGTTCTGATAAATGTATAGTGAAATGTATCCACCATTACACCATCATACAGAATAGCTTCACTGCCCTCCAAATCCCTGTGCTCCACCTATGTATCCTGCTTTCTCCCCAAACTTTCGGCAACTACTAATCCTTTTACTGTATCCATAGTTTTGCCTTCTCTAGAATGGCATGTAATTTCATAGTGTGTAGGCTTTCTAAATTGGCATCTTTCACTCAGCAGTCAGCAGTTAGGGTTCCTCGGTGTCTTCATGGCTTAATAGCTCTTTTCTTTTTATCACTGAGTAATACTCCATTGTCTGCTTGGACTATAATTTGTTTATCCATTCACCTACTGCAGGACATCCTAGTTGCTTCTACGTTTTGACAGTTGTGACTCAAGCTGCAGTAAATATCCATGTGTAGGATTTTGTGTGGGCATCTCAACTCATTTGTGTAAATACCTAGGACCATGATTGCTGGATTATGTGGTAAGACTATCTTTACATTTTTTAAATTGCCAAACTGTCTGCCAAAGTGGCTGTGCCATTTTACGTTCCCAGCAGCAGTGAATGAGAGTTCATGTTGCTCCACATCCTCACCAGCATTTGGTGTTGTGGTGGTATCAGTGTTTTGAATTTTAGCCATTCTAATAGGTATGTAGTGGTATCTCATTTTCTTAAATTCACAATTCCCTGATGATATAGGATGATAAGTGTCTGTTGACTCATATGTTTATTTTCCATTTGTGTATCTTTTTTTCAAATTTTATTTTAGACATGGGGTATATATGTGCAGATTTGTTACATGAGAATATTGAGTGATGCTAAGGTTTAGTGTGTGAATCCTGTCACGCAGGTAGTGAGCATAGTACCCCCCACCCTCTAGTATTCCATAGGGTCTATTGTTCCTATATTTATCTCCATGTGTGCTCAATGTTTAGCTCCCACTTATAAGTGAGAACATGTGGTATTTTGTTTTCTGTTCCATGTTAATTTGCTTAGGATTGCAGCCACTAGCTCATCTGTGTTACTGCAAAGGATGTAATTTCATTCTTTTTTATAGTTGTGTAGTATTCCATGTGTACCAGATTTCTTTATGCAGTCTATCATTGATGGACACTTGGGTTGATTACATGTCTTTGCTATTGTGAATAATAGCCATCCTGATGGTGTGAGATGGTATTTCATTGTGGTTTTGATTTGCATTTCTCTGATGATTAGTGATCCTGAGCATTTTTTCATATGTTTTTTGGCCACTTTTATGTCTTCTTTTGAGAAATGTCTGTTCATGATCTTTGCTCCCTTTTTAATTCGGTTATTTGGTTTTTGCTTGTTATTTTGGCTCCGTATAGAGTCTGGATATTAGGTCTTCGTTGGATGCATAGTTTGAGAATATCTCCTCCTGTTCTGTAGGTTGTCTGTTTGCTTTCTTGATAGTTTTGTTATTGTTGTTGTTTTGTGTGTATTTTTGCTTTTGTTTTTGTTTTTGCTTTTTTGGCTGTGCAGATGCTCTTTAGTTTAATTAGGTCCCGCTTGTCTGTTTTTGCTTTTGTTGCAATTGCTTTTGGAGACTTGGCAAAAAATTATTTGCCAAGGGTCAGTGAATGAAACCAAGACTTGGTTCTTTGAAAAAATAAACTAGATTGATGAACCACTAGCTAGGTTAACAAAGAAAAAAGAGGAGATCCAAATAAATACAATCAGAAATGACAAAGATGACATTACAGCTGATCCCACAGAAATAGAAAAGATCCTCAGAATATCAGGAACAACTCTATACACACAAATTAGAAATTCTAGAGGAAATGGATAAATTCCTGGAAACATACAGAATCTCCTAAGATTGAATCCAGAATATATTGTAACTCTGCATAAACCAATATTAAGCTCTAAAATGGAATCAGTAATAAAAAACCCACCAACCAAAAAAAGCACTAGACCGGATGGAGTCACAGTCAAGTTCTATCGAATTATACTTCTTTCTACCAAAAGAAGAACTGGTACCAGTCCTACTGAAAGTATTCCAAAATATTAAGGAAGGACTCCTCCTTAACTCATTCCATGAAGCCAGCATCAACCTAATACCAAACTCTGGCAGAGACACGATGAAGAAAGAAAACTTCAGGCCAATATCTCTGATAAACATAGACGCAAAAATCCTCAACAAAATACCAGCAGACCAAATCCAGCAGCACATCAAAAAGTTAACTCACCACAATCAACTAGGCATTATTCCTGGTATACAAGATTGGTTCAACATATGCAAATGAATAAATGTGATTCAGCACATAAACAGATTCAAAAGCAAAAACAATATGATCATCTCTATATATACAGAAAAGGCTTTCAATGAAATCCAACATCCCTTCATGATAAAAACCCTCAACAGACTAGGCATCAAAGGAACATACCTCAAAATAATAAGAGCCATCTTTGACAGATCGCACGGCCAACATCATACTGAACAGCCAAAAGCTCGAACCACTCCCTTTGAAAACTGGAACAAGACAAGAATGTCCACTCCAACCACTCCTATTCAACATTGTATTGGAAGTCCTAGCCAGAGCAGTCAGGCAAGAGAAAGAAAGAAAAGGCATCCAAATAGGAAACAACGTAGTCAAATGATCTTTCTTCATTGATAATATGATTCTATACCTAGAACATCCTAAAGACTCTGCCAGCCGGGCGCGGTGGCTCACGCCTGTAATCCCTGCACTTTGGGAGGCCGAGGCGGGCGGATCACGAGGTCAGGAGATCGAGACCATCCTGGCTAACACGGTGAAACCCCGTCTCTACTAAAACACAAAAAATTAGCCGGGCGCGGTGGCGGGCGCCTGTAGTCCCAGCTACTTCGGAGGCTGAGGCAGGAGAATGGCGCGGACCCGGGAGGCGGAGCTTGCAGTGAGCCGAGATCGCGCCACTGCACTCCAGCCTGGGCGACAGAGTGAAGACTCCGCCTCAAAAAAAAAAAAAAAAAAAAAAGACTCTGCCAAAGGCTCCTAGAACTGATAAATGACCTTAATAAAGTTTCAGGATACAAAGTCAATGTACAAAAATCAGTAGCATTTCTATACACCAACAGTGTTCAGGCTGAGAATGAAATCAAGAACAGAATCTTACTTTCTATAGCCACAAAAAAAAAAACACAACGAAATGACATACCAGGAAGATAGTTAACCAAGATATCTTCTACAAGGATAACTGCAAAACATTGCTGAAAGAAATCAGAGATGACACATACACATGGAAAAACAGTCAATGCTCATGGATTGGAAGAATCAATATTATAAAGATGGCCATGCTGCTCAAAGCAATTTACAGTCAGTGCTATTCCTACCAAACTACCAATATAATTCTTCACAGAATTAGAAAAAAACTATTCTAAAATTCGTGTGGAACAAAAAAAGACCATGAATAGCCAGCCACAGCAATGCTAAACAAAAAGAGCAAAGCTGGAGGCATCTACCTGACTTCAAACTATACTATAAAGCCACAGTAACCAAAACAGCTTGGTACTGTTACAAAACAGACACATAGATCAATGGCACAAAATAGAAAACTCGGAAATAAAGCCTCAAACCTACAACCACCTGATCTTTGACAAGGCCAACAAAAACAAGCAATGGGGAAATGACTCCCAATTTAATAAATGGTACTGTATATCTTTTTGATGAAGTCTTTAACAATTAACAGTTTTTCAGGTTTTTTTTAGTGGTGGCCTAGGATTTACCATATGCATCTTAGCTTTTCATATTCAGCTTTTGATTTAAAGTAGCTTAATTCCATATATATATACACACACACACACACACACACACACACTCCTATATAGTTTTATTCCCTTTCCCCCACTTTTGTGGTATTGCACATACAACAAAATATATTTAGTACCTTTAGTAATATATAGTACATATATAGTTATATTGTTAGATATAGTGCATCTAGTAGTGTTACAAATGCAACAATACGTTGTTGTAATTTTTACTTTACCATCTGTAGTCATTTCCTTAGCTTAGTAAAAGCTTGTTTTCACCCACCTCCTTTGTGTAAATGTTACATATATTACATTTCCACATATTATAAGCCCAACATTTATACACACTTTGTATGATTGCTTTTTAAAATAAGTTATTAGAAGAAAAAAGCAAATATGCATTTATACTGTATTTTATAATCTCATGCTTACCTTTTGCAGTTCCTTTTTTTTTTTTTTTTTAACATGGATTTGAATTACCCTCCACAGTCAGTTGCTTTCATGCCAAATAAATTGCATTAGTAGTTCTTACAAGCCAGGTCTGCCTATCAACAAATTCTCTCAGTTTTTGTTTAGCTGGGAAAGTTTTTATGTCACCTTCATTTTTGAAAGCCAGCTTTGCTGGATATAGAAATCTTAGTGGGCAGTTTTTTCTTTGAGCATTTTGAATATGTGGCCTCCATTGTTTCTGCTGTTAGTTTTATTGAGGTTCTTTATAAATTACTAGTCATTTTTCTCTTGCTGTTTTCAAGTTTTTCACATTGTTACTGACTTTTGGCATTACATTATTACGTACTTGCAGATAAATTATTATGATATATCTGTTTGTAGATCTCTTTGTTTTCATGCTACTTAGAATTTGTTAAGCTTCCTGAATGTGTAGGTTATTGTTTTTCAATGAACGTAGAACATTTTAGCCATAATGTATTCAAATATTTTCCCTCTCCTTTGTCTCCTCTTCTGGTCCTCTCTTTATGCATATGTTGGGCTGATGATAACTCCACATTTCTCTGCGACTGGGTTCACTTTTCTTCATTCTTTTTTCTCGCTGTTGTTCAGCTTGTATGATCTCTACTGAACTGTCTTCAAGTCACCGATTCTTCTGCTAGCTCAAATCAACCGCTGAGCCTGTCTTGTGAATTTGTTTCAGTTGTAGTTTTCAACTCCAGAATTTTCATTCATTCTGCTTTATAATTTGTATCTCTTTATTGATACTGTCTCTATTGATGTTATATTGTCGTCATACCTTCCTTTACTTTGTAAGCCATGCTTTCCTTTAGTTCTGTGAAGATATTTATAATGACTATTTTGAAATATTTTTCTGTTAAATCTGACATCTGTTTACTCTTCCAGACAGTTTGTTTTGTGCTTTTTTTCCTGGAGTTTGAGCATACTTTCCTGTTTCTTTGCATGCCTCATAACTTTTTAATGGAAACTGGACATTTTAGAAAAATATATTGTATACCCTATATACTGGTCCCCCTACCCCCAGGGCTTGTTATTAGTGACTGGCTAGATGAATTTAGTAAAGTCTATTTTTCTCCACAATATTAAGCTTCTGATGTTGTTTCTCAAGTAGGTGTAGCCTTGGGTATGTCTGCAGTCACCCTGGAATAACAGTGGTATTGGCTGGGCTCTCGTTTTGTTGTTGTTGTTTGTTTGTTTTTCTCTGACCATACCCCACTGTTAAGCTCTACAAATTGCCTGATGATTGTTCTACTGTTTCCACTAATGCCTTAGTACATAAATCGTCTATAAACTCATCCAGTCAAATTGCAGTTTCTTTTAAGTAATAGTTTCTGAGACCTAGTTTTGATATTTCTTCTGGCCTCACAAGGTCTCCTGCAGTTGTCTTTTTCCTCAGTTCTCTTCTGCAAAGTAGCCAGCTAATAGTCTAGGTTGTATCTTCATTAAATCCACAAGTCTGTTCCCAGTTGCATTTCACCACTACCTCCACTGTTTTTTTTTTTTTTTTTTAAATTATTATTATTATACTTTAAGTTCTAGGGTACATGTGCACAATGTGCAGGTTTGTTACATATGTATACATGTGCCATGTTGGTGTGCTGCACCCATTAACTCATCATTTACATTAGGTATATCTCCTAATGCTATTCCTCCCCACTACCCCCTCCCCACAATAGGACCCGGTGTGTGATGTTCCCCTTCCTGTGTCCAAGTGATCTCATTGTTCAATTCCCACCTATGAGTGAGAACATGCAGTATTTGGTTTTCTGTTCTTGCAATACTTTGCTGAGAATGATGGTTTCCGGCTGCATCCATGTCCCTACAAAGGACACAAACTCATCCTTTTTTATGGCTGCATAGTATTCCATGGTGTATATGTGCCACATTTTCTTAATCCAGTCTGTCACTGATGGACATTTGGGTTGATTCCAAGTCTTTGCTATTGTGAATAGTGCCGCCATAAACATACGTGTGCATGTGTCTTTATAGCAGCATGCCTTATAATCCTTTGGGTATATCCCCAGTAATGGAATGGCTGGGTCAAATGGTATTTCTAGTTCTAGATCCTTGAGGAATCGCCACACTGTCTTCCACAATGGTTGAACTGGTTTACAGTCCCACCAACAGTGTAAAAGTGTTCCTATTTCTCCACATCCTCTCCAGCACCTGTTGTTTCCTGATTTTTTAATGATTGCCATTCTAACTGGTATGAGATGGTATCTCATTGTGGTTTTGATTTGCATTTCTCTGATGGTGAGTGATGATGAGCATTTTTTCATGTGTCTGTTGGCTGTATTAATGTCTTCTTTTGAGAAGTGTCTGTTCATATCCTTTGCCCACTTTTTGATGGGGTTGTTTGTTTTTTTCTTGTAAATTTGATTGAGTTCTTTATAAGTTCTGGATATTAGCCCTTTGTCAGATGAGTAGATTGCAAAAATTTTCTCCCATTCTGTAGGTTGCCTGTTCACTCTGCTGGTAGTTTCTTTTGCTGTGCAGAAGCTCTTTAGTTTAATTAGATCCCATTTGTCAATTTTGGCTTTTGTTGCCATTGCTTTTGGTGTTTTAGACATGAAGTCCTTGCCCATGCCTATGCCCTGAATGGTATTACCTAGGTTTTCTTCTAGGGTTTTATGGTTTTAGGTCTAACATTTAAATCTCTAATCCATCTTGAATTAATTTTAGTATAAGGAATAAGGAAAGGATCCAGTTTCAGCTTTCTACTTATGGCTAGCCAATTTTCCCAGCACCATTTATTAAATAGGGAATCCTTTCCCCATTTCTTGTTTTTGTCAGGTTTGTCAAAGATCAGATGGCTGTAGATGTGTGGTATTATTTCTGAGGGCTCTGTTCTGTTCCATTGGTCTATATCTCTGTTTTGGTACCAGTACCATGCTGTTTTGGTTACTGTAGCCTTGTAGTACAGTTTGAAGTCAGGTAGTGTGATGCCTCCAGCTTTGTTCTTTTGACGTAGGATTGTCTTGGCAATACGGGGTCTTGTTTGGTTCCATATGCACTTTAAAGCAGTTTTTTCCAATTCTGTGAAGAAAGTCATTGGTAGCTTAATGGGGATGGCATTGAATCTGTAAATTACCTTGGGCAGTATGGCCATTTTCACAATATTGATTCTTCCTATCCATGTTCTTCCATTTGTTTGTGTTCTCTTTTATTTCATTGAGCAGTGGTTTGTAGTTCTCCTTGAAGAGGTCCTTTACATCCCTTGTAAATTGGATTCCTAGGTATTTTATTCTCTTTGAAGCTATTGTGAATGGGAGTTCATTCATGATTTGGCTCTCTGTTTGTCTGTTACTGGTGTATAAGAATGCTTGTGATTTTTGCACATTGATTTTGTATCCTGAGACTTTGCTGAAGTTGCTTATCAGCTTAAGGAGATTTTGGACTGAGACAAAGGGGTTTTCTAAATATACAATCATGTCATCTGCAAACAGGGACAATTTGACTACTTCTTTTCCTAACTGAATGAATACCCTTTATTTCTTTCTCTTGCCTGATTGCCCTAGCCAGAACTTCCAACACTATATTGAATAGGAGTGGTAAGAGAGGGCATCCCTGTCGTGCCAGTTTTCAAAGGGAATGCTTCCAGTTTTTGCCCATTCAGTATGATATTGGCTGTGGGTTTGTCATAAATAGCTCTTATTATTTTGAGATACGTTCCATCAATACCAAATTTATTGAGAGTTTTTAGCATGAAAGGCTGTTGAATTTTGTCAAAGGCCTTTTCTGCATCTATTGAGATAATCATGTGGTTCTTGTCTTTGGTTCTGTTTATATGCTGGATTACGTTTATTGATTTGTGTATGTTGAACCAGCCTTGCATCCGAGGGTTGAGGCCCACTTGATCATGGTGGATAAGCTTTTTGATGTGCTGTTGGATTCGGTTTGCCAGTATTTTATTGAGGATTTTTGCATGGATGTTCATCAGGGATATTGGTCTAAAATTCTCTTTTTTTTGGATCTGTTCCTATTCTGCCATCTTGGGCATGCCCCCCTCCACTGTTCTTAAGAACACACTTAGGACTGAAATTCTCTATATTCAGTATCAAGTGAAGTCAGTTCCTCTGGGAAAAGATTAGGAGTTATTTATTTTAGGATCTACTTTTTTCCCAAGGAAAAATCTCTGAGCTGGGGCTCTGGAGCTGGGGGTAGGCACAATGGCAAGCTTTTCGCTGACTGTCATCCCCTGGTCTACTAGTTGAATGCTGTTGGAAGCGGGGAGGGACAGGAGCCTAAGGTGAAAGCCTAAGCAGCCTCCTGGCCTGCCTCTCCCAGACTCATAAGCCAGGGCAAGGGTGATCAGAGACCAAAGATTTTCAGTGCACAGCCTCCAAGGTAGAGCTTCCATTCCATGAGTAGAGGCTTCCAGAAGAAGGGAACCCCCATTACCTCTTGACTCTACTCACCTAGGACTTAGCTCCAGCAACACGTAGCTGATGGCAGGATGAAAAATACCAAAGTCCTGCTCCTACTGGGAAGAAAGCCTTCCAACTGTGGTCTTGAGATAAAGAGAGCCTGCTGTTCTTGGTTGCAGTAGTGTGGAGTTCTGTCTTGCTGAGTTGTGAAGGTGGGGAAGGGAGCAGTCGGTTCAGAAACCATAGTCATCTTTCTTACCAAATTTTCATAGTGTAGGGAGGATAGTTTCTTCATTTGGTCTTTAAATGCTTGGAGTTTTTGTTTTATAGTTTTTACCAGTTTTTATTTGGAGTTTATCTTAATTCACTTGTATTGCTATAAAGGAATACCTACAGCTGGGTAATTTATAAAGAAAATAGGTTTATTTTGCTCATGGTTCTGTAGGCTATACAAGCAGCATGTACGAGCATCTGCTTCTGGTGGGAGCCTCATGCTGCCTCCACTCAAAGCAGAAGGCAAAGAGGAGCCAACATGTCCAGAGATCACATTGTTACCAAGAAAAAGGGGCATTGCTGGCCTGATACGTTAGAAGCCAACACTATGACACTGTGGGTGTTTTTTGTTTTTGCTTTTGTTTTTGTTTTTAGAAAAGAACTGCTTTTTATTATAAATTGACTAACAAGAAGACAGGAGTCCAGCTCAAATCTGTCTCCCTATGCTGGCTCTAAGGCAGTAATTTTATTAGTAAAGGTTCAAGGGGTAGATTCTGGGATCAGCAGGTGATTAGTAGAAAAGAGAAGGTCTGGAAAGTCCTCAGGGATGCGCGTTTATCTCTGCATGCTACCTCATGGGTCTCAAGTGCAAGTTTGGGAAGAATTAGTGTGAAATACGCAGTAGAAATTGGGCTGTGACATCAGTGAGCTCATTCCGTACAAACTGCAGTCAGCCATGTTGCTTCCAGCCAATTTCAACCGTTTTTTAATCTCACAAGCAGAGGAAGTTTTAGCATTTTAGCAAATTGTTCCTTATCTGCTATGTTGCAAACTCAAGAATTTCTGTTAGTCGTAGATTGTTTTTAACTCTTTGGGGCATTGTTTCAGCAACACAAGAGGAGCACCGGGAGAGGGAGGGGAGGGAAGTACCAGGCTCTTTTAAACAACCACCTCTCATGGGAACTAATAGAGTGAGAAATCACTCACCTCCCACCCTCAGGGAAGGCACTAATCTATTCATGAGGGATCCACCTCCATAGCACAAACACCTCCATTAGGCCCCTCCAACATTGGAGCTCCAATCTCAATACAAGGGTTGAAGGGAACAACATCCAGACTACAGCAGAGCTCCTCAGGCTGTCATGCTAGAAATAGCCTCTCTCCTCATCCATTGGAACAAGCAGTGTTCTGCCTCTGCTTGAAAACCACCTTCTTAGGGCAGGATATTCCATCTTTGGAAGCTGTAACTAAGATAATTCTTCGTTGTAGTAGGTGAAGCCAATTGATCCTGGTCCTTCCCCTGGGACCTACCAAAAACAGCTTAATCCTTCTGTTACAGTGCAGCCTTTCCAGTCCTTCATATAGCTGAGGTCCTCAATCTCCAGCCCTCGGTGGTCCCTTGTCCAGGCAGAACATCCACAATCCATTTCCTCTATCTTCTCCACGCTATCATACCACATCTTGAGTACTACCATTGTACTTCAGGTGAGGTCATTTTAGAACAAAATGACGTCATCATCTTCCTTACTCTGGAATCTGTTTCTGTAAATGGGAACCAAAAGCACATTAACTTTTTTAGCAGCCACTTTGCATGGTTGATTAACAATTAACATACTGATATCAAACTCCCAATTCTGTTCACACATGCTACTGATGCATATACCCTTGGTTTCTGGAGCCAAGTGCCAGGCATTGCTTATATTGTTTCAGTTTCTGACCCTTGGGAATCATTTTTTCCTCCCAAGGATAGGGTTCTTTTCCCTTTAAGCCATTGATAAAATATTTGTATATAAAAAAGCCAAGGTTGGTCGGGCGCGGTGGCTCACACCTGTAATCCCAGCACTTTGGGAGGCCGAGGCAGGCGGAACACCCGAGGTCAGGAGTTTGAGACAAGCCTGGCCAACATGGTGAAACCCTGTGTATACTGAAAAACACAAAAAATTAGCTGGACATGGTGGCATGCATCGGTAATCCCAGCTATTCGGGAGGCTGAGGTAGGAGAATCATTTGAACCTGGGAGGCGGAGGTTGCAGTGAGCCGAGGTCATGCCATTGCACTCTAGCCTGGTCAACAACAGCAAAACTCCATCTCAAAGGGAAAAAAAAAAAGCCAAGGATAGAGCCTTACAGCTCATCATCAGAGACTTAGCTAACATCATTTATTAGCTCCCATGCTAATGCAGCTGAGAGCTAATGGCTGTGGGTTTTGCACTTCTTAATATGACACTTCTGCTTGAGTAGTTGTCTGTTCCCACTCAGATTGTCATATGTGTGTCTTATTATGGGGCTGTGTGTGAGACCATCTCGGTGCCAGTAGTTCTCTATACTATCGTATGCCCTTTCTATATGGAAGGGAACTCCCTCAGCAAAACAGGAGTTCGCTCATGGCTACCATCTTCTTGGATGTTGAGATTATTGATCGAGTTACAAATGGGCCTTTCCCCTCCAACATGTTTCCTGATGAAGCTTTTAGGCACTTCCCACAATACATGGTAGTTATCTTCTTTCTCTTCAGTATGTGTGACAGAGCCACTAGCAGCCTGTCACTGTGCATTAAAACAAGTCAGGAGGCCGTTCTTAATTGTGCTGTGCTAAATTATCAGCCATTTGTAAAGGTCATGGGATTTGAACAGGGCTTCATAGATTGTACTGCTCTAATGTGTGTAGTGTTTTCTGTCACTGCAGAGCGTAGCCTTCTGCCTGGACCTCTGTCCCAAATCAATTGTGCCACCCTGAAAGCTCCCACGTCTTCATACAGTATCAAACATTGGATTGGGCGTGTTCGGGAAACTGGGAATCTCCATTGGCTAACGCAGAAGGGAAGGAGGAGGAGATGAACGTGGAATGTAGGCGGGGGCTTAGCACAGTCTCTGCTGTGGCTGACAAGTCACTGCCTTGGGACTTTTACGTTTTGTTGTTTTCTACAAATATCCTAGGTGTGTTCTGGTTAGAATTTACATTTCTTCCATCATAATATTGAAATTTTGCTCCCTGGTTTTCCATGAAATATCAACTGATGGTGGGTATTATTCAAGACATAATAACACCTCCTTAAAAGAGAGCCCCTACTCTGTGTTGTCAAGCATCTGGATTGTGTTGTCTTCCTTCAGAGACTTTTGAGGTTTTTCTCTGGCAAGCTATTAATTACTACTAAATCAGCCACATATTTTTGAGGCTTATTTTGAAGTTCTACTAGGGCAGATCCCCAGAGTATCCCTTTCCCTAGTACGTGCCCTGTAACAGTAATCTTTCTGGATTTTTTAAAGATCTTCCTGTACTGACAAAAGAATATGTAATTATGGAATGGCCACAGTATGCTGTGTGGCAAGACTCCAGGTTTGCGCAGGACAGTGGCCCCGGGAAGGGGGTCAGTCTCACTGTCATCCGTGTCCCTGTGCTGTCATTTTCATGCCTGTTTGTAACGGTCCTGCTCTCTGTCCTGGCATCTCGGGATAATGATGACTCGGGAAAATACCTCTGCTACATTGTGGGTGGCAGAATCCAGCTGTGATTTTTTAATGTTTGGGAATTTGAGCTTCCCCTGCCTGTGAGGCAGATACATTGAGATGGCCAACCCTTTCCAACCCTGTCAAGAAAACAGGAAGGCTGTCATGAATTTGACCAAGGAGCTACATTAGTTATCTAAGAATTCAAACTGTATTCTACATTTTTTTAATCCATTTTTTAAAAATGTATAATGAGATGATCAGCTTTTGTCACCACAGATTTTCCCCCAAGCTGTTGCCTTTCAAAGCAGGTTGGGCAAGGAGTAGCCAAGTCTATGCAGGAACAGCATATGGGTTTCAAAGACTTTAAACCAATTGGGGGACATTTTCTTTTGTGAGGGAGCAAAACAGGTGACCAACACCAAACAGAAGATACTTAGGTTTCCTTATCTAATGACACAGCCTTCACCTCGTGATAACCTTATGATAGCACCACAAAGGATCCCGGTAGGCACTCGGGCAGATTCAGCATCAGCCCCTACAGACACAGACCAGGCAGCCCAGGGTGTCCACGAGAAGCCCATGAAACTGTATACATTCAGAGCACCTTATGTTTGTCACTAACATGTCATAGTGGGCTTTAGGGTTAGACCCGTTATCAAGAGTTACCCTGTCTCTTACAAGCTGTATTTTAATATGTCTAAACTTCCGTTTCCTCACAGGTAAATTAGAGAAAATAATTTCTCCTTCAATGGGCTAATGTACACATTAAACATAAAAGTAGCTAGCAGAAGGCCAGAGACTAATGGACAACAGGAAATGAGCTTTCTCCATTTCCCTTCCCAGCCCTTTCCTCACAAGAAAGAGCCTTGTAAGGTAGGCTGTGCAGAGATTTTCCCCGTTTGTAGTTGAGAGAACTGATATGAGGGATATCAACACAACTAATTAGTGTCAGAGCCAAGTTCAGACTTTTTTCTGTGATGGCAGAGGCATTCGTGAATGCCTAGTGTGTACCCAAAACTGTCATTACGTTGTATGTGAAGTGTCTCACTGCAGAACGAAGCTTAGTTCTTAACACTGGGCTTTGGTCTAGGCTTCCAAAGTCATTTTTAAGCAGAACACTAATAGCTAGCTATATTTATTTCCATTAGCTGCTCTCTCCTCTCTCCTGGGTCTTTTGTTTATACTTTATAGAATGATGGGATGAGTTTTGCAATGAAAGCAGAATTGTGAAGGATCCCCAGAAGGAGGGCAGGTGTCCATCAGTTTCACAGGAGCTTGATTAAGCAGATTGATCCAGGCGAGTCCTACACTGCTCCTCACATAACCTTTTGGGGCCCTTGAAAGTGACTTAGTCGGCTGGGCATGGTGGCTCACGCCTGTAATCGCAGCACTTTGGAAGGCTGAGGCAGGCGGATCACCTGAGGTCAGGAGTTCAAGACCAGCCTGACTAATATGATGAAACCTCGTCTGTCCTAAAAATACAAAAATTAGCTGGGCATGGTGGCATGTGCCTGTAATCCCAGCTACTTGGGAGGCTGAGACAGGAGAATCACTTGAACCTGGGAGGCAGAGGTTGCAGTGAACCGAGATCGTGCCACAGCACTCCAGCCTGGGCAACAAGAGTGAAACTCCATGTCAAAAAAAAAAAAAGAAAGTGACTTTCCTCAGGCTTCTTTCAGACCGCTACCGAGAGAATGGCAGATGAAAGGCACCTCTGGAACCGGGCTGTGCCAATTCAGATCTGGGCTCCGCCACCAGCCAGAGTGACCTGGCATATCACTGAATCCCAGGACCTGAGTTTCTTCACCTGTAAAATAACAACAAGAAAAGTACCTACCTCGTAGGGTTTTTGAGATGATTAAATGAGATGATCCATGCGCAGTACTTGTGACAGTGGCTGGCACATGGTCATTACACGATCGATAAAGCGAGCTGCTGCAGCGGGGAGGGAGGATTGTTCCTCTGTGTCGCATCTGAGAAAACGTAAACCAGCGTTTTTCCCTGTGCTGTGAACGGTCGCCATGTTGTTTCTTTTTAATTGTGGTATTGAAGGGCTTGGGTTTTTAAGGTTATTTTTCAGTTAGCCTTTCAGTCTGTCTCTGTGGCCTCAAGCACTCACCTCCCCTAGAGCTGGTCATTCTAGGGTCATGACCACTATGAAAGAATCTCCTGCAGAGACGTTCTGCCACATTTTCCCCTCCTCTCTCTAGGCAGCTTAGCAGCTTGTCTGCCTGTCGTATTATTTCATTACCTAATTCATTATTAGCTGTGACCTACTGAGAGTTTTGAGGCATTAGAGAATGAGGGGCTATGAGGAGTCAGGTTCAGTCTGAGAGCAAACTGTGTTGTGGGTGGGAATTTAGAAAAAGTATTTCCTGTTTGCAGAGGGAAAGGAGGTATGTATGTGGCTTTTCCTTTATCTCTGAAGCCAAACTTTGATTTAGGCAAAACTTTTAAATATTAAGGACCTCCAGTGTGAAACAGCTTAAGTGGTGGCAAAAGACTGGCTGAGGCTATAACAGATATAGGGAAAGATTTGAAAGTGAGGTGGAGGGCATACAGGGAGAAAAGGGGGAAATATGCTTCTCATTCCACTCGTCCTACTTCATCTCCACCTTCATTGCCACCAGAAAATTACAGAAGCGCCTGTAGGAGGCTTCTAGAATACCGAAAGACATGATTGTGTTACGAATTATACAGAGTGGCCCGTGTCTCTCTCAATGATTTGATCCTCTCATGTGTTAGTGTGGAAAGATAATTAGGAAAGGAAATGTTAGGGTTTTGATTTCAGGATCTTAGTAGTTGTAGAGAGTAAGAAATGAACAAGCAGAGCTCAGACTTCTGTGGCAGTCTGTGTCTTCGAGTATGATTTGGAAGGCTTCGTGTCCAATATCCCTAGGAGTAGAATCAGCCCTGTTCTTGAGAACTTGGTCTGTAAGGTGGCAGTGGATCATGGTTGTTTTCCTATATCAGAGCTTGATACGTTTGTTAAGAGGTCTGTGGCCAGGCACGGTGGCTCACGCCTGTAATCCCAGCACTTTGGGAGGCCGAGGCGGATGGACCACCTGAGGTCAGGAATTCAAGACCAGCCTGACCAACATGGTGAAACCCCATCTCTACTAAAAATAGAAAAAATAGCCAGGCGTGGTGGTGCGCACCTGTAATCCCAGCTACTGAGGAGGCTGAGGTAGGAGAATCGCTTGAACCTGGGAGGCTGAGGTTGCAGTGAGCTGAGATCATGTCTCTGCACTCCAGCCTGGGCGACAGAGCAAGACTCTGTCTCAAAAAAAAAGAAAAAAAGAGGTCTGTGGATCCTGAGAGCCCTGGTTTGTTTTCTTCCTTCTAGCGGATATGGTTACTGCTCCCACTTTCACCTCTGTGAGTCACTGAGCTTCGCACTGTGCTGGCAGCCGTGTTAACCCAACACCCCTCCCTGGGCTCTCAGAGACCATCAGGACCTCGCTTTCCACTGGATTTACTTTAATGCTGAGTACTACAAGGTCATTTCCAGGGTGGCCACTGTTTCTTCCTCTCACACTCGCTACAGTTTAATTTTTAGCTCTTAACACTGGACTTTGTTACATGGAAAGAAAGAAATTTGCTCTAACAGACAGCAGCAAATGCATTTTTCTGTCTTTCCAATTGGAAAATCACTCCTAACCAGTTTTATCCTGGGGGATTTAGTGGTCTGAGAATACTTTTATGTTTTTAGATGTGAACAGAGATTATGTTCATATTTAGTTGCTCCTCCTTTATTTTTTGTCTGACCCTAATTTGGCATCTGTAGATGGAAACTGTTATTTCTCTTCAGGGCTGCCATGTGTCTTTGTGACATTACCCCTAATTTGCTTCCGAATATGCAGTAAAAGATAAAAGCCATGATTAGGCTCAGTATACATTACTAATTTTCTTGAACTTTCCATGCCCTAAATGCCTGTTAATCTCGTGGTGCCCACGTCTTCCCTGGATGGTGGAGTGTGGCCGGGGTGGCATTGCCCTTTAATCAGTTGGAACATAGACTCAGAGGAGAGATGTGACCTCCTCAGGTTATACAGGGAGCAGGTAACAGGATTGGAGCCCATGTTTCCTGATTTCATCCCACTGTTCTTTCTAGGGGGCACTTCTCTCTGGGAGTATAAACAACACAGTCACAGTAATTACTGCCATTGATTGAACATCAAATAGATGCTAAGCCCATATATGATGTCTAATTTTCACAACAATTCTGCAAAGTAGAGTTTTATAGATAAAGAAACTGAGACTGAGAGAAGCTAAATTCCTTGCCTAAAGCCACTCACCTAGTCTTGGGCAGAGTCCAGATTGAGCCCAAGTGTGTCAGAAGCCCTGCCCTGTGTTCTTACTGCATGGCAGAGGGTTGGTCACAACTCCAGTGATAAATAGTAAGAAATCGGAAATCTGCATGTCAGCCCTCCCATCCCTTCATTTGATCAGCAGATGATGACTCTGTGGCTACTCTGTGCAAGCACAGTACTGGGCACTGGTGAGCAAGACAGACAGGGAGCTGACCGTAGCAGCTCTCATTTCCATGAAGTTTTCCCTCTCACACTCCGCATACCCACTCCTGCACATCCCCCAGCCTCCTTCATTACCCAGTTTTGCCTGTGCATGATGCTCTGATGCCCCCTTCCTTTCTGTTTCTATAGCCACATCAGGACAAGGGCCACATGACGTTGTCCCCTGGAGACCGGCCCTGTGCGTGGTACCTGTGGGCCTTCCTGT
Source organism: Papio anubis (assembly GCF_008728515.1). Classification (NCBI taxonomy): domain Eukaryota; kingdom Metazoa; phylum Chordata; class Mammalia; order Primates; family Cercopithecidae; genus Papio; species Papio anubis. The sequence continues at coordinate 105,794,248 of NC_044977.1, read as the reverse complement.
GCTCTCTAGTTAGTAGTGCTCAGTGAGAACCTGCAGAGTCCCGTGCATCTACTATGTGTTCTGCGTGCATTACCTTCTTGAATCTTCATAGCCACTTTATGTGGTATAGCTATAGTCATTATCCCCATGTGAGCAAAAACAAACAAGCAAGCAAAAAGTACCCACCTCAGAGAACTTGCCTAAGATTGTGCTGCTCATAATTGTTAAAGCCAGGGTTTGGGCTTAGGCTGATGAACTCTGGAGTGCAGGCTCTTACCCACCAACCTGTACAGTGCAGACGCTTGGGACAGGTTCATAATATAGGGCAAAGAAAAACGTCTTTCAATTAATCTTATACATAAACAAAAATGCTTCTGAAATCAACTTTTAACTATGGGTATCTCTGAATTGTAAGAAAAGCTAGTGTGTACTGAACCCTCGCCTGGTACTAGGCAGGCGACACTTTAAATATATATCTCATTTAATTTTTGGTAATCTCAAAAGGTAAGCATTACCCCTTCCTTCCCACAGGCAAGGCAGCTGAGGTTTAGAGAAGTGAGGTGACTTGCCTAAAGTTACATAGCAGGTTACTGTCAGAACTAGTATCCAGATTCTCCTCTGACTCCAAAACCTATGGCCGCCTCCCCCAGGATTCCATTTCTTCTCTCTGCATGTGAGTTGGATCAGGTCCACTGAGAGAAAAACCACAGTTTGGCAGGTCCCACCACAGTAACAGGTGGAACAAAACAAGGCTGCTGTAAGAGCAGGCTAGACTGGCCCTTTTCCCAAAAGCAGCAGATGAATCTTGCAACCCCATAGGTGGCTACCAGCTTTATAATGAAACAGGGAGAGGATGAGATTTTTAAATGACAGTGCATCTCCTGTTACCAAGACAGAGAAAAGGGGTATCTTTGCTGGCCATGTAAAGTGATGGACATGGGAATGCAAGGCTGGAAGGAACTAACTAGCTCTGCATAGTGATGCCAAAGAGGGATCAAGAAACCTGAAAGGAACCTGTACATACGGGACATTTGGAGACTCCATTGGGAAAAGGGTCCACAGACAGGTCAACCTGCAGCCACACACCAAGGAGAGTTCTTAGGGGACGTGCCAATTTCTAACTCATGTTCAGCATATATGTCATTAATTGCTGGTAGCATGGATTGCTTTCAGAAGAATGAAGGAAGCACCATATTCTGCTTCAGCATCGTGTAGAGCACGTTCAGAGGCTGCCTAGCCACATGATGTTGTTAATCGTATCGGTTTTTATTCTTCAGGGAACCTCAGAACCTGTTCTGGATCCACAGCAAATCCAAGCATTTGATCAGCTTTGCCGTCTCTACCGAGGAAGCTCCAGGGTAATGTTTGTGTGGTTGTTTATATTTTCATTTCCCTATTTATAATTTACTGCTTTAGAAAGGCAGTGTCTTGGAACCTCCCTCTAGCCTCCTCCTAACCTGGAAGGTGCCCTGGCATCCCTGTTATGGCTACATGGACAACAGACCCTGGCCCCAGGGAGCACTCCGAGCTTGGCAAAGAGAGCAAAGGAAGTGGAAAGCTGTCTGTCCCTTACCTACCATGACCTGTGAGGACACAGAAGGGCTTTTGTGTTTGACCTCCCTCCAGAGAGAGCAGGCCAGAAGGCTGATCCCAGGAGGGCTTTGCTTAGGATATGGATAGGTGCCCAATCTGTCCGAAGCCCTAGACCCTCCTGGGCATCTGCATTGGTTGAATTAGTTTTGGCCATGAAAGACAAATGCAAAGTAGTAGTGGTTTAAGCAAGAGAGAAGTGTAACTGCAGCCAGCCAGGGCACATCCACGCACCTCCCTCCAGCTTTCGTGTGTCTTGTGCTCTGCCTTCCTTAGCACGTGACTTAAACTTCTGTGGTTCAACCTGGTTGCTTCCACTTATCTCCACTGTCTAGAATTTAGACCCATGACCATGCCTCACTGCAATGACTGGGAAAATTGGATTTTATTCCAAAAGACCTCAGGCTACAATTCTTGGTCTACTCTAACTGGAGAAGAAGAGCACAGACTGGAGGGCTTCTAGCAGTCGCTGCCACCACATCAGACCAGGTGTCCCCCAGGCACTTCAGAAGCATACTCATCGCTTTCTCGACCTGTTCTTTGCACCTGGTGCCTGCCTCAGGAACGACACCTCTGTCTTCCAGCCACCCAGAGCAGAGACCTGGCAGCACTAGGCTCACCCCTCCCCTTCCTTCCACCCAACTGGGGACATCCTGTGGGATCTTCTCTACTAATCCCCTTTTGCCACTACCCCCAGTGGGGCCGCCTCATCACTCACGGAGGCCACTGCAGGTCTTCTGATTGGCTAGAAACCCTTCTGTCCCTTCTCCATGCTGCTGCCTGGCCACCCTTTCTAAACCCAAATGTGTCATACCCTTGTTTACGACACATTCTGGATCTCCACCACCTAAAGAATGAGTCCAAACCCTAGCATCTTCTCCACTCCCCAGATCACACCTCAATTCTAGCTGGTCCCATTTGTTTCTGAGCTTATCTCAAGCTTGTGCAAACTGCTGTGTCCTCTGCTTCTCTACCTGGGCCCCCTTCACGCACTCCCCATTCTTAGGCAGAACCTACTAGGTTACTTGGCAGCCAGAGAAAAAAGTGGTGTTCCTTCTTTGAGAGTTGGTCTGGGCAGAGGTGGTTACTCCAGGAAGCTTCTCCAGGGGTCTCCTGGATGCAGTCCAGCAGCTTTATTGAACTGGCCTCACCCCATCCCTTTCCAGCCTCAGCCAAGCTCTGCCCCAAGAGTTGGGTTTCTGGGGCCTTCCAAGGAGGTTCTTCTGCTTCAAACTGTTGAACTCTGATTTAGGGCTCATTGATTTCCAGATCACAAAGTTACCAAAGTAGAACACAAAAATACCTCTTTTCCTGGGAAATATATATATATATATTTTTTTGCAATTGATCTTCCCACCTCACAGTGTCAGAATGTGAAAGCATTGAGTTGAGCATCTGTTGCCCATTCTGTTCAAGGCATCGTACATAACAGTCATTGCAGAGAACGTCACAGGCTGATGGGCAACTGAGAGGGTTATGGAAGAAAGGAAGTGGCACAAAGTGGACTCGGACAGAGCAAGGGACATCTCTTGGCCCCTGGCGTATTGCTTGAGTGGGCCTGCTCAGTAACTTGCAGTTAGAGCTTGAGTCAGAGTTACTGAGTTGTAAATGACACCATACATGTGTCTCTGGCCAGGACCTGGATTACTTGTGATAAATTGACACTTAGAACTCAGGGGCCTTTAGATGTCTTCCCAGTTACCACAGCCACTGGTACTGAGTTTTCCACAGAAGTGACACATGGACACATGTGAGCTTGTGCCAACGTTGCCTGTGAGGGAAAAACCCTTTGCCAGAGGTCAGAGGCACCTCAAAGACATGGTGCCTGGTGGGTGAATCCCACATCGCTACTCACTGCTGGTGACCGAGGGCAAGTCACTTCTCAGGCCGCAGAGTTTCTGCCCCAGAGGTATGTTGTGAAGGATGAGAAATAACACACGTCAAGGACCTAGCAAAGTACCGATCATGGAAAGACACTTGATGCAGTCACGAGAGGCTGTTAGACATCCCCTCGGACTCCTGGCGTGTTTAGTAGACACAGACAGGGCTGCCCTGAGGAGTCTGATGGCCCGCTTGTCTCAGCTGTGAGCTCTCCGTGGGCCAGGCTTTCACTGGCCTCCATGTGAGCCTGCGCAGGGTGCCTTAGAGTATTGGTAGTGGGACATGGTGGCCCGTCCCACAGGTCCCAACTGCTGTTATTAGGGACCGTATTGACCTGGGCTTGTGGGGTGGAAGTTAACTCGCAAGGTTCTGGGAAGCAACAGGCAAAGACCCTAATCAGTCAGGAAGTCTAAGGACCTTGGGTATAGAATTCTTGTCTCCTCTGACCTTCAAGGGTACCTCAAGAGCCAGGCTGCCAGCTCCCTGCTTTTGCAGAAAGCCTCTTTAGGTGAAAGGGATGGTCCCCCCGAGGGGCAGAGTGCTAGCATCCCAACAGGCCGACATTAGCATCTCCTCCTACCCTTCTATCCTCCTCGACAGGTCTTCCAGAATTGAGCCACTGACAGAACGAGGGTACTGCTAATGTCATTGGTGGGAATAAGGAAGCTGGGAGCAGGGAGGACTCACTTGAAGGAGAAGGTAGAATCCAGGGGTTCCACTCTGGAGCCCCTGAGTTTGAGTTGGCAGAAGAGAGGTCAGAGTCAGTGGTCATAATTAGTCATTCACCCCCAAGGAGAGTGCACCAAGGTGGAGAGCCTGGAATGAGCAGAGCTGAGAACAAGCTCCTCAGCACAGGGCACATCCACAGGGAGAGAAGGGCGGCAGCAGGGGCAGCTGAAGGAGCCCTCAGCGCAGGGCCAGCCCAGGGTGGGAGAGCTCTCCAGTGCCAGGGAGAGCACAGTTTGTGTGTCCTTGGGAGCGAACCAGTCCAGTCTCATTATTGGATGAGGAAATTAAGGCCCCAAAGTCACACTGCTAGTTTGTGATATATGGACCTAAGATCCAGACCGTGCATGTTACTATTCCTGCAACATAGCACTGTCTCTCATGTACCTGAAGCAGTGGATTCAGGAGCCTCTCTTCCCTCTGCTCCCCACAAACCTTAGCTGATGTGTGTCCTTCCTTTGCAGCTGGCTCTTCTCACGGAACTCTCCCAGAATCGCAGCAGCGAGAGCTATAGGCCATTCAGTGGCTCGCAGAGTGCTCCTGCTTTCAACAGCATCTTCCAGAATGAGAACTTCCAGCTGCAGCTCATTCCCCCACCTGTGACTGAGGATTGATGACTCCGTGGAGCCTAGCCCAGGAGAACCAGAGATGATCCCAAGGCCACTGGAGAGAGACCCCGCCTCTGGTGGGCTTGGCCTCCACCGCCTCCCACGCTTCTGAGAAGAGGTTCCAAATTGGGCTCCTGTGCCCAGAGCGTCCACAGCACCATTCCCAGCGTAGACTCCCAGTCTTCTCCACATTGTTGTCATGGCGTCAGTTCACCAGACTCGTTGATTTTGTTTTGCCTGTTAAGCAAAGGAATGTCACATACCTCTGTCCAGCTTTTTAGGAAACACATTTTGCCTATTGGGACTTTTTCCATTTCCCCTGAAGCCTAGAAAGTAGATGGAACTCACACAAATGGCATTCCAGAGTCTGCTGTACTCCGTCTCCTCCAGCTGCTGGATAATACAGAGGAACTTCAACTTCTACAGGGAACAGTGGTTGGCCAGGCTGCAGTATAACTGAAACATGCCTTGGAGAGAGCAGAGACACTGGGGGGGCCAGGGCCATCTCCCTTTTAATGTGTTCGTGTTAAAACCTATTTGAGTATAAGACTTGCCCTTTCTAAAAATAAATGCTCTGTGTTTAAGTTCTGCAGGTCTCCTGGCTGGCTGGCTCAGTCTGTCAAGTCATGGAGGACATTTAGAGCCCTGTTGTCACAATTTTATTAGCTCAAAGTCAGGAATCCTGACTATGACAACCCTCCTTAATTCAGATAAGCAGCTCCATCGTCAGCTCTATTCAGAGCAGCCCAGCCACCCAAATGCTCCTGTGACAGGGGCTGGGCTGCCAACGAGAATAGTACTTAACTCAGTTTTTGGCTATGGGACTTCATGTATCATTGAACCAACCACCACAGGAGGTCACCACACCCAAAGACCTAGGTTTCCACCTTACATACTCAGATGATCCTTTTCTGAGCGCACTGGAATGATTAGGCTCTCATGGACTGATACTAACCAAACCCACAGGAAATAGATACATAAACTAGATACAAATTTTTTTTATTATTTTATTTTATTTTTTGAGACAATTTCACGCTTGCTGCTCAGGCTGGAGTGCAGTGGTGCTGTCTCGGCTCACTGCAACCTCCGCCTCCCAGGTTCAAGTGATTCTCTTGCCTCAGCCTCCCGAGTAGCTGGGATTACACCCATCCACCACGCCCAGCTAATTTTTTAATTTTTAGTAGAGATAGGGTTTCACCATGTTGGCCAGGCTGGGCTCAAATTCCTGATCTCAGGTTATCCACCTGCCTTGGCCTCCCAAAGTGCTGGGATTACAGGCATGAGCCACTGCACCTAGCCAATACAAATTTTTAACCCTTAAATAGAAAATAGATCTTGTTTCTGCCATGTACTACCTATAATCAACAATCAGTTAACCTCTCTAATCCTCTGTTTCTTTATAAACAGAACTGTTATGAAGATGAAACAATACATGTAAATGTTTGCTGTGTGCCATTCAGGCACATGGCAAATACCCCAGAAATGCAAGCTTAGCTTTTATTATATAACTTCTCCCAAGACCTGGGCTACAAGGGTACTGCTTCCTGATGAAGGTGCCAGGATATAAAATTGAGGGAAGTGGTTAAACCATTAAGTCGTCACTGTTTGGATGCCTGCCACAGCTATATGACAGTCTCAAGCCGTTTACAGGTGAGAAAGCTGAGGCTCAGAGGTGATAAGTAATTTCACCAAGGTATCATACCGAAGAGCTAGCAGAGCAGGCGGAATTCGGAGCTGTGATTCCAGAGCCAGTGATGCTTCCTGCCCCAAGTTATGTATCAAAAGATTTCTCATTGAGCCTAAAATTAAGGCCAAAGGAACTTGATATTCTCAAAGCAAAACTCAGTTATTCCCCTTCATCTTTTATAGTGTAAAGAACTAAGGCAAAAGGAGTATTCAGTATAAAAATGTAAATTGTGACATCAAAAACATGAAATGTATGTGGGAGGGGTGAAGTAAAAGCAGAACTTTATGCAATCAAAGTTGTAATAAATTTAAAATAGCCTGTTACAAACTAAGATGTTGGCCGGGCGCGGTGGCTCACGCTTGTATTCCTAGCACTTTGGGAGGCCACGGAGGGCGGATCATGAGGTCAGGAGTTCAATACCAGCCTGGCCAAATGGTGAAACCGTGTCTCTACTAAAAATACAAAAATTAGCTGGGAATGGTGGTGCGTGCCTGTAATCCCAACTACTTGGGAGACTGCGGCAGAAGAATCGCTGGAACCAGGACCTGGGAGGCAAGGGATGCAGTGAGCCGAGATCGTGCCACTGCACTCTAGCCCGGGGTACAGAGCGAGATTCCATCTCAAAAAAATAAATAAGATGATTTATGTAAGCTTCATGGTAGCCACAAAATAAGAAATTAGGTAGATAAAAAGCAAGGAATAAAAGTATACCATTAGAGAAAATCATCTAATCAGAAAGAAAGCAAGAGAGGAAGAAAGGAACAAAGGATCTACAAAACAATGAACAAAATTGCAGTGATAAGTCCTTACCTATCAATAATTACCTTGAATGTGAATAGATTAGATTAGTCAATCAAAAGAGAGTGGCTGATTGGATTAAACATAAGATCCAACTATATGCCACCTAAAAGAGACTTAATTCACCTTTAAAGACACACGTAGCTTGAAAATTAAAGATGGAAAAAGATACTCTGTGCAAAGGAAACCAAAAGGTAGCAGGAGTAGCTGTACTTCGATAAAATAGACTTTAAGCCAAAAACTGTCAAGTGAGACAAAGTTATATAATAATAAAGGGATGGATTCATGAAGAACATAAAACAGTTGTAAATATATATGCATCCATTATCAGAGCACCCAAATCTATAAAGCAAATATTAATAGATCTGAAGAGAGAAACTGAAATACAATAATAGGGGACTTCAACAAGGGACACATTTTCCAGACAGAGAATCAGTAAACACTGGACTTGAATTACACATTAGACCAAATGGACCTAACAAACATACACAGAACATTCCATTCAACAGCATGAGAATACACATTTTTCTCAAGTGCACATTGAACATTCTCCTGGATAGACCATATTTAGGCCACAAAGCAAGTCTTAACAAATTTAAGATTGAAAATCATATTTTTTCTGACCACAATGGTATGAAACTAGAAATCAGTAATAGGAATTTTAAGAAATTCAGAAATCTGTGGAAATTAAACAACATGTTCCTAAACAACCAATGGGTCAAAGAAGAAATAGGAAAATTTAAAAATATCTGGAGACAAATGAAGATGGAAACATCCCATAAAAATACCATTTATGGTATGTGGGGCAAAAGCAGTTCTAAGAGGAAAGTTTATAGCAATGAAGTCCTACATCAAGAAAGAAGAAAAACTCCAAATAACCTATTGGCATAGCAACTTAAGGAACTATCAAAAGAACAGACTAAGCCTAGAGTTAGTTAAAGGAAGAAAATAATAAATATCAAAGCAGAAATAAATGAAATAGAGACTAGAACTAGAAAAATAATTTTAAAAAAGCAGTGAAATTAAGAGGGTTTTGTTTGAGACAGGCTCTTGCTTTGTCACCCAGACTGGAGTGCAGTGGCACAATCACTGCTCACTGCAGCCTCTCCCTTCTGGGCTCAAGGGTTCCTGCCTCAGCCTCCCAAGCAGCTAGAACTACAGGGGCATGGTACCATGCCCAGCTACTGTTTTTTGTTTTGTTTCGTTTCATTTTGGATGAGGCAGGGTCTCACTGTGTTACCCAGGCTGGCTCAACTCCTGGCTCAAGTGATCCTCCCACCTCAGCCTCCCAAAGTATTGAGATTACAGGTGTGGACCACTGTGCCTGGCCAAGAGTTGGTTTTTTGGAAGGATAAAAAAAATCAATAAACCTTTAATTAGACTAAAAACAAGAAGACTCAAAATCAGAAATGAAAGATAAGACATTACAGCTGTAAGAAGGATCATAATAGATGACTGTGGACAAGCATACGTGAACAAATCGGATAGCCTAGGAAAAATAGATAAATTCCAAGACACGTATACCACCTACCAAGACTAAATCATGAAGAAATAGAAAACCCAAACAGAACAATAATAAATAATTAGATGGTATCAGTAATTTAAGTCTCCCAACAAAGGGAAGTCCAGACCCAAATGGCTTCTCCACTGAGTTCTACCTACCATTTATAAAATAATTAGTACCAATTCTTTTCAAACTATTACAAAAAATTGAAGTGGAGGAAACTCTTCCTAACTCATAAAGCCAGCCTAAACCTCACACCAAAACCAGCAAGGACTCTATAAAAAGAAGAAAATTATAGGCCAATATCCCTCATGAACATAGCTGCAAATATCCTCAACAAAATACTAGTTAAGTAGGCTGGGCATGGTGGCTCATGCCTGTAATCCCAGCACTTTGGGAGGCCAACACAGGTGGATTGTCTGAGGTCAGGAGTTCGAGATCAGCCTGGCCAACATGGTGAAACCCTGTCTCTACTAAAAATACAAAAATTAGCTGGGCATGGTGGCACATGCCTGTAGTCCCATCTACTTGGGAGGCTGAAGCAGGAGAATCGCTTGAACCTGAGAGGTGGAAGTTACAGTGAGCCAAGACTGCACCACTGCACTCCAGCCTGGGTGACAGAGTGAGATTCTGTCTCAAAAAAAAAAAAAAATCCAACAATACATCAAAAAGATTATAAAGATAATACACCATGATCAAGTAGGATGTATCACAGGAATACAAGGATGGCTCAGCATATGCTAATCAATAAACATGATACGTGACATCAATAGCATGAAAGACAAAAACTATATGATCATCTCAATACCTGCAGAAAAATCATTTGATGAAATTCAGTATCCCTTCATGATTAAAAAAAAAAAAAAAAAAAAAAAACAACTCTCAATAAGTTAGGTATAGAAAGAAAGTACCTCAACACAATTAAGGACGTGTATGACAGACTCACAGCTAACATCATACTGAACAAGGAAAGACTGAAAGCTTTTCCTCCAAGAAATGGAACAAGACAGGGATGCTTACTCTTACTACTCTTATTCAACATAGTATGGAAGTCCTATCCAGAGCAGTCAGGCAAGAGAAAAGAGGAAGTCAAATTGTCACTCTTTGCAGACAACACAATCTTACAAATAGAAAAACCTAAAGACTCCAGCAAAAAAACTCATAGAACTGATAAATGAATTCAGTAAAGTTGCAGGATACAAAATCAACAGCAAAAATCAGTAGTGTTTCTCTACACGAATAACAAACTAGCTGAAAAATAAATCAGGACAATCCCATTTACAACAGCTACAAAAAATAAAAACAATCTAGGAATAAATTTAACCAAGGAGGTGACAGGTCTCTACAAGGAAAACTAGAAAACACTGATTAAAGAAATTGGAGGTCAGGTGCAGTGGTGGCTCATGTCTGTAATCCCAGCACTTTGGGAGGCCGAGGTGGGAGGATCACTTGAGCTCACAAGTTTAAGACCAGCCTGGGCAAATGGCAAAACCTAATTTCTACCAAAAACACAAAAATTAGCCAGGCATGGTGGCATACCCCTGTTGTCCCAGCTAAAAGGGAGGCAGAGGTGGGAGGATGGCTTAAGCCCAGGAGGTGGAGATTGTAGTGAGCTGAGATGGCACCACTGCACTCCAGCCTGGGTGATAGAGACAGACCTTGTATCAGGGGGGAAAACGAAAAAATAGAAAGAAAGAGAAAGAAAAAACAAAAAAAGTAAAAGGAAGGAAGGAAGAAAGAAAGATACAGAGAAAAAAGAAAAAGAAAAGATGTTGGAGAAGACACAAATAGACATCCCATGATCATGGACTACAAGAATTAACATTTCTAAAATGACCATATTACCCAAAGCAATCTACAGATTCAATGCAGGCCCTATCAAAATACCAATGTCATTCTTCATTGAAATAGGAAAAAAAAATCTTAATATGTGTATGGGACACAAAAGACCCTGAATAGCCAAAGCAATTCTGTGCAAAAAGAACAAAGTTGGGGACTCACACTACCAGACTTCAGAATATTCTACAAAGCTATAGTAACCAAAACACCATGGCACTGGCATAAGAATACACATAGACTGAATAGAGAACCTAGAAATCAATCTATGTATATGCAGCCAACTGATTTTTGACAAAGACACCACATACACTTATTGGGAAGGACACCCTCTTCAGTAAATGGTGCTGGGAAAACTGGATAGTCGTATGTAGAAGAAAGAAACTAGACCCCACCCCTCTATACAAAAGTCAACTCAAAACGGATCAAAGACCTAAATGTAAGACCCAAAACTATAAAACTACTAGAAGAAAACATAGGAGAAACACTTCAGGACATTGATCTGAGAATAGATTTTATGACTCATAGGCAACAAAAGCAAAAATAAATAGGATTATTTCAAACTAAAAAGTTTTTGCACAGCAAAGGAAAAAATCAATAGAGTGAAAAGACAGCCTACAGAATGGAAGAAAATATTTGCCAACTGTTCATCCAATAGGAGTTTAATATCTATATCCAGAATATACAGGCCAGGTGTAGTGGCTGACACCTGTAATCCCGGCACTTTGGGATGCTGAGGTGGGTGGATCACTTGAGTCCAGGATTTTGAGACCAATATGGTGAAACCCTGTCTCTACAAAAACAATACAAAAAGTTATCTAGGCATTGTGGTGTGCCCCTGCAATCCCAGCTATTCAGAAGGCTGAGGTGGGCAGATCACCTGAGCCTAGAAGGTTGAGGCTGCAGTGGGCCATGATCATGCATGCCACTACACTCCAGCCTGGGTGACACGGTGAGGCCCTGCATCAAAAAAAAAAAAAAAAAAAGAAAAAAGAAAAAGAAAAAGAGAAAGAGAGAGAGAGAGAGACAAAGAAGAAAAGAAAGTAAATAAAGAATATACAAGAAACTCAAACATGTCAACAGAAAAAAAAATTTTTTTGTAATGAGCAAATAATGTGAACAGGGATTTCTCAAAAGACATCTATAGCCACAGATAGATGATGAAATGCTCAATATCACTAATGATCAGGGAAATGCAAATCAAAACCACAGTGTGGTATCATCTCACTCCAGGATGGCTATGATCAAAAAGACAAAAAATATAAAATGCTGGCAAGGAAAGATGTGGAGAAAAGGGAACTGTTATATACTGTTGGTGGGGTTGTAAACTAGCACAGCCACTATGGAGAACAGTATAGAGCTTCCTCAAAAATTACAAATAGAACTATCATATGATCCTGCAATCCCACAATGTGGCACTTATCCAAAGGAAAGGAAATCAGTATATTGAAGAGACATCTGCACCCCGATGTTTATTGCAGCATTATTAGCAATAGCCAAGATATGAAATCAACCTTAGGTGTCCAACAACAGATGAATGGATAAAGAAAATGTGGTATATATGCATAATGGAATATTAACCATGAAAAAGAATGAAATCCTGTGATTTACAGCAACACAGATGGAGCTAGAAGACATTATGTTAAGTGAAATAAGCCAGGAACAGAATGTTTAACACCACATGTTCTCACTCATATGTGGAAGCTAAAAAAGTTGATCTCATAGAAGTAAAAAGTAGAACAGAAAATACCAGAGACTGGGAAGGGTAGGGGGAAGAGGGGAATAGGGAGAGATTTTTTTAAAGGATACAAAATAAATAACAGGAGGAAAAATTTCTAGTGTTCAGCACCACTGTAGGATGACTATAGTTAATAATATAGTCTCAAATAGCTACAAGAAGGATATTGGATGTTCCCAAAACAAAGAAATGATAAATGAGATGATGCTTATGCTAATTACCCTGATTAGATCATTGCACATTATATGTATTGAAATATTACTATGTACCTGATATGGTTTAGCTCTGTTTCCCCACCCAAATCTCATGTTGAATTGTATTCCCCAGTGTTGGGGGAAGGGCATGGTGGGAGGTGACTGCATCATGGGCACGGATTCCCCCCTTGCTGTTGTGATAGTTCTCACAAGATCTGGTTGTTTAAAAGTGTGTAGTACTTCCCTGTTCACGCTCTCTCCTGCCGCCATGTGAGGAAGTTGCTTGCTTCCCCTTTGCCCTTCTGCCATGATCGTAAGTTTCCTGAGGCTTCCCAGCCACGTTTCCTGTAAAGCCTGCAGAACTGTGAGTCAATTAAACTTCTTTTTTTCATAAAGTACCCAGTCTCAGGTAGTTCTTTATAGCAATGTGAGAACAGACTAATACAGAAAATTGGTACTGGAGAAGTGGGGCATTGCTATAAAGATACCTGAAAATGTGGAAGGAACTTTGGAATTAGGTAACAGACAGAGGTTGGAACAATTTAGAGGGCTCAGAAGAAGAAAGGAAGATGAGGGAAAGTTTGGAATTTCCTAGAGACTTGTTGAATGGTTTTGACCAAAATGCTGATAGTGATATAGACAATGAAATCCAGGCTAAGTGGTCTCAGATGGAGATGAGGAACTTATTGGGAACTGGAGCAAAGGTCACCTCAAAAGTGACTTTCTGTGCTTTAGCAAAGAGACTGGCAGCATTGTGTCCCTAACCTAGGTATCTGTGGAACTTTGAACTTGAGAGAGATGATTTAGGGTATCTGGCAGAAGAAATTTGTAAACAGCATAGTGTTCAAAATGTGGACTGGTTGCTTCTAAATGCCTGTTCTCATTTGCATAACCAAAAATAGCTTGCATTTAAAAGGGAAGCAAAGCATAAAAGTTTGGAAAATTTGCAGCCTGACCATGTGGTGGAAAAGAAAAACCCATTTTCTGGAGAGAAATTCAAGCCAGCTGCAGAAATTTGCATAAGTAAAGAGGAACTGAAGTTAATAGCCAAGACAATAGGGAAAATGTATCTAGGGTATTTCAGAGACCTTCACAGCAGCCCCTCCCATCACAGGCCTGGAGGCCTAGGAGGGAAAAATGGTTTCCAGAGCCAGGCCCAGGGACTCCTGCTCTGTGCGGCCTCAGGACATGGTGCCCTGCATCCCAGCTGCTCCAGCCATGGCTAAAAGGGGCCAAGGTACAGCTTGGGCTGTTTCTTCAGAGGGTGCAAGCCCCAAGCCTTGGCATCTTCCATGTGGTGTTGGGCCTGTGGGTGTGCAGAAGTCAAGAGTTGAGGCTTAGGACCCTCCACCTAGATATCAGAGGATATATGGAAACACCTGGATGTCCAGGCAGAAGTCTGTTGCAGGGGTGAGGCCCTCATGGAGAAGCTCTACTAGGGCAGTACAGAGGGGAAATATGGGGTTGGAGCCCCCACACAGAGTCCCCACTGGGGTACTGACTACTGGAGCTGTGAGAAGAAGGCCACCATCCTCCAGACCCCAGAATGGTAGATCCACCAACAGCTTACACCATCTAGAAAAGCCACAGGTACTCAATACCAGCCCACAAAAGCAGCCGCAGGGGTGGAGCTGCCCAAGGCCATAAGCACCCACCCCTTGCATCAGTGTGTCTTGGATATGAGACACGGAGTCAAAGGAGATTGTTTTGGAGCTTTAAGATTTAATGACTGCCTGTTGGGTTTTGGGCTTTCATGGGGCCTGTAGCCCCTTTGTTTTGGCCAATTCCTCCTTTTTGATGGGAGCATTTACCTAATGTCTGCACTCCTGCTGTATCTTGGAAGTAACTAACTTGTTTTTTATTTTAAAGGATCATAGGCGGAAGGGACTTGCCTTGACTCAAATGAGACTTTGGACTTGGACTTCTGAGTTAATGCTGGAATGAGTTAAGACTTCAGGGGACTGTTGGGAAAGCATGATTTGTTTCGAAATATGAGAAGGACATGAGATTTGGGAGGGGCCAGGAGCAGAATGATATGGTTTGGCTCTGTGTCCCCACTCAAATCTCATGTTGAATTGTAATCCCCAGTGTTGGGGGAGGGACCTGGCAGGAGGTAATTGGATCATGGGAGTGGATTTCCCTCTCGCTGTTCTTGTGATAGTGAGTGAGTTCTCACAAGATCTGTTTAAGTGTGTATCACTTCCCCCTTTGATCTCTCTCTCCTGCAACCATGTGAAGAAGTTGCCTGCTTCCCCTTAGCCCTTCCGCCATGATTGTAAGTTTCTTGAGGCCTCCCAGCCTGTGGAACTGTGAGCCAATTAAACCTCTTTTCTTCATAAATTACCCAGTCTCAGATAGTTCTTTCCAGCAGTTTGAGAAGGGATTAATACAGTACTCCATCAATGTGTATAATTATATGTCAATTGAAATTTTTTTTAAAAAGATTACAACTTTCATATGGGTTGTGCATCTGCTAGTGCTCTGCGCTCTCTCTCTCTCTCTCTCTCAATCTCTTTCTGCCTCCCCCACCTCCTCCTCCCTCCCCCTCTCTCTTTCCCTCCCTCCTCTTCTTAACTCACTCAGGAGGAAGCCAGTTGCCATTTTGTGAGCAACCCAGTGTACAGGCCCATAAGGGAAAAACCGAAGCTTCTTGCCAACAACCACAAGTACGCTTGGAAGCAGATCCTGCAGTCCCAATCAAACATCTAAGTGACTGGTGCCCCAGTTAACAGCTTGACTGGAATCTCATGAGAGAGGTTCTGAGCCAGAATCACTCAGCTAAGATGTTCCCAAATTCCTGAATTCTGAAAGCTGTATGAGATAATACATGTTTATTGTTATTTTAAGCAACAAGAGTTTGGGAGTAATTTATTATGTAGCAATACACAATATTGTTTGCTTCCTAGGGGAAAAGAAAACAAAGCTCTAGGCATCACACTACCTGATTTGAAAACTAACTACAAAGCTATAACAAATCAGTATGGTACTGGCACAAAAACAGACATAGACCAATGGAACAGGACGGAGAGCCCAGAAATAAATCCACGTATTTACAGTCAATTGATTTTCAACAAAAATGCCAAGAACACACAGTGGGGAAATGACAATATCTTCAATAAATGTTGCTGGAAAAACTGAATATCCACACGCAGAAGAATAAAATTAGACCTTCATCTCACACCACATACAAAAATCAACCAAACTGTATTCAAATTTTAAATGTAAGACCTGAAACTATAAAACTACCAGAAGAGGCCAGGTGCAGTGGCCCACACCTGTAATCCCAGCACTTTGGGAGGCCGAGGCAAGTGGATCACTTGAGTCCAGGACTTTGAGACCATCCTGGGCAAAATGGTGAAGCCCTGTCTGTACAAGTTGCTGAGACCAGCTTGGTTGGGGAGACCCTAACCCTGCAGTGCTAGAGGAATTAAAGACACACACATAGAAATATAGAGGTGTGAAGTGGAAAATCAGGGGTCTCACAGCTTTCAGAACTGAGAGCCCTGAACAGAGATTTACCCATGTATTTATTAACAGCAAGCCAGTCATTAGCATTGTTTCTATAGATATTAAATTAACTAAAAGTATCCCTTATGGGAAATGGGATTAACTAAAAGTATCCCTTATGGGAAACGGTATTAACTAAAAGTATCCCTTATGGGAAACGGTATTAACTAAAAGTATCCCTTATGGGAAACGAAGGGATGGGCCAAAATAAAGGAATAGGTTGGGCTAGTTAACTGCAGCAGGAGCATGTCCTTAAGGCACAGATCGCTCATGCTATTGTTTGTGGCTTAAGAATGCCTTTAAGTGGTTTTCTGCCCTGGGCGGAACCACAACCTTCCAGTGTGGGTATTATGGCCATCATGAATATGTCACAGTGCAGCAGAGATTTTATTTATGGCCAGTTTTGGGGCCAGTTTATGGCCAGATTTTGGGGGGTCCTGTTCCCAAAAACAAGTAATACAAAAAAATTCAGCTGGGTGTGATGGTGTGCACCTATAGTCCCAGCTACTAGGGAGGCTGAGATGGGAGGATTGTTTGAGCCTGAGAGGTTGAGGCTGCAATGAACCATGATCACATCACTGCACTCTAGCCTGGGCAACAGAGTGAGACCCTGTCTCAAAAAATAAACACCTATCAGAAGAAAACATAGGTGAAAAACTCCATGACATTGGTCTGAGCAAAGATTTTTTTAATATCCTAAAAGTAGCATTGGCAACAAAGGCAAAAATACAAATAGGATTACATCAAACTAAAAAGTTTCAGTGCTGTAAAGGAAACAACAGTGTGAAGAGACAGCCTATGGAATGGGGGGAAATATTTGCAAACCATACATCTGATAAGGGGCTCATATCCAAAATATCTAACGAACTCAGTGGCAAGAAAATAACTCAGTTTTCAAAATGTGCAAAGGAGCTGACTAAAGATTTCTCAGAAAAGACATACAAGTGGCCAGCAGATGTATGGAAAAAATGCTCAACATCACTAATCAGGGAAATGCAAATCAAAACCACAATGAGATACCACCTCACACCTGTCAGAATGCCTGTTATCAAGAAGGTAAGAGAGTGTTGGTGAGGATACAAAAAGGAATCCCTGTACACTGTTGATAGGAGTGTAAATCAGTATGGGCATTATGGAAAAGAGTATGGAGGTTCCTTGCAAAATTAAAAATAGAACTACCATATGATCCAGCAATCTCACAACAGGGAATATATCCAAAGGAAATGAAATCAATATGTCACAGAGCTGTCTGCATTTCCATGTTCACTGCAGCAGCATTCTTAATACCAAAGAAAGGGAGTCAGCCTCGGTGACCACCAACAGATGAATGGATGAGGAAAATGCAGTCTATATCCACAAAGGACCACTACTCAGCCTTTAAAAAGAAGCAAATTGCACTTTTGGAGGCCAAGGCGGGCAGATCACGAGGTCAGGAGATCGAGACCATCCTGGCTAACATGGTGAAACCCCATCTCTACTAAAAATACAAAAAATTAGCCAGGTGTGGCGGCATGTGCCTGTAGTCCCAGCTACTTGGGAGACTGAGGCAGGAAAATGGCATGAACCCTGGAGATGGAGCTTGCACTGAGCCAAGATCGCACCACTGCACTCCAGCCTGGGTGACAGAGCGAGACTCCGTCTCAAAAAAAAAAAAAAAAAGAAGCAGCAAATCCTGTCATTTGTGACATCATGGATGAAGCTGGAGGACATTAGGTTAAGTGAAATAAGCTAGCCAAAGAAAAATAAATGCTGCATGATGTCACATACAGGGAATGTAAAAACATCAAACTCAGAAACAAAGAGTAAAATGGTGGTTACTGGAGGCTGGGAGGTTGGGGAGATGGTCAAAGGACACAAGATTTCATTTAGGAGGAATAAGTTGAGATCTATCATGTATTATGGTGATTGCAGTTAGTAATATATTGTATATTTGAAAATTGCAAAAGGAGTAGATTTTAATTTTTACTACAAAAATATAAGTATATGAGGTAATACATTTAAATAGCTCGATGTAGCCATCCCACAATGTGTACAGATATCAAAACATCATGATGTGTGCCATACATAGGTAAAATTGTACTTGTCCATTTAAAAAATAAATCAAGGCAGTTTATGGGGTTATCAGGACCTCTGTTCAAACCAGGACCAGCACACACCAACAAATCATTCTTCCTCAGCCCCTTTCCTATTTTATCAGTCCCCAAGAGTTCCTTTAGTTGTCATTCAAGTCACAGCACAATTGAGTACATTGCAGCATTTTTACATTCAGGTCATGCCTCCCTAAGAATCTACTCTGGATTGGGTTTGAAGAGCCTTCTCATCTCATCTGATGGTAGATGAGACACAGGCTTGAGAACTGGGCAGTGCTAGGCCCTGGGGATGTGGCAGGCCTGAGCTGAGCCCGTTCTTGCCACCGGGAAGCCTGACCCTGCCCGATCTTCTGGCACTTAGCGCACGTTCTACTAGCAGGTCCTTGGGGGCAAAGTCTCTTATCTGGAACTATCTTTAGAATCAGCAGTAGCACCTGGCTCTGCTGATACTGCCTTGGGAGCTTGGAGGATGGCAGAGCAGGCTAGGAGCCAGGCCCAGGATGTGGGAACAAGCAGTTCCACCTGCCTTGCTCCAGCCCCAGGGAGCTCCAGCTGGGTTTCTAGGTCACATGCCCACCACTTGGCTGTGATGGGTGATAAGGAGGATCTGGGAAGACTTCATATTACCATTTGGGGGAGGCAGGTAACTGGTCTGAACATTCTCCTCCCCTCCTGCCCCCTGTGATGAGGAGAAGATGATCCCTGGATAAGTTCACTGATGGGAGAGGGGAGGGCATTTGAGTTGTCCAAAAAACAGCAGTCCATCACAGCTTTGCTTCTCCTTTGTACCTGGTGATATGGTTTGGATCTGTCCCCACCCAAATCTCATCTCAAATTGTAATCCGCAGTGTTAGAGGAGGGGACTGGTGGGAGATGATTGGATCCCAGTGGTGGAGCTCTCATGAATGGGTTAACACCATCCCCCACTCCTCCTTGGTACTGTATAGTGAGTGAGTTTCACAAGATATGGTTGCTTAAAAGTGTGTAGCACTGGCCAGGTGCGGTGGCTCATGCCTGTAATCCCAGCATTTTGGGAGGCCAAGGAAGGGGGATCACCTGAGGTCAGGAGTTCAAGACAAGCCTGGCCAATATGGTGAAACCCCATCTTTCCTAAAAATACAAAAATCAGCCAGGCATGGTTGTGGGCACCTGTGATGCCAGCGACTTGGGAGGCTGAGGCAGGAGAATCACATGAACCCAGGAGGCGGAGGTTGCAGTGAGCCGAGATGGCGCCATTGCACTCCAGCCTGGGGAACAAAGGGAGAATCTGTCTCAAAAAAAAAAAAAAAATTAGCTGTGCATGGTACTGTGTGCCTATAGTCCCAGCTACCCAGGAGGCTGAAGCAGGAGGATCACTTGAACCGGGGAGGAGAAGGTTACAGTGGACCATGATGGTGCCACTGCACTCCAGCCTGGGCAGCAGAGCGAGTCTCCATCTCAAAAAAAAAAAAAAAAGTGTGTAGCACCTCCCCACCTCTGTCTTCCTCCTGCTCCAGCCATGTGAAGTGCTGGCTCTGCCTTCATCCTCCACCTTGATTGTAAGTTTCCTGAGGCCTTCCCAGAAGCTGAGTAGATGGTGTCATGCTTTCTTTACAGCCTGCAGACTCACAAGCCAGTTAAACCTCTTTTCTTTATGAATCCCCAGTCTCAGGTGTTTTATAGCAGTGCAAGAACGAACCAGTACACCTGACAGAGAATCTTTGCATGTGTAACCACCCAGTGGGTTCTTCCTGCCCCTTTCCCAGAGAGAGCTGATTTATCAAGACAGGGGAATTGCAATAAAGGCTTTAATTCACCGAGAGCCAGCTGAACAGGAGACTGGAGTTTTACTATTACTCAAATCAGTCTCCCTGAGCATCTGGAGGCTCGGGTTTTTCTGAAGTAGTTTGCGGGAAGGGGTGGGGATAGCTAGCCAACAGGTGCTTGCTGATGACTGGTTGGGGGTGCTATCATAGGAGTGTGGGAAACGGTCCTCCACGCTGAGTCAAGTGGCTGGCTTCTGGATGAGGCCACAGGAGAAGTTGGTGGGTCCATGTGGAGCCATTTTTTGTTAGACATGCAAAAAACCCAAAAAGATATCTCAAAAGGCCATTCTTAGGCTCTACAATTGTGATGTTACCTGCAGGAGTAATTGGGGAAGTTGCCCATCTGGTGGCGTCTGGAATAACGGCTGGCAATGGTCTACATCGACACCTTAGCAGACAGAATTCAGGCTCCTCTATCCTCCTAGCCTGGCGATCTCTCATTAGCTAACGAGAAACCAAGTTGAGTGTACAAAGGCAGTTAAGTATTGAGGAAAGGCTATTATTTAAACTAAAGTAAGTATCTTCCAAAGTTAGCTTGGCCTAAGCACAGGAATAATTAAGGGCAGCTTGAAGGCCAAAGGCAAAGTGGGGGTTGGCAGATGAGATCGTCTACACTGCCGTAATTTTTTCACTGTTAACAATTTTAGCAAAGGTGGTTTCAAGTGGATGTGTCTGTATCACACCTGAAGATGGTTACTGTCAATTTCCAGCTTCACTGAATTCTCCCCTGTGCCTTTTTCTTCCCTTTGAGCCCCCAGGATTGCTCAGTCGTTCCCTTGGGCAAGACACTGGGCTGGCTGCTGTGAACACAAAAGGGAGCCATACACAGCCCTGCCCTTAGGCACCTACCAGCTGGGGAAGGACACATTCAGCAGGAAATGCTCCCAGAGCTCTATCAGCACTTGTTTTTATTTTTATAGTTTAGTTCTTATAAAAAAAGAAGGCCTAGAGGTCCTTTGCTTTCAGGTTATACATTTGTTGAGGTGGGATGTATTGTCCAAAC
This sequence comes from Papio anubis, assembly GCF_008728515.1. NCBI lineage: Eukaryota > Metazoa > Chordata > Mammalia > Primates > Cercopithecidae > Papio > Papio anubis. The sequence goes on along the minus strand of NC_044977.1, from coordinate 105,773,302 downwards.
CTACCTCCATATAACTCTGTTCATTTATTTCGGGCACTTTTAGAAGAGAATCTGGGCTTGGACCTTTGTGAAGATTCACTCTTACCAGGTGTAATCCATCATAGCCTCTGCTTTCCATTCTGCTTCTTTTTTTACATTTTATTATCCAAAGGGAGGGTTTTTGTTTTTTGAGATGAAGTCTCACTGTATTGCCCAGGCTAGAGTGCCAAGGCTCACTGCAACCTCCGCCTCCTGGGTTCAAGCAATTCTCCTGCCTCAGCCTCTTGAGTAGCTGGGATCACAGGTGCCCATCAGCACACCCAGCTAATTTTGTATTTTTAGTAGAGACGGGGTTTCACCATGTTGGCCAGGCTGGTCTCAAACTCCTGACCTCAGGTGATCCACCTGCCTTGGCCTCCCAAAGTGCTGAGATTACAGGCGTGAGCCACCTCACCCAGCCAGGTTTTGTTTTTTATATATGAAAACTCTGAAGTCCTCTTGCTAGGAGCATTGCCTTCCTCCGGATGGTATAAACAAGCACAGGTTTTCATGTTGCTATGGTTTGAATGTGTCTCCTCCAGAATGCAGGTGTTGAAACTTAATAGCCAGTGTGTTAACAGGTGGGGGCTTTAAGCGGTGATTAGAGTGTGAAGGCACCTCCCTCGTGAATGGTAATAAGGCCCTCGTAAAAGAGGCTGCACACAGCATTGAGCCGGCTTGCCTGCTGCCGGTGAGGATGTGGTAATCCCCTCTTCCGGAGGATGCTGCAACCAGGCGCCATCCTGGAAGCAGAGAACAACTCTCACCAGACAACTGAACCTGTTGGCACCTTGATCGTGGACTTCCCAGCTTCCAGAACTGTGAGAAATCGAGTTTCTGTTCTTTATAAATCACCTAGTCTCAGATATATATTCTCGAGACAGTTCTTGCTCTGTCACCCAGGCTGGAGTGCAGTGGTGTGATCTCAGCTCACTGCAATCTCCACCTCCCGGGTTCACGCGATTCTCCTGCCTCAGCCTCCTGAGTAGCTGGGATTACAGGTGCCCACCACCATGCCCGGATAATTTTTGTATTTTTAGTAGAGACAGGGTTTTGCCATGTTGGTCAGGCTGGTCTCGAACTTCTGACCTCAGGTGATCCACCCACCACAGCCTCCCAAAGTGCTGGGATTACAGGTGTGAACCACTGTGCCGGCCAGTCTCACGTACTTTGTTATAGCAGTACAAAACAGACTAAGACATGTGTTCATAGGTGTCTGCACATGTCTCTCAAGTCTGGGGTTTATTGAAGGGCATGATGGGTGGTGTACATCCAAGTTCCTTTTCTCTGTGACGTGGACTAACTGTCCTAACATTAATCAAGAACTGAGCCAGGGAGGGTGAGTGGAGGTGGGGGAAGGGCCTCAGAGAGCCTTCCTGGCAGGAGGGGTGCCAGGCTGTGTGGTTTCTTCAGGACCTGGGGCCACTGACAGAGCTTCCGGCTTATGTGGCTCTTGGTCCAGGGACATATGGCAGGGATGGTGGGCAGGGTGGCATCTGGACACCGTGGCTGGCCCAGGCTTCTGCCCCATCTGCGACCTGCGTGTGCCAGGTTCTGGGTGTGCGTCGAGGCTCTGTTCAACATGATGGGTTTCTAGGCAGGGCCCGGGGTGAGGGTTCTGAACCACCAGGGTTGAGAATCACTGTGGTTATCAGTCCAGCTCGGTGACACACCCCACCTGGCCTATCTGTGTGTAAATGGCCTGGACACCCCTTTTATAAGCGATAATGAAGGGCTATAATGAAGCCACCAGCTACAAACACTACTATGCACAGCCACTTTATTCTCCCCAGTCACCCGGGAGGGTAGCTGCTATTATCTCCATTTTCCTCAGAAGAAACTGGCTTCAGAGACCTGCCAGCTAATGAGTTGTATTTGGAGCTTGGGGTGTGCGACTTCCAATTTACCTGGAATGAACAGTAAAAGCCCTGACGGGAAAGCACGTATTCCCACAGAACAGCTGCGTGTAAGGGTGTTTAAAAGCTCCTCCCTAGATTCCCAGGGAGCGGCTCCCCATGCTCGCTCAGTGCCCACTCAGAGGTGTGGCTGCGCAGGGGCCATCCAAGGGCAGCAGGAATCCACAGTCCACTTTCCCTGAAACGCGGCCCGCAGAACTTGTGAGAGAGGCCCGCTAGAGTGCACTGTCAGGGGCCAGTTTGTAATCTGTGCTATGTGTGGGGGAGTCAGAGGCGCTGAGAAGGGCCTGCAAATGGGAAAGGGCTGATTCTGCCAGATGAGGGTGCCCTGCAGGGGGTTCTGGTTGTCTGGGAGGACGCCCACCTTGGAGGGCTTCTCCTGGGCCGCATGTCTCGCGTGTCCTCTTGCAGCTGCTTTCCCAGCCCCTGAAGTGTGTGACATACTAAAAGAAGCTGACCCCTGGGGTTATGCAGGTGTGGTCACATCCCCAGAGTGAGGACCGGGGAATCCTTGAGCAAATGACTGGCCTCTCCCTACTCTGTTTAAAAAAAAAAAAATGTGTGTTGGGGAGGCCGGTGCTCCCCGCTGAGGCCGGTGCTCCCGGCTGCTCACTGCAGCATCCGCAGCCACTCTGGTGAATTCGGGCCCACAGTCAGGGCCTATTAGTTCAGTAATCTCCTGAGTGCCAAGTATATGCCGGACGCTGTCCTTTGCAATGGGGACAAGCAGGGAGTAGGTCGGACATGGTCTCCCCTCTGGAGGGGACAGAGGTGACACCCTGCACAGACAACACAGCGTGAGACATTGTGACGTGGAGGGTGTGCCTGCTGAGGGCACGGGAGGGACCTGAACCTGTGTAAAACTTTTCCTTTCTATTTTTAAAATTTGGACTCCTCCATCTTGCTTCTGATCTAATCTTTCATTTCTTTACCCAGCAAAGGAATAGCAAGAAAAGTTCTTTGCAAGTTACCACTCCACAGAAATCAGAGCAGATCCCTGCAGAAATTGAGCAGCAGCTTAGAATGTTGGAGTCAGTGAATTCTAGCATCCAGGTGACCTCAAGAGTTCAGGGTGCCAGCTTCTCCCACCCAAACACAGACACCAGTCTTGGCCCCAGGGGCTGGGAAGGAGTGGGAGGGAGACTCTGGGGTGAGTGTTCCAGAAAGCAGAGGACAGGAAGCAGTCTGTGGCCAGCAGGGAGCTCTGCAGCCACCAGGGGCAGCTACACTCTCAAGTGCTGTGTGCCCAGGGAAGTCTGCCCAGAGTGGGGACAGGCCCTGCTCAGCATCTGGCCAGGCACAAGGAAGGCGAGGCTGAATCGGCAGGGCTGACACGGTGGCTCAGGGCAGGGAGGACTCAATCAGCAGGGGAAGGGCTTCATGGAGTAGGTGTCACTGTCCTCTCCCCTGAGAAAGTAGACAGGGAAGGAGAGGCGACAGCCTGAGCTGAGTCCATCAGTGGGGAGTCACCTGCAGGTGACAGGCCCATCCTGTACCCAGTCAGTTCTGACCTTACGGAACCCAGAAGTTACAGCGCTAACGTTGCTCTGATTCACGATTGTCCTGCTTTATTCTACGGAGCTCTGCAGGAGGCATGTTTGTGGGAGAGGGTGGGGCAACTTGGCCTTCACACCCTAGCCAGCGGCGTGGAGGCGGCGGTGCTTGGAAGGGCCCCTGGTGCCCCTCCATCTGCCCCTTCTTCCTGCCATCAGGGGGATGGAAACTCACCCAGCTCTCCAGGAGGGGCAGTGTGGCCCGTTAGGAAGAGCGAGGCACAGCCCCATCATGGCCCCTGTGTGAGCCAAACAAGGCACTGGGCCTCTGAAAAATACAGACCGTAAAAATGATGTTTCATCTGCAGCAAAGGTCCCAGCAACATGTGGGAAAATGCTTTACAAAGGTCACATATTACTTGTGGAAAAAGAAAGCCCACAGGGGCCTCCATCAATGAACACTGCAGTGAATAAATCATTCAGAGCTTTGGGGATCCTTCTAGAAGCAGCGTATTTCCACTCAGCTCTGCTTGCTGAAAGTGTTTTTCCAAAGATGCAGCTCCAGAGTCAGATGTCTGGGACTTGCCCAGAGCTGCAGGAAAGGCCTCCTGCGGCTCCATCTTCTGGAGGCGGGGCAGACGCCAGGCCCCCGGTTGGGGGGTTGGGGGGTTGGGGGGTTGGGGGGGAGTCTGAGCTCCCAGTGGGTGTCCCCAGCTGATCAAAGGCCCCATCCCAGAGGCCTCCTCTCTCAGGGCAATCCATGGCCATCTTTCACCAATCTCCTCACACCACATCCTGGGTCCTCTCTGAAGATTTCCCCAAGGAAAACGGCAGTTTGACACCTGTCCACCTGCTCCAGGGACACACCACACCTGTGCCAAGGAAGCGAGTTTTCCCATCTCCATTCTTCCTGAGGGCAGGACTGTGTCTGGCTCACTCCTATGTCTTCCCTGGCACAGTCAATAGTTACTGAGTGTCGAGCATATGCCAGGCACTTGGTGAGACAGAGTCTGTGTTGCTGTCCTTTAAGTCACTATCTTTTTCAAGTAAACTTTTCATGAACAGAATATTCACAAACCATATGTGTACCACTAGATTAACTCGCAGTGTGAACACACCGGTGTCACCAGCACCCAGAGGTCCCCTGGATTCCTCCGTCGCACCACACCCCCCAGGTGAACCACGACCCTGACTACTAGTGTAGATGGTTGTGCCTGTTTGGAATTTGGTACCAATTGAGTGATACATCAAGTCCCCCTGGGGAAGTGGCTTCTTTCACTCAGTGGTGTGTCTGTGTGACTCATCCATTCTGTTCATCCTCATTGCTGAAGAGCATCCCGCTGACTGGCTGCGCCATAGTTCATCTGTTCTGTTGTTAGTGAGAATTCAGTTGTTTCCAGTACTGGCCTGTCAGCATTTTTGCTTCTGTCTTTTGGTGGACATAGGTGTCCATTTGTCAGGTATAAACTTAGGAATGGTTTTGCAGGGTCAGGGGGTAGATGTCATTAGTACCTTGTTGAATGCATACATGCCTGATGAATGAACAAGCCTCTGGCTCTGGGGCAACAGGATAGGCAAGATGGGACATGGGGCCGGGCGCGGTGGCTCAAGCCTGTAATCCCAGCACTTTGGGAGGCCGAGGCGGGCGGATCACGAGGTCAGGAGATCGAGACCATCCTGGCTAACATGGTGAAACCCCGTCTCTACTAAAAATACAAAAAACTAGCCGGGCGTGGTGGCGGGCGCCTGTAGTCCCAGCTACTCGGAGGCTGAGGCAGGAGAATGGCCTGAACCTGGGAGGCGGAGCTTGCAGTGAGCCAAGATCGCGCCACTGCACTCCAGCCTGGGTGACACAGCGCGAGACTCCGTCTCAAAAAATAAAAAAAAAAAAAAAAAAGATGGGACATGGTACACACGCGCCCACACGCGCTCACACACTCAGTCTTTTCCTGAGCTTGACCCTAAGTGCAGGGCCTGCCATCTGCCTTCTGCCTCAGCCAGGGGGGTAGCGGGCTCTAGAGCCTGGCAGGATCTGCTGTTAAGCTGCTGGGTGGGGCTCGGTTGGGTCCAGCCTAACAGGCCTGGGGCTCTGAGGGGACCTCAGCTTCACATTTGAAGTTTTGTTTTGATTTTTCTTTGAGACAAGGTCTCACTCTGTCACATACACTAGAGTGTAACAGCGCAATCATAGCTCACTGCAACCTTCACCTCCCAGGCTCAAGAGATCCTTCCACTTCATCCTCCCAAGTAGCTGGGACTACAGGTGTGGGCGCTTAGCTAGTTTATTTTTATTTTTGTAAGGAGGTGGTCTCACGTTGTTGTCCAGGCTTTGTCTCAAGCTCCCAGGCTCAAGTGATCCTCCTGCTTCAACCTCCCAAAGTTCTGAGATTACGGGGATGAGCCACCACGCTGGGCTCACCTTGAGGCACTTATGAGAGAAGCTGTAGTCCCCCATTCCTGACATCTGTTCCCTCAGATCCCTGTGCTGACCATCTCAAAGGTCAGCATTGGGTCCTAGTAGTCTTAGGGGCCATGTCTGAGCCTCTAGCAAACTTGGGGCCTGATGGTTTGCCCAATCCAGCCTCTTTTTTTTTTTCTTTCAAAGACAGAGTCTCACTCTGTCACCCAGGCTGGAGTACAGTGGCATGATCTCAGCTCACTGCAACCTCCACTTCCTGGGTTAAAGCAATTCTCTTGCCTCAGCCTCCTGAGTAGCTGGGACTACAGGTGCATGCCACCACACCTGGCTAATTTTGTATTTTTAGTAGAGGTGGGGTTTCACCATGTTGGCCAGGATGGTCTTGATCTCCTGGCCTCGTGATCCACCCGCCTCGGCCTCCCAAAGTGCTGGGATTACAGGCGTGAGCCACCGCGCCCGGTCCAGCCTCTTCTCTCTAGATGAGTCAGCCCATCTTCCTCCAGGATGCCCATAGCACCCACCCCCATACCACCCTGCCTCATCTCCACCTGAGATGGGGTTTCCAGGTAACTGCCTCCCTTTATACTCACCACTGCTGGCCTCTCCGTGACCCCTCAGCCCCTCTCTAAGTGGCATAATGTGGGCCTAGGTGACTCCCTGATTGACTCAGAAGGCACTGGATAGCTCTAGGAATTCACTGCCTGTGGCCCTTGGAAATGATGAAGGGGAGGCAGAAATCCTTTCACGATAGGACTGACCTCTTTGGTCCCCCAGTGATGTGAAGGGACCTCAGTGACTTCTAGTTGGACGGGCTGATCTTCCACCGGCCTGTTGGTGACTCATCAGAGATCTCCACTGTGTGCCCCATGTTCATCCAGGTGTCTGAGTTTCCCGAGGAACCCTCATTTGGTTTCCTCAGGAAGCCCAAATGCCTGGTGTGCTCCCCACATCAAGGCAGCCTCTAAATCAGGCTAGAATCGCCTCATTCTAGATTCTTAGGGAAAACAGGCTCTGTGAATCCCCTGTGCAACTCACACCTGGGCCCCGGTGAACCTCCCCTCCTGGCACTGCGTGGCCTCCCGGCTCTTCCTGAGAGCTCCGGAGTCCTGTCTGACTGCTTAGCGTGGTGACGCTCATAGACCAGGATGGCTTTTCCAGGTCCTTCTGCAGATAAATGGGTGTGCTTATATTTGCTCTGTGAATTTTGGTATTGCAATTCACACAGGCAGATTCTAAACATGAGGGCTGAAATGTACTCCTTTGTTTACTGCAGAGCCCTGGTTGAGGCAGATATGAGAGGCTCATGGCTGAGTAATCATTCAGGATCTACACAGTCACCTGAAGTAGACTGGCCCGGGAGGTGAGTCCAAAGCAGATGCTACTGAGGACATGCAATAGGTGAGGGAAGCAATCAGTATCGAAGGTCCCAATCACAATGGAGGTAGGAGCGAGGGGGACAGGAGAAGTGGCTTCTTAAAGAGCCAACCCGGCAGGCGTGGTGGCTCACGTCTGTAATCCCAGTACTTCGGGAGGCCGAAGCAGGTGGATCGCAAGGTCAGGAGGTCGAGACCAGCCTGGCCAACATAATGAAACCCGTCTCTACTAAAAACACAAAAATTAACTGGGCGTGGTGGTGCATACCTGTAGTCCCAGCTACTCGGGAGGCTGAGGCAGGAGAATCACTTGAACCTGAGTGTTGGAGGTTGTGGTGAGCCGAGATCGTGCCACTGCACTGCAGCCTGGGCAACGGATCAAGACTCCCTCTCAAAAAAAAAAAAAAAAAAAAAAAAAAAAAAAGCCAACCCGAGGCCAATTCCCAAGATGAGTTCTTAGGCCCAACGGCCACGCTTGAGCATGAGCTAGTGCCTGTTCTCCGGATCAGACTCAGATCTAGGTCAAGCCAGGCTGGCGCACAGTGATGTGGCACTAAGGGCAACCTCAGGCAATACCCGAGGGCTGAGCTGTAGTTCCCTTGATGCAAGGGATGCCCTCTCAGCCTCAGCTGTGGGGCGAAGAGAAAATGGGTTGCAAAACAGGGCAGGGTTTGACTGCAGGGGCTCCGCAAGTGGCAGAGCAGCAAGGCTGGGTTTGGAATCAGAAATCTGGGGCTCTGACCTTGCTAATTCCTGCTGTGTGACCTTTAGAGTTAACTGTTGGCTGCTTCGCAAGAAACTCGCCAATATCCCTGCCCTGTCCACCACACAGAGTTGATGCGTCTAGCAGTTAAGCTGCCATCTGGGAAAATGCTTTGTAAACTGCAGGTCCCTGTTCACACATTGTGGTGTTCTGCTGATCCACGATGCTGTGTATTTTGTCATCATCTTTGTCCTGGGAGAAATCATCTGGGGTTTGACAACAGGTGACCAGCTAGGTGTCATACAGTGCCAGGATGGTCCCCCCGGATCCCAAGCTTTCTCATCTCCGATCTCCAGAGTCACACACAGCTTCAGGCTGGGGACTGAGGAAGACAGGAGGAGAAGCCTTACCCCTTTCTCCGACCCACCTGGCCCATGAACTCTCCAGCCATGAAAGGGGCCACTCCTCCGTGGAGGCCCATTAGCTTCAGGACACACACTCCCAGCCCAGCTGCTAGTCTCTTCCAGCGGGTACATGAGCAGCTATGGCCACGGCCTCGACTCACTTCCATGCATGGATCCAGCAATATTGGGCTCCACAGGTACTCACTGTCCTAGGACTTGACATCTTCAAAAGAACTTACTGGGTTGTTTCTGATTGTAAAAGTAATGTATCTTCATTTTAGAAAAGTAGAAAATTTACAACAAAAACACTATTAATCTTGGCACATTTGCTTTTGCCTTGCTTTTTACTTTATTTCCATAAATTTCCCATATATCCGATTCCTGAAGAATTCCATCTGACCTCTAACTGCCCCTCTCTAAACTCTACCGCAGGGAGGCCGAGTCCTGAGATCCTTCTTACTCCCTTCAGCACAGAACTGGGGTGGGACAGTAAGGGTTAAGGGCTTTACCAATTCCCAGTGATTGAATTGTAATGAGGATGAGATGCTAAATTAAAGTTTATTGCAGAATAAAAGTGTGTGCAGTCAGCATTTGTAAGAGGCTACAATGAGATGCCTTCCAGAACGTAGCAATACAGTTAGGTAGAGAGTTAAAACAGTAGAGTGCACACGCAGATGAGATGCGCTGTCTGCAGGAATCACTTGAAAAGATCAGTTAGCTTTAGGGAAGGCAGAACTAGTCTTGAATGCTAGTCAAGAGGTGATTAAACATGAAAGAAGCAATGGCCTCATCAGAGTGTAGAGATATTTGCAGAAACAAGGCCTGGGGTGGGGGGTGGGGCTACTGTATGGAGGACAAAGAAGGGCACAAAGATTGAAGCCTGTCAGTGTTTCTCCTCCACTGTGTAGGGACCAGGTGCACTGCGATAGATGAGGCACTAGTCGGTGGGAAGGTGTCTGCTGGGTTAGGGGGATGGAGCAATGCAGACAATGGCCAAGAGTGCGGACTCTAGAGCCAGAGTGACCGGGTTCAGACACTGGCTGCCATTCCTGTACAAGCTGTGCCACGCTGGGCAAAGATGTGGACTTCTTGAGCTCTTTTCCTGACCTGTGAAACGTGGCTGCTGTAATCTCCCTCACAGGGTTGCTGTGGAGATTACACATAGAAAGCTTAAGGTAGCCATTGAGCTATAATCAATATTAACAAGGATTTGATTACTGATAAATAATGACTTTATTTAGCAGTTCCTAGGAAGGTTGTTCAATAGAAGCCAACCCCTGAAGCTGTTCTTTTCTGAGTATGGACTTGCCACACTGGGGCCTGGCCCCTCAGCCTTGGTGACCAGGCAACCCCAAGGCTCTGCAGGGCAGCAGCCTCCCTTGATGCCCAATCTTCAGTCAGAACTGCAGCCAACACTGCCTGACATGGCATGTGTAAGCCGAACGGAAAGGCTGTAACTGCGTGTGAAATAAATGCTATTTGGTGGGGGGATATCAAGTTTTATTTGCTATAAACCCAATGTAGCCAGAGTTCTGGGAGTTGTGAGTGGTGGCTATGAGTAGATACTGTGGATGGTACAATTTATCTGCACCTCATGAGGTCTTGTAAAGGTTTAATGTGGTAATAGGCATACACTATTTCCTAGCACGTTGGAAAGAGCTGGTACATAAATGTTTCACACTTTGCAAACGTGAGTTTCTGTTTTGGGGTCAAGTGGGAGGCCATTACCCTACACTCCAAAATAGCAGATTTGTTCTGGTATAAAAGAAAAAAAAGCATGTTTATTTTACAAGGCAGTATTTTCCTAAAGTGTTACATATCAAGGAAAGTTGAGCTGTCTCTAGGAAAACAGTATAATTTTAGGAAATTACAGAAGAGTCAACATTGTGCTTAAAACTTTAAAATAGTTTTAAAAAATAGCAGTTAAGTGAATATTGCCAGGTATGAACAGCCTTAAAAAGTGAGGTGGACACGACGACATAGAAGCTCAGTGTTAAAGCCGCTAGTGACAGGTCGCTTTGAGAAGTGCTCAGGCTACTAACAGAACACTGCTTCAACCTTAATCAACAAAAGAATTCATAACACTAACTAAAACATGGCCTTTTCCTACAATAGCTGACTCTCAGTTATCTACGGTGATGAAGAAGAGCAGTGACAATGTTTAAATGGTGAATCATTCCAAAATGAATGTTGAGAAGTGCCCTGTTTATGTTTTGATGTGAGAGACACTGACATCCGGGAACTTACAGCACTGATCATGTGCATGGAACTCCCACTGGCTTCTCCCTTCTTCCCTCCTCCTCAATGGGAGAAGACAAAACCGTACTACTGAAAAGCCTAAAATACAACTGGCCTCCTCAGTTCTGGTTCACACCTCCTCTGGAGAAGGGGACAGAAGAGAAAACTGTTAAAACTTTGTTTTCCTCATGTGAAAAAGCCAGAGCGTGATAATAAAATTTTGCAAACAAGATGCAGGAATAATTAAGAGCTGACTGGATGAATATTTTAACTTGTGCCTTTTTTCCTGCCCAGTAGTACCCGCACCACTAAACTGAGCTGGATCTGCGGACAGCTTTATAAATTATCCATGTGTGCATCCTATTACCCAAGTCAAGAATTAAATTAGCATAAAGGGAGTTTGTTATCGGTCCCAAAACACTTGTGATGGTTCAAATAGACCAAGAAGTGGAGGTAAGAAGCAAAGCCACCACTCCCAAGATAGAATCAAATCCCAGATCAAATCCAAAAAATATTTCAGGAAAACAACCACATCGTGTTGTTCTGCTCTTGATGCTTTTGTTTTTGTTTTGTGCTGTATGCCCTTGAGCTACAAGTCTTCCTCCCAGGAAAGCAACTGTTCTTCAGGGCTGTCCTCAGATTCTTATTTCATATCTTAAAAATTGCCTCGGAAAAAAGACCTAGATGTGACAGTAAACCCTTATTTTTTAATATACAAAAGAGTTGTAACCACAAAAGCATTGTAATCGTCATTTCTTGGAAAAGTTATAAGCATATTTGAAACTTGAAACTTCTAAAATCTTGGTTAGAGAACACAACTAAAGTCTACATTTAGTGGAATTAAGCTTCTACCTAATAGCTTTTATACCAACTTTCCAAAAGTAGGAGTGGTACCGGGTTCCATGTAAACCCAAGAAAGCAGTTTATCCATCCACACAGCCCAACCCTTGCTCCAATGAGCATATTACTGGGTCCAAATTATAAAGCTTTCACATCTGTCAGTGTGCAAGTGTTAACCACAGGCTACTTCATGCGATTGTGTTCAATGTTATAGTGCATGTTGCAGTCTAAACATTTTCTAAAGTGCCTATAAGTATACAAAGTAGCAACATAATATCAGCGTTACAGAGAATTCCTTCATATAATATAGAATAGAATAGGCCTAGAATTTAAAGTGAAACTACACATTTTTATATCTGTTTCAGTTAGTTTTGGAATGCAAGCATAAACAATTCCAGTTCAACAATATATTTCAGAGTGTTATCAACAGTGCTAGGACAAAAATAAATCTTGTGCTTATTTAGAAAAGGTCATTTTGAGATCCAGGAGTATCTGATACTTAGAATCCAATGGAACATCTTTAATTCTATATAGTAGATAGTAGTAAGTGAAGCTTAGTGAGTTTTTAATTACAAAGAGGTTGTGCAAATATTTAAGGTGATTATCAACTATTACATCCAAAAATTTCATTAAAATTGTGTCTAATGAGAATGGCAGTTCAGGAGTTTAAAAAAAACAGGAACCTAGACAAAGTCCTAGATAGTACTGAGAGAGGGCCCAAGCCTGCCACTGAGCCAGCTGCAGAAATATGGCCCCGTGACCACGTATATCCATGGCTTTAGACATCTGGTTATCTGGTTGTTGACTCAATTAGTTTAGTGGGTGGGAATGTGGGCCTATAAAGAACACTGACGGGGCCGGGTGCGGTGGCTCACACCTGTAATCCCAGCACTTTGGGAGGCTGAGGCGGGTGGATCACGAGGTCAGGAGACTGAGACCATCCTGGTTAACACGGTGAAACCCTGTCTCTATGAAAAATACAAAAAACTAGCCGGACGTGGTGGTGGGCGCCTGTAGTTCCAGCTACTCGGGAGGCTGAAGCAGGAGAATGGCGTGAACCCAGGAGGCAGAGCTTGCAGTGAGCCGAGATCGCGCCACTGCACTCCAGCCTGGGTGACATGAGCAAGACTCCATCTCAAAAAAAAAAAAAAAAGAACATTGATGGGAATGGTGTAGAGGAGAAAGCCCCTGTATACTCCCATACTCCCATCTGGAGAACGGGCTCGCCCACAGGGTAGATCTAGACAGGGCCCTGGTGTTGCTGTTACAAACCTGAGTGCGTGGCGCGTGACTGCACTGCTGTGGCCTGACACGTGGCTTGCAGGCATTTGGCTTCCACACGTGCCTTCAGTGGGCCACTCATGCAAGGGAGGCACCGAGAACCTCGGGCAGGGCTCATCAGATGTCCCTGTGCCACCTGGGCCATGCCCTAGACAGGGGGAAGCTCCTCATGCCCACACCTGCCTCCACCTGCCCTCTCTTGTGCCTGTTCCTAGAACTCCTCTGATCCTCTTCTTGTCTTGTCGAGTCTTTAAATTTCAGTAAGTGGAGACTTTATGCTGCATTCTCATTCAGCATAGAACGTTTTGGCTCACACTGTTTGCAAAGGAAAATGCATACTCTGCCTTCTAAACCTATGGATGTCTTGGCCACCTAAACCTAAAAAAGTTCTATCTAGTAAATGACTTAAATTATACATACAACTGGGAAAGCAGATTCTTCCTTGAGTAGTTTGTGAATGATGCCAGAGGGAGACTTCAGGGAAGAACACAACTTTTTCTTATAAATCTGGCCGGGTGTGATGGCTTACACCTGTAATCCCAGCACCTGGGGAGGCCGAAGTGGGTGGATCACAAGGTCAGGAGATCGAGATCATCCTGGCTAACACGGTGAAAGCCAGTCTCTACTAAAAATACAAAAAATTAGCCAGGTGTGGTGGTGGGCACCTGTAGTCCCAGTTACTCAGGAGGCTGAGGCAGGAGAGTTGCTTGACCCCAGAACGCGGAGGTTGTAGCGAGCCAAGATCACGCCACTGCACTCCAGCCTGGGCAACAAGAGGGAAACTCCGTCTCAAAAAACAAACAAACAAACAAACAAAACCAAATTAATTTGACATAGAGATGTACCATAATGGTGCCAGAGCACAAGGGCATCTCAGAGCACAATGGCCTGAAAGCACGCTTCTGGATAGTTAGGATGGAAGTATTGTTCTGTCTCCAACTCTGATGTGCTCATTAGGCCATACTGAAAATTTCCAGGATTTGTAACGATGCCTCATGGATAGAAGGTTTGGAGAAATGGCAGTTAACTGACTCACAAGAGTACCTGGTACAAATGGAGAGCAGAATTCTGGAGAGAGCTAAAGAAGAAAGAATTGGTCACTATTTTGTGCGTGTGAGGGAGAGAACACATACGGACAGTCAGTGTGGGAAAGTAAGTCACTATTACACAGAATATTTTCTCCTGACTTAGCAGTGAACTATTTCAACTGCTTTTGCATTTGCATAAAAATCCATGCATCATACTGAATTCTAATCCATTCCTCACTTAAGCCATACTAATGCTTCATACAACCAAATGAAGCAAAATTAATCAAACCTATTAGATTCAGTCCTAATCCCTAAAGGGCTTCTGTCTTTAGCATTTCCATGCTAACTAAAACTATTAGTTGGTTTTTCTTAAGATGTCAGATGTGGCTGCCTCCTAAATGTGATACCTATATAACTTCCTAAGAGATCTTCCCAGACTTGAACAATTAAAAGCAGAGAAATGTTGGGGAACCCACCCAAGAGGCCAGCTCAAATGCTGAAACACCTTGCCCAGCTGGCCCGAGTCAAGTAAATCTCATCCTTCCCCTGGGTTCCCAGAGCTTTCTGGGTGTCATGAATTGAATGTGTCATATATAGGACCGGGCCCCTTCATGGTGGGAATCAGGTCTTATTCATGCTGTGTCCCCACAGCACCCTGCAGGGGACAGGTGCTCAGCTAAAGCTGGATTGAGCATGAGACAGATGAGGTCATCTCCTCATGTGAACGTCTAGCTCAGCCCCAGTCATGGAGCCTTGTACAGACATTGGCCACAAACCATGGGCTGAACTGGCCTCCAGTGACCTCCCGGAAGTAAGCCGAGGCAGCTCTGATCCAGACCCAATGCAGGTGTGGGGAGAAGGGGAAGGGAAGAAACGGCATCTACCAGTGCACACTCAGTAGGGAGTGCTGCTTGCGTAGGACAAGCAGGACAGGACGGGAGTGCCTGTGAACATGCCAAAGGGAATGGCAAGAGTCTCTCTGTGAAGGACTGGCTACTGAGAAAACACTGGTTCCTTCCCTTTGGGTACCTCCTCAATCTGATCCAAGATACTCTGCGACCATCACTTCACCGCCTTCAAATCTCCCAGTGAAATTAAGGCTGGGTCACAATTCATGACACCAGATGCTACATAGAAAGTAAGTCAAGATACAAAAGAAAACCGTTTATAATAAAAAGAATGTCTTAGTTGTAAGACGGAGAGAAGCTAATCAGCATACCACTGAACTGCTACGGTTGTTGGTTGGGGGGGTGGGTGGGTAAAAAATATCAACAGCATTGGAAAAAAGGATCCACCAGACAAAGGTACAAAAGCTCGGCGTGGGTCCGAGGCTGCGGCTTCCTGTCTGGACTCTCACACGGTCGTTTCTATCGTTTCAATCACTTCCAGGTCAGACTGTGAGGGGGAGAGAAGGGTGCACTCATCCGGTTCCCAGCTGCTCTCTGGACTGTAATCTTCCTCTGAACTCAGTTCTGCTCCTTCTTCTGTGTCCTCGTCACACGATTCCACGTAGTGAGCTCCGATCGCATTGATCCCAGAGTCCTCAGAACTTGAGGGAGAAGAGCAGTGATCTATTTTTGGTGTATTGCTCTCTTTTGAAATTAAGGCATCGTGTGCAGAGACCTCCTCAGGGCTCATTTTGTGGGAATGCGGCGCCGGCTGCTTCTGCACATAACACATCTTCCCATTAATACATTTAACCTGATAGTTGTCAATAAAGAGGTCTGAAATCATACAGTACCTTGGTGAGTCAGGGGGAAGGGGAGGCTGGAAGACAGACGCAAATTTCAAAAAGTGTTCGGTGAGCGAGACTGAGATCTGAATGGTGTTTGTGGGTTCCCGAGGCCGGGCAGGAATCTCAGTGCTTGGAAGCTGTTCCACAGGGGTCATAGGCTGATACATGTATTTGCCTGTGGAGACACAAAGAGAGACTTGAAATCTATGAGTATTACACAAACTATATTAATACGGCCATAATGGTTTCTGAGGACTCGATGTCTTTAAAAATATTTCAGTAACACCTCAAAAGAAACTAGTAATAAAATCATTCAACACTGGTACAGTCAATTAAAAAGTCAGCATGGTATATAATAATTTTCATCTAAAAGACTCGATCTACTTTCCAAATCTCAATTTATATTTGAGTCTTTCTGATATCTCTGAAGTAGGTGGATAGACACTATAATCCTTATTTTACAAACAACTTTAAGTTGTTCATCAGACAACTTTATGTCTGTTCATCATACTAGAACAAAAAAGGTCCACAATATAGCATGGTAAAAAATACAACCTGTACAACCGGGCGCAGTGGTTCACGCCTGTAATGGGCAAATCACTTTAGGTCAGGAGTTCCAGACCTGCCTGGCCAATGTGGCAAAACCCTGTCTCTACTAAAACTAAAAAACTTAGCTGGGCATGGTGGTACATGCCTGTAATAGCAGTTACTCGGGAGGCTGAGGCACGAGAATCCCTTGACCCCAGGAAGCAGAGGTGGCAGTGAGCCGAGACTGTGCCACTGCACTCTGCCTGGGTGACAGAGTAAGACCCTGTCTCAAAAATAAAGTTGTAAAACAGTATAATGTACTGTAAAATTATAATTCCATGTTTATCTCCAATAATGTGTTAATGTATATATTCTTCCAGTTTTTAAATGTATGTAAGTTTATTATCAGAATTATGGGAGACTTTCACTTTCCAGGTGTCTATGTTCTAATTACAATATACACACACCTATATATTTACTGAATAGGTAGTGGCCCACTGAATTGTCCCGGCCACCCTCAATGACTGGGGTAAGGTTTAGGGTGGGAAATGATTTCTCTCAGGACCAAAGCTCATCAGTAGCCTATTCACGAGGTTCCCCCCCCCCCCCCCAACCCCAATTCCACTGGCACTAAGCAACTCAAGCCAAGCAGAAGCAAAGGGCAAATGCACAGAGGGATGCAGAGGATACCCTGCTGGATGTTTCCGGGAGGCCACAAGCTTATCTCCGAGCCTTCCTCTCTGCTCTGAGACCTCAACTGTTTCCCACATAGTTGACATGGAAGTAAAACCTAAATGGATTTGTTCCTAATGTCTCTCTTTCCTTATCCATTTTTTTTTATACTTTAAGTTCTAGGGTACATGTGCACAATGTGCAGGTTACATATACATGTGCCATGTTGGTGTGATGTTCCCCACCCTGTGTCCAAGTGATCTCATTGTTCAATTCCCACCTATGAGTGAGGACATGCGGTGTTTGGTTTTCTGTCCTTGCGATAGTTTGCTGAGAATGATGGTTTCCAGCTTCATCCATGTCCCTACAAAGGACATGAACTTATCCTTTTTAATGGCTGCATAGTATTCCATGGTATATATGTGCAACATTTTCTTAATTCAGTCTATCATTGATGGACATGTGGGTTGGTTCCAAGTCTTTGCTATTGTGAATAGTGCCACCATAAACATACATATGTATGTGACTTTATAGCAGCATGATTTATAATCCTTTGGGTATATACCCAGTAATCAGCCTCATTCCATTTTTCATTCAACATCTAGCAAAGCCTCCCACGTGCTAAGGAAATAGGGTTGAAAATATCCAATCTGTAAGTCTAAAGTGATTTCAAAACAAAAAGCTAAAGCAGGGATGGGGGGCCTAAAAAATCCCAGAGACAAGTAGCCACAATTGTGGGCATCATTTTGGATTTTTCCTAATTCAGTCAATTTGTCAGTTCATGTTGTATCTTCTGTACACTGTTGACAGGGCTTTTAACCTTAGCACTACCTGCATTTTGGACCAGACAATTCTTCGTTGTGGTACGGGGCGGGGAGGGCTGTCCTAGGTGCTGTAGGGTATTTAGCAGCATCCTCAGCCTCTCCCCACTAGATGCCAGTAACAACTGCTTCCCAAATGAGACAAATTCCCCAAGGGGTGAAATCACCCTGGTTAAGAGCCAGTGATTTATGGTATCTTCATGAGCATCTTTTTGCAGGCAAATCACTCATGTGTATGGCACTTGCTCCTGTTTATTTCTTTGTCAGACTGGAAATTCTTCTAGGACAGGAATCACATTTGTAAGGAAAACTAGCTTAGGTTTTATAATGTTAATGATGCCACAGGAGAGTAGCAATTTCAGATTAGAAATGTAAGTAGTAAAAAGGCCACAAATCATGAAACATCAGTAATCTATTAAGATCAATCAAGCCTGCTTATATTTTTTTGACTCCTGTACAAAAAAGTCACTCAGGTACCACAATTTCTTTATAACCAAATTACTCTAAAAACACCTTCATTTTCATCCTGGGGTACTATATGAAAAAAGTACATTTAAAGTCGTTGAGCCTCTGGGTTCCCAGGGTGCTTCCAAGCCTGGACATACCTCATGCAAACCCCATGGTCTGATAAAAATGCATTGAGAAGAACCGTCGCACCTGCCTGGGGGAACTATGTTTAAAATATACCAGGCATCTTCATTTCTCCAGCTCTTTAAAAGGTAATTACTACTTGTCAGGCAGAGTTAAAATCAGGTCAGATCTAAGAGACGGTATGCTAGGACCTCTGCCCCTATGCACTGTGGACACTATTGGCTGAAGGGCTAAAGAAGGCTGATCTTTAAGCCTCCCTCCAGATCCTCCAGCCCTAGGATTAGAGCAATGTATGTTTGGGCATGGGATAGACAACGGACGTAGAGAACCTGGGGAACTACTCTTTTGTCCACAGAGTGTTAAATAAAATGTGGAATGAAGGTTTCATCTTTTCCATTCTTGGCTGGTAGTTACTGAGCTCAGGAGGCTGTGGAAGGCAGGCAGTCAAGATGTGCTTGCTGTATACGCTGACTAGGTTCATCCTGCCCTAAGTAACCTGTGGTTTAGTTATCCACTTGTCACAGCCATAGGATCCTCGTAGTTGATTCACGCCTTCCAGAACCATCCTCAGACCCAGAGGGAACAAGGCTTTATTTGTCCAAAGATAGAGGGAACTGGTGAAGTCCGGACTTCCCTCACTCCATCTCTTTCTCTCCTTTCCCTCCTTTATGCTTCTTCCTAATTTCTTTGCTCTCTTTCCTCTTGGTTCTTCTACTCTTTCTCTGGTCCCCTCTCATCCAAAGCTTAATTTTTCTTTCTTGAAGTGTAGTGCTGTGGACCGAATGTTTGTATCCCCACAAAACTCATGTTGAAACCCTAATCCCCAATGTGATGGTATTTGGAGGTGAGGCCTCTGTGGAGTACTTAGGTTTAGATGAGGCAATGAAGATGGAGCCTCTAATCATTGGTTTAGTGCCCCATAAGAAGAGGAAGAGACCAGATCCCTTTCTCTCTCCTCCATGTGAGGATACAGCATCTGCAAACCAGGATGAGCGTCCTCATCAGACACTGACTCTGCCTCACTCTTGGAATTCTCAGCTTCTAGATTGTGAGAAACACATGTTTGCTGTTTAAGCCACCCAGTAAATGGTATTTTATTATACCAGCCCAATCTGACCAGGACATGTAGTAAAAGAGAAATGCAGCTGGGTGAGGAAGATGTGAACCAGATTCCATTTCTTTCTACAACTATTAAATGTGTTTACTCAGAGCAAGGTGGGAGCCCATTATCTGGTGATATGGGGATGCAAAGAAAGAGAGGAAGAAAATAGTAAAGATGGCCACATAAAAAACCTTTAGTAACCACCTTTGAAATATCAATTATTATATCATACTTACTATATTGTTTATAAACACAGAAATAATTAAGCTCAAAGATTTAGTTTTATAGGGTTGTGAAGGGTTAGTGCTTTGCTCCAATCCCTGATAACTTACATCCCTGGGGTATTCTAGGCTAAGAATCCATGTTCACATAGCTCCAAGGCACTGCAAGATCCTGAATTATCAGAGAGATTCAATTATGTTTACTACGAGAATAAAATGAACACACTTCTTTAACAGCAAGGATTGAAACAGATTTCTGGCGATTTAGCCAAAAAATTCAATAACCACTATATTCTCTGAACAATCTTAATTAAGGGTTTGCTGTGTTACTTAAAGAATAAATGGATGAGAACTTTTAAAACCTAAAGCTCTAAAAGGAAAAGATACTCAGAGTGAGGGCTTAGAGAAAAAGAGCAAAAGGAGGATCCATTTGATGCAGCAATTCCACTTTTGGGTACACAGCCAAAAGAATGGAAAGCAGAGTCTCAGGAATATTTGAATATCCATGTTCATAGCAGCATCATTTGCAACATCCAAAAGGTGGAGCAACCCAAATGTCCACTGATGGATGAACAGATAAACAAGAGCTCATATATATGTAAAATATATTAAAAGGAAGGAAATCCTGACCCATGCTACAACTAGAAGAACCTTGAGAACACTATGCTAATAAGCCAGTCACAGTAAGACAAATACTCTTGATTCCACTTGTTTGATGTATCTAAAGTAGTCAATTCATGGAAACCAAAAGTAGAGTGGTGTTTGCCAGGGCATACGGTGGGGGGATGGGGAGTTGTTTAATGGGTAGAGTTTGAGTTTTACAAGATGAAAAGAGATGTGTAGATGGATGGTAGTGATGGTTGCACAATATAAATGGACCTAACACCACAGAACTGTACACTTAAAAATGGTTAAGATGGGAATTACGTATATTTTACCAAAATTTACAAGAAAATGAGTGACCTCAGGTAAATTGCATGCATAGTTCAGTTCTTTGACTTTATATATTTTAAATTAGTTTTATACTTTTTTTTCTTTTTTTTTTTCGAGATGGAGTCTCTGTGGCCCAGGCTGGAGGGCAGTGGCACGATCTCAGCTCACTGCAACCTCTGCCTCCTGGGTTCATGCGAGTCTCCTGCCTCAGCCTTGTGAGTAGCTGGGATTACAGCCATGCACCACCGTGCCCAGCTAATTTTGTATTTTTAGTAGGGATGGGGTTTCTTTTCTTTTTAAATTATACTTTAAGTTCTAGGGTACATGTGCACAATGTGCAAGTTTGTTACATATGTATACATGTGTCATGTTGGTGTGCTGCACCCATTAACTCATCATTTACATTAGGTATATATCCTAATGCTATCCCTCCCCGCTCCCCTTCTCCCCACAATACGACCTGGTGTGTGATGTTCCCCTTCCTGTGTCCAAGTGATCTCATTGTTCAATTCCCACCTATGAGTGAGAACATGCAGTGTCTGGTTTTCTGTTTTTGCGATAGATTGCTGAGAATGATGGTTTCCAGCTACATCCATGTCCCTACAAAGGACGTTAACTCATCCTTTTTTATGGCTGCATAGTATTCCATGGTGTATATGTGCCACATTTTCTTAATCCAGTCTGTCACTGATGGACATTTGGGTTGATTCCAAGTTTTTGCTATTGTGACTAGTGCTGCAATAAATATACATGTGCATGTGTCTTTATAGCAGCATGATTTATAATCCTTTGGGTATATACCCAGTAATTGGATGGCTGGGTCATTTGGTATTTCTAGTTCTAGATCCTTGAGGAATCGCCACACTGTTTTTCACAATGGTTGAACTAGTTTACAATCCCAACAGTGTAAAAGTGTTCCTATTTCTCCACATCCTCTCCAGCACCTGTTGTTTCCTGACTTTTTAATGATTGCCATGCTAACTGGTGTGAGATGGTATCTCATTGTGGTTTTGATTTGCATTTCTCTCATGGCCAGTGATGACGAGCATTTTTTCATGTGTCTGTTGGCTGTATGCATGTCTTCTTTTGAGAAGTGTCTGTTCATATCCTTTGCCCACTTTTTGATGGGGTTGTTTTTATCTTGTAAATTTGTTTGAGTTCTTTGTAGATTCTGGATATTAGCCCTTTGTCAGATGAGTAGATTGCAAAAATTTTCTCCCATTCCCCCATTCTGTAGGTTGCCTGTTCACTCTGCTGGTAGTTTCTTTTGCTGTGCAGAAGCTCTTTAAGTTTGGCTTTTGTTGCCATTGCTTTTGGTATTTTAGACATGAAGTCCTTGCCCATGCCTATGCCCTGAATAGTATTACCTAGGTTTTCTTCTAGGGTTTTTATGGTTTTAGGTCTAACATTTAAGTCTCTAATCCATCTTGAATTAATTTTCGTATAAGGAATAAGGAAAGGATCCAGTTTCAGCTTTCTACTTATGGCTAGCCAATTTTCCCAGCACCATTTATTAAATAGGGAATCCTTTCCCCATTTCTTGTTTTTGTCAGGTTTGTCAAAGATCAGATGGCTGTAGATGTGTGGTATTATTTCTGAGGGCTCTGTTCTGTTCCATTGGTCTATATCTCTGTTTTGGTACCAGTACCATGCTGTTCTGGTTACTGTAGCCCTGTAGTGTAGTTTGAAGTCAGGTCGTGTGATACCTCCAGCTTTTTTCTTTTGCGTAGGATTGTCTTGGCAATGCGGGGTCTTTTTTGGTTCCATATGCACTTTAAAGCAGTTTTTTCCAAGTCTGTGAAGAAAGTCATTGGTAGCTTGATGGGGATGGCATTGAATCTATAAATTACCTTGGGCAGTATGGCCATTTTCACAATATTGATTCTTCTATCCATGAGCATGGTATGTTCTTCCATTTGTTTGTGTCCTCTTTTATTTCATTGAGCAGTGGTTTGTAGTTCTCCTTGAAGAGGTTCTTTACATCCCTTGTAAGTTGGATTCCTAGATATTTTATTCTTTTTGAAGCAATCGTGAATGGAAGTTCATTCATGATTTGGCTCTCTGTTTGTCTGTTACTGGTGTATAAGAATGCTTGTGATTTTTGCACATTAATTTTGTATCCTGAGACTTTGCTGAAGTTGCTTATCAGCTTAAGGAGATTTGGACTGAGATGATGGGGTTTTCTAAATATACAATCATGTCATCTGCAAACAGGGACAATTTGACTTCTTCTTTTCCTAACTGAATATTATTTCTTTCTCTTGCCTGATTGCCCTAGCCAGAACTTCCAACACCATGTTGAATAGGAGTGGTGAGAGAGGGCATCCCTCTCTTCTGCCAGTTTTCAAAGGGAATGCTTCCAGTTTTTGCCCATTCAGTATATGATATTGGCTGTGGGTTTGTCATAAATAGCTCTTATTATTTTGAGATACGTTCCATCAATACCGAATTTATTGAGAGTTTTTAGCATGAAGGGCTGTTGAATTTTGTCAAAGGCCTTTTCTGCATCTATTGAGATAATCATGTGGTTTTTGTCTTTGGTTCTGTTTATATGCTGGATTACGTTTATTGATTTGTGTATGTTGAATCAGCCTTGCGTCCCAGGGATGAAGCCCACTTGATCATGGTGGATAAGCTTTTTGATGTGCTGCTGGATTCGGTTTGCCAGTATTTTCTTGAGGATTTTTGCATCGATGTTCATCAGGGATATTGGTCTAAAATTCTCTTTTTTTGTTGTGTCTCTGCCAGCTTTGGTATCAGGATGATGTTGGCCTTGTAAAATGAGTTAGGGAGGATTCCTTCTTTTTCTATTGATTGGAATAGTTTCAGAAGGAATGGTACCATCTCCTCCTTGTACCTCTGGTAGAATTCGGCTGTGAATATCTGTCTGGTCCTGGACTTTTTGTTGGTAGGCTATTAATTATTGCCTCAATTTCAGAGCCTGCTATTGGTCTATTCAGGGATTCAACTTCTTCCTGGTTTAGTCTTGGGAGAGTATAAGTGTCCAGGAAATTATCCATTTCTTCTGAGTTTTCTAGTTTATTTACGTAGAAGTGTTTATAGTATTCTCTGATGGTAGTTTGTATTTCTGTGGGATCGGTGGTGATATCCCCTTTATCATTTTTTATTGCGTCTATTTGATTCTTCTCTTTTCTTCTTCATTAGTCTTGCCAGCGGTCTATCAATTTGGTTGATTTTTTTAAAAAACCAGCTCCTGGATTCATTGATTTTCTGGAGGGTTTTTTGTGTCTCTATCTCCTTCAGTTCAGCTCTGATCTTAGTTATTTCTTGCCTTCTGCTAGCTTTTGAATGTGTTTGCTCTTGCTTCTTTCCAGCTTTCTCTTGTGGGCATTTAGTGCTATAAATTTCCCTCTACACACTGCTTTAAATGTGTCCCAGAGATTCTGGTATGTTGTGTCGTTCTTCTGATTAGTTTCAAAGAACATCTTTATTTCTGCCTTCATTTCATTATGTACCCAGTAGTCATTCAGGAGCAGGTTGTTCAGTTTCCATGTAGTTGAGCGGTTTTGATTGAGTTTCTTAGTCCTGAGTTCTAGTTTAATTGCACTGTGGTCTGAGAGACAGTTTGTTATAATTTCTGTTCTTTTACATTTGCTGAAGAGTGCTTTACTTCCAACTATGTGGTCAATTATGGAATAAGTGCGATGTGATGCTGAAAAGAATGTATATTCTGTTGATTTGGGGTGGAGAGTTCTGTAGATGTCTATTATGTCCACTTGGTGCAGAGTTGAGTTCAATTCCTGGATATCCTTGTTAACTTTCTGTCTCGTTGATCTGTCTAATGTTAACAGTGGGGTGTTGAAGTCTCCCACTATTATTGTATGGGAGTCTAAGTCTCTTTGTAAGTCTCTAAGGACTTGCTTTATGAATGTGGGTGCTCCTGTATTGGGTGCATATATGTTTAGGATAGTTAGCTCTTCCTGTTGAATTGATCCCTTTACCATTATGTAATAGCCTTCTTTGTCTCTTTTGATCTTTGATGGTTTAAAGTCTGTTTTATCAGAGACTAGGATTGCAACCCCTGTTTTTTTTTGTTTCCCATTTGCTTGGTAGATCTTCCTCCACCCCTTTACTTTGAGCCTATGTATGTCTTTGCATGTGAGATGGGTCTCCTGAATACAGCAAACTGATGGGTCTTGACTCTTTATCCAATCTGCCAGTCTGTGTCTTTTAATTGGACCATTTAGTCCATTTACATTTAAGGTTAATATTGTTATGTGTGAACTTGATCCTGTCATTGTGATATTAACTGGTTATTTTGCTCATTAGTTGATGCAGTTTCTTCCTAGCATTGGTGGTCTTTACATTTTGGCATGTTTTTGCAATGGCTGGTACTGGTTGTTCCTTTCCATGTTTAGTGCTTCCTTCAGGATCTCTTGTAGGGCAGGCCTGGTGGTGACAAAGTCTCTAAGCATTTGCTTGTCTGTAAAGAATTGTATTTGTCCTTCACTTATGAAACTTAGTTTGGCTGGATATGAAATTCTGGGTTGAAAATTATTTTCTTTAAGAATGTTGAATATTGGCCCCCACTCTCTTCTGGCTTGTAGAGTTTCTCCAGAGAAATCTGCTGTTAGTCTGATGGGCTTCGCTTTGTGGGTAACCCGACCTTTCTCTCTGGCTGCCCTTAACATTTTTTCCTTCATTTCACCTTTGGTGAATCTGACAGTTACGTGTCTTGGAGTTGCTCTTCTCAAGGAGTATCTTTGTGGCATTCTCTGTATTTCCTGAATTTGAATGTTGGCCTGCCTTACTAGGTTGGGGAAGTTCTCCTGGATAATATCCTGCAGAGTGTTTTCCAACTTGGTTCCATTTTCCCCCTCACTTTCAGGCACACCAATCAGACATAGATTTGGTCTTTTCACATAATCCCGTATTTCTTGGAGGCTTTGTTCATTTCTTTTTCCTTCTTTTTTCTCTAGACTTCTCTTCTCGCTTCATTTCATTCATTTGATCTTCAATCATTGATACTCTCCTCTTCCAGTTGATCAAGTCGGTTACTGAAGCTTGTGCATCTGTCACGTATTTCTCGTGTCATGGTTTTTACCTCTGTCAGTTTGTTTATGGCTTTCTCTGCATTGATTATTCTAGTTATCCATTCTTCCATTCTTTTTTCAAGATTTTTAGTTTCTTTGCGCTGGGTACGTAGTTCCTCCTTCAGTTCTGAGAAGTGTGATCGACTGAAGCCTTCTTCTCTCAACTTGTCAAAGTCATTCTCCGTCCAACTTTGATCCATTGTTGGCGATGAGCTGCGTTCCTTTGGAGGGGGAGATGTGCTCTGATTTTTTGAATTTCCAGCTTTTCTGCACTGCTTTTTCCCCATCTTTGTGGTTTTATCTGCCTTTGGTCTTTGATGTTGGTGATGTACTGATGGGGATTTGGTGTGGGTGTCCTTTCTACTTGTTAGTTTTCCTTCTAACAGTCAGGACCCTCAGCTGTAGGTCTGTTGGAGTTTGCTTGAGGTCCACTCCAGACCCTGTTTGCCTGGGTATCAGCAGCGGAGGCTGCAGAATATAGAATATTACTGAACAGCGAGTGTTGCTGTCTGAATCTTGCTCTGGAAGCTTCATCTCAGGGGTGTACTGTGCCGTGTGAGGCATGAGATGTCGGTCTGCACCTAGTGGGGGATGTCTCCCAGTTAGGCTACTCAGGGGTCAGGGACCCACTTGAGCAGGCAGTCTGTCTATTCTCAGATCTCAACCTCTGTGCTGGGAGATCCACTGCTCTCTTCAAAGCTGTCAGACAGGGTCATTTACATCTGCAGAGGTTTCTGCTGCTTTTTGTTTAGCTATGCTCTGTCCCCAGAGGTGGAGTCTACAGAGACAGGCAGGCCTCCTTGAGCTGCGGTGGGCTCCACCCAGTTTGAGCTTCCCAGCGGCTTTGTTTACCTACTTAAGCCTCAGCAATGGCGGGTGCCCCTCCCCCAGCCTTGCTGCCACCTTGCAGTTAGATCTCAGACTGCTGTGCTAGCAATGAGGGAGGCTCTGGGTGTGGGACCCTCCCGGCCAGGTGTGGGATATAATCTCCTGGTGTGCCATTTGCTAAGACCCTTGGTAAAGCGCAATATTAGGGTGGGAGTTACCCGATTTTCCAGGTGTTGTGTGTCTCGGTTTCTCTTGGCTAGGAAAAGGGATTCCCTTCCCCCTTGCACTTCCCAGGTGAGGTGATGCCTCGCCCTGCTTCAGCTCTGGCTCATCAGGCTGCACCAGTTGACCAGCACCGATTGTCCGGCACTCCCCAGTGAGATGAACCTGGTACCTCAGTTGAAATTGCAGAAATCACCTGTCTTCTGCGTCGCTTGTGCTGGGAACTGGAGGCTGGAGCTGTTCCTAGTCGGCCATCTTGCTCCGGGACCCCCCGGGATGGGGTTTCTTCATGTTAGTCAGGCTGGTCTCAAACTCCTGACCTCAGGTGATCTACCCGCCTCAGCCTCCCGAAGTGCTGGGATTACAGGTGTGAGCCACTGTGCCCGGCTATACTTTTAAATTAGTATAATTTCCTGTATTAACAGACTACAGGGAAAAAAACCCATATGATCTGGAATATTTAAAGAATTCTTGCCACTCCATAATGAGAAAACAACCCAATTTTCTTAAAAAGAGGTGTGGCAACATAAGAGTAAGACTGAGGGATCTTTACAGTGATGGAAATGTTCGGTATCTTGCCCACATTCATGTTAATACCTTGTTTGTGATATCTTACCACTGTTTTGCAACTTAATTGCCCTTGGGGGGAACTAGGCAAAGGGTACATGAAAGCTCTGTATTTCTTAAAATTTTATATAAATCTATGATATTTTTCAAAATGTATAATCTAAAACAACAGGGAAATAATCACCATAGACGTGATGACATACCCTTTTTGGTGTATTATATCAGGAGGTACATGCTGTTGATACATTTCATTACAGGTGATATTTATTAACTTTGTGGTGCCTGTCTAGGTTTCTCCCTTGTAAAGTTACTATTTTTCTCTTTGTAAGATATTTTAGGACTGTGCAAATATCCTGTTTCTTACCATACTTTCACCAATTTTAGCATGGATAGATAGCTCTTGTCTGCAACAAATAGTACTGTGGTGTTTGCCAAACAGTGATTTCTTTTTGTATTTTTTTTTTTTTTTCTTTTGAGACGGAGTCTGGCTCTGTCGCCCAGGCTGGAGTGCAGTGGCCAGATCTCAGCTCACTGCAAGCTCTGCCTCCCGGGTTTAAGCCATTCTCCTGCCTCAGCCTCCGGAGTAGCTGGGACTACAGGCGCCCACCACCTTGCCCGGCTAGTTTTCTGTACTTTTTAGTAGAGACGGGGTTTCACCGTGTTAGCCAGGATGGTCTCGATCTCCTGACCTCGTGATCCGCCCGTCTCGGCCTCCCAAAGTGCTGGGATTACAGGCTTGAGCCACCGCGCCCGGCCCAGTGATTTTTTTTTTAAACGACACATCATGATTCTTGAGATTTTCTATTTACATCATTCCTTCTACGTTTATTAATTGGAATTCTATATGTGAAACTGAAGACACTGGGATGAAATCACATCTTGTGAGACCCAAACAAACTAAAGCCAGGAGAGTCTGAAGAGGGGAGGGTTTGTGCTCTGTCTGAGATAAAGACTTGTCTCAAGGACTTTCTAAAATAACTCTAAGAGATTCTTTCTTTAGGACTGCAGCAATTCAGACAAGATGTCCTCGAAAGAACACCTGCCCAGTAACAGCATCTCCACTGAAAAACAGAGGC
Organism: Papio anubis; assembly: GCF_008728515.1. Classification (NCBI taxonomy): domain Eukaryota; kingdom Metazoa; phylum Chordata; class Mammalia; order Primates; family Cercopithecidae; genus Papio; species Papio anubis. Next base: position 105,745,239 of record NC_044977.1, on the reverse strand, counting down.
CAACTTGTGTTATAATTCCCAAATACATTCAACATATTTGGAGACTTTTTCTGATTTTTTTTCTTGGTTGACATAAGCACCAGAAGCTGCTCCTTCTCCCTCATTTATTTATTTATTCAATTATTTATATAAGCATGGACTCACAGATATTTATTCTGTGTATGGCTACCTGTTACTATGATTTATTTTGTTACTCATATTTTTCCAGATTTAGCTCTTGGGACCTGTGTCCTTTCAACTATTCCCATCCTTGACTGAAGACTTCTTTACTTTCTGGCACTAGAAGACATTACTGGTTTATTTGTACTTTCCCTGGGCCAGTCTGGGAACCAGCCATTTCTCCAAGGGGCCCTAGTTCCTTTTATTAAGAACTTATACGCATTACTCCTGTGAAGTGGAATCTTAGTTTGCTAATGACTCATTCAAATCACTCTCTGAGCTCATCCATAGGAAAGTGAAGACAATACCTTATTATAGTATCCAGTACCCATTTTAAAAATAATATAAAAAAATCACAAATCCATTAATTTATCTTTAATCTTTTTAAAGGGAGCTGAAATCACTTTCTCAATCATGAAAGTGATCATACAACATGGCCAACATAAAAACCAACTGTGGGCTGGGTGTGGTGACTCACGCCTGTAATCCCAGCACTTTGGGAGGCCAAGGCAGGCGGATCATGAGGTCAGGAGATTGAGACCATCCTGGCTAACACGGTGAAACCCCTTCTCTACTAAAAATACAAAAAATTAGCTGGGCATGGTGGTGGGTGCCTGTAGTTCCAGCTACTCGGGAGGCTGAGGCAGGAGACTGGCGTGAACCCGGGAGGCAGAGCTTGCAGTGAGCCGAGATCCGGCCACTGTACTCCAGCCTGGGCGACAGAGCGAGACTCCATCTCAAAAAACAGGAAAAAAAAAACCTGTGACCAGAAAATGAAAAATATGAAAATCACACTGAGGGTGGAGGTACATGAATCAATACTGTGAGCTGGTTTTCAAAGGCCAATCAAACCACAAATAAGTAACTTCCACTATTAAAGTTTTGATTCGTAATATTTATGATGTTTTCCTTCTTTGGTGTTTGGCAATAATATGCCTTTTCACAATGCCTCAAGACACTAAAAAAGATTTACATTCTCATCCTAGCTCTTTGGTTGAAAAAAGAAAACAGAAGAGTTACTATATTCTTAAACTCTTATAACAAGAGAGGAGTCAATTTTCAGACTTGGGCCTTGAGACACCCTGTGTTCTTTCTTCAGGAAGATATCCATTACTTAATAAGGTTTAGATCATGCTTTATTAGTTACCCCGTCATTCTCTGCCCTTAACTTCAGCTAACATTGCAATTTGCAGCACTGTATAATTACATAGCAGATATAATTCCTTGAAGATGTTTCTTTCTCTTGGTTGTAGAGCACAAAGGGAATGAAAAACAAAAAATAAACCCAAACAAATATAGAAAATAAACAAAATAAATGTGTAAGCCCTGCTAAGCTACTGTGTGTACCTTGCTCAACTATTTGATCAATTGTGCGCTTTGATTCTTTAAAAAGATCCTTTTGGGGGGAATATGAGCTTTTTGCTTTTGCAGATAGTTTTATGGTTGTTAAATGTGTGTCCTCCTTGACACATGAAGTATATTGCTCTCAGGGAATGAAAAGTAATTTAAATATTTGTGCAAGCAAAATATAATTAGAAAGGTAAATCTACTGAAAAAAATGAGTGGCCTGAGGTAAACTGTGCACAGTTTATATTTGTGACTTTATATATTGAATTACAATTATGTTTATTTTACTCCCAAGGACATTCATTATTTTGAAAGTAATGTTAAATATTCTAATTTAGAAATTTCTGGAAGGTGCATTTTTCACTGAATAGCATATCACAAACCAAAAGCAAATGAACTTAGTATTTATTATAGCCAACATTTCTTGTGGCCTGGCCCTTCATCCTGCCCCACTGGCAGTCAATACACCAATATTTTTGTACTTTGAGCTGTGAGGACACTAAAGTTTGTATATTTCCCAACAAGTTGAAATTCTCAATCAGAAATATATGTAAGATCCTAGTTTCTTCATTTTAAAATTGCATGTACAACTTCTTTAGTATGGCGGAACATATTGTAAAGCAAATCTAATGAGACCACAAGAAGCATGGCTTATTTACTCATCTAGCAAATCCTTATTGCATATCTACCATGCTTATGCCACTAAGTCAGATGCTACAGGGAAATAAAATGAAGTAGAGTATGCAGTCATGCTTCTAGGAGCTTTCAGACTGATATAGAAGATAAGTAAAACAAGAGTTGATTAAGATTACAGGAATATATGCAAGGGCGTTCACCAGGCAGTGGAACAGGATTCAAGTTTTACTGAAGGATTTTATATGGCTCTCAAAAGACAGAGACCGGTATTGTAGCAAGCAGAATGGCTCCAATGTAGTAGTTCGGCATTTGGGGTTAGACAGTCGATCAAAAGGGCAAAGGAGGATAAAGTTTCTGAGGAAGACTGAGGCTGGATGGGGCTTGGAATGCAAAGCCAGGGAGTTCAGATGTGGGTAGCAATGGTGAATGGCTACAGATTACTCAGGAAGTAAGTAATGATAAAAGAAGGACTGTAGAGAATGTGGCCTGGTAAATGTGTGCTGATGGAATGGAAAGAGAGGAGATGGGAGTTAAGAGGCTGCTATAGATTTTAAAGCATGAGGTTTTAAGTCACATGGCTTGGAAGAGGAGGAAACACAGGAGACACATCTTGTGAAGGTGGCAGAGCCCAGGGGATTAGGACAAAGACTGTAGAGTCAGACACACCTGGATATGCATCCCAGCTCACTACTTAGAGCTGTCTGACTTTTTTTTTTTTTCTTTTCCCCAGCCAGAGTCTTGCTCTGTTGTCCAGGCTGGAGTGCAGTGGTGTGATCTTGATTCACTGCAACCTCCGCCTCCCAGGTTCAAATGATTCTCCTGCCTCAGCCTCTCAAATTGCTGGGATTATAGGTGCCTGCCACCACACCCAGCTATTTTTTTTATATATATATATTTTTAGTAGAGACAGGGTTTCACTATGTTGGTCAGGCTGGTCTTGAACTCCTGACCTCAGGTGATCCACCTGCCTCAGCCTCCCAAAGTGCTGGGACTACAGGCATGAGCCACTGTGCCTGGCCTGTTTGACATTTTTGAAACTGTTTATCTCATATTTTCAGTTTCCTCTTGTAGAAGTGATTAATGATAACTACCTTAGAAGGTGGTTGAATGGTTTAAACATGAAAATGCTTTCAAAGCAGTAACTCATTATCTGGCACACTGTATACATTCTGTTATTCTTGCTGCTTATAGAAGGCAAGGGCTGCCTGGAGATGTCTCCAAGCTACTCTAGAGCTTTTCTTGGCCGCATTTGGCCATCCCTGCCAAGCCCAGGGCCCTCTCATTCCTGAGTTTCTGGTACCCAGCTTCCTGATTCAGTTGCTCCCACAAACTCCTCTCTGTCCAGACCTACCCCCAAACCCTAAAGTCTGCTTTCACTCTGTTTTTCAAACTAATATTTATTGAGCCTCAATTATGTGCCAGGCACTGAGCTAGGTTCATGGGGTAAAAATAGCAGGCAAAGCAGACAACCCCGTCCTCGTGGAGCTTATACTCTAGGAGAGTATGTATACTTCAAATCTCACATGAAAAGATATAAATGATTAAAATCAATAAAAGTGATGGGCAAAAAGTGATAAGAAAAGTCAATGATTACAAATTATATATTTGGGGCCAGGCGCGGTGGCTCACGCCTGTAATCCCAGCACTTTGAGAGGCCTAGGTGGGGGGATCACGAGGTCAGGAGATTGAGACCATCCTGACCAACACGGTGAAACCCCATCTCTACTAAAAATACAAAAATTGGGTGCAGTGGCGCACACCTGTAGTCCCAGCTACTTGGGAAGCAGAAGCAGGACAATCGCTTGAACCCTTGTGGTGGAGGTTGCAGTGAGCCAAGACCATGCTACTGCACTCCAGCCTGGTGACAGACGGAGACTCCAGCTAAAAAAAAAAAAAAAAAAAAAAAAAAAAAAAAAAAAGGGACAATGTATAGTGCAGGTTGAGTATCCCTTATCTGAAATGCCTGGGATCTGAAATGTTTCAGATTTACCAAAGCACTAAACTGACTTCAGCAATCAAGCCACTACCCCTCTCCCAGTATCATGCTGATATCTGGATTTCAGTCAAGTAAGAGAGAATGGAGGTGGTGGAACAAAGTACCACCAAGCAACCTGTACAGGGCAGGAACCCTTTACCAACAGACTTCTACAAGCTACGTTGCTCCAGGCCACACTTCGACACCCTCAAGTATGGGCAGCTAAACCCTGAGACCAACCTTAAATATAACATTGCTGTAAGTGCCATAAATCAAAAATAGAGAAGCTGTTTGCCATACTTAGGAATTCACAACAGCCAATCTGAAAATTAGAGATAATGAAGGCTCTATACTTTTTAACTACATTTAGTCCTACCTGAAGTCAAATCTGGTTGAAGGGACAGATATATGCAACAAATTCTTGTGTATTTTAACAAGCAACCACCAGTGAACAACTAAGGGGAAAGAGAAGTGTAGAATGCAACCCCCTTACAATCCAGTTCGGGTCACATAAACATCCATGGACGCCACAAGAAGAAATATAAGTATTAAGCTGTGGGTATAGATGATACATGGTGTAGAAGTTAGAGAAAAGCGAGGGCTGGAAGGGCTAGAAAAGACTCCACAGAAAACATGGAATGTAAATTTAAAAAGAGCTAGGACCTGAACAAAAGAAAGTAAAATGAAAAGCCTTGTGCAACAATAACAGTGGGGGGAGGGGGAAGTATGGGATGCCTGAGGGATGATGGGGTAACTGGCCTGAATGGAGCTTTCCTATGACCCCAGACCAGTCTCTTTACCTAGATACAGTCATCCCTCAGGATCCTCAGGAGATTGGAGAAAGAACCACCCCATCCCCACAGAAGTCAAAATCCAGATACTCAAGTCTCATATAAACGGCATGGTATTTTGTGTATAACCTATGCACATCCTTCTGTATATTTTAAATCATCTCTAGATTATAGTACCTAATACAAAGTAAATGGTTTGTAATGAGTTATACCCTGGGTTTTTTTGTTTTTTTGGGTTTTTTTTGAGATGGAGTCACTTTGTTACTCAGGCTGGAGTGCAATGGCGTGATCTGGGCTCACTGCAACCTCCGCCTCCTGGGTTCAGCGATTCTCCCACCTCAGCCTCCCAAGTAGCTGGGATTACAGGCATGAGCCACCATGCCTGGCTAGTTTTTGTATTTTTGTAGAGACTAGGTTTCACAATGTTGGCCAGGCTGGTCCCAAACTCCTGACCTCAAGAGATCTGCCTGCCTTGTCCTCCCAAAGTGCTGTGATTACAGGCATGAGCCACTGTGCCTGGCCTATTTGTATTTTTTATTGTAATTTTTTAGTTCTTTTCCCAGGTATTTTTAATTCATGATTGGTTGAATCCACGGATGCAGAACCGGTGGATATGAAGAGCCCACTATAATGTGGCAAGAGAAAAACCCTTCCCTTGCCATAGGAGATGGGACACAGTAAGAGCTATTCTGCCGAATAAACCAGCACGATGGAGCCCTTCAACCTGTAGACACAGCTAACTCCAGTTGAGAGAGGCTCCTTCTAGGGCCAGACAGTTTAGAAACTTCTGGTAGATTAAAAAAAAAAAAAAGTCTCCTAGGCTTCCAGTTCGTATTAGGTGGCCAAATAAGGGTTTCATATAGTGAATATGTCTGCTTGTTTCCATGTAAGTGGAAAAGTCATAGTTATCCACCTGGAGCTATTCTGCAGAGCTAGCTGAATACAGTTATCGGTTAGAAAAGAGAGCTGAGGTAGGCTTCTCACAAGGAGAGGTCACTGGGGGTGAGATGAAGCATGAAAAACATATGCTCAGAAAAAGGATGGCTGCTGACAGGGCACACAGAGACTTGGCCAGTCTGTATTAAGTGTCTGCACTCTGCAGTGTAGGAAAACAGTGCAGAGAAATGTGATCGGGGGGAAAGAGGCATAAATAGGGAAGTGGCTGACTGCAGAAGCTACTGTTGTTACAAGGTGAGAAAAACTGCATGAGTCCCACCGCTTTTCAAACCTAAAGATGGTTGTTAATGTCTTTCATGTTCATTACCATTATTATCTTTGATATTTTAATAACAAGCCTTGACCTTATAGGCATTTTATGAGACCATCTCAGCCTCCTGTCCTCTGCAAAAATCACCAGTGTGTGGGTTGTTACTAGACTGAACAACAGATTTCTAAAATTGCAGTCTGAAAAAACCCATTTTGAGAACAATGAAATCCCTATGGGGGGAGGGGAAGCAAAGTAGAACCTGGAACATGATGATTCTGGTGTAGTTTTCTGCCATTGCTCTAGCACACAGCTGTAGAGTTCTACAGACACCAAATAAGTTATTAGCAGCCATTAAGTCAATGGACAGATATTGCTAACAGACTAAAGCTAAGGGAACCAGTAAAAGACATCTGTCACATTTATTTATTGATAAGGGGATGAAAAGTTCAGAAAATTACAAGAAAGGGTGCTAACAAGGCAACTTGATTTAAGAAAAATAAGATCTTGAAGCATCTGTGCTTAGCACAGGAGCTCAGAAAGACTCAATGTTTGCTGATATTTTAAAAGACGTAACTTAGTTAAAACTTTTGTAGGGGAACGTGTCTGTACATTATTCAAGAACCTCATTTTCAATATGAAACAAGCCAATATAGCCTGCTGAAACTTTTTTTTTTTTCCCTGAGATGGAATCTTTCTCTGTCACCAGGCTGGAATGCAGTGGCACGATCTCGGCTCACCACACCCTACACCTCCTGGGTTCAAGCAATTACCCTACCTCAGCCTCTTGAGTAGCTAGGACTACAGGTAAGTGCCACCACACTTGGCTAATTTTTTGCATTTTAGTAGAGACGGAGTTTCACCATGTAGGCCAGGATGGTCTTGATCTCCTGACCTTGTGATCTGCCCACCTTGGCCTCCCAAAGGGTTGGGATTACAGGTGTGAGCCACCATACCTGGCTGAAACTTCATTTTTTAAATAACCATAATAAACACATTCAAAATATCAATGAGCTATTAACATATACATAAATTATCGTTCCCAATATAATCAAAGAAAATATATTTTTTCTTTAATAATTACCTCTCATTTCTCCTGAAATTGTAGTTAAACCAGCCAATTTTAAAATTGGTGCCAGTGGGGAAATCCAAAGCATTAGGGGTAGGAAGTAATGAATTTAATATTTACAACTAACTAGTGTGTCTACTTCACTGTCTGTCTAACTGCTCCTGAATGGGGACAACAAAACTCATATGATGGCGCCAAAATTCAACTTGAAGCTTTGTTCCTGAACCATCTCTTCCTTACAATAGTTGGGCTGTAAAATCTATGGAGGGAGTCATTCCACAGTAAGCATTAAATAGTAGAGAAAAGAGGTCCAGAGTACAGTAAGACTATGAATATGCTAGCTGTCAGTTCATTGCCACTCAGCTCCAAATTTTCCCTTCCATATATGCTCTGCCATAATGGACAGAATTCCTTTACAGAGAATGTGATGATGCTTTCTTGGTGGAGGGTACGGAGGACTCTGCAGGGGGAAGGGGCTCTGCTGCTGCTGGCTGCTGCCAGGGTGAGGGGTCTGCTGGAGCTCTACTCCAGCCATGCACCCAGAACACGTGGTTCCTTGCACGTGTTTGGCTTGGAACTAGTGATAACCTTCCCATGCCCTCTCCACAAGGCAACCAATATTCTGAAGACCTCCTGCCCACACTAAGTTTCTGCTCCTACTACATAGCCACACCATTAGTTGTTGATTGACTGTGCCCACCTGCACTGCAGAGGGCTGCTTCCTACTTGCCAAGCAACTGCAGACCAGTACGACCTGGGGAAGCAGCACGTTTCTCTGCTGTCCTTTGGGATGAACCCCAGCCTTGGGGAGAGGACCTCCTTCCAAGTTTGTCCTGCCTTGGGTATTCTCCCAAGGCCCTGGGGGACTGCATAGAATTTCCTTAATTTCTCAGAGTTTAATACTACTCTATATTAAATTTCCTCCCCGTTTAATCCACTGTGTGGTTTCCATATCCCGTTTGGTCTTAAACTGATTCAATGACCAAGGTATGGGATTCCTTACAGTAGTAATTTTGATTGTCTACTGAGAAAATAGCATTAAGAAGTAGTTTATATATTTGGAACCTATATTAACAGATAATAAATGTCATATATTAAAATGCTACTAATTGGTGGCTCCAAGATGGCCAAACAGGAACAGCCCCAGTCTACAGCTCCCAGCCTGAGCGATGCAGAGGACAGGTGATTTCTGCATTTCCAACTGAGGTACAGGGTTCATCTCACTGGGGCTTGTCAGACAGTGGGTGCAGGACAGTGGATGCAGCCCACCGAGTGTGAGCCAAAGCAGGGTGAGGCATCGCCTCACCTGGGAAACACAAGGGGTCAGGGAATTCCCTTTCCTAGCCAAGGGAAGCTGTGACAGAAGGCACCTGGAAAATCAGGTCACTCCCACCCTAATACTGCGCTTTTCCAAGGGTCTTAGCAAATGGCACATCAGGAGATTATATCCCGTGCCTGGCTCAGAGGGTCCCACGCCCGTGGAGCCTCCCTCATTGCTAGCACAGCAGTCTGAGATTGAACTGCAAGGTGGCAGTGAGGATGGGGGAGGGGCGTCCGCCATTGCTGAGGCTTGAGTACATAAACAAAGCAGCCAGGAAGCTCAAACTGGGTGGAGCCCATCACACCTCAAGGAGGCCTGCCTGCTTCTGTAGACTCCACCTCTGGGGGCAGGGCATAGCCGAACAAAAGGCAGCAGAAACCTCTGTAGACTTAAATGTCCCTGTCTGACAGCTTTGAAGAGAGCAGTGGTTCTCCCAGCATGGAGTTTGAGATCTGAGAACGGTCAGACTGCCTCTCAAGTGGGTCCCTGACCCCCAAGTAGCCTAACTGGGAGGCACCCCGCAGTAGGGGCAAACTGACACCTCACACGGCTGGGTACCCCTCTGAGACGAAGCTTCCAGAGGAAGGATCAGGCAGCAACATTTGCTGTTCAGCAATATTTGCTGTTCTGAAGCCTCCGCTGCCGATACCGAGGCAAACAGGGTCTGAAGTGGACCTCAAGCAAACTCCAACAGACCTGCATCTGAGGGTCCTGACTGTTAGAAGGAAAACTAACAAACAGAAAGGACATCCACACCAAAATCCCATCTGTATATCACCATCATCAAAGACCAAAGGTAGATAAAACCACAAAGATGGGGAAAAAACAGAGCAGAAAAGCTGAAAATTCTAAAACTCAGAGCACCTCTCCCCCTCCAAAGGAACACAGCTCCACACCAGCAACGGAACAAAGCTGGACAGAGAATGACAAATTGAGAGAAGAAGGCTTCAGATGATCAAACTTCTCCAAGCTAAAGGAGGAAGTTCAAACCCATCACAAAGAAGCTAAAAACCTCGAAAAAAGATTAGACGAATGGCTAACTAGAATAACCAGTGTAAAGAAGACCTTAAATGACCAGATGGAGCTGAAAACCATGGCACGAGAACTATGTGATGGATGCATAAGCTTCAGTAGCCGATTTGATCAACTGGAAGAAAGGGTATCAGTGATTGAAGATCAAATGAATGAAATGAAGCATGAAGAGAAGTTTAGAGAAAAAGGAAAAAGAAATGAACAAAGCCTCCAAGAAATATGGGACTACGTGAAAAGACCAAATCTACGTCTGACTGATGTACCTGAAAGTGACAGTGAGAATGGAACCAAGTTGGAAAACACTCTGCAGGATATTATCCAGGAGAACTTCCCCAACCTAGCAAGGCAGGCCAACATTCAAATTCAGGAAATACAGAGAATGCCACAAAGATACTCCTTGAGAAGAGCAACTCCAAGACACGTAACTGTCAGATTCACCAAAGGTGAAATGAAGGAAAAAATGTTAAGGGCAGCCAGAGAGAAAGGTCGGGTTACCTACAAAGGGAAGTCCATTAGACTAACAGTGGATCTCCTGGCAGAAACTCTACAAGCCAGAAAAGAGTGGGAGCCAATATTCAACATTCTTAAAGAAAATAATTTTCAACCCAGAATTTCATATCCAGTCAAACTAAGCTTCATAAGTGAAGGAGAAATAAAATCCTTTACAGACAAGCAAATGCTGAGAGGTTTTGTCACCACCAGGCCTACTCTACAAGAGCTCCTGACGAAGCACTAAACATGGAAAGGAACAACTGGTACCGGCCACTGCAAAAACATGCCAAACTGTAAAGACCATCGATGCCAAGAAGATACTGCATCAACTAATGAGCAAAATAACCAGCTAATATCATAATGACAGGATCAAATTCACACATAATAATATTAACCTTGAATGTAAATGGGCCAAATGCTCCAATTAAAAGACACAGACTGGCAAACTGGATAAAGAGTCAAGACCCATCAGTGTGCTGTATTCAGGAGACCCATCTCATATGTGCAGAGACCCAAATAGGCTCAAAATAAAGGGATGGAGGAAGATCTACCAAGCAAATGGAAAACAAAAAAAGACAGGGGTTGCAATCCTAGTCTCTGATAAAAACTTTAAACCAACAAAGATCAAAAGAGACAAGGCCATTACATAATGGTAAAGGGATCAATTCAACAAGAAGAGCTAACTATCCTAAATATATATGCACCCAATACAGGAGCACCCAGATTCATAAAGCAAGTCCTGAGAGACCTACAAACAGACTTAGACTCCCACACAATAATAATGGGAGACTTTAACACCCCACTGTCAACATTAGACAGATCAACGAGACAGAAAGTTAACAAGGATATCTAGAAATTGAACTCAACTTTGCACCAAGTAGATCTAATAGATATCTACAGAACTCTCCACCCCAAATCAACAGAATATACCTTCTTCTCAGCACCACATTGCACTTATTCCAAAACTGACCACATAGTTGGAAGTAAAGCATTCCTCAGCAGATGTAAAAGAACAAAAACTGTAACAAACTGTCTCTCAGACCACAGACTACAGTGCAATCAAACTAGAACTCACTCAAAACCATTCAACTACATGGAAACTGAGCAACCTGCTCCTGAATGACTACTGGGTACATAACAAAATGAAGGCAGAAATAAATATGTTCTTTGAAACCAATCAGAACAAAGACACAACATACCAGAATCTCTGGGACACATTTTAAGCAGTGTGTAGATGGAAATTTATAGCACTAAATGCCAACAAGAGAAAGGAGGAAAGATCTAAAATTGACACACACCCTAACATCACAATTAAAAGAATGAGAGAAGCAAGAGCAAACACATTCAAAAGCTAGCAGAAGGCAAGAAATAAGAGCAGAACTGAAAGAGATAGAGACACAAAAAACCCTTAAAAAAAATCAATGAATCCAGGAGCTGTTTTTTTGCAAAGCTCAACCAAATTGATAGACCACTAGCAAGACTAATAAGAAAAGAGAGAAGAATCAAATAGACACAATAAAAAATGATAAAGGGGTACCACCACTGATCCCACAGAAATACAAACTACCATCAGAGAACACTATAAACACCTCTATGCAAATAAACTAGAAAATCCAGAAGAAATGGATAAATTCCTGAACACATACACCCTCCCAAGACTAAACCAGGAAGAAGTTGAATCCCTGAATAGACCAATAACAGGCTCTGAAATTGAGGCAATAATTAATAGCCTACCAACGAAAAAAAGTCCAGGACCAGATGGATTCACAGATGAATTCTACCAGAGGTACAAGGAGGAGCTGGTACCATTCTTTCTGAAACTATTCCAATCAATGGAAAAAGAGGGATTTTAGACCAATATCCCTGATGAACATCGATGCAAAAATCCTCAATAAAATACTTACAAACAGAATCCAGCAGCACATCAAAAAGCTTATCCACCATGATCAAGTGGGTTTCATCCCTGCGATGCAACGCTGGTTCAACATACACAAATCAGTAAACGTAATCCAGCATATAAACAGAGCCAGTCTGTCACTGATGGACATTTGGGTTGATTCCAAGTCTTTGCTATTGTGAATAGTGCCGCAATAAACATACGTGTGCAGTGACAGACTGGATTAAGAAAATGTGGCACATATATACCATGGAATACTATGCAGCCGTAAAAAAGGCAAACTATCGCAAGAACAGAAAACCAAACACCGCATGTTCTCACTCATAGGTGGGAACTGAACAATGAGATCACTTGGACTCAGGAAGGGGAATGTCACACACCGGGGCCTATCACGGGGAGGGGGGAGGGGGGAAGGATTGCATTGGGAGTTATACCTGATGTAAATGACGAGTTGATGGGTGCTGACGAGTTGATGGGTGCAGCACACCAACATGGCACAAGTATACATATGTAACAAACCTGCACGTTATGCACATGTACCCTAGAACTTAAAGTATAATAAAAAATAGAAATAAAAAAATAAACTAAAGGACCTAAGACCTCTCCAAAAACAAACAAATAAACAAACAAAAAAACAAAAAAACAGAGCCAAAGACAAAAACCACATGATTATCTCAATAGATGCAGAAAAGGCCTCTGACAAAATTCAACAGCCCTTCATGCTAAAAACTCTCAATAAATTTGGTATTGATGGAACGTATCTCAAAATAATAAGAGCTATTTATGACAAACCCACAGCCAATATCATACTGAATGGGCAAAAACTGGAAGCATTCTCCTTGAAAACTGGCACAAGACAGGGATGCCCTCTCTCACCACTCCTATTCAACATAGTGCTGGAAGTTCTGGCCAGGGCAATCAGGCAGGAGAAAGAAATAAAGGGTATTCAATTAGGAAAAGAGGAAGTCAAATTGTCCCTGTTTGCAGATGACATGACTGTATATTTAGAAAACCCCATCGTCTCAGCCCAAAATCTCCTTAAGCTGATAAGCAACTTCAGCAAAGTCTCAGGATACAAAATCAATGTGCAAAAATCACAAACGTTTTTATACACCAATAACAGACAAACAGAGAGCCAAATCAGGAGTGAACTCCCATTCACAATAGCTTCAAAGAGAATAAAATACCTAGGGATCCAACTTACAAGGGATATGAAGGACCTCTTCAAGGAGAACTACAAACCACTGCTCAATGAAATAAAAGAGGACACAAACAACTGGAAGAACATTCCATGCTCACGGATAGGAAGAATCAATATTGTGAAAATGGCCATACTGCCCAACGTAATTTATAGATTCAATGCCATCCCCATCAAGCTACCAATGACTTTCTTCACAGAATTGGAAAAAACTACTTTAAAAAAAGAGCCCTCATTGCCAAGGCAATCCTAAGCCAAAAGAACAAAGCTGGAGGCATCACGCTACCTGACTTCAAACTATGCTACAAGGCTACAGTAACCAAAACAGCATGGCACTGGTACCAAAACAGAGATATAGACCAATGGAACAGAACAGAGCCCTCAGAAATAATACCACACATCTACAACCATCTGATCTTTGACAAACCTGAGAAAAACAAGAAATGGGGAGAGGATTTCCTATTTAATAAATGGTGCTGGGAAAACTGGCTGGCCATATGTAGAAAGCTGAAACTGGATCCCTTCCTTATACCTTACACAAAAATTAATTCAAGATGGATTAAAGACTTAAATGTTAGACCTAAAACCATAAAAAACCCTAGAAGAAAACCTCAGCAATACCATTCAGGACACAGGCATGGGCAAGGACTTCATGTCTGAAACACCAAAAGCAATGGCAACAAAAGCCAAAATTGACAAATGGGATCTAATTAAACTAAAGAGCTTCTGCACAGCAAAAGAAACTACCAGCAGAGTGAACAGGCCACCTACAAAAATTTTTGCAATCTACTAATCTGACATAGGGCTAATATCCAGAATCTACAAAGAACTCAAACAAATTTACAAGAAAAAACCCTATCAAAAAGTGGGTGAAGGATATGAACAGATATTTCTCAAAAGAAGACATTTATGCAGTCAACGGACACATGAAAAAATGCTCATCATCACTGGCTATAATAGAAATGCAAATCAAAACCACAATGAGATACCATGTCACACCAGTTGGAATGGCAATCATTAAAAAGTCAGGAAACAACAGGTGCTGGAGAGGATGTGGAGAAATAGGAACACTTTTATACTGTTGGTGGGACTGTAAACTAGTTCAACCATTGTGGACGACAGTGTGGCGATTCCTCAAGGATCTAGAACTAGAAATACCATTTGACCCAGCCATCCCATTACTGGATATATACCCAAAGGATCATAGATCATGCTGTTATAAAGACACATGCACACATATGTTTACTGCAGCACTATTCACAATAGCAAAGACTTGGAACCAACCCAAATGTCCATCAATAATAGACTGGATTAAGAAAATGTGGCACATATACACCATGAAATACTATGCAGCCATAAAAAAGGATGGGTTCGTGTCCTTTGTAGGGACATGGATGAAGCTGGAAACCATCATTCTCAGCAGACTATTGCAAGGACAGAAAACCAAACACCGCATGTTCTCACTCATAGGTGGGAACTAAACAATGAGAACACCTGGACACAGGAAGGGGAACAGCACACACCAGGGCCTGTCGTGGGGTGGGGGTAGGGGGAGGGATAGCATTAGGAGATGTATCTAATGTAATGATGAGTTAATGGGTGCAGCACACCAACATGGCACATGTATATCTGTGTAACAAACCTGCACATTGTGCACAGGTACCCTAGAACTTAAAGTATAATAAAATAATGCTACTAATTCTTTAGATGTTTATAATTGGACATATTGATTAAATTAATTTAACAAGTTTAATATTAATGGAGGAACACTTTAGAAGAATGTATCCTAAAACCTATTTTTTAAAGAACATTGCCTTTGTTACTTGAATATTCTATGTCAATAATATCAAAAATAACTAAGTGAAGCCAAGTCAGCTTACTGAATATCCTTGATTATTCTCCACTCAAAGGAATGGCATATAAAACTACCAAATTGAAAGTGCTTTTCCTGAAAGAACAAGCTTAGGAAAAGAATTGTGAATCCAGCCTTCATAATAGATGAACACATGTTAATCTTAATTCCAGAGTGAAAAACTGCAGCATAGCTGAGAGTAACATTCAGTAGTCTTATGAATGAGAGCAGAGCATCATGGCCGGCCAAGGATAATACAGCTGTTTTCCCTGGAACCTGGAATAAGCCCTTGAAAAGAGACAGGGAGGAAGCCACCCTTGCCTATAAAGCATGTGGAACACTGAAGGCAGAAACAACCATTTGAGAAAAGAAATGCTGATTTACATGTGAAATTCTAGACAAAACTGGAGCAGTATATAAAACCTAAGACATTCGGCACTGGGTTGGGTGCTGTGGAGCTTTATACCTATTTGTCCATGTTATGTGTGTAGAAACTTATGATTACAGCAGATAACTTCATGGTTTTAGCCGACTGATAACATCAATGAGATTAGGTAATATGACAATGTAGGTTTTCAAGACCAAATAAGATTGCTATGCATGATGGGGTTTTTAAGATTATCACTTGATAATATAATGGATAAAAGGTACCACCAGCACAAATATGACCCTTGCAGACAGACAAAACCATAAGCCTACAGGGGAAAGGCTGTGGCTAAAAAACACTGCCAGAGACACCAGCCCCACAGCAAGGATGAAGCCTGTCCAGGTACAGCTATTCTGGATATGTCTAGGCTAAAACCATCCTGGGAATTACCTATGCAGATGGCTGGCTCAAAGAGGTCCCCAGCTGTTCTTAACCTATACTAATAGATAATAAATGCTATGTATTAAAATGCTACTAATTCCCAATTGGGGAATATTTTTAATGTTGCTAATAAAAACCAAATAGGATTTCTGTGAATTCTTTACAGACTATGAACCTAAAATGCCAGATGAGGTCTCATGGATGGTTTCAAAGACATTAATTAGGATTTCATTACTTCGGTCTGGAATACAAGCAGGGCACATTTCAAACAAGTAGGTCCTAGAGTCTATTGATTAATGCTAATATAGTTTCCCATAAAATCTCAAAGTTACAAAATGTGATGAAGACAGAAAGCATCTCCATTTACAGTTGATATTTTTATGAATCCACAGAGGAAAAAAAATGTATTCACATATCATACTGTCTGAGAACTAATTTCAAAACTACTCATTTTACTGTCTGGTAGATGTGACGGTTAATTTTATATGTCAACTTTGAGGGTGCTTTGAATGAGATTAACATTTAAATCAGTGAAGTCTGAGTAAGCCAACTGCCCTTCGTAATGTGGGTGGGCCCCATTCAAACAGTTGAAGGCCTGAACACAACACAAATACCAGCTCCCCAAGCAAGAGAAAAATCTCCAGTAGATTTCCTGTGGACATCATCCACACTGTCAGCTCACCAGGGTCTCCAACCTGTCTGCTGGCCCACACTGCAGATTTGGACTTATCAGTCTCTATAATCACGTGAGCCAATTCCTTATAATCAGCCAATATCCATCTATCGCTGTTTCTCTGGAAAACACTAATATAGTGGAACTGATTTTACCTGCAGTGGTAAGTTATAGCCATAGCACTATAATCTGGTATGACCCATTTTAATTTTAAGGCATGGGGAGAGTATAAGCAACGTGGAAAACATAATTCAGGATATCATCTGGGAGAACTTCCCCAACTTAGCTAGAGAGGCCAACATTCAAATTCAGGAAATGCAGAGAACCCCATTAAGCTACTTCATAAGAGGAACATCCCCAACACACATCATCAGCAGATTCTCCAAAAATGAAAGAAAAAAATGTTAAAGGCAGCTAGAGAGAAAGGTCAGGACACTTACAAAGGGAAGTCCATCAGACTAACTGTGGACTTCTCAGCAGAAACTCTACAAGCCAGAAGAGACTGGGGGCCAATATTTAACATTCTTAAAGGAAAATTCCAACACAGAATTTCATATCCAGGCAAACTAAGCTTCATAAGTGAAGGAGAAATAAGATCCTTTTCAGACAAGCAAATGCTGAGATAATTCATTACCACCAGATCTGCCTCACAAGAGCTCCTGAAGGAAGCAGTTTATAAATATGGAAAGACCATTACCAGCCACTACAAAAACACACTGAAGGACACAGACCAGTCACACTATAAAGTAACCACATAAACAAGTCTGTAAAATAACCAGCTAACAGCATGATAGCAGGATCAGATCCACACATGTCAATACTAACCTTGAATGTAAACAGGCTACATGCCCCAGTTAAAGGGCACAGAGTGGCAAGCTGGATAAGAACCAAGATCCATTATTATGCTGTCTTCAAGAGACCTATCTCACATGCAATGACACCTACAGGCTCAAAATAAAGGCATGGAGAAAAAATCTACCAAGCAAATGGAAAACAGAAAAAAGCAGGTGATACAACCCTAATTTCACACAAAACACACTTTCAACCCACAAAGATTTTAAAAAAGGGCATTACATAATGGTAAAGGATTCAATTCAGCAAGAAGACGTAAGTATCCTAAATGTATATGCAGCCAACAGAGGAGCACCCAGATTCACAAAGCAAGTTCTTAGAGACCTAAAGAGACTGAGACTTCCACACAAAAATAGTGAGAGACTTCAACACCCCACTGACAGTATTAGATCGTGAGGCAAAAAATTAAAGATACTCAGGACCTGAACTCAGTAGTGTATATCAAATGGACCTGACAGACATTTACATTACCTCTCTACCCCAAAACAACAGAATACATAGTTTTCTCATTGCCATATGGCACATACTCTAAAATCAATCACATAATCAGACACAAAACACACCCCAGCAAATGCAAAAGAACTGAAATCAAAACAACCACACTCTCGGACCACAGTGCAATCAAATTGGAAATCAAGACTAAGAAATTTTGTCCTAACTATACAATTATATGGAAGTTGAATAACCTGCTCCTAAGTGAATTTTAGGTAAATAATGACAGGCAGAAAAATAAATTCTTTGAAACCAATGAAAACAAAGATACAACATACCGGAATCCCTGGGACACAGCTAAGACAGTGTTAAGAGGGAAATGTATAGCACTAAATACCCATATCAGAAACTTAGATCTCAATTTAAAAACCTAACATCACAACTAAATGAACTAGAAAACCAAGAGGAAGTCAACCCCAGAGCTAGCAGAAGACAAGAAATAACCAAAATCAGAGCTGAACTAAAACAGCTTTAGACATAGAAAAACCATCCAACAGTTCAATGAGTCCAGGAGTTGGTTTTTTGAAAAAAATTAACAGCTCACTACCTAGACTGATAGAGAGCCAATCCAAATAAACACAATTAGAAATGACAAAGGGTGTATTATAAATGAACCCACAGAAATACAAATAACCGTTAGAGAATATTATGAACACCTCTATGCACATAAACTAGAAAACCTGGAAAAAATGGATAAATTTCTGGACACACACATCCTCCCGAAACTGAGCCAGGAAAATGGAATTTGCTGAATAGACCACTAACAAGCTCTGAAATTTAATCAGTAATAAATAGCCCACCAACTAAAAAAAGCCCAGGACCAGGGGGATTCACAGGCAAATTCTACCAGATATATAAGGATGAGCTGGTACCATTCCTACTGAAACTATTCCAATAAATTAAGGAAGAAGGACTCCTACCTAACTTATTCTATGAGGCCAGCATCATCCTGATACCAAAACCTGGCAGAGACACAATAAAAAAAAGAAAACTTCAGGCCAATATCTTTGATGAATGTCGATGCAAAAACCCTCAACAAAATACTCGCAAACCAAATCCAACAGGACCATCAAAATGTTTATGCACCACAATCAAGTAGGCTTTGTCCCTGGAATGTGAGGTTGGATCAACATACACACACAAATCAAAAAATATGATTCATCACGTAAACAGAGCTAAAGACAAAAACCACACAATTATCTCACTAGATGCATGCATTCATCCATTCTTGCACTACTATAGAGAACTACCTGAAACTGGGTAATTTACAGAGAAAAGAAGTTTAGTTGGCTCAGGGTTTTATGGACTGTATAGGCATCTGCTTCTGGGGAGGTCTCAGGAAACTTAGAATCATGGTGGAAGGTGAATGGGAAGCAGGCACATTTTCACATGGCCGGCAGGAGAGAAAGTGATGGATGAGGTGCTACATACCTTCAAACAGCCAGATCTCACGAGAACTCTGTCAATGAGACAACACGAGGGGGATGGTGCTAAACCATTAGAAACCAGCTCCATGATCCAATTACCTCCCACTAAGCCCCAACTTCAACATGGGGATTATAATTCAACATGAGATTTGGGTGGGGACACAGTCAAACCATATCAATGCAGAAAAAGGCTTTCAATGAAGTTCAACATCCCTTCACGTTAAAAACTCTCAACTAGGTATTGAAAGAACATACCTCAAAATAACAAAAACCATCTATGACAAACTCATAGCCATCATCATACTGAAAGGTCAAAAGGGTAAGCATTCCTCTTGAAAACTGGCACAAGACAAGGATGCTCTCTCTTACCACTCCTATTCAACATAGCATTGAAAGTCCAGACCAGATCAATCAGGCAAAAGAAAGGGCATCCATATAGTGAGACAGTAAATCAAACTATCCTTGTTTGCAGACAACATGATCCTGTATCTAGAAAAGCCCACAGTCTCAGCCCAAAAGCTCCTTCAGCTAATAAACAACTTCAGCAAAGTCTCAGGATACAAAATCAACGTACAAAAATGACTAGCTTTCCTATATACCAGCAACAGGTCAACAGCCAAATCAGAAACACAATCCCATTCACAATTCATACACACACACACACACACACACACACATACACACACACACACAAATAACCAGGAATGTAGTTAACCAGGGAGGTGAAAGATCTCTACAAGGAGAACTACAAAATACTGCTCAAAGAAATCAGAGATGACACAAATAATTGGAAAAACATTCCATGCTTATCATTAGAAAGAACCAATTTCATTAAAATGGCCATACTGCCCAAAGCAATTTATAGATTCAATGCTATTCCTATCAAACTACAAATGATATTCTTCACAGAACTAGAAAATCTATTTTAAAATGTACTGGAACCAAAAAGGAGCCCAAATAGACAAGGCAATGCTAAGCAAAAAGAACAAAGCTGGAGAAACCATACTACCTGACTTCAAACTCTACTACAGGGTTACAGTAACCAAAACAGCATGGCACTGGTACAAAAACAGACACATAGACCAATGGAACAGAATAGAGAGCCCCAAAATAAGGCCGCACACCTGCAACTATCTAATCTTCTATGAAGCTGATAAAAACAAGCAATGGGGAAAGGACTCCTTATTCAATAAATGATGCTTAGAAAACTGGCTACCCATATGCAGAAGATTGAAAATAAACCCCTTCCTTACACCATATACAAAAATTAACTCAAGATAGACAAAAGACTTAAATGTAAAACCCAACTCTATAAAAACCCTAGAAGATGGTCAGGTGTGGCAGTGGCTCATGCCTGTAATCCCAGCACTTTGGGAGGCCAAGACAAGTGGATCACCTGAGGTCAGGGATTCAAGACCAGCCTGGCCAACATGGTGAAACCCCGTCTCTACTAAAAATACAAAAATTAGCTGGGCATAGTGGCACATGCCTGTAATCCTGGCTACTCAGGAGGCTGAGGCAGGAGAATCACTTAAATCTGGGAGGTGGAGGTTGCAGTGAGCCGAGATCACGCCACTGCACACCAGCCTGGGCCACAGAGTCACAAAAAACAAAACAAAAAAAAACAAACCCTGGAAGACAACCTGGGCAATTCCATTTGGGACATAGGAACGGGCAAAGATTTCATGACAAAGACACCAAAAGCAATTGCAACAAAAGCAAAAATAGACAAATGGGATTAATTAAAAGGCTTCTACACAGCAAAAGAAACTATCAACAGAGTAAACAGACCACCTACAGCATGGGAGAAATTTTTGCAAACTATATATCTGACAAAGGTCTAATATCCAGCATCAATAAGGAACTTAAATTTACAAGAAAAAAAAAAAAAACCATTAAAAAGTGGGCAAAAAACATGAACAGACACTTTTCAAAAGAAGTCATACATGCAGCCAACAAGCATATGAAGAAAAGCTCAACATCACTGATCATTAGAGAAATGCAAATCAAAACCACAATGAGATACCATCTCATACTGAGGGAGAAGAAAAGGAAAAATCAGTTAGGTAAACAGTTAAGACTGGTCCTCGGAGAAGCAGCCTGCCTGAAAAATCATGGCTACGGGCAAAAACAGAGCAGCCTGGGAAAAACTCAGGCTGCACCTGCACAGATAAGCAGGTAAGATCCAACACAGAAGCCTTTTGTTCTTTGTGTGATTAGTGGGCTCCCAGGAAAAAGTTTCCTGTCCTTTTCAGGCATATACATGGTAGGCTCTGTGGGAATCTGCACCGGGAGGAGGGGGACTTACCTAAAACAAAACTCACAGTTATATATACAAGAGAAGCAATGCTTTGCGCTTGCCTAGAGACATACGCACAACTACACAGATAAGGGGGAGTTATGCAGACAGCTTTTCAGGTAAGTGAAGTTACTCAAACAGCTACAGAGATGAGTTTTTTACAAAAGCTTTTGATTTCAACCGTGAAACGGCAACCCACTCTGGCTCCCCTCTCCACTGTGGAGAGCTTTCTTCTGCTTCTTAAACTTTCCCTCCAACCTCATCGTTTGTGTCCATGCTCCTTAATTCTCTTGATTGTGAGATGACGAGCTTGGATAACACCATAAGACAACAAGACCAGTGACCCTGACCTGTTTCAACACGAGTCAGAATGGCTATTATTAAAAAGTCAAAGAATAACAGGTGTTGGAGAGGTTGCAGAGAAAAAGGAATGCTTATACACTGTTGGTGGGAGTGTAAACTAGTTCAATCATTGTGGAAAACAGTGTGGCAATTCCTCAAAGACCTAAAAACAGAACTGCCATTTGGCCCAGCAATCCCATTACTAGGTAAATACCCAAAGGAATATAAAATCATTCTATCATAAAGACACATGCATGCATGCATACGTTCATTGCAGCACTGTTCACAGTAGCAACAACATGGAAACAACCCAAATGCCCATTAATGATAGACTGGATAAAGAAAATGTGGTACATATGTACCATGGAATACTACGTAGCCATAAAAAAGAATATCATGTCCTTTGCAGGGACACAGATGGAGCTGGAGGCCATTATCCTTAGCAAACTAATGCAGAAACAGAAAACCAAATACCGCTGTTCTTATAAGTGGGAACTAAATGATGAGAACACATGGATGCATACAGGAGAACAACACATGCTGGGGCATACCAGAGGGTGGAGGGTAGGAGGAGGGAGAGGATCATGAAAAATAAATAATAGGTACTAGGTTTAATACCTGGGTGATGAAATAATTTGTACAACAGACCCCTATGGCACAAATTTACCTTTATAACAAACCTGCACATGTACTCCTGAACTTAAAAAATAAGTATCTAGCAACCAACAAGGTAAAATTCACAATGCTGACAACCAATTAAAGATTACCAGACATATCAAATAAGGAGAAAATACAACTTATAATGTAGAAAGTATCCATTAAAATTTACCCAGAACTGACAAAAACGTTAAAATTAGCAAATATACTAAAACTATATTCTGTATGTTCAACAGATTAAGTAGATGTTGGGATAACTAGATATCCCACACGCAAAAGAAAGAAAATTCGACCCCTATCTCACACCAAGTACAAAAAGCAACTCACAATCGATCATAGAACTAAACATAAGAGCTAAAACTATAAACTCTTAGAAGAAAACATAGGAATAAATCTTTATGATCTTGAATTAGAGAATATTTTGTTAAAGCATAAGCAATGAAAGAAAAAGTAAATTTGATTTCATCAAAATAAAAAATCTTTGTGCTTCAAAAGATAACATCAAGAAAGTGAAAAAAGATAACCCACAGAAAGGAAGAAAATATTTGCCAGTCATATAACAAAAGATTTATATCAGAATATATAAAGAATTCTGGCCAGGCGCGGTGGCTCAAGCCTGTAATCCCTGCACTTTGGGAGGCGAGGCAGGCGGATCGAGGTCAGGAGATGAGACTCGCATCCTGGCCTGGTAGAAACCCGTCTCTACTAAAAAGCAAAAATTAGCAGGCCGAGGTGGCCTGGCGGGCCCTTTTCGGGGAGGCTGAGGCAAGGAAATGGCGAGACGGGAGGCCGAGGAGCTGCAGTGAGCTGAGATCACAGCCACTGCACTCCAGCCTGAGGCGGCAGGTGAGACTCCGTCTCAAAAAATTCAATAAGAGAATAATCTAATTTTAGGCAGAACAAAAGGATTTGAACAGATATTTCTTTAGAGATGGTCAATAAGCACACGAAAAAATGCTCAACACATCATTAGCCATGAGATAAATGCAAAACAAAACCACAAGGAGCTACCATTTCACCCCCGTTAGGATGACTTTAATAAAAAGAGAGACAA
This sequence comes from Papio anubis, assembly GCF_008728515.1. Lineage (NCBI taxonomy): Eukaryota > Metazoa > Chordata > Mammalia > Primates > Cercopithecidae > Papio > Papio anubis. The sequence continues at coordinate 105,721,662 of NC_044977.1, read as the reverse complement.
TAAAAATGGTTGGCAAGACTGTGGAGAACTGGAACTCTGATAGTGGGGATGTAAAATGGTATATAGCTGCTTGGGAAAACTCTTTTGAAAAACAATTTGGAAGAGTTGATAGAGGACCCCAGAATCTCTGGCCACACTGATTGGTGGAGGTGCAAGTCCAGTCAGTAAGGACTAGAAGAGGGTTATCCTCTATCTAATATGTAGACATCAACACAAAGAGTAAAGGAAACAAAGAATCAGGCAATGATGTTTTAAAAGAACAAGATAAATACCCCAGAAAGTGACCCTAATGAAATGGAATCATATTATTTACCTGACAAAGAATTCAAAATAATTGAACAAAGATGCTAACTGAAGTCAAGAGAACAATGCATAAACAAAGTAAGAATTTAAACAAAGAGATAGAAAATACTTTTAAAACACCAAACAGAAATCATGGGTCTGGGCGAGGCATGGTGGCTCATGCCTGTAATCCCAGCACTTTGGGAGGCTGAGGCAGGTGGATCACCTGAGGTCAGGAGATCGAGACCAGCCTGGCCAATATTGTGAAATCCTGTCTCTACTAAAAATACAAAACAATAAGCCAGGTGCGGTGGTGCATGCCTGTAATCCCAGCTACTCGGGAAGCTGAGACAGGAGAACTGTTTGAACCTGGGAGGCGGAGGGTGCAGCGAGCCAAGATTGCACCACTGCATTCTAGCCTGGGCTACAGAGCAAGACTCCATCTCAAAAAAATAAATAAATAAAACAGAAGTCCCTCGTGGCCCATTTTCTGACTATATTCTGACTATATACAAGAAGTTGGTCATTTGCCACCTGGTTCTCATTTCCCTATTCCCTAGCAAGCATCATCTCACTAGTTTTGCTTTCTCCTATCCATTTATACTTGAAACACTCTGCCTCTATTGCCAAATAATTCCATGATTCCTAGCAAACTTATTTAAAAAAAGTTTTTCAACAAATAATTCATATCAGAATTCCTTGATAAGCTAAAAATTACACTTATGCTGTTTGTACAACCTATATTCATTTATTTTTAACATTAAAAAATTATGAAATATCTTTCTTACACAAAGGTATATAAGAAAAACAGTTATTTTTGTACTGCATGTGCTCCATGTACCCACCATCCAGTTAAAAAATAAAACTATCAATATAGTTGAAGTCTCTGTATATTCATACCCAATCTAATTCTCCTCCCTCCCCCTACCCCTATCACTGTAAGAGGTAACCTCTATTTTGAATTTTTACCTAATATATTTTTCATTATATCCCTGGACTTTGCATGTCTAAACTAATATTTTCTTTTTTGAATATGACATGTCACCAAACTCTCAGTACACAATAAATAATAACCAATAATGCAAGTTCAGTAAAAATTCCCATGACATTATTTCAAACCTGAGTCACTGAAGAGAAGTTAAATTTTTTAACATTTTTATTCCAAAATAATTGCCATTTGACATGCACATAAATCCCAAAGAGATTTGCGACGAAAATGAAGTAGGACATCTAATGCTTGCCTTCAAATAGAAGTTTTTATCTATACTAAAAAAAAAACTACAATATGTAGAAAGTTAATGGCAATGTAAAATAAAACAAATGAGACTTGTAAAGAACTAACTGTGCCATACCTTTTCTGGATAGAATTCTAAGAATAGAGGTTGAAGGAAACAAGTCTGCTTAAAGAGCATTTTCCTTTTCTTCCAACATGGCTGAAAGTGACAGTGTCTGGATTCCTGCCTCACCTGAGGTTTATTCAGGAAGAAGTCAGGAAAGCTTATCCAGTCATAAAATAATGAACAAGCATAGAAGGACCTATAAATAACTAACACTAGTAAAAGCATATCTTGAAATAACCCTATTCATTAGTCTTAGTGCTTCTATTATAACTAATTGCTAGATAGTGCCAAAAGTAAAATTCCAGTTGTGATATATATAAAAAAAGGCACAGTAGGCTATTACTACCAGAATATAAAATAGTAAATAAGCCAACCAAAATTTATTATATACTTCTTAAGTGCCAGAGACAGAGCTATGTGGAACAGGGAAGGGGGAGGTACATGGCTTAGTACCTGGAATATAATAGGCCCTGTCCTTAGAGTCAGAAGCTGTAACAATTTAAATTAACAACTTAAATGTCAAAGAATACTTTCTAAGTTGATTGCTGTAAGAAAATAACCAAATGGGCCTGGTGCAGTGGCTCACGCCTGTAATCCCAGCACTTTGGGAGGCTGAGGTGGGTGGATCACCTGAGGTCGGGAGTTTGAGACCAGTCTGACCAACATGGAGAAATCCCGTCTCTACTAAAAATACAAAATTAGCAGGCGTGGTGGCACACGCCTGTAATCCCAGCTACTCAGGAGGCTGAGGCAGGAGAATCGCTTGAACCCGGGAGGCGGAGGTTGTGGTGAGCCAAGATTGCACCATTGCACTCCAGCCTGGGCAACACGAGAGAAACTCCGCCCCCCCCCAAAAAAGAAAATAACCAAATGAACTCAAAAATAACTGAAAGACCATAAATGGTAATTTTGTTTTGTTATACTTAGATATTGAGAAATATTCAGAAATATTCAGATTAAATTAAAAGGAGTCAAGTAACTATTCAGATATGTGAATATATCCACACTTGGAAATATCCAAGAAGAATTAGCAGCATTTTTCCAGATAGTCTGTATCATGTAAATATGTTTTTAGAGTCCAAATCTTCAGTAAATTAATGAAACAAATTAAGAAACCCAGCTCAAGACATTATAATTTAAGTTATAATTTAAATAGCAGTAGAATCTTGATTTTAATGATTAAAGATTCCCCATCAGAAACCTATCCTAAAATGTTTCCATTAAAATGAGTTAATGTAAATGAAAGCACCTATCATCACTCTTGCTAGATAGTGGATTCTTACTAAAAATTAAAACAACAATTAACCCTAAGGAGCAACAAAGTTCATTCTTTATATCTGAAACCATAGAAGCATAGAGTTTTACTGACCAGAAAAACCTTGGAAATGATCTAGTCTAATTCTTTAATTTTCAAAAAGAAGGAGAATGAGGCCCAATGACTTAGTAAGCTAAATTAGAATCAGATTAAAATCCAGATCTCCAGACACAAGACTATCGCTTTTGCAAATTCTTTTGTTGAACTAAAATTATGAGAAAAAAAGAAAAAAGGGAACTTGCTTTGTTTTCAATAAGAAGCTCTGAACTCTGAGGCAGAAGACCAGATTCTTCTCTAACTTTCACTAATTACAGCCTCAGGCAAGTCACTCAAACTCTCTGGGATTAATTTTTTATAAAATGAGAAGGTTAGACTAGATAGTGATTCTCAATCTTGGGTGCACAGTAGAATCCTCTAAGCGGATTTTTACAAAATAATAAATGCTCAGATCCTACTTCCTCCCACCTAAGATTTTATTTTACATGGTCTGGGATGGTACTCTGGCATATTTTTTTTTTAAAGCTTCTCAAGCGACTCCACTGCACAACCAAGACTGAGAGCCAATGTACTAAATAATCTTTAAGGTCCCTTTTATAATCTAAAATTCTAATTAATCTTCCCCTGTTTTGGCTGTAGTCATTTGGCTACTGGTTAACTGATAGACAGATTAGACACAATAAATGCACAAAAAAATAATAAACTGATATAAAAAAATAAACTGATATTCCCCCTGTGGATTTTACAGACATTCATGGTGTATGGAGATTCTACATTATAATCTGTCAGCATTTACTGGGACCCATTATGGAGAAGGCTGCCTCTCCTTCCCTGATGTATCCTTCCATCTGGAGGGAGCTCAAGTGGCATAAAACTCTTGGCCCCTCTCTATGCCTTTCCTCCTTATGGTCAAGGAGAGACAGAATACCTTCTTGGCTGGCAAATTTGGAAAAAACCTAAACTACACATGCCTGGCTCAGCGCCCTCCTTCTGCCTCTTGGGAGTGAGTCAACCAAAGGGAACACAAGTTCTGACCTAGTCCTCTAAAGACAGTGTCTTAATCACTTTGGGCTGCTATAACAAAGCCCTAAAGCCTGTATGGCTTATAAACAAGAGAGATCTATTGTTTATAAGAGCAGGTTGCTGGTATGATTGGATGCTGGTGAGGGCCATCTTCTGGCCTGCAGATCATTGACTTCTCATTGCGACCTCACATGGCAGAAAGAGGGCTAAAGAGATTTCTGGAGTCACTTTCATAAGGGCACTAATCCCATTCAGGAGGACTCTACCCTCGTGAACTCTTACTTCCCAAAGGCCTCACCTCTCCTAAAACCATCACACTGGGGATTAGGATTTCAAGATATGAATTTGGTGGGGGGGACCAAACATTCAGTCCACTGCAGATGGTCTCTGCAATGCAACTTGTCCCAGTCCAGTGCTGCTGTGCCCAGGTGGATAAGTCTTCCCATTCCGAGGTACAGAATTTGGAAGCCCATATGTCAGCAAATACAAGCTACAACCTCTAACTCAGCATTTAGTAGACAGAGGGTAATATTTTGGCTCGCAGATGAATATTCTTATTTTATTTCTCAACTGGCTCACAATTCAGTGAAAGAAGAATGCTATTTATTGGTACCCCTCAGGGATCTCAACAAGACCTACTCTATATTAGATAATGGCACATGTAATACAAAAACGATGTGTTTAGTGTCATTTGGCAATGTTTAGAATGAATGAAAAAACAAATATTATAGTACAGATAGAATGTCATATATACTCAAGGACTATATATTAACCAAAGGTAGTCTTATCAACCTTGCCTTAATTCAGGGTTTCTGTTATTATTTACATTTTAGGCTGGATAATTCTCGTGGAGAGCTATCCTCTACATTATAGGATGTTCAGCAGTATCCCTGTCCTCTTACTCACTAGACATGAGTAGGCAACTCTCCAGTTGTGACAACCAAAAATGTCTCCAGGTATTGCCAAATGTCCCCTGGGTGGCAAAATTATCCACTGTTGAGAACCACTGCCTTAATTTGTTGTCAGTATAGGAAAGCAAAGGTATGTATCTACTGAAAAATGACCTGTTGAAAAGGAAACACAGAATCATAGACTATGATAGAAAGGTCTTTAGAGGTCAGCTAGTCTAACCCTCTACATTTTCAAATGAGAAACCACATTTATAGAAATGCCAACGTTTATTACCAATTATTTAAACAGAACCTCTATCTCACTTTTAAAATCAGCAACCTTGTCAATAAAAATGCAAATAGCACAATCCAAGAATTTCCCAATTGTTTTTTTATACTGAAAACATCAGTCAGTATTATTAATTTCTGGGTAAGTGCCATATCACTTAAAAATACGTAAAATATATTTCCTCTAATTCAGTTCCTATAAGATCTGTGAGAAATCTTTAGAAGCCATAGCCATCACTTAGGGTAAAAACCCTGGTTCTATTTGTGTACCACACAAACATACACACACATACAGAGAGAGAGAGAGAGAGAACAGCCACTGATATGGCAGAACTGAAGGAACTAAAATAGGGTATTAAAATTTAAAAACACAGAACCTATCATGTATTACTTAGCAAAGAAACAAGTAGATACAGCCTTGCCTTCCACAGTAACCTTTCTCAAGAAGATCCTTCTAAAACATAAACCTCATTATGTTTCTCCCAGCTTGGCTTCAAATCCTCAAATGTTTCACAATATCGATCACCTTCAAGATAAAAAGCAATTTTCCTAGAACAGTATACAAGGCTTTCCATGATCTTGCTCCTGCCTAGTTCTCCAGCTTGTCTTTTCCTTCTCCCACACGTGCGCTACATTCTAGCCAGACTGAACTCACTGAAGATCTCGAAAGATACCCAGGAACCTACGTTTTTCTAACAGTAATAGTGAAATCAGTACAATTTTGTGTAATCTTTGTTTATGGACCCATCCTTCAGTTGTCAGGTTTAGTGTTACTTCCTCAGGAAACACTGCCCCAATCCCCACTCTATTACACGTTCTCACAGCACCCTGGACTTCTCCTTCACTGCATGTATCACAACTACAGTTTTTACAATTTTTTTGGGTGTGATTATTGTATTATTCTCTTTCTTCATATGCCTAAGAAGGCAGGAAGTGTGTCTGGTTTTATGTTCTAATATGTCCCCAAGGCAAGTTATTATATTGTATATGTCTGGCATACAATAGATGCTCAACAAATGTTTGTTGAATAAATGAATGTTCTTTCATATCTGCAAGTCTTACTGGAGATGGGACATGATGCTTCTTTCCTTCTTTAGCCATTCCTGTTCTCCTTTAAGCTCGGGCATCCTTCATTCTAGAAGTCTTCCTGATGCCCTAAGTCTTAGATACTCCACTTCTGTGCTGACATACTATACTGGATATATTTTTATATAGCATATATATTTGACCATAATAGTTTTTACTTTACTTAACTGTTTCTTCTGCTAGACTATGGGCTCCTTAATGACAAGGGCTGTGTCTTTCATCTTTATATACCTTGTTGGTAGCACAGTGCTTAATACAGAGAGGGTACTCAGTAAATGCCTGAACACATATGAGTATGCACATACTGTACTCTGTGACACAGCCTCACTACTTTATAGTGAAAACATTATAAAGATAAAATAAAACTTGAAATAAAGCCCTAACATTTAAATTACGTTAAAATTTTTTCAGAAAAGACAATAACCTAAAAAAACTGCTTACATTTTTTTAACGACTATTTTCCTTGTCATGCTTCCAGGGTAAAATTTAAAACAAGTATCAGAACACTAAATAAAAATTTAAAAACAATTTAGATACATTTATGACTTCTAGGAAAATAGAAAAGTTGAATATTGTGCTCTATGCAAGTTAAGTCATTTGAAAATAATACGATCTCAAGAACCACTCTACCATGTTACTCTACTACTGAAAAGACACTTAAACTTAAAAACTCCCCTGCAAATTACTTTGTCCCTTTACAGACAAGGCTAATGATGTCTGTAAATTTCTCCTGGATTCCCTATTGAAAGAGAGGAGTTGGTTGCTAAGGCAACTTCCGTTTTCTTAATACCTGATCTATCCCTTCAGAGTTCTGAAACATTTAAATGTTTTTCCAATGAGTCTTTAGTAGGCATAATTAAAACAGTACCAGGATGGAAGCTTATGTTATTTGGTTGCTTCCATCACAGCTCATAACTGACTACACATTTGCCCACATTTTATTACTATGAGGTAGTCTTTCCTAAACCAAGAGCATACCAAGTTTTCAAGAAACAAATTAATGACCAATAAAGGGTACAAACTTGCAGTTTTAAGATGAGTATGTTCTGGGAACTTAAAGTACAGCATGGTGACTATAGTTAACAATAACATGCTATATACGGCACTTGAAATTTGTGCTAAGAGAAGCTGGGCACGGTGGCTCACGCCTGTAATCTTGGTACTTTGGGAGGCCGACGCGAGCGGATCACGAGGTCAGGAGATCCAAGACCATCCTGGCCAACATGGTGAAACTCTGTCTCTAGTAAAAATACAGTCATTTTAACAGAGCTTAAGGTTAGTCATCTAATGCCAAATTTAAATAGTACACTATATCTCATTACATATGCAAATGTGAAAATGAACTGAAAAGGCATGTCTAAATAATAAAGTTTATGTTGGTCTTCCAGTTAATCTCTGAATTTTTCAGAAAAGTACATCACTAATCTATTTTCAGTTTAGTGTTTCCTCATTTTATCTGTATTTTGGCGAATTTGAGATGCTTTTAAAAAAAATGAAAAAGGACTGGGTGCGGTGGCTCATGTTTGTAATCCCAGCACTTTGGGAGGTTGAGGCGGGAGGATCATGAGGTCAAGAGATTGAGACTATCCTGGCCAACATGGTGAAACCCCGTCTCTACTAAAAATACAAAAATTAGCTGGGGGGTGGTGGTGCATGCCTGTAGTCCCAGCTACTCCAGAGGCTGAGGCAGGAGGATCGCTTGAACCTGGGATGTGGAGGTTGCAGTGAGCCGAGACTGCGACACTGAATTCCAGCCTGGGCAACAGAGCTAGACTCTGTCTCAAAAAAAAGAAAAAAAGTATCTTACAAAACATGTAAAGTGTCTTACAAAGATCATATACTTGGTCATATAATAATAACACCACTACAAATCACTTAAGATATGCATGTGACTGCTAATGGGTAAAGGGTAACTTAGCAAGTATAAATACATTTCTGTCTAATGGTGAAAATATACAAGCATGTAAGACTATGTAAGTCCTAGAAAGAAGCAAATTTTGAAAATCATTCATTTGGTCATTCAATAAATATGTACTATCTGCCAGACACTGTATTACTGAATGCTAGCCATTCAATAAAGAACAAAACGGGGCCAGGTGCGGTGGCTCATACCTGTAATCCCAGCACTTTGGGAGGCCGAGGTGGGCGGACCACGAGATCAGGAAATCGAGACCACGGTGAAACCGCGTCTCTACTAAAAATACAAAAAATTAGCAGGTGTGGTGGTGGACGCCTGTAGTCTCAGCTACTCTAGAGGCTGAGGCCGGAGAATGGTGTGAACCCGGGAGGCGGAGCTTGCAGTGAGCCGAGACTGCACCCCTGCACTCCAGCCTGGGGCAACAGAGTGAGACTCCATCTCAAAAAAAAAAAAAAATGGGCAAGATTCCTTTACGTTCATAATGTTGGGCATTCTAGTAGGGGAAAGTAGACAGTAGAATAAACAAATAGATATACAGAGCAAATAAAGAAAGATGAAAATAAGCAGAGTAAACAGACAACCCACAGAGTTGGAGAAAATCTTCACAATCTATGGACCCAACAAAGGACTAATTATCCAGAATCTACAAGGAATTCAAACAAATTAGCAAGGGAAAAAAAACAATCCCATCAAAAAGTGGCCTAAGGACATGCATAGACAATTCTCAAAATGGGCAACAAACACGGAAAAATGTTCAGCATTGCTAATGATCAGGTAAATGCAAATCAAAACCACAGTGCGGTACCACCTCACTCCTGCATGAATGGTCATAATCAAAAAATAAAAAAAAATAGACGTTGGCAGGATGTGGTGAAAAGGGAACACTTGGGAATGTAAACTAGTACAATCACTATGGAAAACAGTGTGGAGATTCCTTAAAGAACTAAAAGTAGAACTACCATTTGATCCAGCAATCTCACTACTGGGTATCTACCCAGAGAAAAAGAAGTCATTATACAAAAAATATACTTGAACACACATGTTTATAGCAGCACCATTCACAATCGCAAAAATATGGAACCAGCCCAAATGCCCATCAATCAACAAGTAGATAAAGAAAATGTGGTATATACGTATATGATGGAATACTTCTCAGCATAAAAAGGAATGAAGTAATGGCATTCACAGCAACCTGGATGGGACTGGAGACTATTATTCTAAGTACAGTAACTCAGGAATGGAAAACCAAACATCGTATGTTCTCACTCATAAGTGGAGCTAAGCTATGAGGATGCAAAGGCATAAGAATGATACAATGGCCACTGGGGACTTGAGGGGAAAGGGTGGGAGGGGGATGTGGCATAAAAGACTACACACTGGATTCAGTGTATACCGCTCAGGTGATAGGTGCACCAAAATCTGACAAATTACCACATATTCCCCAAAATTTATGGGGAAAAAAAAAAAAAGCATGATTCTGTTAGAAAGAATAGGGAGAGCCTACTCTAGACAGCATAGCCAGGAAAGGTTTCTGTGAAGAGGTAATGTTTAAGAGACATGACAAGAGGACTATTTATTATAGCATGAGAGGCTAAAAGGGGGAGGATGGCAGATGCCACGGGGTATGAAAACACCCAAAGCAGAGACAACAGCAAGAACAATGGTTTTGAGCAATAAAGAATTTCACTAGTTCTACAAAGTGAATTAAGGTTAATCTGATGGGAGAATAGTGGAGGAGAGAGAGTGTAATGAGACATGTGAAGTTGGAGAAGTAGTAAGGCTAGGTCAGACAGGACAATCAAAGAAAGCCATGATGTCAGACTGTATAAAAAAACAAGGCCCAATGATAGGCTATCTACAAGAAACCCTCTTTGAAAGTAAATAAATTGGTTAAAAGCAAGAGTATGGCCGGGCACGGTGGCTCACGCCTGTAATCCCAGCACTTTGGGAGGCCGAGGCGGGCAGATCACGAGGTCAGGAGATCGAGACCATCCTGGCTAACACAGTGAAACCCTGTCTCTACTAAAAATAGAAAAAATTAGCCGGCCATGGTGGCGGGCGCCTGTAGTCCCAGCTACTGGGGAGGCTGAGGCAGGAGAATGTGTGAACCGAGGAGGCGGAGCTTGCAGTGAACCGAGATCGCGCCACTGCATTCCAGCCTGGGTGACAGAGTGAGACTCCATCTCAAAAAGAAAAAAAAAGCAAGAGTATAAAGGAAATACACTATGCAAACATTAATCAAAAGAAAGCTAGAGTGACTATAGCATTATGAAAGTAGATGATTCCAGAACCAGTAATATTACCAAGGATAAAGACATTACATAATGATAAAGGGTCAATGGACCAAGAACATATATAATCCTAAATATGTATAAACCTAACAATAGAGTCTCAGAATACCATTGGCCCTCCATATCCGTGGGTTCTGCATCTGTGGATTCAACTGGGTTTGGATCACAATCTCAAAAGACAATCCCAAATGCCATAATCCCATGTTGAAATCCTAAAATATCAAAATCCCTAAAGTCTAAAACCCCGAGTGTCTAAAATCCTGTAAATCACCATCACAGGATAGTGGCATCATGGTAAGCGGAACTATTACCTTGTTATTGTCTGTATTTGGAAATTAGGTATGGTTTAAGGAGATGCATATGGGTGCCAAGGTGATGAGAGGTGGACTTGTGGACTTCATATTAGGGGTCAACTTGATTGGATTAAGCAATACCTAGAAACCTGGTAGGGCATTATTTCAGGTGTGTCTTTGAGGGTGTTTCCAGAAGAGATTAGTGTGTGAGTCTGAGTGGACTAGGTGGGAAGATCTGACCTCAATGTCGGCAAGCATCATCCAACTGGCTGAGGGCCAGGAGAGAACAAACACAAAAGGCAAACTGGTCTCTGAGAGCTGAGACAGGCTTTTCTTTTGCTCCTTGGACATCAAAAAATTGACTCCATGGGGCCAGGCGTAGTGGCTCATGCCTGTAATCCCAGTACTTTGGGAGGCCGAAGCAGGTGGATCATCTGAGGCCAGGAGTTCAAGACCAGCCTGGCCAACATGGTGAAATCTCATCTCTACTAAAAAAAAAAAAAAAAAAAAAAAAAAAGAAGGAATGCAAAAATTAGCCAGGCATGGTGGTGCACACCTGTAGTCCCAGCTACTCAGGAGGCTAAGGCAGGAGAATTGCTTCAATCTGGGAGATGGAGGTTGCAGTGAGCCAAGGTTACGCCACTGAACTCCAGCCTGGGTGACAGACCGAGACTCCATCTCAAAAAAGAAAAAAAAAAATTGACTCCATGAAACTGCATTATCACAATGTTGACTCTGTGTGTAAGCATAAAAATGCTGAAACTTAACAAATAAAAAAAGTCCTTTTTCACATTTGCATTTGTGAAAAATAAATTTCTTGAGAGTTCGGCTCTTTGCACGAGGACATATGTAGTGGTGACCCATGGTGGTTTTTGATATATCTCATCAAAAAGCTTAGATTGAACATCATGGTATTTCAGGTGACTACAGTTACAAAGCTGGGTACACACAATTACCAACTATAGTGAGGTGCCTTTATACATTTCACTTTTTGATATATTTTTCTTTCCTTTTTTTTTTTTTTAAAGAGATGAGGTCTCACTATGTTGTCAGGACTGGACTTGAACTTCTAGGCTCAAGTGATCCTCCCCCCTCAGCCTCCAAAGTAGCTGGGATTATAAGGACGCGCCATGGTCCCCATCTCTATGATCTGTTTATTTATGAATATGGTTTGTGTGCTCATAACCATTATACACATGTGACTATTGTTACTATACCTGAATATATATGATTACAAAAAATATATATTATTGCCTATTTTATTTTGTAAACTGGACTATCAAGTATTCTGTTATGTTTTTATATGTTTCTCAAATAAATCCCACTTCTAAATGTAAATAAATGTCCTTTGAAGAATTTTAAACTATTTTTTCCAGAATTATATTTTCAGGATTTTGATCTTTTAGAATTTCAACATTCAGGATTACACTGTTTTATATTTTGTCTGTCAGAATTATGACAGGCTCCTGATTCAACAACAGTAGATTGAAAATATTGAGGGAAAAACTGGATAGTTTTGTCTTTACTGAACATGTGTAGACTTTTTTCTTGTCGTTATTCTCTAAACAATAAAGTATAACAATTATTTCCATAGTATTTACATTGTATTAGATACTATAAATAATCTAGAGATTTAAAGTAAACAAGAGAATGTACACAGGTTACAAGCAAAGACTACACTCTTTTATATAAGGAACCTGAGTATCCACAGATTTTGGTATCCACGGGGCGATCCTGAAACCAATTCCCCATAGGTACCAAGGAATGACTGTACATGAAGAAAAATCAAATCTTTCCAAATTGATACACAAATTCAATGCAAGTGCAATCCCAATCAAGAAGCTGATTCTAAAATGCATATGGAGACACAAAGGAATTACAATAGCTAAAACAATTTTGAAAATGAACAGTAAAGTTGGAAGACTCGCACTGCCTGATTTCAAGACGTACAATATAGCTATGGTAATTAGGACAATGTGGCATTGCTGAAAGGATAGACACATTAAGCAATGGAACAGAATAGAGGGCCTCAGCACATTTACACTCAATAGATTTTTCAATAAAAGTGCCAAGACAATTCAATAACTTTTTTCAACAAATAATGCTGAAGTGACTGAATGTATATTTAAAAATCACTTAATATCTATAATTACAACATTTTGTCATTTACAAGCTGCCAATGTCTTTGTATAGCTAACAATTTACAAATGACAAAATTTTGTAAATAAAGGAGTCCTAGAAATGAAGGAGTCAGAGACTTAAACATGAAACTTACACTGTAAAATTCTGAGAACATATAAGAGAAAATCTTTGTGATACTGGATGAGGCAAATCATTCTTAAATAGAATACGAAAAGCATAAATGATTTTTTAAAATGTTAAATTGAGCATCATTAAAATGTAAAACTCCTCACTAAACAGTGTAAGAAAATGAAAATCCACACACTGGGAGAAAATATTTGCCAACATATGTTTGACAAAGGTCTGATATCCAGTATATAGAAAGAGTTAAAAAAAATTAAAAACAGTTTTAAAAACAAAGTGAGAAAACAATTTGAACAGATATTTCACCAAAGAAGATTATACAGATAGTGAACCAGCACATGAAAAGATGCCCAATATCATTACATTAGAGAAGTCACCTTAAAACTACAATGAAATACTATAACACACATATTTAAATTGATAATTTTTTTATAAGAGCTGACCTCATCGAATGCTGGCAAGGATGTAGAGCAACGGGTATACTCACTCATTGTTGGTGGGAATGCAAAATAAAACCACCACTCTGAAAAACAGTTTGGGCCGGGCGCAGTGGCTCACGCTTGTAATCCCAGCACTCTGGGAGGCCAAGGTGGGTGGATCACCTGAGGTCGGGAGTTCGAGACCAGCTTGACCAAAATGGAGAAAACCCATCTCTACTAAAAATACAAAATTAGCTGGCCATGGTGGTGCATGCCTGTAACCCCAGCTACTTGGGAGGCTTGAGGCAGGAGAATCGCTTGAACCCGGAAGGTGGAAGTTGCAGTGAGCTGAGATCATGCCAATGCACTCCAGCCTGGGCAACAAAAGTGAAACTCCGTCTCAAAAAAAAAAAAAAACACCGTTTGGTAGTTTTTTAGAAAATTAAACATAAACTTATATGACCTAGTAGTCCCATTCCTAGGCATTTACTCAAGAGAAATGAAGGCATACATTCTCACAAAAAAATGCATGCAAATATTTATAGCAGCCTTGGTCTTAACAGGCAAAATATAAACAATCCAAATATCCACCAACTGAGGAATGTTAAACAAATTGTGGTACATCCAATGGAATGCTAAACTGCAAAAGAAAAGAATGAACTACTGATACACTCGACAGCATGGATGAATCTCCAGATTCTTATGTTAAGTGGACAAAGCTACATGCTACATGATTCCATTTATATAACATCCTGGAATATTATAAAAAGTATAGTAAAAAGGTTGCATACTGTATGATTCCATTTATAAAACATTCTGAAAAACACAAAACCATAGGGCATAAAAACAGGTTAGCAGTTGCCAGGGATGGGGGTGAGATGGGAATACACAACTGACCATAAAGTTGAAAGAAATTTTTTGGATGATAGGAATATTCTACACTTTGATGATATGATAGTTACACAATTATATGTTTGTTAAAATGCATAGACTGTACAAATAAAAATGTGTGAATTGTACTGTATATAACTTACACTTAATAAGCCTGACTTTTTAAAAAAGAAAAGGATCATGGCAGTACAACAGGATGTCGATGAAAAAAAGAAGGTAAAAATGATAAATTGCTAACCATTCTATAATGTTCAACTTTTCTAAGCGGTTTTTTATATATAATTTCTAGCCTGCTCTTTAACTTAATTGGTCTCTTGAATTTAACAACTATCAATGATATAGTGTCTAAGTTCAAGCTGCCAATGTCTTTGTATAGCTAATAACTTATGACAGCTGAAAGCTCTAGGCCCATTTCCTAGGTAAAATAGCCTAGAGAAGTTGTTGTAAGATGATAGAAAAGGATGTCAGTCACAGACTGAAGGATCTGTCTTCTCAGACAAGTGAAATTCAGGGATATATGACAAAATAGATATAGAACAGCATCATTACTGTCAGTACAGAGTCCCAAATAGTTTCCCTGGGTGCCTCTAGACACAAGCAGCCAGGAAGAAATACCTGAGAAATAATATAAAAAACAGAAAGTTACAATGCATACTGAGGAGACTCAAACTCCAACTTCCACATGTTTTAATTCATCTTATCATAAACAACCCAAGAAACAGATATTATCTTCATTTACATTAAGGACATGGGTTTCTTTGCTTTAAGTGAAACATTCATGGGAAAAAACAGGACTGACCCCATCATTTCTGGGTCCTAGTGCAAAACGAAAATGCTGGCCCCTTGTTCAAAACTTAGAGACCACATGGTCCTTCTAAGAGTGGGACCTCTCCAACTGCTGTTGTATGGCCACAAAACAGGCCCTGGAGAGAAGGTACAGCCTGCTGACAAATTTTAAACATGCAAGAAATCACTTGTCCATTCCCTTACTGCAATGATAATCACACGATAAAAATATTATTCAAAATCTTCACATCTGAATCCCCAAAGGAGATTCTACAGCCTTTTAAAAATCCACTTTACTGTCTCAGCAAAGATCTCCAGTTATCTGTTTTCCATCTTTTCTACTGATATTCCCCAATTCCCTTATCTCATATCCAGGAAAATCTGAAACTGTCTTTCCACTGCCTCCTGTAAGAGGTCCCTTTTATATGCCTGAGTATCATTTTGGGCTGTCTATCTAGAACCACAGGATGAAAAAGTAAAAGTAAAAAAATACTAATTCATTTTGACAGAACTAAAATAAGCTAACAGTTGGGAAGATATTAATCAGTTTAAAGACTGGGCCTAAAAATAAGATAAATAAGGTGTTACTGAAAAACTAACTGTTACTGCAGAACTGTAAAGTTCTTATAATTTTATCTCAACTTTTAAGAAAAAGTCTAATTTCTAATTCCCTGAGAAGACATATAGATTAGCTTAAGAAAGGAACTAAGACCTAGACATTCATTTTTTTAAAAAATTATTATTATTTTTTGAGATGGAGTCTCATTCTTGTCGCCCAGGATGGAGTGCAGTGACGTGATCTTAGTTCACCGCAACCTCCGCTTCTGGGGTTCAAGCAATTCTCCTGCCTCAGCCTCCAGAGTAGCTGGGATTACAGGTGCGTGCCACCATGCCCAGCTAATTTTTGCATTTTTAGTAGAGACGAGGTTTCCCCATGTTGGCCAGGCTGGTCTCGAACTCCTGACCTCAGGTGATCCACCGCCTCAGCCTCTCAAAGTAATGGGATTACAGACGTGAGCCACCACAACCGGCCACTATTTGTTTTCTTAATGTCCGAGTAAACTGACTCCCTCAAAAAAAGCAAATCCATATAATCAACATGTGAACAATCTAGAGTAGATACAACAGCTTTAAAAAATTGAGATGTTGAAAACCAACTTTTATGAGTTAAGGTTACAGGACCATACTTTCCCCTCAAGATCAGCTTCAATTTTTTCATTAGTGTGTATTCACTAAAACAAACACAAAGTTAAGCATAAACCACTTATGCTTATAGTTCTTATACAACTGCAAAGCAGAAACTAATTTTCAAATACACAAGCAACAAGCCAATAATCATCAAATTGGCAACATTAATTTAATATGACATATGATAATGCTGTTTTTTAGACAGTTAACAGCTGCTTGAAACCTGACAATGGTCCTCACTGACACAGCATAGATTCTTTAAATGGTATCAGCCCTGAAGACTTTAGTGAGTGCTTTTATAACATAACAAAACCACCAGGTAAAAAGTGAAAAACGGTGGCTCACGGCTGTAATCCCAGCACTTTGGGAGGCGAGGCCGGTGGATCACCTGAGGTCAGGAGTTCGAGGCCAGTCTAGCCAACATGGTGAAACGCCGTCTCTACTTTAAATCTAAAAATTAGCCAGGCATGGTGGCACATGCCTGTAATCCCATCTACTTGAGAGGCTGAGGCAGGAGACTCACCTGAACCCCAGAAGCAGAGGTTGCAGTGAGCTATTGCACCACTGCACTCCTGCCGGGGCTACAGAGCGAGACTGTTTCAGAAAAAAAAAAGAAAAAAACTCATGAAATCAGAGAAGTTTTTGAGTTTTCTAACTCCTTTTCTGAAAATAAATGGATTCGTACCTGATTAACCTTGAAGGCTACTTAGTCCAGAAAAACCTAACTTTGTTTTATGATAATGTTGATGATTTCTTCAGTTTCCTCATTTTATGTAAAACAGATAAACAGATGCCTGATTGAAGCAGAATGGGGGACCCAGCACAGGTCACTTTCACTATGAATTTCCTTCCATTAAATTCTATCTTAGCATAATTTGAAAAACTGTGAAACAGATGATCTCAAGGTGCTTTCTTTCCTAGGTTCTAGAGAACTTAGCGGTAATTTCTATCACACCATGAATGTATGGATTTAATCAAGTGATTAATAATAATATCTGAGTTTAATAATTAATAACAAATATTCCTTGAGTGCCCAGCATGTTGATCATAATTTTAAAAATTCAATTACCTATTTCTCTTTAAAAGTTTCTATGCACATAAATTTTAAATTATTAATTTTTTTTCTGTGAGTCAAAGACAGATACTATTAAATACATTAGCCATGACTTTTTAAATTACAGCTTTTATTTTAGATACAGGGTATCTATGTGCAGGATGGTAATGTGGGTATACTGCACCCAGGTAGTAAACACAGTCCCCAACAGGTAGTTTTTCAGTCCTGGCCCCCTTCGTCTGCCCTCTAGAAGTCCACAGTGTCTACTGTTCCCATGTTCAAGTCCATGTGTTCGCATTGTTTAGCTCCCACTTGTAAGTGAGAACATGTGGTATTTGGTTTTCTAGTTTTTGCATTCACTCACTTAGGATAATGGCCTCCAGCTACATGTATGTTGCTGAAGAAAACATAATTTTGTTCTTTTTTACGGCTGCACAGAATTCCATGTGGGTATGTGCCACATTTTCTTTATTCACTCCACCACTGATGGGCACACGTAAGTTGATTCCATTTCTTTGCTATCGTGAATAGTGCTGTGGTGAACATACGAGTGCATGTGTCTTTTTTCCTTTGGGTATATACCCAACAGTGGGACTGCTGGGTCAAATGGTAGTACTATTTTCAGTTCTTTGAGAAATCTCCCAGCTGCTTTCTGCAGTGACTGAACTAATTTCCACCAACAGTGTAGGAGCATTCCCTTTTCTCCGCAGCTTCACCAACATCTGTTGTTTCTTGACTTTTTAATAATAGAAGGCAATGTTAAAGTTG
The DNA here is from genome assembly GCF_008728515.1 of Papio anubis. NCBI lineage: Eukaryota > Metazoa > Chordata > Mammalia > Primates > Cercopithecidae > Papio > Papio anubis. The sequence continues at coordinate 105,703,568 of NC_044977.1, read as the reverse complement.
TCCCATTACCAAAATATTTATATTCAAACAAAATAAACTTATAACATGCTTATTCATATCATTTTGAATTAAGAGCAGATTGTAAAGCGGTAAGTATCATAACATCCAAAAAGTAAAGCCATAAATAGACTAAAGCATAAGTAATATTTTCACTATGGTTAAATAATCAAAGATAAACAATCACTGACATTTTAGCTTAGAGATATTCTCAAAATAAGCAACTAAAATAACAACCAGCCTTCTTTCTGTTCCAGTATACCTCTTGAAATACAACCCTTTAAATTAAGGTTAAACACAGTATTACTTCTTTCTATTTTTCCTGTTTCCTTTTCTTCCTAGAAAATTATTTCATGTTTTGTAATTATATCACAAATTCATCCTATAAAAATACTTTAAAGTTTGGGCTAAAAATAAATATATTGGCCAGGTGCAGTGGCTCATGCCTGTAATCCCAGCATTTTGAGAGGCCGAGGCGGGTGGATTATGAGGTCAGAAGATCGAGACCATCCTGGCTAACACGGTGAAACCCTGTCTCTCCTAAAAATACAAAAACAAAATTAGCCAGGCATGGTGGCAGGCGCCTGTAGTCCCAACTACTCGGGAGGCTGAGGCGGGAGAACGGCATGAACCTGGGAGGCAGAGCTTGCAGTGAGCTGAGATCCCACTATTGCTCTCCAGTCTGGGCTATAAAGTATTCTTCATACAATTTTTTTTTTTTTTGAGACAGAGTCTCGCTCAGTTGCCCAGGCTGGATGGTTTGGGTTCTTTCCACTTTTTGGCATTATGATTAATGCTGCTATAAACATTTGTACACAAATTTTTTTATGGACATATGTTTCATTTATTTTGGGTTATCTAGGAGTAGAACTGCTAAGTCATATGGTAACTCTATGTTCAACATTTTGAGTAACTGCCAAACTGTTTCCCAAAGTGGTTACACCATTTTATATTCCCACCAACAATGCATGAGGGTTCTAATCTGTCCACATCCTCACCAACACTTGTTATCTTTCTTTCTGATTACTGCCATTCTAGTTGGTCTGAAGTGGTATTCGTTATGGCTTAAAATGTAATTCTTAAAGGGTGCAGTCTAAAAACAGTAAACAACTAAATGAATATCCACCTTAGCCAAATCAAACTAATTCTACAGAAGCTGTTGTAATTTAACCTGTATGTTAACCATCAGAGGTCTATGACTAGGTGATCATTTCTCCAGTGTTTTGAACAGAGGTGCTTACCACTCAACAAAAAGTAACCAAGTGATAATATCTTGTTATAATAGAGTTTGCCTGAAGTCTGATATCTGGTTAAACAGAGCATTAATATATTTATTGCCTCTTATTATACCGAATTCATATGTACATATACTTATATTCCACGTTGTTCAAAAAAAGCTTTGAAGCAACTTTTATAAAAGGGACATACAACATAGTAGGATTTTTTAACAGACTTTTTTTCTGACCAAATGGTATACCAGGCAACCTGAACAATCCTTCTGCAACTGAAAAATGCTAGAAAAAATTTTGATATTCCTCACTACATTGATGAACTGACAAAAATAAGGAATATTCAGGCAGAAACCCAAGTAAAGGTAGAAATTCAGAGAAGCAAGTGGAAAATTGAGCAAAATGTTTACTTTGAGGATATTTGCTGGGATAGGCAAACTTTAGCTTTTTGGTTTCTGTAACCTTTTAGAAGCTCAGGGTTCATGAAATAAAGCTTAAGGCTTACTACAGATATTATTTTTAAAAAACAAACAAAAAAAAAAACCTCTCCAAAAGATTCACATCAGTGTAAGAGTAAATTACAAATAAACCAACTCCTACAGGGGTTTCACATAGCTTAAACTGAGGACACACAAGGAAAGATGGGAGGAAAAATTGTAACTCACAAGCAAAAGCTGTCCTTCCACAGATTCCAGCCAACCTTCGGACTTCCAGGCTGGTCCAGATCTGTCAAGCTATTTGTTTAGTCTAAAGCAATCCTGTAGTAATAATGTCCCTAGGCATCTGGAGAAAGCAAAAGCAAATCTGATGTGAAGCAATTCCATGGGATAACATTCCATGGGATAAACTGGAGCTCACAGTTAAAAATTGCAAAACATACAAATGAGCAAGGCGTTTAGTAAAATCCAGTAGAATCGGATCTGTAGAGATTCAAATATTGGAACTATCAGAAACAGAACATAAAACAAATATGTTTCTTGTATTCACAGAAATAAAAGAAAGTGAAGATATGAGTAAAAACAAGCAACTATTAAAAATGAGGAAGTCTTTTTCAAAATGACTATTTGAAAAGAATCAAACAGAAGATCTGTAAAATACTAAAAAAAAGATTAAAAACTCAATGCATTGATTTAATTAATTTAACGCACTCTATATGGCCTTCTGGACAATTTCTTCAGCTATGCCTTCCACTTTACTTTGTTCAGATCTGTGAACAAAGTGGAAGGCACAGCTGAAGAAATTCTCCAGAAGGCAGTATAGAGTGACAAAGAGATTCAATATGAAACAGACAATATAAAATAAAGGTTAAAAAATGAATGACAAAGTGAAAACATATAATACATATCTAATCAAAGTTCCAGAAGAAGAAGACAATGAGAATGGGGAAAGGACAGTATTTGAAGAGTGGGTGGTGAGGTATTTTCTAAAATTGATGAAGGACATCAATCCACAGATTGAAGAAGCTAAATTAACTCTAAAAAGGATACATAAAAAGAATTCCAGTATAGACACACAGAGAAACGTAGAACTCCAAAAACAAAGATACTACCTAAAAGGCAGCTAGAGAAAAAAGAGACAGATAACTTTCCAAGGAATGGCAAAAGAGACAGATAACTTTCAAAAGAATGACAACTGACAGCTGACTTCTTCACAGCAACAAAGAAATCCAGAAGATGGTGGTATGATCTTCGATATACTGGAAGTCTATTATAGTGTTACACTCAGTGAAAATACCTTTGAAGAACAGTTAAAAACAAAAATATGCTCAACTTCATTCATAATATGAGAAATGTAAATTAAAACCACTGAGATACCATTTCTCACTTATAACCATTGGCAAAAACTCAAAAGCTTGACAATACACTCTGTTGCTGAAGCTATGAGAAAATAGGCATTCTTATATGTTGCTGGTGGGAGGGCAAATGGTACAACCCATATGAAACAGAATTTGGCAATATCTAATAAAACTACAGATGTATTTATCATTTGATCCAGCAATCCCACTTCTAGGACTTTAAAGATGTACCTCCACAAATATATCTTGACAACAGATGCACAAGTTAGTCATTGCAACATTATTTGTAAAAGTAAAATATGAGAAACAAACAAAATGCTCAGCAATAAGAAATTGGTTAAAAAGCCTATTAACACAGGCCAGGCATGGTGGCTCATGCCTGTAATCCCAGCACTTTGGGAGGCCGAGGCGGGTGGATCATCTGAGGTCAGGAGTTTGAGACCAGCCTGGCCAACACAGCAAAACCCTGTCCCTACTAAAATACAAAAAAATTAGCCGGGCATGGTGCACACCTGAATCACAGCTACTTGGGAGGCTGAGACAGGAGAATCCCTTGAACCCCCATGGAGGCTGCATGCAGTGAGCCCAGATCACGCTACTGCACTCCAGCCTGGGTGACAGAGTGAGAGTTGTCTCAAAACAAAAACAAAAACAAAAACAAAACACATCTATTACATATATATGCAACAAAGTAGCATGCCAGCACAAAGAAAGGAGAAAGAAGCCACCTGTAATCCCAGCACTTTGGGAGGCTGAGGTGGGCGGATCGCTTGAGCTCAGGAGGCCAAGACCATTCTGGGCAACATGGTGAAATCCCATCTCTACAAAAAAAATAGAAAAATTAGCTGGGCTTGGTGGCGCATGCCCGTAGTCCCAGCTACTCAGGAGGCTGAGGTGGGAGGATGGCTTGAGCCCAGGAGTACAAGACTGCAGTGAGCTATGATTGTGCCACTGCACTCCAGCCTGGGTGATACAGTCAGACTCTGTCTCAAAAAGAAAAAGAAAAAAAATACATACATACATATATATATATATTTAGAGGAGACAGATTCAAATGCAGTAGAAGGTATTGAGATACCAATGAAACTTTTTTAGTATTCTTTTTTATATAGGTTGACTTTTTATTCTGGTGACAGTAACACCAAATAGTGTGACTTTTGAACCATGAAAATGTTTACCTATTCAAAAATTAAAGTCAAATAAAAAAGATGGAGACTAATATTTCCAGGAAAATGGAACAGATACTTTTCCCTATTCTTCCCCACTAAGTACAGCTAAAAACCTTAGACATTACATTTAAAACAAACAGAAACAGACTGAAAGGTGGGGAGAAGAAGCCTGACCAACTAGGGACCTTGGGGCCCAAGCAACCACATGGTAGTGAGTTCCCTGGTGTTTTCTTGCGTGTCTTTTTCTCCTCCTGTTTGCCAGATGTGGGGCTAAAAAAGCTGTCGATCAGGAAATACAAATGGCAGCAGACAAAAGAAGCTCTAACAAATGCCTGCTCTCTCTAGCCAAGGGACCAGGGGAAGAAGCAACCTAAAATGACAAAAAAACTTTTAGAGAATAACTGCTCTACTCCAGCCAAACATCAGAGGAGAAAAAACTGTGTACTTTACCCCAATCCATACCAGTAAAGGCTGAGAGCTGGGGCGAAAGATGAACTTCCATCCTTGAAAGGCTCTAAAAAGGTACCTCAACACTCTAGCCAGGAAGTGTCAGAGGCCTCGCAGAAGTCAGGACTCAGTGGTACTGGGGCCCCCCACTGTGGTGTCAGTGGAGGCCTAAGGGAGAGCAAAAACTCCCACTTCCACCCAGAGATACCAAGGAGCCTCATCTCCAGCGTGTCCATGGAGGACGAGTGTGAAATCTGGACTTCTCTCTCCACCTGGCGATAATGAGGGCGCAGCCCCTTCCCTTGCCAGAATGGTATCCCAAAAAAGTCAGTAAAAACAAAAGATCTTATTTAATTAAGATTCAGAATCTCTTCATATAATGGAAAAATGTTCAGATTTTAATTGAAAATCATTTGTCATAAAAACAAACCAGGGAGAACTCAAACTAAATGAAAAATAACAATACAGATGCCAAATACTGAGATGACAGAGATGTTAGAATGATTTGACAATAAATTTAAAGCAACCATGAAAGAAAAAATGCTTCAGTGAGCAACTGCAAACACACTTGAAGCAAATGAAAATGGAGAATGCCTCGGACAAAAAATAATCTCGGCAAAAACAAGAACAACAAAGAACTGGGCTGGGCACGGTGGCTCACACCTGTAATCCCAGCACTTTGGGAGGCTGAGGCAGGCAGAACACCTGAGGCCAGGAGTTCAAGACCAGCCTGGCCAACATGATGAAACTCCGTATCTACTAAAAAATAATAATACAAAAATTAGCCAGAGGCTGGGAAAGATGTGGGGAGGGGTTGAGTAGAAGTTGGTTAATGGGTACAAACATACATTAGATCAAAGGGAAAATTTCTGATGTTTGATAGCAAAGTAGGGTGACTATAGCTAACGACAATGTATTGCATATTTCAAAATAATTGAAACAGAGAACTTGAAATGTTCCCAACACATAGAAATGATAAATACTAAGTGATGAATATCCAAACTACCCTGACTTGATCACACATTCTATGCATGTAACAAAATATCACATGTATCCCATAAATATATACAAACATTGTGTCAATAAAAAATTAAATTGAATTTTTAAAAGATACACAAAGAAGACATTCAAAAATATCAGAGATAAATCAAAATGGAATTCAAAAAAATGTTCAAATAAATCACAAGAAGGCAGAAAAAAGAAAAATAAAAAACAATGAGAAAAAACAAAATAAAATATAAAATGGCAGACATAATCTATAACTCATCAATAATCACATAAAATGTAAATGGTCTAAAAACATTAATTAAGAGATTAGCAGAATGGCTTGCAATGCAGGACAAAACATATGCTGTGTACAAGAAACTACAAATTTAACAGTATAGTGAGGTTGAAAATAAAAGGAAGGAAAAGATACATCACGGGAACATTAACCAAAAGAAAGCAGTTATGGCTATATTAATATCACTAAAGTCAACTTCAGAGAAAAGAAAATTACCAGATAAAGAGAGGGACATCAGATAATGAAAAAAGGGTCAGTTTAACAAGGTATCAGCAATCCTAAATGTGTATGCATCAGACAAAAGAACTACAAATATCTGGCCGGGCATGGTGGCTCACGCCTGTAATCCCAGCACTTTGAGAGGCCGAGGTGGGTGGATCACCTGAGGTCAGGAGTTCGAGACCAGCCTGGCCAAAATGGAGAAACCCCGTCTCTACTAAAAACACAAAAATTAGCCAGGTGTGGTGGTGCATGCCTGTAATCCCAGCTACTCAGGAGGAAGGCAGGAGAATTGCCTGAACCCAGGAGGTGGAGGTTGCAGTGAGCCAAGATTGTGCCACTGCACTCCAGCCTGGGTGACAGAGCAAAACTCTGTCTCAAAAACAAAACAAAACAAAAAAACCCTACAAATATCTGTGGGTAAACTAACAGACTTAAAAGGACAAACCCACAATTTATGTGAACCCCTCTGATATGGTTTGGTTGTGTCCCCACCTAAATCTCATCTTGAATTCCCACATTTTGTAGGAGGGACCTGGTGGAAGGTAATTGAATGTCTTTCCCGTGCTGTTCTCGTGGTAGTGAATAAGTCTCACAACATCTGATGGTTATAAAAAGGGGATTTTCCCTGCATAAGCACTCCTCTCGTTGTCCACTGCCATCCACGTAAGATGTGACTGGCTCCTCCTTGCCTTCCGCCATGATTGTGAGGCTTCCCAGACACGTGGAACTGTAAGTCCAGTTAAGCCTCTTTCTTTTGTAAATTGCCCAGTCTCAAGTATGTCTTTATCAGCTGCATGAAAACAAACTAATACACCCTCTTTCAACAATTGACAGAACATACAGACAGAAAATAAGCAAGGATGTAGAAGAACTCAACAACAAAATCAATAAACAGGATTTAAAAGACATTTATAGAACACTTCATCCAACAACAGCAGCATACCCATTCTTTCCAGGTGTCCATGACACTTGACCCATATCCTGGGCCACAAAACAAACCTCAACAATTTCAAAATAATTAAAATCATACAAAGTAGAATCAAGCTAGAAACCAATTAGTAAAAAGTTAGAAAAATCTCCAAGCACTTGGAATAATCCATGGTCAGAAAGGAAGTTTTGAGGGAAATCAAAAGTTACACGGAACTGAAAGAAAATGAAAATAAAACACATAAAAATGTATGACACACAGCTAAAGCAGTGCTGAAAGGAATTTTTACAGTAACAAACGCATACATTAGAAAGAATAAAAGCCTCAAATCAGTAATCTAAGCTCTCACCATCAAGAAGCTAGAAAAAGAAGCACAAAATAAACCCAAAGTGAGCAGAAAGAAGAGCATAATAAAGATGAGAGCAGAAATCAAAGACATATTAAACAGAAAAACTGACAGAAAGAAAATCAATGAAACAAAGAGCTACCTCTTTTAAGGTCAATGAAGCTAACAAACCTCTAACAAGACAGACAAAGAATAAAGACAAATGACACAAATTACCAGTATCAGGAATGAAGCAGAGGATGTCATTACACACCATGGAGACAACAAAAGTATAAGGAACTATTATTAACAACTCTACAAGCATAAATTTGACAACTCAAAATGAAATAAACCAATTCCTGTAAAAATGCCAATAATCTACACTCATCCCTTGGTAATTATTTGAATAGCCCTATAATACCAAGAAAATTGAATTAGTAATTTTTAAACTCAAAAAAAAAAAAAAGAAAGAAATCCCCAGGCCCAGATGGTTTTACAGGAGCATTCTACCAAATGTTTAAAGAAAATTTAATATCAGTTCTGCACATTTTCATCGAGAAAACAGAAGGGGAAAAACTTTCTAATTCATTGTATGAAGTTACTATTACTGGACACCAAAACCAGACAGTAAAACAAAACAAAACAAAAACTATGACCAATACCTGTCATAAATATAGACATAAAAATATTTAACAAACTATTAGCCAATAGAATTCAACAATACATTAAAATAATTACCCTTTATCAAGTGGAGTTTATTCCATGGATGCAAGGCTGGTTCAATACTTGAAAATAAATCAATATAATCTACCACATTAACAGGTTAATGAGGAAAAATTACATGATCCCATCAATTGATTTTTAAAAAGCATCTGACAAAACTTAATACCCATTCAAGATTTTTTTTAAAACCTCTCAGAAAATAGGAATAGAGGAGGAACTTCCTCAACTTGACAAAGAACATCTACAAAACATCTACTGCTAACATTATACTTAAAGGTGAAAGATTTGGCTGGGCAGAGTGACTCACACCTGTAATCCCAACACTGTGAGAGGCCAAGGCGAGAGGACTGTTTAAGGCCAGAAGTTAAAATAGTTAAGACTGTGTGTCTACAGAAAAAATTTTTAAATTAGCTGGACATGGTGGCATACGCCTGTAGTTCCAGCTACTTGAGTGGCTGAAGCAGGAGGATCATTTGAGCCCAAGAGGTAGAGGCTGCAATGACCTATGATCACACTGCTGCATTCCAGCCTGGGTGACAGTGAGACCCTGTGTCAAAAAAGGAGAGGGAGAGGGAAGGGGAGGGGAAGGAGGAGGAGAAGAGAGGATGAGGAGGGAGGAGGAGCAGAAGGAGGAGAAAGGGAGAGGGAGAAGGAGGAGAAGACGAAGAAGAAAGAGCAAGAAAGAAGTCAACGATGACGAAAGAAAAAGTGGGAAAAAATCAGTCTACCCAGCCAGGCTCGGTGGCTCACACCTGTAACCCCAGCACTTTGGGAGGCCAAAGCGGGCAGATCACCAGGGGTCAGAAGTTTGAGACCAGCCTGGCCAACATGGTGAAACCCCGTTTCTACCAAAAATACAAAAATTAGCTGGGTGTGGTGGTGCATGCCTGTAATCCCAGCTACTCAGGAGGCTGAGACAGGATAATTGCTTGAACCCAGGAGGCAGATGTTGCAGTGAGCCAAGATCACGCCACTGCACTCCAGCCTGGGTGACAGAACAAGACTGTCTCCAAAAATAAAAATAAATAAAAATAAAAAATAAACCAGTCTACCCAACTTAAAGACTTCTTATACAGCTATAGTAGGCAAGATTGTATGGTACTGGCAGAAGAAGAGACATGAAAACCAGTGGGACAAAACAGAAAGCCCAGAAATAAGACCCACACAATATGATTTTTAACAAAGGTATAACAGCAGCTCAATGGTGGAATGATAATCTTTCAACAAATGGTGCTGGAGCAACTGGACATCCATAGGCAAAGAAGTGAATTGGAATCTAAGCCACACCTTATAAAAAATTACTCATAATGAATAATGGAATTAAATATGAAACTTAAAACTATAAAAATTTTAGAAAAAAATTAAAATATTTGAAATCTCAAGCTTGGCAAAGAGTTCTTAAAAGCATCAATAAAGCACAATCCATAAAAGGAAAACACTGATAAATTGGACTCCATCAAAATTTAAAATTTTGTATCTCAAAAGAGCCTGTTAACTTACCAAATTATACACAGTCATCTCTCAGTATACACATCAGACTGGTTTCAGAACGCCCACCTGAACATACTCAAGTCCCACAGTTAGCCCTCAGTACTCATGGGTTTCACACCCTGGGAATACTGTATTTGCAATCCACGTTTGGTTGTAAAACCCCATCATAAGTGGACTCACGCAGTTCAAACCGATGTTGTTCAAGGGTCAACTATAAACTCATTATGCAGTTTTTTGGCATATAAATAAACATGGGGGAAGCCTCTGCTAAGAGGATGAAAAGATAAACTATGGAGAAAATATTTGCAAACCACTAGACAAAAGTCTAGTAGCTGTAATAAAGAACTCTCAAAACTCAGTTTAAAAAATCCAATTAGAAAAGAATAAAAGACATGAACAGACATTTCACTACAGAGGATATATAAATGGCAAATAAGCACATGAATATTAGATATTAGGTGAATGCAAATTAAAACCAAAATGAGTCATCAATACACACCTGTTGTGGCTGCATGTTTGTCCCCTAAAATTCATATGTTGAAATCCTAATCCTCAATGTGAGGGTCTTAGGGAAGAGGGGCCTTTGGGAAGTAATTATAGGTCTTGAGGGTAGAGCCCTCATGAATGGGTTTAGAGCCCTTATAAAAAAGACGCCAGGGCCAGGCAGTGGCTCACACCTGGAATCTCAGCACTTGGGAAGCCCAGGCGGATGGATCACTTGAGTCCAGGAGTTTGAGACCTGCCTGGCCATCATGGTGAAACCCCATCTCTACAGAAAAAAAAAAAAAAAAAAAATACAAAAATTAGCCAGGCATGGTGACCCACACCTGTAATCCCAGCTACTTGGAAGGCTGACGCGGGAGAATCGCTTGAACCCAGGAGGCGGCGGCTGCAGTGACCCAAGATCTTGCCACTGCACTCCAGCCTGGGCAACAGAGTGAGACTCCGTCTCAAAAAAAAAGAAAGAAAAAGACCCCAGAAAGTGCGGTATCCCTCTTTCCATCAAGTGAGGATATGGTGAGAAATCAGCAATCTAGAACCCAGAAGACAACCCTTGCCAGAACCCAACGATGCTGGCACCCTTACCTCAGTCTTCCAGCATCTAGAACTGCGAGAAATAAACTTCTGTTGTTTATAAGCCACCCAGTCTCTGGTACTTTGTTATAGCAGCCTGGACTCACTAAGACAAAAGCTATCAGAATGCCTTAAAAAAACAAAGACAGTGACAACACCAAATGCTGGTGAGCATACGGTGAAGCTAGGCCAGTTATACACTGCTAATGGGAATGTAAAATGGAATAGACTCTCTGGAAAACAGTGTGGCAGTTTCTTAAAAAAAAAAAAAAAAAAAAAATGTAACTACCATACAGCCTAGCAACTGCACTCTTGAACATTTATACCAGAGAAATGAAGGCTATGTTCAACTAGAAAATTGTACATAAATGTTTATAGCAGATTTATTTATAATAACTAAACACTGAAAACAACTTAGATGTCCTTCAATAGGTGAAAAGTTAAACTGTGGTACATATATACCATGGAATACTACTCAGCAATAAAAAGGAACAAACCACTGATATATCCAACAACCTGATGGATCTCCAGAGAGTTATGTTGAATTTAAAAAGCCAATCCAAAAGGTTACGTACTCTATGTTTCCACTTATATAACATTCTGAGAATAAAATTATAGAAATGAAGAATAGGTTAGTGAGTATTACGATATATTAGAAACCAGGGTTTTACTGACAAGAGAAGTACAAGTATGCAGTGGGGAAATGCAAAGGATACACACACACAAATTTCCTAAATTTGTCCACTGAAAAGTCCTAAATGCAATAATCTCTTAATAAAGATAAGCAGACTCAAAATCCAGATAATGGTTTCCATACCATTTCTCATGAAAAGGAACTCGGGTTCCCTGGAAAAATTTTGGATCTGGGGCAGGGAAATTATTAGGTAAGCCTGGGACATCTTGTGCCAGAAAACTGGGAAATGCTCAAAAAAAAGTTGAGATATATTAAAAAGACACAGAAGCCGGCTTGCAGGCATTCTTACTGGCCAAATTTAAAGACAATTTGAACATTAAAAAGAATTATAATACTTGATTAAAACATATTGAAAAAAAAATAATCAATTTGGCTGGGCACAGTGGCTCACACCTGTAATCCCAGCACTTGGGGAGGCCAAGGCAGGCATCGCTTGAGCTCACAAGTTTGAGACCAGCCTGGACAACACAGTGAAATTCCCTCTCTACAAAAGTAAAATAAGCCAGGCATGGTGGCATGCTTCTGTGGCCCCAGCTACTTGGAGGCTGAGGTGGAAGGACTGCTTGACCCTGGGAAGCAGAGGCTGCAGTGAGGCGAGATCACGCACTGCACTCCAGCCTGGGTGACATAGCGAAACCCTGCTCAAAAACAAAGAATTAATTTGTTTATAGTAACAGGAGAAAGATGGGGTACAGTTAGAGAACCTCTTCCTCATAAAAGATGTCATCAAATGATAGAAGGAATGACGAAATGTGAACATCACTGTTTTGCAACCACCAATGTAATAAGTGATGTATGCGAGGATCTTCAGCCAATACTCAAATCACTGGGTTAAAGTTTGTTAGGGAACAGACTATTCACCCAGCATCAAAGTATCACCCCACAGATTACTTATTAAAAACAAAAGGGAAAAAAAGCAAAAGGCATCTTTATAATGGAAAGATGTGGCAGTTACCACCTTAGCCTTGGTAGAACAAGACACATGATACGTTTTCTTTCTTTTTTTTTCTGAGACGGAGTCTCGCTCTGGAGTTGCCCAGGCTGGAGTGCAGTGGCCGGATCTCAGCTCACTGCAAGCTCCGCCTGCCGGGTTTACGCCATTCTCCTGCCTCAGCCTCCCAAGCAGCTGGGACTACAGGCGCCCGCCAACTCGCCCGGCTAGTTTTTTATATTTTTTAGTAGAGACAGGGTTTCACCGTGTTAGCCAGGATGGTCTCGATCTCCTGACCTCGTGATCCGCCCGTCTCGGCCTCCCAAAGTGCTGGGATTACAGGTTTGAGCCACCGCGCCCGGCCTATGATATGTTTTCTCATGTGATGCTGTGAGAAGGGCACAATATCACCCACATAATAACGTGACAAAAAGTGTTTAACGTAAATCTAATCACGATGAAACAATTAGGCAAATTCAGAATATAGGGCATTCTACGAACAGTTAACTTGGACTCTTCAAAAAATTCAAGTCATCCAAAAAAAGTGATTGGTTCAGAGTGATTAAAAGAGGCTAAAGTTATTTAACAATGAAATGCAATATATGAATCTTCATTGAACCCTGGATTTTTAAAAGTCATTTTCTTTACAATTAAGAAAACTATGGTAGACTGAATTACTGTTAATTATCTTAGGTGTGAGTATAGTATTACGGTTACATGGAAAAATGTCCTCATTCTTAAGACAGGCAGACTGATATATTTCTCTTTCTTTGGCATACTGATATATTTTCATATGAAGTGTCATGATGTCTGTAACTTTCTTCTAAATGTATTGGGGGAAAAAAGTGAGAGAGGAAGAGAGTGTGTAGTTAGAAAAAGGGAAAGATAAAGTAAATGAGTCCAACAGATAGAATTTTCCATGAAATACCAAATGGTTATATTCTTAGTGCTTTTATTTCACTAAACATCTATTAAAATGAGATAGAGATATACAGAAGTACATCTGTATTACACCAAAACATCCAGTTTTAAATGGACAAATAAGCACTAGTGAGGTTAAAGAATCTGTCCTACTTGGGAAGGCATTGTACAGATACAGCTGGGGAAGGGAGGTGTTGGTATTATACATTGTTGACACTCCAGATATTACACATTATTGGCAGTATGCTTACAAAATACTTTTAAAATATCAGAAAATTCAAGAATAAGAGAAAAGCAAAGGAAAAATCCTGTGATTGTGAGTAAATAACTTGCAAAATAACTTGCAAAGACTGCAATTAAGTTTACAGGACCAGCATTCTAGCAACCAAGACTCCTCTATTAACTAGCACTCTTGCCATTTTTCAGTACACACTGATGAGACTTCTAAAGCATCAAAGTTGAATATGTTCAGTTTCACTTTAGCATAGGATAAGCTTTATAATATTTGAATCCTTTGAAACTTGTTAACCCATGTTTGATATATATGGTAGCTCTCTATTATTTGGTATATTTGATTAACCAGAGCTGTCCATTGCTTAACAATGGAGGAAAACAGGATGAAGCTGGGGTGTGAGAAATAGAGCAAAACATAAGATTTCATGATTTTTTAAAAAAGCAATCATCACATAGGAACTATTACTTTCCATAATGAGAGCAATAAAAAATTCTAAGTGTAATATTCACAACATGTATTTTTATTCTTTGTTGATTTTCAGTGTTTAATTGAACAAATCAGTAGGGACACAGAGGAGATTCCGGATTAACGAGGACATCTGAGGAAGGGGGAAAACAACTGTGGACTTTGACAATCACAACACCATGCAGCTGATTCTATTATTCCCATATTAACGATGTGAAAACTGAAAAACAGGTTAAGTAACTTCCCCAAACCACATAACTATTAAGTAGGCACAGCCCATTCAAACGTGAAGTCTGACTCCAGTGCCTACCATCAGGGCATCTACAATACCTAGTATTTCCACTGCTTTTTGCTTTTTTTGGAGGAGGGGCTGATCCTTTCATTCACTGAATACTTGCACTAAGTACTTTGCTTGCAATATATAGTGTATTTATTTATTTATTTTTGAGACACAGTCTCAATCTGCTGCCCAGGCGGAGTGCAGTGGCGCAATCTCGAATCACTGCAACCTCCACCTCCCAGGGTCAAGCAATTCTTGTGCCTCAGCCTCCCAAGTACCTGGGATTACGTGCATGTACCACCACGCACGGCTAATTTTTGTATTTTCAATAGAGACGAGGTTTTGCCATGTTGGCCAGGCTGGTCTTGAACTCCTGACCTCAGGTGATCCACCTGCCTTGGCCTCCCAAACTGCTGGGATTACAGGCATGAGCCACCGCACCAGGCCACAATACGTCATTTAATCTTCACAACAACTCTGTGAGGTAGGATTTCTTTAAGAGACGGGGGTCTCGCGATGTTGCTCCTGGGCCAAAGCGGTCCCGAGTAACTGGCACTACAGGCACCCACCACCGTGCCTGGATGAAATAGAATTGTCATTCCTATTTTTCAGAAGAGTACACGGAAGCTGCAGGAGATTCAGTAATCTACCCAGTCACCCTGCAAACAGTAAGACTCAGTTCAAATGCAGATGTTCTTTGTTGGACTATACTCTGCCTTCCACATTCTATGTATATACGATTCCTTTTTTTTTTAAGAAAACAAATCCTCTACCAGACAACTTTTGGTTGCCAAAGGCATGTGTTCCTATATTGATTTGGAATTAACAACACAATTTCCCTGGAAACATTCTTTCCTGTAATTAATGAGATCTATAACATGAGAGAACAAATTCGGATGAAGTGAGGATTTTGTAATGTGGGAAATTATAGAAAGGCCCTCAAAAGCCATGTGGTTTAAATCTCTAAGTTCAACAGGCCTGGAAGCCAGTAATAATTAATGGTATGTATGCAAATCTAAAAATGGCTTGTGCCAGTCAGAGATTAGTTGAGGATATGACATGACTGAAGCTTCATATCATACAAATAATAAAAACTGCCTAGTCTTTTTTGCTTCTTTATATTTTTTAATTTTATTTTATTCAAAAACATTATTAAATGTTTTCTAAAGCATGGTTTTATAGAGTTCACAACCTTTCCAAAAATATTCATACTGCATATAATTGCCCTTCTCTTAAAATCAGAAAGCATTCTCAACATGCTAGTTCCAAAAGGAATTTAAAACAGCTGAAATCATCCTTACTATACCTTCAGTGGAACCGAGAAACCGACAGCCCTGGTTGCCAGCTGGTCTGTAAGATTTTGATATACATTTGCCACAGGCAGCTGGGGGTACTACACGTGACCTTGGGCAAATTTCCTAATCTTAAAAATGAGGATAGTAACAGTACCTATTTCATAAGACTGTTGTGACCTTTAAATGAGCAAGTACATGCAAAAAGATTACAAAAAGTTATGTGCCTGTACATAGCCATGATGTATGTTACTTGTTATTGCTGAAGTTTATGTGCATCCATCATTGAAGCACCAGCTACACAGAAAGACACTTATCAGCATTCTCTATCTCTAGAAGAACCTATCAGCTTTCTCTTAACCTGGAAGAACCTATCAGCGTTCTCTATCTCTGGAGGAACCTATCAGCTTTCTCTTATCTCTGGAAGAACCTATCAGCGTTCTCTACCTCTGGAAGCGCTTTGAGGAAACTCACTCAGAACTTCACCTCACACCTCTCCTCTTAAAATCTGTATCCTCTTCCTTCAACCACTAGGCAAGGTTAGAACCCTCATTTTTAGAAAAAAACTTTAGTTGACTTTTCCAACCAAATTACCGTTCCTTATTTTGTGGTGTTGTTGCTAGTTTTCATTCGTCAAACTCCTTAAACACATTTTTTGTAGCTATTGTTATTGATATGAATCAGAAGTCCTTTAGGAAAACCAGATGGCATTTTCCCATGGAAGTCAGAACCTGATTTTGTGAGTTTTCCTAGAGTTGTACAAGTAGGAAAACAGAACAAATAGAATAACACAAAACCACAATGCTAATTTACTGACGAAAAAAGTATATCTGCCCCAAGGTCCTGACAGTTGAACCCTCTAATCAACTCCTCCTCTCCCTACAGGAAATCTATAAATAGGAAGCCAAATGTATAACCAAACATTTGCTGGGACAGCGCAGCCATAAGGACCAGAGATATTAAACTCTCTAGGCAGCACACTACCTTCTCTCAACAGTCTTGAAAAGCACTCCCAAATTCTGCCTCTCCAACTCCCATTTTTCTCTATTTCTATGCTGCCCATCTACCTTTTGCTGTGACAGTCTTCCTTTAGATATGCTAATATCATCTGTTAGACTACATCAAGTCCCACTCTTCCTGCTTTCAACCTGAAACAGAATCTTTTAAGATGTCTTCTACAGAAAACTGAGCTTATCTATTATGTGATTTTCTTAAGCCAACTCAGTTTTGCTGGTAGCACCTACGTCATACCACATCCACCCACTCAGCCCCACCTGTCACCTTCTAATCACTTTCTCTTCCTTAACCCTTAACTTGAATGTCATTTCCTATCACATACAGTGACCTCTTTACAGTTCTCATTCTTCTGGATTTAACTACTGCAACTGATACAACTTGCCACCCATTTCTTAAAAACTTTCCCCATCATTGGCTTTAATGGAACTGAGCTCTGTTGGTTCTGCTCACTAATTTTAAATTGCTCTACAGTGCAATGATGGTTAAGAGTCCAGGTGTAGAACCAAACAGACCTAGATCCGAATCCAGGCTCCCCTCCTTACTATGTGCTCATGGAAAAGCTCTAAGCCTTGTTCCTCAACTGTGAAATGGACATAATTACATAATTGGCTATTAAGTGCTCAGCATAATAAGCTTATTCTGGCACAAAGTAATCACTCAGTAAATATTAACAATTATCTCTGTGTCCTAATTCTTAGCTCCTAACACTCTGTTCTCTTTTGCCTTGAGAGCCTCCAACAGCTTTGACTAATGCTTCAATTAAGTATATTCCTGAAGTCACTGTTGCAAGACTAAACCTTTCACCCTCTTCTCCATAATAATGAAAATCACTTTTGTGTATTTTACCAATATCTAATAATTAGCCTGCTGAAAACTGGTTTCATCTTCATACCCTTTCTTAAAACGTTAATTTCCCTTGGCTTCTGCAATACCGTATTTTCCAGATTTTTCTTCTCTAGCCATCTCTTCTTAGACTCCTCTGCCAGCTTATCCTCTTGTACCCAGACTCTGATGTCCTAAAAGAAAACACTCTGGTGTTGTAAAGGGAAAGTTTAATGGTTTTCTTTACTTCTCATGCTAGTCTCTACCAAGGTGCTCATGCTTCATCACAGCTACAACTGCAACCTATAAGTAAGTAAATTACTTCCATATTATTTCCGGCCCGGACCTCTCCCCTGAGTTCTACATCTCTATATCTAACTGCCTACTGACAACACCATGTGAGGACAAAGGCAGCTTAAATTCAGCAGATCCAAAACTGGATTCATGACCTTCCTCCAAATCCTAGTTACCCAGTATTTTATTGTTGTTAGTGAATGGCACCCCCATCCACAGCTGCATAAAGCAGAATTCTAGAAGTTAACCGTAATAATCTTCCCCTCCCTTCCCAACCAAATTTAATCAACCCTACAGATTTCACCTCAAATATCTGTCAAATACACTGACTTATCTCCACCTCCACCAATCTAATTTCTTATTCTTTCTAAGTATTCTAAGTAGCCACAGAATTCTACTTTACAATACCTACATATGATTTCTTTCCCATCCCTCTTCTCTAGCCAAGCCATGTATTTTTTTCTCTCTTAAAACGCCTCTTGAAAACCTTCACTCGTTAATTCAAGCCAATATCACTCCTTACTGGGAAAAATTAAGTTACACATTCACATTCATGGTTAATTCGGCTTAATAATCTATTTTTGACAGTGATACCAACAGAACACATGATGCTTTCCTCCCAGACAACATCCTCAAAAATGCAGCATTACCCAAATACACTAGTCATTTCCTTTGATAATGCATCGAGCACTGAATCTGTGAATGTATACGTGCTTTATGTCTTTTATGGACATATATATATATTTTTAAGCTTTTTCTATTTTATAAGTCTATACATTTCACAAGATTAAAATCAACCACATAAAACTGAACTTCCTTGTTTTGAATCTACCTTTTTCAAGCGTCGGGATAATCCTCTCATTTTAGTATTCTCAGATTTGGCAAACAAACTGACAGTTTTCTCACTTCTATCATTTGTGATTTTAAAAGAATTACAAAAATAAATACAGTATGGGCTGGGCGTGGTGGCTCATGCCTGTAATCCCAGCACTTTGGGAAGCTGAGGTGAGCGAATCACCTGAGATCAGGAGTTTGAGACCAGCCTGGCCAATATGGTGAAACCTCGTCTCTACTAAAAATACAAAATTAGCCAGGCATGGTGGTGCATGCCTGTAATTCCAGCTACTTGGGAGGCTGAGGCAGGAGAATCGCTTAAACCCGGGAGGTGGAGGTTGCAGTGAGCAGAGATTGCACCACTACACTCCAGCCTGGGCGACAAGAGCGAGACTCTGTCTCAAAAAAAAAAAAAAAAAAAAGTGAAAACAGTATGATTGTGTCCTTAGACTCTGCATATAAGGTCCATAATGGTCCATATTGGGTCCACTATGGTCCAGCTGTATTCATATTTGTATTCTGAGTTTCTAAAATAATGTCTCATAAAGAGAAGTGCTCAATATATGTTCAACAGAATTAAAGGAATTCTGCTTAGGACTGATACTATAAACTCCATGAATACCAAAAAGGAAAGGAGAACTTTTCAAGTATGTTAACTCTGCTTATTTTGGGCTAGAAAAGGTAGAATTAATGCCCAGTATAACTGAGGAGACTGTAACAGAGCACCAGCTGCTTTAAATGAAGTCAAGCTTTTAGTGAATGGGATCACTGAACTGCTGCCAGTGGAGGAAGTGTGGAGAACCGGAGGATTGCCAAAGACTGGAAAAGAACAAATAACTGTAGTCCTGATTTTTTAAAAGACAGAAACAACTGCCAACGACAGTCCAGTATACTTGACGTCAATCCTTTTCTAAATTCAGATTATTTATTTTAAAACAGTTTCTAACCATTTGGAAAAGAAAATGGTGACCATTTGTGGAATCAACCTGAGTTTTACCAGATTAATCTAATTTCCTGTTTTTTGTTTTTTGTTTTTTTAAAGAGTGTATGTACAGATAGGTCACAGATCAAAAAGAGGCAGTAAAAACAGTGTGTTGACAGGATTTTAACAAGGTATTTGACCAGGTTTTCATTACACCCATATACAAGATAAATATAAGATGGATAACAGTGCAACTAGGAGGCTAGGTAATTGTTTGATCAATCATAACTAACAAGTGCTCATTAATGAATTGCTATCAACCTGAAGGGCGGTTCTACCCACAAGCTTCAGGACTCTATCTCTTGCTTTCTCTTGTTCAACAATGTTATCAATAACTTTAATGAAGATGTACTGTACTACTGTTGGTATGCAGTGTGGGGATGACATGAACCTAGGAGAAACAGCTTATAAATATATTAAGAAAGAGCCAGGATCTAAAAACACACACACACAAAATTAGGCTAACTCTAATGAAATGAAATTTAATAGGAAAAGATATCTAAGGGATCAGTATCTGTGTCCAAATATATATATATATATGTAACTGTGAGATGGGCAAACAGTGGCTTGTCATGTATGTTTAAAAAAAAAAAAAGCTCAATGGCTTTGATGGTAAACTTAGTTCAATCTGACAGCAGCAAGCTCAGTATGTGATGAAGATATCAGAAAAGCTAATGTGATGCTAGCTGCAGCAGTAGTAGTATCTCGAACATGGGAGGTAGTGGTCTTGTTCAACTCTAGACTGATCAGACCACAACTGGAATATTGTCTACCTTTCTAGGGGCCACAGTCTTCAAAAGATCAAAACCACCTTGGCACATGTTCAGAAGAGAACAACCAAGATGCTTAGGAGCCTGGATACTATTCCATAAAAAGAAAGGCAGAAGGGACTGGAAATTTATAAATAGGACAAAGCAATGCCTTAAGAGAAAGATGATCACTAGCTTCATTCAGTCATTCAATGAACATTATTGTTAAACCTATTTCAGGAAAGACATTGTGAGAATGGCCAGGGATACAGAGCGAAGACAGTCCATATGCGCAAGAAATTCGTATGTATATTCAGCTACGTATATATGAAGAGTTGAAACAGCCATGATCTAAAAAAGGATTCGATTGTTCTATATGATTTCATAAGGCAGAAATAGGAGCAGAAGAAAGAAGTTAGAAAGTAACTGATTTCAGCTCCATATAAGGAAGAGTATTTTAAGAGTCAAGGCTAATGAAGGGAGAAGCTGTCTATGAAGACTGCCAGGTTCCCATCAGTAACGATGTACTTACAGAAGACACTGTCAAAATAAGACAGATAGTAACCTGGACTATCTTGAATATTCCTCACATTTTACACAACGATTCTATACTTTCCCACGAAATGAATGAATGTCCAGATTCTACTTGTGCACCTCAGTATCCCAGGTTTCCTAGAGTTGCTACTTCCAACTCGGTACCCTGTCCCACCGTGAAGCAATGCTTTATATTAACAAATGAGAACAGATCTGAGCACAATAGGAGTAATGAGAAACAGGAAGAAACTGGCCCACCGGCAAATGGAACACCAAAAATCAATACTGTTCTATGTGCCCAGAATTTGTAAAGAAAATGATCCTCTATCCTTGAATTCATGAATTCGATTTAAAATATCCATTTATGTTCGATTAATGTAAATAAGGATTTGTTATGTACTGCATCCCTGGTTGTCAGCTATTTTTTTTCTCCTCAACAAAGAAAAATTCATTTTAACTTAAGATCACCTGGAAAATGTCCTAAATAAGCACTCCAAAGCCCTCTATTATAAATGTATGTGGAAAGTAACTTTAGAATATATTTCTTAAAAGGAATGATTCATCGGATATAGTCCAAATACTATTAGCTAATCAAATTGTGAAATTCTAATTAAATGGCTACTTAAGTTTAATCTATTTAAAAATCACAGGCAGGAGGATAAACACAAAGAAAGGGTTTAGACCATTTGGTTCTGGCTTTTATAAATTGGTTTAAGATTATTAAGCTTACTTTCGCTCATTTTAGTTTGTAATTTTGTAAGTCTCATTTATTGGCTTTAAATTCTACAACTGGGTATTTAAGGAGCTCAACCTTCCAAACTGTTAATATTAACTTCTTGGGAGCAATCCCTCCCACATTAGCGCTTTTTCTCAATTTGTGTACAATCAAGGGGGAACAATTGGATTTCCAAAGGCTCCTTCTTTTAAATAGCAGCCCAGGAAGACAAAAGTGAGAAAGAAAAAGAGGAGCATCTTTAACCACCAGCCTTGAAAAAAGGCATCTCCTACGGCTGTCACCAACTCTGCTGGCTCTCTCCCATTTCTCAAAACACTGCCTGGACGCGTTGGTCAAAAAAAGAAAAAGAAAAAAACAGATTCCCGCTTCCCTGGGACAGGGAGCTCCCTTTTGCAGAAGTAGCTAAAGAAAGGAGGCGCCCCACGGGATTTCATCTCGTCGCCAAGGCAGCGCCAACCCGAGCCGTCCGGCGCGAGGAAAGCTCCGGCGGGCCCAGAGCCCAGGGTGGCCCCAGCCTGCGGCAGAGCAACCCCGGCCGAGCCCGGAGCTCCGCGGCCACAGAGTCCAGGCAGCGACCCCGGACGGCCCGGCGGCGTCCCCCGGACCGCGGCGGAAGGCGGGAAGACGCGGCTCGACTTACAGTGACACCATCCTAGGTGACAGCACCAGTGCAGCTTGAAGCACTTGCCATGGCTGTGCGTGGCACAGATGGACAGCCCGTCGCACGGCTGGAAGTCGGGTCTGCGGGCGGCACAACTCCGCGCCAAGGCCTGAGCCTCGTCTAGTTTCTCGCTCTTCCAACCCCGCTCGGGCGCCGGCGACGCCGCCGCACTCATTTCCTCTCCCTCCGCGCGGAGCCGACACCGGGAGCCCGAGAGAAGCGACGTCTGGGCGGGCAGGAAGCCGAGCCGGCTGCGGACGCGGGAGGGCGCGGCACGGGCTGGGAGTCACGCCAGCACGCGGCGGCGGCGGGAGCGCGGCGGTCCCAGGCTCGAGGAGGAGCCGCCCCGGGCGCTGCGACCGGGGCCGGGCCTGCCGCCTCCCTCCCTCCGCCGCGGCGCGCGCCGCGCCCCACGCGCACACGCACGCGGACAGGCGCGCGCCGGTCGGCCCCGCGCGATGTTCTTCAGCTAGCCCGGCCTCCTCACACACACCCCGCCGGGGAGCGCGGCCGTCGGCGTCCCAGCCGATCACAGCGAGGTCCTGCTCACACACTCACTCCTTCCTCGGAGAAAGACGCCGACGGAGGGCCGTGGTGAACACACACTCCTCGGCCGCTTTGTACTCACGCACGCCGGCCTACATATGCACTTCCCTCCGAGTGACACTGGCCACCGAGAACTGACACGCTTCCACACGCTCCACGGAGGGCTGCGCACACCCGGCCCACGCCCACCCGAACCTCCAGTGGCCCGGACCCGGCGCATCCCGGAGCGAGGATCTCACACACACAGCCTCTCCCCGCGCGCGTCTCACATCTCCCTCGTACACACCTCCCCGTGTCTGGGCATGGAGCCCCTGGGAGGCGCGCACACGCTCGTGCACACGCGCGCCCTCCCCCGCACAGGGCCGGCCTCCCGCCCCAGCGCGGCCACTCAGCGTGTCAGGGGCCAGCACCGCCAATCCCTGGCCGCCTCGCCCCAAACCCCAGGCCTTCCCGCGCCCGCCCCAACCTTCTCCTGGACTGCAGCCCCTCCCCCTTCTCCTCCCACCCCCGCCTCCGTTGAGCGGGAAAGCAACCAAGCTGGGTGCAGTGATGTGTGTGTGTCTGCATATGTGTAATTTGGTGTGCAAGGGATGTGTGTGGCGTGCCTGTCTATGATTTGGAGTATGTGTGGTGCGTATGCGTGTGTGGTTGGTGTGTGGTTAGGTGCGTTCATGGTACATGGTGGGTGGTATGCATGATGCAAGTGACTGGTGAGCTGTGTGTATACGTGTGTGTGTGAGATGAATGTTATAGCTGAGGTGTGGTGTGGGTGGTGTGTGTGTAGTTGAGTGTATGTGGTGTGCAGAATATGTGTATGTGTGTAGTTGGACGTGCACGTGCTTGTGCACGTGGTGTGGAGGTGGATGTGCTTAGTAATACAGAGTATTTGGTGTGTGTATGGTATATGTGTGGCAGTGCAGTGCGTGTATCTGGCATGTCGAGTGTGTGCATCGTATATATGGATCAAATCGGGTGTATGTGGTACATAGGGGTGGGTGGGCACACAAACAGGACTCATTTTTGTGGAGGACTCTGCCTTTGTGTGTTAGTGCCTGCCCTGGCCAGCAGGTGTGACTGACCTTGTGGTGGCTGCGGCTTCCTCACACAATCGGCTTGCACTCTTCCCTCCTGGGGACAAGTTGCTCCAAATAGATTTTCCATGCCAGGCTCTGCTGCTGAGAACCGACCCCAGGCTGGATTCAGTGAAGAGGAAACAAACCATTTGCTCCCAGGGTGCACTGCTGGGAATTAGTGTTCCCCTGCAACAAGGCCAGAACCCAGCCTTGAGCACAGGAAAGGAGGGGACACCCCCTTCCTTCTTTGCCAAATGTTTTTCACAGCACAGAAGAATGCTTGTTCAAGGAACAAGGCTTTCAGCACAAACACTGTGGGAACATGTTTATGCCCAGGTCCACTTTCTCCTTTATGCCTTTCCTGCTTTGCACTGACAAGAGACTCATCATGGTTTTGAAATAACCAAATTCATCCTCAAGCGCTGAAAATCCTTGCTGCCATAAGCAATCTTTCATAATTTTCCCTTTTATTTAACCTTGGCTTGAGAAGGGAAATGTAATTTGCATATATCTGACTCTAGTGAAATCTTCATTTATTAGGGATTGGGGAGAGACTCAATTTGGCAGCAAAAGTATTTTCCAGAAAGGTCTGAATCAAAATCACAAACTGTAGTTCTCCCACTAACCTAACATTGAAACAAATTGCAAACATGAAGCGTCATCTCATCAGCTTCCACCCCAACTGCTCCCCCAAAATCCTAAAGGAATACATCTCTGGCATAAAATCTATGCACCCTTGCTGTTAACTTCACAGTCTGACCTACCTCAGAATAACATAAGTAAAAGGCAGAGAAATCTTAATCAAAGAAATCCCCAAGCCAACCAACAATTTTTCAAACAAAGAGTACTTTCCATCTGTTTTACCCTATTTTTGTCTTTCTCCAACCTATAACTCACTCTAATACTGCCCGTATCATAGAAGGGCTTATGACAGCATCCTCTCTGTATTTCAGTAACTCATGCTTGTATGGGATCCTTCCCCTGACTTTTACCCTAGGGTGAACCATGTGGTAAGATTCCACAATACATGAAATATACCATCTCAGCTAGTAAAAAATGAGCATGAGAAAGAATGCAATATAGCACTTCAGCTAGGAGGCAAGATAAATTATCCAAACACCTTATTTTAGGTTAGCCACATGATTTGAAGTTGAGAAGCCTTTACGTTTTCTGTACCATGAAACTCATTCCATCCCCTTGCCCTAAAAGATGTTATTGACTTCTACCGTCTGGTGTGGAGCAGGAGGAGGTAATTGCTGTGACCTCTCAAATATATACACACAGCTTTCAGGATGTGTTGTTGGGATATGATTTTTAAATTTTTTATTTTGAAACTTTCCAAAATATACAAACATAGAGAGATGAGGATAACCGCCCCCCATGTACCCATGTACCCATCACCCAGTTTCAACTATTATGAACTCATTTAGAAAACCTTGTTCACCTACAGCGCCACCCACTCCAGGCCCCCAGCCTGTCCACTGGATCATTTTGAAGCAAATCTCAAACATCAAATCGTTTCATCCATAAATATTTTGGTGTGTATCTCTAAAGGAAATTTTAAAACCTTTAACCATAATTATTGCATAATAGCATACAATTTGATCATAAATATGAACTTGTCCTGTAGCTACTGACCACTTCTCCAGCTCCCCTTTAAGAATGCTACTCCTGGCCAGGTGCAGTGGCTCACGTCTGTAATCCCAACACTTTGGGAGGCCAAGGCAGGTGGATCACCTGAGGTCAGGAGTTCGAGACCAGCCTGGCCAACATGGTGAAGCCCCATCTCTACTAAAAATACAAAAATTAGCCAGGCATGGTGGCGTGCACCTGTAATCCTGGCTACTCAGGAGGCTGAGGCAGGAGAATCACTTAAGCCCGGAAGGCAGAGGTTGCAGTGAGTCAAGATCTCACCGCTGCACTCCACCCTAGGCCACGGAGTGAGACTCCATCTCAAAAAAAAAAAAAAAAAGGAAAGAAAGAATGCTACTCCCTGCCGGGCACAGTGGTTCATGCCTGTAATCCCAACACTTTGGGAGGCCAAGGCAGGCAGACCACCTGAGGTCAGGATTTCAAGACCAGCCAATATGGCAAAAACCCGTCTCTACTAAAAATACAAAAATTACCCGGGTGTGGTAGTGCGCACCTGTAATCCCAGCTACTCAGGAGGCTGAAGCAGGAGAACCACTTGAACCCGGGAGGCAGAGGTTTCGATGAGCTGAGATTGTACCACTTGCACTCCAGCCTGGATGACAGAGCAAAGCTCCATCTCAGAAAAAAAAAAAGAATGCTACTCCCTCTGCCTGGAATTTTCCCATGTCCCTGGCTCTTACTTCCCCGTCTACCTCTTCAGCTTAAGTGCCACTTTCTCTGACTAGTCCAGACTGAACTATACACGCTCTCCATTCAGGTCACTTATCCCAATTTTAAACAAAAATTAAAGAAGGAATTCTTCAATTAATATCTTTCCCTATCTCCCTTCCCCGACACAAACTGTACACTCTTTGAGGCCAGGAATATTTCCGCCTTGTTTTCAATATTTAGCACAGAGAGTAAGTAGTTATGAAAATAGTGAAAATAATTTCATCTCAGGTTCTAAAGGGCTGGAAAAGATTCATCTTTGGTAAATTGTTTGCAAGTGTGTATAAATAATTCATATAATTACTCTTCATATAATGGTACCCTTGGATAGTCGCCTCCGACGCTGACTCTGAGCTTAGCTGTGTGTATTAGTTATCTATTGCGCTGTAACAAATTACTCCCAAATTCAAACAACACACGGTGTCTGAGAGTCAGGAACCCAGATGTAACTTCAGTAGGTCCTCGGCTTCTAAGTCTCTCACAAAGCTGCGATGAAGATATGGGCCAAAGCTTCTTTCTCATCTAAAGGTTCAACCAGGCAAGGGTCTGCTTCCAATCTCACTCACTCACTGTATGTTAGCAAGATTCAGTTCCTTAGGGAACTGTTGTTTTTCACTGGTTGTTTGGATCTCCATGGACCTCTCCATAGGACAGTTCATGCATAGCAACTTGCTTTATCAGAACAAGTATGTCTTTAACAAGAGTCAGAGAGAGCACCCCAATCCTTTATAACTTACTCGCAGGAGTGATATTCCATCAATTTTGTCATATTCTACTCATTAGAAGCAAGTTGCTAGGTCCAGCTCCATGCAAGGGGAGATGATATGAGGGCAGGAATGCCAGAAGGCAGGAATCACTGAGAGCCATTTCAGAAGCTGCCTGCTATACCATGTGACTTGCTTTAGCCAATGAAAGAATAGCAAAGATGGTAAAGATTTGCAAAGAGCATTCTCATTGGTATTTGCCCTTTCCTTCTGTGTTGGAACCCTGAGACCACCATGTGTAGAAGTCTGAGCAAGCCTGCTGAAGGATAAAATGCTTTGTGAAAGAGAATGAGGTGCTCCAGTTGGCGAGCAGCCAATCCCAGCCAATGGTCTGTCAACCACTAGAACTATGAATGGGGCTATGGCAGATCATGTAGACCTACCAGCTGGTCACAGAAGCATGAGAGTCCAGCAGAGATCTGCTGAGCCAGTCCAGACCAGGACAACCACCATGATCACCCACACAATCGCAAGCTCCATAAAGTGGCCATTATTTTAGGCTGCTAGGTTCTGGGTGGTTTCTTACACAGCAAAAGCTAACTGATACATCCACCATTCCTTTCATATTGTAGACAAAATAATTGAGGATTCAAGAGGCTAAGTGACTCCATGTCATGGTGCAGCAGGCATGGTAGGAAAATGGCATCAGAACAATACAAATAGTTCAAGTCTAAGCTCCATCATTTTGTGGCTGGGAGACCTTGGTAAATCCCTTATGCCTTCTGGGCTTCAGTTTCTCTATCAACAAAAAAGAGCCCAGAACTTTCTCTAGCACATCTTTTAATGTTCAAAGTTAAGACTTGTCCACTTGACTATAGAGCTGGGATTAGAATTATTTTGGTTCAGCTGTCATTTGTGAATACTCAAATATTCCCCCACTATTCTATTGCATCTATTGGTCTAACGCTAATATGAGTTATATATGTGCACACCAACCATTTGGAACACTTTGATAAATCGAGTCATTACAATTCAGTTACTTTTTGGTTGCTTGATTGAACTAAGCAACTAATTCCACCATGGTTATAAATAACCTGCTAGTAATTGGTCAATTTGTCATGTTAAAGCAATTAGAATGATGAAGTGGATGGAGAAGCTTCCAAATGAGGTGAAAGTAAATTAGGAGTCTTCTGCTGGGAGGGAGGATGCCTCTTCAGTGTTGCTGCCGGCAGTATTCAGACCTTCATCATCCCCTCAAAGGAAAAGAAAAGAGCAGTAGCTTTGGAATCAGGCAGAGTAGAATCAAAGCTCAGGTCGACCACTTCCTAGCTGGGTGATTTGGGGCAAGTT
This sequence comes from Papio anubis, assembly GCF_008728515.1. Classification (NCBI taxonomy): domain Eukaryota; kingdom Metazoa; phylum Chordata; class Mammalia; order Primates; family Cercopithecidae; genus Papio; species Papio anubis. The sequence continues at coordinate 105,675,405 of NC_044977.1, read as the reverse complement.
ATTTAGCCTTATCTCTTAAATGAGAATTGTAATTCCTACCTCATACACTTGCTGTGAACATTAAATACAATAACATATTTGAAGAGCCAAATCCTATGTCTAGCACATTGCAGATGCTCAGTAAAAATGAGTCCATCTCTTCCCAGCACCTTCAAATGCCTCCATGTCCACAGACTCTCCTAGCTCCAATCCTTCCTTCATGAGGCTGAGAAGAGATCTCCCTAAAACATAAGTCTCATCACATTATATCATACCTGGGCTTAAAATCCTTTGATGCTTCTCATTGCCTACTTGAAAAAATGAAGGTCCTTCATAGGATACACAAAGCCCTCCCAACTTCCCCACCTCTTCTTCCGTATGCCTCCGTATCTGGAAACTCCCTGGATTATTGTCTTGTTTCTAGATATGTAATATCCTCTCCTGCCTGCCTCGGTGCCTTCTCTCATCCTATTCTCTTTGCCTTGAGTTTCCCGGCCACCCCCTTTTACACATGTGGAATCCTGCCTTTCCTGCAAGTTCTAGCTCAAATGCTTCTTGAAACCTTTTCTTAATTCACTTTCTCCTCCATACTCCAGAACTCTGCACCTACCACTTGGTGCCTCAAGTAGCGAGGCAAGGGTGCACAGAAGATACTCAACAAATAGTTTTAAATGGATGTATTGAAAGATTTGTGTCTGAAAATTCACAAATAGGATGGAATTTGTATTTCAGATTCCTATTTTGCAAACCTTAGACCCCAAGCACTAGGAGATTCCTTTGAAATCTTTGAAATTAAAAAGAAGCCTAACTTAAACAACTGGCTTGTAATCTTACTGAATATCTTAGCTCTGTAGGTGACCCAGGCTGAAATAACCACAAATTCAAAGCGGTATTTTATTTATTTTTTTATTCATTTAATTTTTTGAGACGGAGTCTCACTCTGTTGCCCAGGCTGGAGTGCAGTGGCACAATCTCAGCTCACTGCAAACTGTGCCTCCTAGGTTCAAGTGATTCTCCTGCCTCAGCCTCCTGAGTAGCTGGGATTACAGGCACCCGCCACCATGTCTGCCTAATTTTTGTGTTTTCAGTAGAGATGGGGTTTCTCCATTTTGACCAGGTTAGTCTCGAACTCTTGACCTTGTGCTCTGCCCACCTTGGCCTCCCAAAGTGCTGGGATTACAGGCATGAGCCACCACACCTGACCAAAGCAGTATTTTATAAATTGCGTGAATAACAGACCCGTAATAGAGAAATATTCATGGTTCCCCCTCTAACCTTTTGATATTGCATCACGAAGGCCAGCTTTCCCACAAAACATACCATTATGCCACCATCAAAGGCAAAATAGAAAGCCATACAACGCTGAGCCAGTCCAAAATTGCATTTCTTGTATTTTTTAAGTGGTGAATTGTGGATCACCTTAATATGATTTTTTAAATTTGCCATTATCTCCCTCAGCTGCTCTTTGAAAGGAACACAGCAGTTTTGTACCAGTTTGTTTTATCAACCAGAGAAGTATTTTTATCTATGAAAATGTTTAGTGGAAAAACGAACCTCCAGAGTAGGTTTTGAACATGGAAGGGGAAGGCAAAAAGGCCAGTCTTTAACCTCCTAACGATCTGGCCCCTGGTGGGCCTCGGTAAACACCCTCAGTGTTCATGCTCATCGGGACCAGTAAGCAGAGAGCTTCTCTTGAGTGATGCGATGTGACACTGATAGGTGTAGGATCAGGTCGATTTTGTGCTCCACACTACACAACCCGTTTTTTATACTTCGACAGTCTGCACCTACTTCAGGAAGCAATGGATCTCTCATCATTTTGAAACAAGAACACTCTTGCTTCTTTTAATGGTAGGATAACACACACGTTCTACCATTTTCATTTTTTAAAAAATCTTTTCTCTTGATGATTAGCAATTAAAATAGTTCAGCTTTATCTCATTTCAGGAAGCAGCTAGAGGCCAAAATGACAGTGGAGAGCAATCTGGAGTACAATGACTGACTCATGGATTATAAATGAGGCAGCTGAGCTTCCATGTGCAAACCGTGAAGATGCGAGGCTGCGGTCAGCCCTCCAAGCACACCCAGGGCCCCATGCACTCAGAGAGCATCTTGCTCACAATGCTGGGCTCATTCATCCACTCCACAAATAGCTAGTGAGTGTCTTCTGTGTGCCAGGCGCTGGGCTGGATGCTAGAGAAAATTTCGAGGGAAGACATAAACCAACCATTGGAATATAAAAGGTAACTGCTTTGATTAAGGGGTTTAAACAAAGCACTATAGGAGAATGAGGGAGAAACATGTCTGCCTGGAGCCATCTAAAAACATTTCCTAGGAAGGATGCGTCGGCACTGGTGACGCAGACAAGCTGGGGTGGGGTACAATGAAAGAAAGGCAAGAAAGGCAAAGGCTGCTCCGTGGATCTGTCTTGCCTGAAAGTCATGTGGGAGCAGTCAAACAAGAGGCAGAACTGTTTGATCTGCAGGGGCCAGATCATGGAAAGCCTGGTAAAGTTTAGACTGAGTCCTCTAAACCCATAGTTTTTGTATATCTTTCAGCTGGGCGCACTTTGTTCAATTAAAAAACTCATCAGAAAACATAAATGAAACATCTGTAAAGTCCAGCTGCTCCAGCTGAGGCTGTTGCATGTTGCTGGGGTAAGGCTGGAACCCCGTTTGTTTGTAACCGCACAACACCAGAGCAAAACCACTGCTCCAGGAGGTGGGAAGTTGCGATGGACAACCTCTAAGATGGCTCCCACGATTTCCTTGTGTTAATTCTCTCCCCTGGAGTATAGACTGGACTTAACAATCCTAAAAGTAGTGATGGGAGTTGTTTCCAAAATTAATTGACAAGGAAAGTCACTTCTTTCGTGTTGGTCTCTCTCAGGGACTTCACTCTAGGGGAAGCCAGGTGCCATGTTGTGGGTGGCCCCAGGGAAAGGCCCACATGGTAAGGCCCTGACATCTCTGGCCAACAGCCAGTGAGGAGCCAAGCCCTGACAACAACCATGTGAGTGAGCTTAGAAGCAAATCCCTCCAGTAGAGCCTGAGATGAAACCACAGTCCTGGCCAACACCTTGATTGCGGTCTTGTAAGAGACCCGGCCAGCACAGCTGCACCTGTATTCCTGACACACGAATTGTAAGATCAGATCATAAATACTTCTTGTTTTAACTTGTTAAGCTATGGAGCAATTCGTTCTGCCACAATAAATAACGAATACAGGACCCACTGAGGAATGCTGAGCACAGAGCGAAGGGATCAAATGTGCATTTTAAATGCTGACTCAGGAAAGACCCAGGAGAATAAATTGAATAGAACAAGACCAGAGATAAGGCAACTACTAGTCCAAGAGGGAGGCGAAGAGGGCTGAATGGTGGGGGTAGGAAGGAGGGGAGAAGAATGGTAGACATCCTGGGAAGGTAAAATCAATAAGGCTTGGGATTGTTTCTGGGGAGGGGAGGAGTTTCAAGGACAATGCCAGTCATTACCTGGGGAACAAGGATGGAGGAACATATTTGGAGGGAAAGAAAAAAATGTTCAGTTTGGGATGTGTGGCGATCATAGTGGCTGCGAGTCACTCATATGAAGCATGCAAATGTGCAAATAGTCAATACGCAGTTCAAAGCAGTCTGAAAGAGGAGGCTGCGTCAGAAGTTGCCCTTATACGTTCAGGGCGCTTCACTCACAGAGGCTGCAAACTCCAATGCCTCTGTGCCAAGAAAATAACATAAAGGAGTGAAGAGTCCTGGGTATAAGTCCTGGGTAAAGAGTCCTGTATTTGGGAGTAGTAGGGACTGTGTTGAATTGCAGAGTGCCTGCCTTCCTTAGAGGCACCAAAGCCAAACATGTTTGAAACTCTGTGCTGTGTGCGATGCTGAATTCAGTTTCAAAAGAAGCTGGCTTGAGTGGCACTCCTTAGGGAAGTGTCACAGCAGAATGAAAAGGACGAGAGTTTTGGAATCAAGACAGCACTGAGTTCTAATCTTGCCTCTGCCACGTGCTAGCTGGTATCCCTGGACGATTAATTATGCTGTCTGAGCCAGCGTTTCTTTAGCTGTGTAAGAGACTAATAATACTAGCTTTAGGAAGGTTGTTGTGATTAAATGAGATAGTGCTTGTGAAGTACCAAGTACAGTCCTGGCACCAAAGAGGTGCTTGAGAAGTGGTAGCTGACATTCTGATAGTAATATAATAATGGCCATTATCTCCACTGAAGGAGGCGGGACTCCAGCACACAGCGAATGTCCTCGCCATTCTATTCAGAGAGAAGAGTCATCCTGGAACAGCTGTGCTGGAACTCTCAGAACTCAGTGTCGGCGAGGGGTGTGTGGATCTGTCTTTTGGTTGTGGTACTTCAAGTGATGAGAAGTTTAATGTCAGGAGGCACATGGTGCGATAGAAGACTCCAAGAACAGAAGTCACAGTACATCCAGGACTCCAGGAAGTGGGGCTGGATCCAAGGCAGCCTGAACTGGCAGCAGCAGAAGTTAATGCGGCTTCACTGGTGTGCTCCAGAATATGTGATTTTGCTGTTACCCACGGGTAAGTGTTCCATAACACCAACACCTCTATTCTTCCTATTTTGTCTACCTTGTAGCTTCTATTTACACATAGTATCAGTCTGTTTCCTTCTACTTTGACTTCATCTAATCCCAACTCCATCTTATTCTTTTCCACTGTAAATCCTTTCCAATTCAGCTCTTGATATGACCTGCATTTTCCTCTTCCCTCCCAGATTAAATGTCCGAGAGTTAGAATTTGTTTCAACCCCTATCTTAGCAGTCATCCACAGCTGAAAGAAGAGATGGCACGTCATGTGGTGTCAATAAAGGCCACCTAAACTGCTCCTTTAGCATGAGCTGTGAGAGGATAATTTCCCATAGAAGGGACTGTGGGCAAGGAGGCCCCATGATTGACATGCCTCGGATAGTGCATATGTGTGTGTCCAGTGGAGGCTAGGAGGCTGGGAGTGGTAGGGCACATCAGAAATATGATACTCTTAGTTCGGGCGCAGTGGCTTACAGCTGTAATCCCAGCACTTTGGGAGGCTGAGGCAGGTGGATCATCTGAGGTTGGGAGTTCGAGACCAGCCTGACCAACATGGAGAAATCCATCTCTATTAAAAATACAAAATTAACCAGGCGTGGTGGCACATGCCTGTAATCCCAGCTACTCAGGAGGCTGAGCCAGGAGAATAGCTTGAACCCGGGAGGCAGAGGTTGTGGTGAGCCGAGATCGCACCATTGCACTCCAGCCTGGGCAACAAGAGCGAAACTCCATCTCAAAAAAGAAAAGAAAAGAAAAGAAATATCATATTCTTATTTATTTATTTATTTATTTATATTGAGATGGAGTCTTTCTCTGTTACTCAGGCTGGAATGTAGTGGCGCAATCTCGGCTCACTGCAACCTCTTCCTCCTGGGTTCAAGCGATTCTCCTGCCTCAGCCTTCTGAGTAGCTAGGATTACAGGCGTGCCTGGCTAATTTTTTTTGTAATTTTAGTAGAGACGGGGTTTTACCATATTGGCCAGGCTGATCTTGAACTCCTGACCTCAGGTGATCCGCCCACCTCGGCCTCCCAAAATGCTGGGACTACAGGTGTGAGCCACAGCACCTGGCCTTATTTTAAACGTCAGTATGAAATTGTTGCAGGAAGATGACATGTAACCAGTACAAAACCAGAAGCTTCCTCCAAAAGTCCCTCTCCCTTTTCCTGACATTCAGGTACAAAGAACCATCAAAGCAATTAGCTTCAACGGTAATGTCAATGATGTCAGTGGTGCTAGGTTCTTTATATAGCTATCTGGAAAACGAACCCCTTTCCTGCCCTGGCTTCAAAACCCAAGGATAAGGCTTGCTCTCTTTCTCTGCTACTCACACCTACTCGGCCTGGGTGTATACCTGTGTAGGATTTGGGTGCACTGTTGTTACCCTAGTTCAGAACAAAGCTAGTTCACCTGGGGTGAAATGAGGGTGGAGCCAAGGCTTCTTCTCCCTCCCTTGCAGCTGGCTTCCCCCAGGGAGCTGCTGTCAGGGAGAGTTTTATCTCCGCTTCCTGGAGGGAGAGAGCAGAGCCCCAGTAACAGCTGTTGTGATTTCCAGGAGGCACAGGGCTGGGGACTCCCCGCCCTCCTCACATCACCCGTGGGTATCCAAATGCGTATGTTCCTTCCTGAAGCTGAAGGTGTAAATAGCTGTGAAACTGACAGAGAGATTTGTGGATTCACAGAGTAACATGACTGGTTAAGTAAAATGTCCCTTTTATTATTCAGGAAAGTGGAATTACAGAAAGGTGATAGGGTTACCTGCTCAAGGTCATAAAACCACTCATCTCACCATCTATTCGTGGTGGAGAATGAAAGAGTCCATATTTAGTGATTCCGAAGCCACACTGCTCTGCTTGCTCCCTTAGTGGTATGAAGGGAAATTGGCTGATGCTTGTACACATTTTAAATCTTGATGACTGCTTTTCACTCCCTGCCCATTGTTGGTCATAAGGGTGATATTTTGAGGCTATGCTGTTATAGGCAAGGATCCAGCAACACCCTAGCCCTGCTTGCCACACTGCTCTCCCCTTCCCATTAATCCCCCCCAGGAAGCTAAGCATAATAAATGATTGTAGATTGTGAAACAGGTACTTTTTCTTTTTCTTTTTTTTTTTTTTTTAAGACAGAGTCTCACTCTGTCACCCAGGCTGGAGTGAAGTGGCACAGTCTTGGCTCACTGCAACCTCTGCCTCCCGGGTTCAAGTGATTCTCCTGCCTCAATCTCCCAAGTAGCTGGGATTACAGGCATGCACCACCATGCCCAGCTAATTTATTATTTTTTTATTTTTTTGTATTTTTAGTAGAGACAGGGTCTCACCATGTTGAGAACTCCTGACTTCAGGTCATCCGCCCGCCTTGGTCTCCCAAAGTGCTGGGATTACAGGCATGAGCCACCACGCCTGGACGAAACAGGTACTTCTTTATGAAGACGATCCGAGCACCCATACCCCAATGTAGAGCTCTCTGGTGAGAGAGGTAGGGGCCTCCTACCTCTCGGGATCTTCCTGCTGTCTGACCATATGCAAAGAGGAGGAAGTCTAAGAAACAGGGGAACTGTGTGGCCAGGATTGCATAGCAGGCCTTGGCTTATTTGTTCACCTAAATGCATGTTAGGGGGAAAGCAGAAGAGAGAATGAGTTAGGCCTGATCCATCTAGAAATGATGTAGGAAGCACAAGAAAGAAGCATATAGGGCCAAGTGCAGTAGCTCACAACTGTAACTCCAGTACTTTGGGAGGCTGAGGCGGGAGTATTGCTTGAGTCCAAGAGTTTGAGACCAGCCTGGGCAACATAGGGAGATCCCATCTCTAAAAAAAAAAATTTTTTTTTAAACAACCGGACATGGAGGTGCATGCTGGTGGCCCCAGCTACTCAGGAGGCTGAGGTGGGAGGATCACTTGAGCCCAAGAGGTCAAGGCTGCAGTGAGCTGTGATTGCATCAAGCTGCTGCACTCAGCCTGGGTGAGAGAGCGAGCTCCTGTCTCAAAAACAAAAACCAAATCCACAAAAGGGAAGCATATAGGTTCACACCCTTTAGTAAACGTATGCTTTGGTAAATGTGTTATTTCCCTAGTGCTGCATAACGAATCACTCTAAATCATTTTCTCTCTCTTGCAGTTTGTGTGGGTTAGGAATTCACACAAGGCAGCACAAAGATGGCTTTTCTCTGCCCTACCATGTCTGGAGTCTCAGCTGGAAGACTCAGAGGCTGGGAATTGGACCTGCCTGAGGAAGCGGTCACTCACACGTCTGGTGGTTGGCTGTTGCTTAGCACACTAACACATGGCCCCTCCATGTGGCGTCCTCAGAATACAGGAGGGGTCCTGAGAGAGAGCCGAGTGGAAGTCATATTGACTTTTAGGACCGAGCCTCAAAAGTCAGGCAGCATGACAGGCCAGGCGCGGTTGCTCACATCTGTAATCCCAGCACTTTGGGAGGCTGAGGTGGGCGGATCACCTGAGGTCGCGAGTTCGAGACCAGCCTGACCAACATGGAGAAACCCCGTCTCTACTAAAAATATAAAAATTAGCCAGGTGTGGTGGCGCATGCCTGTAATCTCAGCTACTTGGGAGGCTGAGGCAGGAGAATTGCTTGAACCCAAGAGGCGGAGGTTGCAGTGAGCCGAGATCATGCCATTGCACTCCAGCCTGGGCAATAAAAGCGAAACTCCCTCTCAGAAAAAAAAAAAGTCAGGCAGCATGACTACATTGGAATTGGATTCGTTGAGGCAGTTACTAAGGTCAGCCTAGGTTCAGAGGGAGACCCCACCTCACAACAGAGACGTGTTAGCATCATATCATAAGAACAGCATGAGAAATGAGATGTTTTTGGAAAATACCATCTGCCACATAGCCTAGTCGATGTTTAGGGCTCTGACCATTCAGATTAGAAATGTATTCCTTATTTATTTATTTATTTTTCCTCGAGACGGAGTCTTGCTGTCCCCAGGCTGGAGTGCAATGGTGTAATCTCAGTTCACTGCAACCTCCACCTCCTGGGTTCAAGCGATTCTCCTGCCTCAGCCTCCCGAGTAGCTGGCATTACAGGTGCCTGCCACCATGACCAGTTAATTTTTTGTATTTTTAGTAGAGATGGGGTTCCACCATGTTGGCCAGGCTGGTCTTGAACTCCTGACCTCATGATCCGCCCTCCTTGGCCTCCCAAAGTGCTGGGATTACAGGGGTGAGCCACCGTGCCCAGCCCAGAAACTTCTTCCTCACTGAGGAGGTAGGAAGGACTGGGACCTGAGATACTCATGGCTGGGAAGAGTGCCTAAAATTTTATTTTCTCATACCACCCCTACCTTTTTTTTACAGTTATTCATTTAGAGACTCCTTTCCACTCCACTCTTTTTAACTTTCTTACCTTCCTTGACCCATGACAAAAACTCAAACTGTTTTTTTCTGTTTTGTTTTTTGGGGGAGACAGGGTCTCACTCTATTGCCCAGGCTGAGTGCAGTGGCATGATCACAGCTCACTGTAGCCTCAACCTCCTGGACTCAAGTGATCCTCCCACCTCAGCCTCCCCACAGGCGAGAGCTACCACACCCAGTTAATTTTTTAATTTTTTGTGGAGACAGGGTCTCACTATGTTGCCCGGCTGGTTTCAAACTCCTGGACTCAAGCAGTCCTCCTGCCTCAGCCTCCCAAAGTGCTGGGATTACAGGCATAAGCCACCATGCCTGGCCTGCAAACTCTCTGGTTTTGATATTGAGATAGGACTAGGTTGATGGGTAAGAAGGTACATATGTGGATACTCTGGAAAGACCCCTACCCAATCAACCATTTTCCAAAACAAAATAAAACAAAACTACAATCTAACACTTCATTTTACTGTGCCACAAAAATCTGCATGAAAGTTAAATTTGTCTTAAAACTGCATCAAATGCTAAATTCAAATAAAATAGAAGTGCTATCTTATGAATCATGTATCACCTTAGTGGAAATTCATTTGGGTTTGAAATCGGGGGGAAAGGGTGACTGGCGATGGAGTTGAGAGGCTGGTAAGGGACAGGGTAGAGGTGAAGAGAACAGCAGAAACAGCAGAAGCTATAATTACCTGGAACATCACCTGTATTATAGTTGACCAAGAGTTGGTCTTTGTAAGTAGTTTCCATGCTTTCCCAGGTGTAAACCCACAGTATCAGCTTGGGGATCACAGACCCTTTTGCACCCCTTGCTCAGAGACCAACCGCCAAAGCCAAGGCTTCTCTTTCATCCTGCCACGCAATAGAAATTCCCCTTTCCTCTGAGTCCTCCTATAGATAATTCATATTTTCTAATTAATAACAATGACAACTAATATACTAACATTTGTTAACAGCCTACTATGTGCCAAGTACTATGTTAAAAGCTCACTTTATCTCACATAATTTTTATGAAAATAATCTATGAGGCAGATCCTGGTAACTACCCCTACTTCACACATGAGGATGCTGGAGGCACACAGAGGTTAAGGAACTTGTTCAAGGCAACATAGCTAGTAAGGCCTGAAGCTGGGATTAGAACCCAAGCAGCCTGACCCTGGCACCCATGCCTTTAACCATTGCATTAGGGTATACTTATTGTAGGAGAAGATCATCCTAAATACTTTCTTAAAAATTACTTATTTTATTTTATTTTATTTTTTTGAGATGGAGTCTTGCCCTGTCACCAGGCTGGAGTGCAGTGGCGCGATCTCGGCTCTCTGCAACTTCCAACTCCCTGGTTCAAGCGATTCTCCCACCTCAGCCTCTCGAGTAACTGGGATTACAGGCGTGTGCCACCACGCCCAGCTAATTTTTGTATTTTTACTAGAGATGGGATTTCACTATGTTGGCCAGGATGGTCTCAATCTCCTGACCTTGTGATCCACCTGACTTGGCCTCCCAAAGTGCTGGGATTACAGGCATGACCACCGCGCCCGGTCAATACTTTTGTTAATTAAAAAAAATGATAAACTTGATGAACTAAAATTCCACTTAAAATATTTAGTGGGATAAAAGTGGCTAAAGTAGGAGTAATAAAACAAAATTATATGTAAATAAAATGAGGAACAAAACCAGACTAGTATATTGAAACAGTAAAAAGTAATTTTTCTACAAAAGACTATTGTCTCAGTCAAAACAAGAAAGAATACATGTTAATAAGATTTGAATAACACAAAATAGACTTGGCATTTAAAAAAATATTATTTCTATATATGTATATATAAGTAAATTTTGATACCCAAATGTGTACTTGCTGATAAAAATATAAAGCACTGTGACAGATCAAATAACTGGAAAAGAAATACAAGAAATTACACCCCAAAAGATGCCTGGTCCTTATGGATTTACAAAAATTTTGTAAACTTTCAAAGAACAAGAAAAAAATTCCTGTTATATAAACTTTGAAAGTATGTGAGTGCTCGTGTGTATTGTATGTTACCCAGTTCGTTTGGTGAAGAGAAAATGATTCATTTCAAATCTGAATAGGAAACTGAAATCAAATCTCATTTATGAACACTAACGTTAAGATTTCAACTTGGTAGAAAAAAAAGAAAAATACTTTATTAAACACAAGGAGTTGATTTAACTCATAGCAAGGTTTATTTGGAGTACATTATACTTTATTCTAAAGACACAAAACTGGTACACAGAAGAAGTGATAACATAACATGTCACACTGACAGGAAAAACAAATATATGTATACATATAATAATTATCCAAAGAGATTTTTTTTTTTGAGATGGAATCTCACTCTGTTGCCCAGGCTGCAGTGCAATGCTGTGATCTCGGCTCACTGCAACCTCCACCTCTGGGGTTCAAGTGATTCTCCTGCCTCAGGCTTCTGAGTAGCTGGGATTACAGGCGCCTGCCACTACGCCCGGCTAATTTTTGTATTTTTAGTAGAGATGGGGTTTCGGCATGTTGGCCAGGGTGGTCTCGAATTCCTGACCTCAAGTGATCCACCCGCCTCAGCCTCCCAAAGTGCTAGGATTACAGGTGTGAGCCACGGTGCCTGGCCATCCAGAGATATTTTAATAAGGTATTTGCTATAATTCTCATTCTCTCCTTGATTAAATTCTAAAAAATCAGGTGTTAGTAATTTCTGGATTGTTTTTTGTCCTATGGGATTTACTTCAGTAATGCACCAGAAAGGCAGATTGCCTGGTCTGCCTTGTTCAAACCCATTTTGCTTATATGATAATATATCCTTTACTCCCAGAGAAGGAATAATCTGTTTTACAGATGGCATGACTACAAACCTAGAAATCTAAGGAAATCAACTGAAAATTACTGAAAGTAATGAGTTCAGTTGCAGGACTTAACCCTAATACTTCTAAAACATTTGTATGTAGGTACATGTGTGTATGTGTGTATATATATTATATATTGTATGTATGTATACTGTTTTATGTATATATGCCAATATTAAACTGATATCTAATAGGGAAATACAAAAAATAAATGTTATTGTTGCTAGTACAACCAAAAAACAGATTAAACACATGGGGTTGATTTAACTTATAGTAAGGTTTTTTCAGAGAAATTACAGAGGACGTTGCTAATAAATCAAGTTCCATATCTGATTAGAAAAGTAAATAAAATATTATTTCCTAGGTTAACATGTAGATTTACCAGTTAAAGCCTCAGCAGGCTAACTTCAAGTATCTAACAAAATAAGAGGGCAATTCAGCTGGATAATAACAAGAAGAATGCCAAAGAATACTTATTTTAGACGATGTAATGATTATTGACTCACCCTATTGCACATTTTTGGTCATACTAAATTTTAATAAATGTTACAAAGTGATCATTATAAAAGTAGTGGAGCATTAAGTTAAAAATAGAATAAGTTACTTAATCTGAAATAGAGATTTAACACATTAATTCAAACACTAAGGGCTTAGTATATGACAAAATGGAGTACAGTAAGGAAAAGAATCATGACAAAATGCTATTGGTATAAAGAAGCATTTACATATATATTTATACATACGTGTGTGTGTGTGTGTGTATATATATATGGAGAGAGAGAGAGAGTGCGCACAATTAAGAACGGAATTTTGGAATCAGATAGTCTTTGGCAAGTTCCTTAAAATTTCTGTCTCCCTTTCCTTAGTGGTAAAATGGGACCCATACTACCTAGCTTGAGGGTAATTTTGCAGAATAACTCAGATATTGTATATACAGCACTTAGCATAATGCCAGAAACATAGTAAACAGTTATTATCATGAGTCAGGGTGCTAAATATAAACTAGAACCAACTGGTTAAATGCTCTAGAAACACGAACAGGAAAACATGTTCCCAGTGGAAGAAGGGAAACAAATTTCTGATTATGGAAGCATGCAGGACAGTATCCTAGACAAGATGGATGCTCAAAATCTTAAAAAAAAAAAAAAAAAAAAAAAAGGCCGGGCGCGGTGGCTCACGCCTGTAATCCTAGCACTTTGGGAGGCCGAGGCGGGCGGATCACAAGGTCAGGAGATCGAGACCACGGTGAAACCCCGTCTCTACTAAAAATACAAAAAATTAGCCGGGCGCGGTAGTGGGCGCCTGTAGTCCCAGCTACTCAGGAGGCTGAGGCAGGAGAATGGCGTGAACCCGGTAGGCGGAGCTTGCAGTGAGCCGAGATCGCGCCACTGCACTCCAGCCTGGGGGACACAGCGAGACTCCGTCTCAAAAAAAAAGAAAAAAAAAGAAAGAAAAACTGTATAAACAAACCATATTATTGAGAGTAAACGCAAATTGTTGAGCTCCTAAATGAAGTAGTTTTGGAAAGAGCAGTGGCAGGCCGGTGGAGATGGGCTAAGTTTCAGGATGGCCTGAAATCTCACTATTTGTCAAACAGCCCTTCCAGAGCTGTGCCTGAGAAGGAAAGTTCATGGACAGTTCATGGACCTTTCATGTGACCCCAAAGGCAATCAATCCCAGTGAAAGTGGTCCCCCTTCCCATTCTATCATCCTCTTTGGCTAGGTCTGTCCAGAGCCCTGTGGCCCCTCCTTCTCCAGCTTGGGGTGCAGAGGCGCTTCATGTGGGCTGGATGGACTTTTGGTTCTCACTGGTCACCTGAGAGCTGTACCATCACCCTCTGCTCCCAGGGCGGCTCCTCTGGCACATTTCCAGCCAATCCAGTGGCCCCTTTAGCTTGCCCAATGGTCCAATGTCTCTTTACTCCTTTACCTTAGCTGATGAATGTTCATTGCCTCACTGTTTTTTTCATTCTACTAATGTGGAATTTCATGTCATTCCGACAGCCCCAGCCCAGTCAATAAACCCAATGCAACATCATAATTCATATCCCTAAACCCCACTTTTCCCTTCTTCTTCATCTGGATAATTACTTTATCCTGTATGACTCAAGTCACTCCAGGAAGCCTTCTTTGACACATCCTAGCTGAGCTCAGAGTCTCTCTTGTAAGAATCAAGGCAGCTGGTACACCTTGATTAGACTATAAATTCCTTGTGTGCCAGCGACAGTCACGGCTCTTAGGCATCTTTGTTCCAAGCACGGTGCCTGGCCCACAGTAGTCCTAAGAAAGGTTTGTGCCATTTGCTGCTGTCTCTCTCACTGCTGGGCACTAGCTTTGACACCACTGCCTGTCCTACTGAAACTGCACGTACTAGTTTGGGCAGTGGTTCTCCAACCTGACTGTACATTGACACCTCCTGGGGGGTGCATAAAAATACCAGTTCCCCGGGCCAAGTAAGTCAGAATCTCCAGGGTTGAATTTTGTCAGAACTCCCCAGATTGTTCTTCTGTGTAGCCAGGAGTTGAGAACCACCAACTTAGGATGTTATTCAGAGCCCAACTAAGAGATTTTAATTCTGAGTCTGACTAGGGCAGATGGGAAGCGCACCCTGCTGACATGGTTGCTATGCAGAGCCTAGGGGAGTCAGGAAGCATCCCAGCTCCCTCTCAGTGCCCTCTCTCCACCCCCACCCCCATAAGGCTGAATGTTTAGTGCGATCACTTTCACTTCTCCTTGGAGGGTAGCTGTTTAAACCCTTTCTCTGGGAACTGGCTCTGAACGTGCCTCAGCAATTCACATGCACTCTCATCACTGGCTCTAATCAGAGGGGCGGGACACTTTACCTGTCATTAGAGTACCTCACTTCTCAGATTCCCTTTAGGTGGAAGGAAAACACAGCAGTAATTCGGAGGATCCAATGAGAACCTGAAAGGTATATAATTTTGGGGGTCCTCTTTAAGGAAAAGAGTACAGGATTACAAATCACAAAATTGCCAGGGCCTTCCTGAAGTCTTGGAAAGAGCCTGTGCCAAGTGCTGCAAGCTTTGCTAGCTTCAGACTAGATCTGCTTCTGAGAATAATGGCTATCATTTGTTGTGTCAATACGTATCTGAGACTTTTTATATATAGCTGTGCTTATAACAAACAAGCAAGGATATTATCCTCCTTTTACAAACAAGGAAACTCAGTCTTGGAAAACGTTCTTTTTTTTTTTTTTTCAGGTCGCACATGTGGGACTAGAATTCAAACTCATTTCTGACTGGCTTGTGAACTCAGAATCTCTCCACCACACTAACAAATTCCAGCATCTACAAAGGTTATGCATGCCAGGGGCCCAGAAGAAACCAGCAAATCCATATATATACTGAGTATTCTATGTAGAGTGAAAAATTAATGTGACTTTCATATGTGTGGGCCACTTTTTACATTATGTAGGTGCTGCCATAATTAATCAAGTCATTTAAAAGCATGTGTTACTCAATAGCTTTAATTACAGTGTCTTTTCTCAATCAACAGATACAAAAGGTACAACTCTTTTTCTCTTTTTTTGAGACAGAATCTCGCTCTTGTTGCCTGGGATGGAGTGAAATGGCATGATCTTGGCTCACTGTAACCTCCACTACCTGGGTTCAAGTGATTCTCCTGCCTCAGCCTCCCGAGCAGCTGGGATTACAGGTGCACACCACCATCCCAAGCTAATTCTTGTGTTTTTAGTAGAGACAGGGTTTTGCCATGTTGACCAGGCTGCTCTCGAACTCCTGACCTCTGGTGATCCACCCACCTCGGCCTCCCAAAGTGCTGGGATTTCAGGCGTGAGCCACCGCACCTGGCCTAAAGGTACAACTCTTATATGAGCATCTGCAAAACTTGTTTGTGTTAAAAAGGAAGCATGGTGCTGGAAAGTATTGGAAGCTCACTGTATTAATGGTGAAGTGGTACAGGCTCTTTCCACAGGGCTCCAAATTCTTAAACAGTGGTCTCTAAAATGGGGGATTACAAGATAATCTATTGGAGTCAAGGAAGAAAATATCAGAAATTCTATTTATATTTATTGTTAACATTGCCTTTTAAAATGTCCATGTACGTTTGTGTTTCATGAGGTATATATTAATATTATTGCAGTAGCATATGTGTGTGATTTATAAATAAGTACAAATTGCATAGCATAATAGTTAGGAGCATAGACTCTAGAGCCAGATTGCCCAGGTTAAAATCTTGGGTTTATCACCTAGAGACAGGTTGATAGCTGCAGCAAACCACCATGGCACATGTATACCTATGTAACAAACCTGCATGTTCAGCACATGTATCCCAGAACTTACAGTAAAGAAAAAAAAAAAACAAAAAAAAGCTGGGTGCAGTGGCGTACGCCTGTAATCCCAGCACTTTGGGAGGCTGAGGCGGGCAGATCACGAGGTCAAGAGATGGAGACCATCCTGGCCAACGTGGTGAAACCCCCGTCTCTAAAAATACAAAAATTTGCTGGGCATGGTGGCGTGCGCCTGTAGTCAGGAGGCTGAGGCAGGAGAATCGCTTTAACCCAGGAGGTGGAGATTGCAGTGAGCCAATATTGCACCAAGATTGCCTGGCGACAGAGCAAGACTCCGTCTTGAAACAAAAACAGAAACAAAACAAAAAACAAACAAACAAATAAAAACCTTGGGTTTATCTCTGTGTGTCCTTGGGAAAGTAATCTTTCTGTGCTTCAGTTTCCTCATCTGTAAAATGGTGATAATAATACCGGAACGCCTACTGCATAGGGGTATTATAAGAATTAAATGAGTTAATACAAGCAGAATATTTAGAATGGTGCTCTGCAATATTAGGGGTGGTGTAGTTTTTTTAATGATAAAGACAGTGATCCACAGATGAACATATTGACGGGTGGACAGAGATAGTGTGCTAACTGTCATGTTCTGATTTTAGAAAAAAAAAAAAGAACAATTATTATTTGCATATATACATATTTTAAAGTATTTTAAAGATGCATTTTCTGTATGTCTCCTTCTCTTGTCTCTCTCTTTAACCCAAAAAGAGTGTGGTTTTACACATTTTGCAATTATGGCTCTAACAACTCTACTAACTAGGGGCACAAAAACAAATGACACTGGGGCATCAGAGCAAGACCACTCCCCAGATTGCCGCTTCTGCTTAAGCCAGCCTCTAGCCTTGGAATCTGGGCTAGCACTGCCAGGTTGCCTAACTCCACAAGCGGTGGAAGAGGGCCCTAATATGCTGGGGTTATTAGTCTTGGTGTTGTCCTCTGGCCCAGCCCTGCCCAGGAACAGGAGACAGACTGCTACACAGAGCCTTCCCTCTGATAACTGGGGGATGGAGAGGCTGAGAAACAAGGCTTCACTCAGCAACTTCCTGCTCCCTCCGAGGAAGAAGAAAGGGGTATCTGTGCTAGAGCCACCCCCCTGCCAGCAGCCCAGCAGAACAGCTGCGGATCCCCTGCATCCCCAAGTCCAGGCGGAGGCCCTGGGAAGTGGGAACATCAGCTGGAGAGGAAAGAAGAAAGCAGTACATTGAGTGTTGCTTAGGCCGCTTGCTTTGCTTTCTTTTCTTGCTCTCCCCAGAGACAATCTCATGGCCTGTGTTTCCCTGCAGGCAGGCCCCAGAGCCCTCAAGCCCAGATGTCTGCTGTCCATGCTCTTCTGACTTCCTGAAAGCTAACATCTCAGATTCCCTCTCCCTGAAGGACCTTGGGGAAGTCCCAACCCCCACCCCAGGCTCTTCGCTCCCCCTGGGTCTGCTTCTCATTCTCTCAGATAGACGTGTAACTTATGTAAATAAATGTACATGATTAGGCAAATGATTATGTAAATGATCCCTTCCTTTTCTCGTCCCAATTCTGGTAACAATAATGATTAAAAGATGGAAAATAGAGTCAACATGTAAAAGGTAAAGAAGCTGGAATTTAATCTGGAAAAGCAAGTGTAATGGCTACTTCATGGCAAGGTTCCGTTTGCACAGAGGATAAAATAAAAGAGGTCATTGACTCTCAAATTTCCATGAAAGCTCCAAAACGGTAGCAAATCAGGTAAAATCTGACCACCTATATTCACCAATTTTCTCATCAAAATTAGTGGCTCTTAGGAAATGACCAAGTAGACTAATTGCTATACTGTATGAATGGCTCATGCTATTATTACAGTGATAGACGGTATATAGCATACACTCAAAAAAAATCCCTGAATTTACTAATAGACAAAATATCTGTGTAGAAAGAGCCATAAATCCAACTGTTAAATTATTATTTTTAAAACTCTTGCCCGTATTTTAAAGAATTAATAAAGCTAGCTTTTCAGGAACCATGTAAGAATAAGCAATTGGATTTTTAAAATTGAAATGGTGTTATTATGCTCACTCTTGTAGGTTGAACAAGAGCTACAAAAATTATGTAAAATGTACATTTTACATAATTTTTTAATATGTAATAAAATACATTTTACATAATTTTTTAACTCTGGGAAGCCAAGTACATAATGATCACTGAAAATCTACTAATTTCAAATACTGCTGCAGCTGAAATTCTATCTCCAATTTCCACCTACTCACATTGCCTATTATTTATGAAACTGACCCACATCCCACCCATGCACAAGTTCCAGGAGCCTACAGAACATTTTGTCTAAAGTAATAAAAACAATATTAGAGAACCGCTATTGAACATAGAAATTACATTCTATTACTTGGTTAATAGTTGACCCCCAACTCGGAATTTTTAAGAAAACTTCTCAACAGCACCATCTGGTGGGCAGTGCAGCAAAAAACCAAAACAACAACAACAAAAAACACAGCAAGACAAAACCCACACTCCATACTTTCAGTTCTCGGAAGTGATTGTCAATTGCGCTTCACTAAGTTTGTTTTCCAACGTAGAGTCTACATTATGAGATGTTCCTGAGGACCAGTTGGGTAACTGACAATTTAGTGGTATGGCCAAGTCATTTTCTGTAACAGTTCATATTTCAAATATTCATACATTCTAATAACAAATATTATTGAATTTTATATTCTTTGTTATGTAATATTATTGTCTCGAAAACGTGGATTTGTAAATTGTACAATGAAATGTAATTTGATTTTTAATTTTTTTTTTTTGAGACAGTCTCACTTTGTCATCCAGGCTGGAGTGCAGAGGCACAATCTTGGCTCATGGCAACCTCCACCTCCTGGGTTCAAGCAATTCTCCTGCCTCAGCCTCCTGAGTAGCTGGGACTATGAGATATTTTTTATGTAAGTCACAAATCAGGAAAATTTTTTTGGAGCATTTGTTCTATAATTAGGGGTGGGTAGACAAGGCAAAAGTTAGGTTACCAATGGAAATTTGGCTTTTACATTTCTTATGTTAAGCTGTGCTAGGTAGTTTTGAGACAGATGATGGATGAGCAATCTTTCTACGGCCTTCCTTCAATGTTCTAACATAGCCTGGGCTAATCTCCAGTATGCAGAACACAAGGTGTGATCTTTTAAAATGGCCAGTCTAAGACAAGATATAAACTAAGATTTTTATTTCTTCAACAAATATACTGAGCATCTCCGATGTCCAGGCATTGGTCTAGGTTCCAGACACAACAACAAACAGAACACCCAAAATGACTGCTTGTGAGGAGCTGACATTTTAGAAGGGGAAGCATAGAAAGTATTGTCAGACAGTAACTGTGCTCTGAAGAAAATGCAAGATCAAGAAGATAGGGAATATTGGGGAAGGGAATGGTTGCTGTTGATATGCAATCATCAGAGAAAGCCCTTCTAACAAGGTGACATCAAAGCAGAAGGAAAGATGTGAGGCAGAAATCTATGCAGTAGCTGAGGGAAGTGAGTTTCAGGTGGACAGAATAGGAGATACAAAGGCCTTGGAGTGGGAGTTTGCTTGGCATGTTCAGAAAATACCAAGGAAGCCACATTGGCTGGGACAAAGAATGAGCCAAACATTCAGATGATGAGGTCAGGGAGGTAATGGGGTTACATCATGTAGGGTCTTGTAACATTGTAAAGATGGGTAAATAAGATAGAAAACCACTGAGTATTTTGAATAGAAGAGCTATTCTGGCTGCTGTGTTGATACGGTCATAGTAAAACAAGGGCTGAAGCAGGGAGTCCAGTTAGGACACCACTGCCCCAGAGAAGAAACAATAATAATAGGTCGGACCCAGTGATAGCAGAGGAGGCAGTGATAAATAGTTGTATTCTGAATATATTTGCTGGTAGAGCCACCAAGATTTACTGATGGATTAGATGTGGAGCGTGACATAAAGTGAGGAGCTGAGGATGACGCTAAGGTGTATGTCCTGAGCAAATGGCAGAATGGAGCTATCGCTTACAGAAAATGGGGCAGATTTACAGAAGTCTTGCTTTGGAGAAGGACAGGAAGGGGGATGGAGAATATCAGGACCTCAATTTGAACATGTTAAGTCTTAGTATTCACTAGACATCCTAACATAAATGTCAAACAGACAGACAGACAAGAGAGAGGTCTAGGCTGAAGGTATGAATTTAGGAGTTCTCTGTGTATAGTTGATACTGAAAACCATGAAACTAAATGAGATCACTGAGAGAGCAGGTATGGAGCATGAAAAGAAGAGATCCAAGGCCTGGGCCCTGGGCTCTCCACTATTTAGAGGTGGGGGAGATAGACAACCAGTAATGGAAACTGAGCAGGAGACCAATGAGGTGGAAGAAATAAAGAGGCTGGTGAAGTCCTGGAATCAGGCAAAGCAAGCTTTGTAAGGAAGAGGGAATGCTCGATGAGTTAAGTGAGATGAAAACCAGGAATTGATCATTGGTTTCAGCAATAAAAGTGTCACTAGTTGGCTGGGCGCAGTGGCTCACGCCTGTAATCCCAGCACTTTGGGAGGCCGAGGCGGGTGGATCACGAGGTCAGGAATTCAAGATCAGCCTGGCTAAGATGGTGAAACCCCGTCTCTACTAAAAATTAGCTGGGCGTGGTGGAGAGCACCTGTAATCCCAGCTTACTTGGGAGGCTGAGGCAAAGAACTGCTTGAACCCGGGAAGCGGAGGTTGCAGTGAGTCAAGATTGTGCCACTGCACTCCAGCCTGGGTGACAGAGCGAGACTCCATCTAAAGAAAAAAAAAAGTGTCACTGGTGGACTTGACAAAGGCAGTATTGGTAGACTGGTAGGGATCAAAACCTGACTGGAGAAGGTTTAAGGAAGAATGAGAGGAAATTATAGGAAACGATGAGAAAAATCAGTAGAGAAGTTTCGCTGTGAAGAAGCAGCAAGTTGGTAGCCGGAAGGGGAAACGGGATCAAATTTTTTTCTAATAGAAAAAGGATTTGTAAATAAGATTTTATTTAATGTGGAAGAAAGTACAACTTTACGTACTGATTAGAAAGAAGCTGCAGAGAGAGGGAAGTTGATGAGGCAGAAGAAAGGGTAGAGAATTGCTGGGACAAGGTATTTGAGTAGGTGAAGGGAAATGGTATCCAGAATATAGCGGAGGAGCTGATTTTTAATAGATGGGCAGATAGTTTATTTACAGAAACAAGAGGGAAGGCAGAATATGTGAGCACAGATGCAGGGAGGTGGGTAGATGTGTTGGTGGGTACTTGAGGAAGCTCTCCTGATTGCTTCTATTTTCTCAGTGAAAGAAGCAAGGACATCAGCTGAGGAGGATGGAGAAGGAGGTGACAGAATTTGGAAGAATAGGAGGTATGACAGAATCATCTAGAAGAATGGGGGAATGAATGGTCTAAAGAAATGTGGCAGCATGGCCTCCTTAAGGTTAAGGAGCATACATTTTTTAGTGACTGCCTTATTCTCTGAATTCCAGTATTAATATTCTACATCATTCATTTGGCAATTGACACTCGTTACATTCAATTATTGTTTATCTGTTCTTGAGAGTTCCATCTCCCTGTTTTTCCTGATTATACCTCACCTGTTAGGGCCTGAGACAAGTAACGTGCCATAGGGAATCATTTAAAACCACAGAACTGAGGGCTTCAGGAAATGTGAGAATATATGTGTGGCCCCCTGCTGCTGTGACTATGTAGGGCGGTCCGTCTAATTCTCCAGGGCAGTGTTATCAAGTCCGTGGGGTTAATATACATCAAACCACATCCTCCTACCTGTCCTCTATCTCTAATAAAGGTGCCATTTTGGCCTCGAGAGTTACTTTTTTGTTTTATTTTTCAATGTATTCAAAAGCTGGCTGATGCAGTCATTTGTTAGAGACTCCCTTGAAGACCCCAAGGAGATACAGAAGTGTTCAATAAACATTTGAGACTAGAGGAGATGTTGATGCAAATGTTGGGTTTGAGAGGACTCAGGAGAAGGATTTGGAGAGTTGAGGAACATCAGACATCAGATTAGATGCCATATGATGAAAAGAGTCCAGGGTCACACAGGGATGAGTGTCCAGGTGAGGAGGGATGCTGGGAGTTGCAGGTTTCTTGAGCAAATTACAAAAACAGGAGCTAAAAGTATAATGAGAGTGATAAGAGCAATAATGAAGGTCTACAAGGCAGGGCTGTGTTTGAAGCTGTCCTGCACCGACCAGATTCCTCCAGCTGCTGCGAGTACTGGGTGCCCCTGGGAGAAGGTAAGGACCTGAGTTCATCCCAGGATACTGACTTTGGCTGACGGTATATCCAAGGCTATGCCTTCCTCCCTAGGGGCAACCCACAGCCAAAAGAAAGTCAAGGTTGGGGTACAAAGGTCCATCCCCTTTGCCTTAATTTAGGATCTCTGAAGGGCTATCCAAGCCCCTGACTTCCCCATGGGTCCACTGAAGCCCCTGTTAAATCTGTGTCAACCCCTCCCTCTGCTCAATCCTGTTTCCTTCACTCCCTTACAGCTGTTGTTGCCAAGGGCATTCACTAGTAGACCTGCATGGAAATCTCTGCTTCGGGTTTCCTTCCCATTCTATGGCAATTTTAACAGAAGTGGTCCTAGGAGGCAAACTGCTAAAATGGAATTTTGGAACTGGATCAGCAACCAGCCACCTGGCAATGAGGACATCATCCCTCGTAGTAAGTGGAGTACTGATACCACCTGGCGTGCTGTGGCTGCAAAAGTTAAAACTTTTACCCATGGAGAAGTTGTGATGGGATATCGGTAGGAAGTAATGAAAGCAGTATCTCAGGCATTTGAGAGGCTTATCAGAAATTGTGATTATGGAGTCAGATGGTGGCTGCTGGAGGCTATTGCTGCACTGGAAAAATATAATAAAAGATGTGAAGGTGATTAATTGCCAATTTAAGATGAACTGTGAACATCACAGGACTTCCCTGGCAGCATATGAAGAAGCTCATCTCCTGTAGTCACAGGGGAGAAAAAGCAGAATGTCAGGCCTGGGACTTAATTATAAGGAAAGTGGAGTTCTGCAAAAGGCCGAATTTTCATGCTAAGTCCACTATGATAAGGTTAGGGCTTTGGTTAGGAAGAAGTGGGACCCTGTAACTTGGGATGGGGACATTGGGTCAATGAATCTGAAAATCTCAAATTCTGAGATTCCCCTAAATGCTCTGGGCCTGCAGAAGTGACCTGCCTTTCCCTGCTAAACACTAATGCTCCTCACTTGCTTGAAGATAAGAGATTTCTGTCCTATAAAACAACACATGCCCAGCTCAGAAAATGCCCCTAGAACAATAATTAGAGTTAAGTCATCCAGGGAAGTACTGAGATCACTAGGGGAGAACAGGGATCATACCCTTAAGGTGCTGTGGGACGTAGCCAACACCTATCAGCAGAAGCCAGGAGAGCTTGTGTGGGACTAGACCTGAGGGTGTTAGAGCAAGTCAGCAGCAGAACACATAAACTTTGGTAGGTAGAGTTTATCAACATGGAAACACTCTTCAAGACACAGGACTCAGTGCCTAGGCACTCTAGGAGACGTCGTTAATACACTGCTAGGTTAACCATTGACACTGCTATGGCAGACGGTGGAGGAAGAGATCCAAAGACTCAGAGAAGTAGCTTGAGGTAAGGATACGTGGGCAATGGTAAACAGCTTGGATGGTTGGTCAAGGCCTAGAAGGAGGAATATTGGAAGCCAGGGAACAGTGAGAACTGGGGAATTTAGAGATGGATGACCTGTGGGAGTGGGCATGAAAAGTGAAAAGTGGTGTATCACATGTTAATGACCTCCAGAGGACACCTACCACAGAAGATGAATTAAGCAACCAAGTAGACAGAGCGGCCAGGCTAGCTGACATCAGCTAGTCATGATCACTGCCCACCTTAGCATTGGCATGACTGACCCATGAACAGAGTAGGCATGGTTGTAGGGATGGAGGCCATGCATGAACCCAACAGAAGGGGCTCCCACTCACCAAGGCTGATCTAGTTGTTGAATGTACAATTTACTAGCCAAAGACTAGTAAATGCTGCACCCCAGGGGCTGGTACTCAAGGACACCAGTCAACTTCTTGGTGTTAAGTCGACTACATCAGAACTCTTCTACCCTGGGAGGATCGGTGATCCATCTTGACTGGAATTGACATATATTCCAGATACAGGTTTTTCTTTTCTGACTACAGGGTTTCAGCACCATTCTCCAAGGACTTAGAATCTGAATCAGTGGTACAAGACCTCACATAATATTGCATCAGGGAAAAGGACATACTTTGGAACAAAAGAGGTATAGAAGTGGATGGACGACTATGGGATCATCTAGTTCAATCACATATTGTACTACATAGAAGCCACTAGCCTTCCTATTAGAGCAGGGGGATATATCTTTGCATTTACTGTTGAGGTGCCAGTTTTGAAATGATGCCCGTGAAATGGGGTATCATTCTCCAGGATATAGTTCATACTCTAAATCAATAATCACATATGGCACTATGTTCCCAGTAGATAGAATACAGGGCTATAGGCACCAAATAGTAGAAGTAGAAGTGGCCCCTTTGGGGAATTTTATTTCCCGCATGAGCAACTAACACTCTGTATCTAGAAGTCCTGGTTCCTAGCGGGGAAATATTTCCACCAGAGATACAGTAAGAATCCCTTAAGCGATGGCTGTCCCCCAGTCACTTCTGGCTCTTTGTAACCACCCTGGCATGGGTAATTGACCCTGCTCATCAGAAGGAGGTAAGAGTACAGATAAAACATAGGCCAGGCTATATAGAAAACTAGAGAAACATAATTAACAAGCTTGATCTAATAGTAGAATTCCATATTCACGAAATAGAGAATGAAAATTCTAGCACATATAGAATATTTATAAAAACTGATGGCATGTGAGATCAAAAGAAGTCTATTAAACAAATACTGAAGAGTTGATGGCTTGTAGGTTGACGATTGCTAAGCATTTTTTTTTTTTTTTTGAGATGGAGTCTCAGTCAGCGGCCCAGGCTAGAGGGCAGTGGCACGGTCTTGTCTCACAGCAACCTCCGCCTCCCTGGTTCAAGCAATTCTCTTGCCTCAGCCTCCCAAGTAGTTGGCATTATAGGCACACACCACCATGCCTAACTAATTTTTTGTATTTTTAGTAGAGGCAGGGTTTTGCCATGTTTGCCAGGCTGGTCTCAAACTCCTGACCTCAGATGATCCACCCACCTCGGCCTCCCAAAGTGCTGGGATTACAAGCGCGAGCCACTGCGTCCAGCCTGCCAAGCATTTTTAATCATGCACCTTCACTGTTGTAGGTTAGGTTTCCTGGGAAGCAGAGTCTGAGATTGAGATTCATGTGCAAAATTTTCAGTCATAACCCAAACCTTGGCATTACACAATATACCCATGTAACAAACCTGCATGTGTACCCTGTGATCTAAAATCAAAGTTGAAATTATAAATAAATAAACAAATAAACAAAAAAACCCCAAAATGTTTAGAGAGTGATCTCAGAATTAACACCTTTGAAAGAGAGGCGGGAGAAGCAGGAATGAGCAGAGGAAGAAGTTGAGGGGCATTGCAGGATGAAGGAAGACCTCATTCCAATCAATGTGGCCCACCAGGAGCTCTAGACTATGTCAACCCTGCAGAGCTGGGGCAAGACGACTCCTGCCCGGAGCAGGCAGTGGATGCAAATTACCTTTGGAAGAAGGTATGACCTTGAGCAAGGCAGTCCCTAAAGAAGGCCGTCTTCTGGGAGCACTTCTGGAAGCTGGGAGAATTAATCTTTCATTCCTGAAAGAGGATGTGGGTAGCACATCACAGAAAATTTTAGTATATATATCTAATATGCAGAATGCTTATTGACTTACAAATCATATACTTTCCCTATTATATTGATGTACATGTACATTATACAACACAAAAAAGAAATTTAGAAATGATGAGATATTGATTAAATAATATATTAAAACATCCTACTAATATGTGATGGTTTCATATTATTATTAGCTAATATCATCAGACAGTATACTTTTAGGGCAAACTTCACTATTTATGGCAGGTACATAAATATTTCTTTTTTAAAAAAATTATTTATTATTATTATTTTTGAGATGGAGTTTTGCTCTTGTTGCCCAGGCTGGAGTGCACTGGTGTGATCTTGGCTCACTGTAACTTCTGCCTCCTGGGTTCAAGCGATTCTCCTGCCTCAGCCTCCTGAGTAGCTGGGATTACAGACGTGTGCCACCATCCCAGTTAATTTTTGTATTTTTAGTAGAGACGGGGTTTCACCATGTTGGTCAGGCTGGTCTTGAATTCCTGATCTCAGGCAATCCACCTGCTTCAGCTTCCCAAAGTGCTGGGATTACAGGCGTGTGCCACTGCACCCAGCCATCAATCAAAATTTCTAATAATCTTCTTGATTATTTCCATTTTTTGGCCAACTTCTTGCAAGATTTGACTAACTCATTCTACCTTGTAATGCAGCTGACTAAAAGCTGACACCAGAACTACCAGCTCTGCCATTGTCTCGTTGCTCACTTTTGCTTGCTTTGTTTCATCTTCCCTTGTGCTTTCTTTGAAGGAATCCTTTTTTTATAATTTTATTTTTTAATTAACAAATAATAGCTATACATATTCATGGGGCTTATGGTGATGTTTTGATACATACACCGTATACTGTTCAGATCAGGTTAATTAGCATATCCATCATTTCAAACATTTATCATTTCTCTGAGTCTAGAATATTCAATATTCTCCTTCCAGCTATTTGAAACTATATAACATATTATTGTGAACTATATCATCCTACAGAGGTATAGAACACTAGAACTTATTCCTCCCATCTAGGTGTAATTTTGTATCCTTTAACAGCTCTCTCCCTATCCCTCCTTTCCCCTTACCCTTCCCAGCCTCTAGTATCCTCTGTTCTACTTTTTTTCACTTCTATGAGATCTGCTTTTTTTAGCTTCCCCATATGAGTGAGAACATGTGGTATTTAGCTTTCTGTTCCTGGCTTATTTCACTCAGCACAATGTCTTCCAGTGCTATCCATGTTACCACGAAATAACAGGATTTATTATTTTTTACGGCTGAACAATATTCCATTGTGTATGTGTACCCCATTTTCTTTATCCAGTCACAAGGAAATTTTTTTAAGAGGGCTTCCCTTCAAGGAATTTTTTGTGAGGGTTAGTTTAGTTAAATTCAATAATTTAGTCTGAATATCCACTTACCCCATTACATAGAATCTGCAATATTTCTGAATACGCTGAAAACAAATGAAAGTGGGAGGATACCACTGTCAGCCTCTGCATTTTGGATGTTGCCTGCTTTGCTCAGGACACCTCATAGCTGTCTGAGATGCAACCTGTTGAGGGCAACAGTGTACATCAGCACACAAAATATTAATCAAGGTTAAGTTCTTATTTTGTAGGCAAAAATAAGTAGCAATGGTAGTTCTAGTATTTTCTGCCTATACCTCTATGGATCATTTTTCATACTCATTTGGGTAGAGGCACCCCATTTTGGAGATCTCTGATCTAGTGAGCAGAAAGTTTATGCACCCCAGATTTAGTACTTTTAGTCAGTGCTGAGAGATGCTGCTTTTCCAATTTTTCTTCTTTTTCCCTTATGCTATTGTTGATCACTTCTCCTTCTGTTAATACATATTTTCTTCATGAATGTTTTTTTATTTCTGATTAAGTAACAGTCAAGCTGAGGTTCAAGTAGGCCTGTGAGACTACTTCCTACTAAATGTTTATTTACAGCCCTGTTCTCAGGTTCTTAGTGGGCATCTCCGTATGCCCACAACAATTATATGTGGAACATACAAAAATTTCTGAGTAATTCAATATCAAGTTGAAAAACACATGAGACTGGCAAAAACATTTTTTAAAAAAACAAACTTTGTTTAATGAGACAAGATTCTTAAAACTACCTGTGTGGCTGAGCCTGGTGGCTCATGCCTGTAATCCCAGCGCTTTGGGAGGCCGAGGTGGGCAGATCATCCGAGGTCAGGAGTTCAAGACCAGCCTGGCCAACATGGTGAAACCCTGTCTCTATTAAAAATAGAAAAATAAGCTGGGTGTGGTAGCGCGTGCCTGTAATCCCAGCTGCTTGGGAGGATGAGGCAGGAGAATTGCTTGAACCCAGGAGGCAAAGGTTGCAGTGAACCGAGATCGCGCCATTATACTCCAGCCTGGGCAACAAGAGTGAAATTCTGTCCCAAAATAAATAAATAAATAAAACTACCTGTGTATCAGAATTGCCTATAGCACTGAGAAAAAAACAAACAACAACAACAAAAAACAAAGAACCCCAAACTGTACCAATTCTTGGATCCCACTTGCATTCATTCAGATTTTAGGGTCAGTCATGAGTAAAGA
The DNA here is from genome assembly GCF_008728515.1 of Papio anubis. Classification (NCBI taxonomy): domain Eukaryota; kingdom Metazoa; phylum Chordata; class Mammalia; order Primates; family Cercopithecidae; genus Papio; species Papio anubis. The sequence goes on along the minus strand of NC_044977.1, from coordinate 105,646,959 downwards.
CTTAAAAATAACACCAAGTTCTCCATGATACGAGTTGATTGCTGCTGGAGGTAGTGTGGCTAATGCTGCTCCACGAGCTCCTCAGGGACCCATGTTCTTTACTGCTCTTCATTCCAGGGCCTGGCCTCTGTCTTCGTGGTCTAGTCTAGTGGCTGGAACTCCAGCCATCACATCTGTGTTCCAGGCAGGAAGATGGAGGAAGAGACAAAAATGATGGGCAAAGGCTGCTCATCATCTGACGGTGAAGGCCAGTTACCAGAAGCGGCCATGTGACATTCCCTCTGACATCCCATTACCTAGAACTTAGTCACATATCCACAATTTCATGTAAGAGAAGCTGACAAATACATTGTGTATTCTGGGCCACTATATGCTTAGCTAACAATTGGGACATTCATTCCTACATAAGAAGAGAAACGTTGGGGGACAGCCAATGGTCAGTTTACAAATCAACAACACTCTAGACCTTGGCCCGCTTTGGAAATCCATGTGCATTTAGGATCTGGTTGGAGAAGGTTTTGCCCTAAGTTCATCCTAGGGATATCACACTATGGCTAGAATTAGCAACTGTTTGTGTGTCTTTACAGAGTGTGGAATAGCCCTAAGTACAGTGAAAATATGCGTGCACAAGTGACTGCATTAGCTCTGCTCATGTCAGCTTATGAGATGCTTTCAGGCACTCATTCTGCCAGGCTAATTTAAGTTTGGGTGAAAGAGAACAAATAAATATTTCAATTGAAATGCCCTGGGAGACCGGGTGCAGTGGCTCAGCACTTTGGGAGGCTGGGACAGGAGGATCACTTGAGCCCAGGAATTTGAGATTAGCCTGGGCAACATAGTCTCTACAAAAAACAAAAAATAAATTAAATACCCTGGTATTCTTTGGACAAGAATTTAAAGTTCTGTTCATCTCTCTCATATTCCTCTTTCTCAGGGTGCTAGGAAAAAAAAAAGAACAAACAAAACGCAAACATTTTGTCCCATTTTGTTCCAAATTTGGTCCCATTGGTGATCCAGTCTAAATAGAAATTTTCTGAACCACTTTTGTCAACTATTATTTAGAAAGATACAGCAATAACCAGAAGAGTTTTTGGCTTGAAACTGCTACACAGAGTGTCCTGGAAACAAAACTAGGCATTATACAATTCCTGGGGATGTCATTCATATCATTTCTATGTGGATGACAGTCCCTTGGTACACAGTATGAATGGTGTCCGCTGGAGTTGTGCAATGCTGCTGTCCTGCCTGGAAGCAGTGTAACTTGTCTGTTAATCTCAAAATACGTATAAGCTGTTAAGATAAGCAGATGGTACTGACAGTCCCAGGAGTAGTCCAGAACTATTCTGTTCTTGCAAAAAGCTGCTTTTAAACATAGTCCAGAGAACTTGATTTAATCTTATCAATGGCTACCAAAAGGGTTCAGATAATCTAGTGAGGCTGCAATATTTCTGATTTCTAGGTGTCTGTTTTAAAGACAAATCTAAGGCCCTAGAAATTCTAGGTTCCTACAGTGCAGTAGAGTGTGATTTGCATAAACAATTCTGTAACATCATTAATCAGGGGAATTTAGAATTCCTCACTTTATCTCTCTCATGCACACCTGTTCCTGCTGGAGATAAATAAACAGAGAGCAACTGCAGCTGCATGGTGGCTTCACTGATTTAAGGAGTATCATTAAGAGCGTCTTTCAAGCTGGGAGTCTTACAGCTTCAAGGGTGTTTCCAATATATAATTCCCGTCACAGTCAATTATCATTAGAACATATTTTTAAAAATGAAATCCAGAGGTTTTTCTTAAACAAATGTTTTAAAATTATTAACAAAATCAGCCTTTTAAGCAAGTATATTTTCAAGGACAGGAGAGGATATCCTGAAAATTTTCATCATATTAACTACTATTATATGTAGGACCCAGCAAATTTGAATTAGTTTGGCTTCATTTGATGTAAAATAAGAAGGAATGAACTCATATTTTCCTCTTCCTGTTTTCTTTTCTTTTCTTTTTTTTTTTTTTCTTGAGACGGAGTCTTTTTCTGTCACCCAGGCTGGAATGTAGTGGCGAGATCTCGGCTCACTGCAACCTCCGCCTCCTGGGTTTAAGGGTTTCTCCTGCCTCAGCCTCCCGAGTAGCTGGGACTACAGGCACGCGCCCCCACTCCTGGCTAATTTTTGTATCTTTAGTAGAGACGGGGTTTCACCATGTTGGCTAGGCTGGTCTCAAACTCCTGACCCCAAGTGATCTGCCCACCTTGGCCTCCCAAAGTGCTGGGATTACAGGCATGAGCCACCGTGCTGGGCTGCTCTTCCCATTTTCTATTGGTCCTTAACCTTTATTGGGTCATGATACTTTTTTTTTTTGAGATGGAGTCTCACTCTGTTGCCCAGGCTGGGGTACAGCCGCGCAATCTCAGCTCACTGCAACCTCTGCCTCCTGAGTTCAAGCAATTATCCTGCCTCAGCCTCCCAAGTAGCTGGGACTACAGGCACGTGCCACCACACCTGGCTAATTTTGTGTATTTTTAGTAGAGATGGGGTTTCACCGTATTAGCCAGGATGGTCTCGATCTCCTGACCTCATGATCTGCCCGCCTCGGACTCCCAAAATGTTGGGATTACAGATGTGAGCCACTGTGTCCGGCCGGGTCATGATACTTTTTAGAATATGATATGGTACCTCTTCCAAGAAATGTACTCAGATACATATACACAAACTTTATCATAACATTTCAGGGGTTATTGACTGATAAAATCTATTCATAGATGCTCTAATTTCAAAACCTCAATCTAGAGGCTAGTGTAGGGTGAAAATAAGTTGCAAGAACTCAAAATTAATTCCAGGATTGAAGAAAAAGTGAGTGGGTTTTTTTAAAACATTAATTTGAAAACAAGTCACTTTGGAGACAAAATTACTACTTTCAGGAATCATTTTCATTGATGTCTTTAATTTCACAAACCAATTATATAAAATTAAGTAGTATATATTTCAAACGTAATAATTGTGCTCTGTACAATTCAAGGCACACTTGGATTTTTTGTTGGTTTTTTGTTTGCTCTTTAACAACTGAAAACTTATACTCTATTCATTCAAGATTTTTCCATCAGAACTTTCATTTTGTTTGGGTTCACAGGTGAAAATATTGTGAAAGTTCATTTCCACCACAATGAAGGATAACATCTTCAGCCCCATTTATTTACTAACAACTTTATTGAGATACAATTCACATACCATATAATTCACCCACTTAAAATATACAACTCAATCATTTTTAATATATTGTTATGTGACCATTACCACAATAAGTTTAGACCATTTTCATTTCCATAGAGAAATCCTGTACCTATTAGATGAATCCTGTACTCCCCATTCATCACCCCTAATTCTAGCCTTAGGCAACCACTAATGTACGGGAAGTATTTTTTATAGAGACAGGGTTTTGCTATGTTGCCCAGGCTGGTCTCAAATTTCTGACCTCAAACAATCCTCCTGCCTCAGCCTCCCAAAGTGCTGGGATTACAGGTGTGAGCCACTGTGCCTGGTCCTTTATTTCTTTTTATGGCTGAATAATAGTCCATTGTATGGATATACCAGATTTATCTATTCATTAGTTAATAGACATTTGGGTTTTATCCAACTTTTGGCTATTATGAATAATTCTGCTATAAATCTTTGTGTACAAGTTTTTGTATTGACCAGCCCTTAATTTTTAACTACACAACGCAAAAAGTAAAAAGAGAAGAACTCTTATAACAAAATTATACAAAATATGTTTTGCAACAATTTTAGATTTTTCAAGATTCAACCATTTCCATATGTAACATCACAGAGGCCTGTCATGACAGGAAAACTGGCGTCATTACTCTATCATAGAATTGGGAAATTCTAGAAGGTTAGATGTTCTCTAAGACCCTTCTTACACTAAGTTAACGACTTACTCCTTTCTATTATTTCTTCATAAACAGAAGAGGAAAGGCTTGCCATACTAATCTGAGTTCCCTGTAATGGTTTGAAGTACTCAGTTCCCTTAGCAATTTCCAACTGTGTTTTCCCTACGACTTTAATGTTTGTTGAGTGTATGTATGATTCATAAGATTTCTGATCAATACTATGTGTGTGACATTGAAAGGAGTCAAAATCAATGTATGACTTAGCTGCATTTATCATTTATTAATTGATGACACATTTTTCCAATGATCAAAACATCTGAGAATCTCAACTTATGCCTGAGCCTCTTTCATCAGCGATAATGATATTACATTCACACAAGTTCATGCATTGAATTTATCTGATAAGGACAGATTCAGAGGCATAGGAAGCACATTCCTAAAGATTTGACCATTAGAGTCGTCACACAGAAGACTCTACTGATTATTTCTTTTGCTTTGTATTTCAGAACAATCTTACTTTGGATTTTTCATTTAATTTCACTGAAATTCAGTGAGCATTACCTGATGCTAGCATGTGAGGCATAATCTGGAAGGCTGAATCACAACTTACTGCTAGGGGAGCCTGCCAAGCTTTGCCATTCTTTCAGGGGAGGGTTTCCCTGAGAAGCCAGTTTTTTTAGATAGTCACTGGGCTCCAGTTGGGGAATATCAGGGTTCTGCCTGTAATATTTCTGCAACTTCTCTAGAACTGTGGGCAACCCAACTGTGGAAGCATAGAACATGGGCCCGCCCTTGTGCCTTGGCCATCCATATCCATGTAAATAGACAACATCAATGTGCTCTGGGCTAGTAGCTATCCCTTCTCCCAAGATACGGAATGCTTCATTGATAAGTGAATATAAGCAGCGCTCAAGGATCTCATCCTGGCTAATGGTACGTGGTTCAATGTGATAGGTTTCTCTATACTGTGATAGGAATTTGGAAAGCCAGGGATCGGGTTTGTGAATCCTACCCAATGGCTTGTCATATTGATACCAACCCTTACCTGTCTTCTGGCCAAATCGTCCTAATTCACAGAGCATATCAGGAATTGGGCAGTATCTCCTATTGCCCCTTTTTCGGGCAGGAGTTCCTGGAGGCAATGTAGGTCCAGTAAGACCTTGCCCCTTTCTAGATTTCCAGCCCACATCCAACCCAGCAAGATCGGACACTCTAAAAGGTCCCATTTTAAAACCAAACTCTTCCAGCACCTGATCTACCTCCTCTGGTTTGCTGCCTTCTTCTAACAAGAAATATGTCTGATTGTAATAAGGATTCAACATTCGATTCCCCACAAATCCAAAACAGTTGCCTACAACGACTCCAATCTTTTTAATCTTTTTTGATAAGTTCATAACAGTGGCAATGGTAGTGGGGGAAGAGTATCGGCTGGGAATAACCTCTAACAACTTCATGACATGAGCTGGCGAAAAGAAGTGGGTGCCAATGACCAAGTGAGGACGATCAGTGGAAGAAGCAATCTCATCAACGTCCAGGGCTGAAGTATTAGTGCACAAAAATGCTTCTGGTTTGCACACGGCTGAGAGTTCAGCAAAGACCTGCTTCTTCAGGCTCATTTCCTCAAATACTGCTTCAATGACTAAATCCACACCACCAAGCTCCTTCATAGATGAAGTTAACTTGGGTTTTGGTCCTGACCAAGGGTGGCCACTCTGTTGCATTTTGGAGGCTTCTTTTTCCAAGACAGAGGTTATTATCTTGTTTGCAGTTGCTAGCTGGTTTTTGTCTGAATCTACAGCAATCACAGGAATTCTGGCCCTTGCAAAAGAAATGACAATGCCTCGGCCCATTGTTCCCAAGCCTGCAGATAAAAATTAAAGGAGAAAAAGAATGATTCAGTGGTATTGGGAACTGAGAAATTATTCACTGGATGGAAGGCTTATGTGACAATGTGGCATTTAAAGAGATTGATTCAAGAAACACAAATGGATTGAGTACTAATTAAGACTCTGCACTCTGTTAAGTGTTTCAGAGGATATAAAAATTAGTTGGATTCATACACACAAATAGAAGCTATACAAACTAATAAATGGGTCCAACAGGGTTGTAGGTATACAATTGATATACAAAAATCAAGCATATTTCTATATATTAGCAATCAACAACCTTAATATAAAATTAAAAGAAACAATTCTACTTACAATAGCACCAAAAAGAATAATACACAGGAAGAAATTTAACAAAGAATAGGAGGATCTGTACACTAAAAACTATAAAACATTGTTAATAGAAATTAAATAAGACCAAATAAATGGAAAAACACTAAATGTTTATGTATCAGACAACTTAATATTGTTAAGGTGGCAATATTACCCAAATTGATGTGAAGAACCAACACAATTCCTATAAAAACCCCAGCTGGTTTTTTGCAGGATCAATAAGCTGATCCTAAAATTCACACAGAAATGCAAGAAATCCAGAAGAGCCAAAACAATACTGTAAAAGAACAACGCTGGAGGATTCACTCTTCCCAACTTCAAACTGTACGACAAAACTATTCAAGGTTGGGTGAGGTGTAATGCCTGTAATCCCAGCACTTCGGGAGGCCAAGGTGAGAGGATCACTTGCAACCAGGAGTTTGAGACCAGCCCAGGCAACATAGTGAGACTCCAACTCCATAAAAAATTAAAAATTAGCCAGGAGGCCAGGTGCAGTGGCTCATCCCTGTAATCCCAGCACTTTGGGAGGCTGAGGCGGGCGGATTACCTGAGGTCAGGATTTCGAGACCAGCCTGACTAACATGGAGAAACCCCGTCTCTACTAAAAATACAAAATCAGCTGGGCATGGCAGTGCATGCCTGTAATCCCCACTACTCAGGAGGCTGAGGCAGGACAATCACTTGAACCCAGGAGGCAGAGGTTGCAGTGAGCCGAGATCGCACCATTGCACTCCAGCCTGGGCAACAAGAGCAAAACTCCATCTCAACAACAACAACAACAAAAATTAGCCAGGCATGATGGTGCGTGCCTACAGTTACAGCTATTTGGGAAGCTGAAGCAGGAGGATATCTTGAGCCCAAGAGTTTGAGGATTGCAGTGAGCTATGATCACACTACTGCACTCCAGCCTATGTGACAGAGTGAGACCCTGTCTCAAAAAAAAAAAAAAAAAAAAGCCTACAGTATATAAGACAGTGTGATCATAGCAGTGCTGATGGGACATGAGGACTGTCAGCAGAATACACCATGTTTCTAAAAAGTAAAACCCACTGAGCGAGGCCAATTAATTTTTAATAAGAAGAGCAAATTAAGAACATTCAATTTGAGAAAAGTATAGTCTTTCAACAAGGATGCTAATAACTGGATATCCACATGCAAAGACTTGAAGTTGAACTCACTCTCACACTATATGAAACTGAACTCAAAATGGACACACAGGCCCAATGTAAGGAGCTAAACTGAGAAATTCCTTTGAAGGAGCAAGATGGTCAACAGGAACAGTTCCAGTCTCCAACTCCCCAGGCCAGCCGAGCTGCACACAGAAGAAGACCGTGATTTTGCATTTTCGGGGCTGAGAGGTACTGTCTATCTCACTGGGGAGTGCCGATGATCGGTGCTGGTCAGTTGCTGCAGCCTGACCAGCGAGAAGGAAGCAGGGCTGGTGAATGGCCATCTTGGAAGCTAAGGGGAAGGGAATCCTTTCCAGCTTAGAATTCAGAGACACAACACCTGGAAAAATCGGGTAACTCCCACTCCCAATACTGCGCTTAAGCAAACAGGGCACCAGGAGACTATCCCACACCTGGGTCAGAGGTCCCACACCCACGGAGCTCTCTGGCTAAGCAGCAGCACAGCAGTTCAGACTCCACCGGGCAAGCAGCACAGGTTAGGGGAGGGGCGCCTGCCCATTGCTGAGGCTGGGTGGAACAAAGCTGCTGGGAAGTCTAACTGGGTGGAGCTCACAGCTCAAGGAAACCTGGCTCTGTCTCTTGCAGACTCCACCCCTGGGGGACAGGCACAGCCAGCAACAACAAACCAAAAGCAGCAGAAACTCTGTGACTAAACGGCCTTGGTCTACAGCTTTGAAGAGAGCAGTGGATCTCCCAACACGGAGGGGTTACTGGAGGATCTGAGAAGTGGGACAGGACTCTGCTCAAGTGGGTCCGGGACCCCCTGAGTAGCTCACTGGGAGACATCCCACCAGGGGGTCTGATATCTCACGTTCAGGGTGGGAGGCCACCTCCTGAGGGAAGCCCAAAGCAAGAATCAGACAGGTACACTCGCTGTCTAGAAGATTTCTAATTCTGCAGCCCTGCCAAGCTGATACTCCAGGAAAACAGGGTCTGAGGACCCAAGCAATTCCAACAGACTCCAGCTGAGGGTCCCGACTGTTAGAAGGAAAACTATCAAACAGGAAGGACACTCTAATATTCAACAAAACCCCATCAGTACATCACCATCATCAAAGACTTCAGAGGCAGATAAAACCTACAAAGATGGGGAAAAAGCAGGGTGAAAGCTGGAATTCAAAAAATAAGATGATCTCCCCCTGGCAAAGGAGCAGCTCATCAGCTTAGCAAACGGATCAAAGCTGGACGGAGAATGACTTTTGATCTAGACAGAGAGAAGAAGGCTTCAGTCCATCACTTTTCAGAGCTAAAGGAGGAATTACTTAATTGGAAGCTAAAGAAAAGAAAACTAAAATCTTGCAAAGGTAGAAGAAATTGGATGGCTAGAGTAATTAATGCAGAGAAGGGTCATAAACGAAATACAGAAAGAGATGGAAAAACTATGACACGAAAATACACGCGGACAAATGCACAAGCTTCAGTAAATCAATTCATCAACTGAAGAAAGAGTATCAAATGGATTGAGGAATCAAATGAATGAAATGAAGGAAGAGAACCAAAAGAACAAAGAAGAAAAGAAACGAACAAAGCCTGCAAGAAGTTAAGGGGATTATGTGAAAGACCAAATCATGCCTATCAGGCCTGGAAAGTGAGGGGGAAAATGGAACCAAGTTAAAACACTCAGGATATCATCCAGGGAACTTCCTGAATCAGTAGGGCAGGCCAACATTCAAACTACAGGAAATACAGAGAATGCCATGATTCTATAGAGTAACCCAAGACACACAGCACTGCCAGATTCACCACAAAGTTGAAAATGAAGGAAATCTATGCTTAGAGAGTGTCAAGTTACCCATGGGGTGTAGCCCATCAGACTTACATGCAGCAGATTTCTCAGCAGAAACTCTACAAGCCAGAAGAGTGGGGGCCAATATTCAACATTCTTAAAGAAAAGAATTTTAAACCCAGAATTTCATATCCAGCCAAACTAAGTTTCATAAGTGAAGGAGAAATAAATCCTTGCAGATAAGTATAAATGCTTAGAGATTTTGTCACCACTTGAAAGGCCTGCCCTTATGAGACCAGCGAAGTACTAACATGGAACAACCGTACCAGCCATTGCAAAACATGCCAAAATGGAAGACCATCGAGGCTAGGGAAGAAACTGCATCAACTAATCTATACTATAACCAGTTGAAGACAGTAATGGTAGGATCAGTTCACATAACAATCTTAACCCTAAATGTAAATGGACCAATGTCTGAATGAAAGACAGACTGGCAAACTGGATAAAGAGTCAAGACCTTCAGTCTGCTGTATTCAGGAGACTCATCTGCACATGGAGACACATAGCTCAAATAAAGGATGGATAGATGTACTACAAATGGAGGAACAAAAAAAAGTAGGTTAACCTAGTCTTGATAAAACAGACTTTTAACCACCAAAGATCAAAGAGACAAAGAAGGCTGATACATAATGGTAAAGGACTAAAATTCAACAGGAAGAGAGCTAACTATCCTAAATATATGCAATCAATACATAGAGCACACCAGATTCAGTAAAGTAAGTCCTTAGAAACTTATTAAAAGAGACTTTAGACCTATACAATAATAATGGGAGACTTCAACACTCCACTGCCAACATTAGACAGATCAACGTAGAAAGTTAACAAGGATATCCAGGAATGAACTCATCTCTGCAAGACCTAATAGACATCGAACTCACCCTAAATCAACAGACATACATTCTTCAGCACCAATATCAAGATTTCACCCAAAATTGGACCACGCACTAAAGCGCAAAAGCACTCTCAGCAAAATGTACAAGAACAGAAATTATAACAAACTGTCTCTCTCAGACCACAGAAAAAGTAATCAAATCAGAACTCATGTAGGACTAAGAAACCCAACTCAAAACTGCTCAACCATACGGAAACTGAACAACCCTGCTCCTGAATGGACTACTGGGTACATAACGAAATGAAGGGTATAGCTAGTATGTTCTTGAAAACCAATGAGAACAAAAGATACAACATACTAGAATCTCTGGGACACATTTTAAAGCGCAGTGTGTAGAGGGAAATTTATACACTAAATGCAACATGTGAGAAAGTGCAGGAAAGATCTAAAATCGGACAATCAACATCACAATTAAAAGAACTAGAGAAGCAAGAGCAAACACATTCGAAAAGCTAGCAGAAGTGTAAGAAATGAATCAAGACAGAGCAGAACTGAAGGGAGAGGAGGACACATAGAAACCTCCAAAAATCGAATGGAACCAGGATAGTTTTGAAAAGATCAACAAAATCTGATAGAGACCAAGCAAGACTACTAAACAGTGCTATATAGGTAAATCAAATTGAAGTGCAATTAAAAACAGATAAAGGACATCACCACACCGCACAGAAATACAAACTACCACTGTAGAGAATACTTTACAAACACTTCTGGACGCGAATAAACTGGAAAATCTAGGAAGAAATGGATAATTTCCTTGATAATTACACTCTTCAAGATCAAACCAGGAAGAAGTTGAATCCCCTGAAAGTCAGGACTAAATAGCAGGCTCTTGAAATTGAGGCACAATTACTAGCCTACCAACCAAAAAAAAGTCCAGGACCAGATGGATTCACAGCCACTCCTACCAGAGGTATGAAGGAGGAGTTGGTACCATTCCTTCTTGAACTATTCCAATCATTAGAAAAGAGGGAATCCTCCAACCCTATTTTACAGAGGCCAACATCATCCTCTGATACCAAGCCTGGCAGAGACACAACAAAAAAAGAGAATTTGTGACCAATATCCTCGATGAACACGATGCAAAATCCTCAATAAAATACTGGCAAACCGATTCAGCAAACACATCAAAAGCTTATCCCAGGCTCGGCTGCGGGTCAAGCCTGTAACCAGCACTGGGAGGTCGAGGCGGTGGATCACGCAGGTCAGGAGATCTAGACCATCCGGGCTAACATGCGGAAACCCCGCCTCTACTAAAATACAAAAAACTAGCCGGACGGTGGCGGCGCTCGTAGTCCCAGCTACCGAGGCTGAGGTGAGGAGAACAAGCGGAACTGGGAGGCGGAGTTTGCAGTGAGCCGATCACGCCACTGCACTCCAGCCTGGGTGACAGCGCCAGACCCGCCTCAAAAAAAAAGGCCATCCACCATGATCAAGTGGGCTTCATCCCTCGATGCAAGGCTGGTTCAACATTCGCGAAATCAATAAACATAATCCAGCATATAACAGAAATCCAAAGACAAGAACCAGTTACGATTATTCAATAGATGAAAAGGGCTGGACAAAATTCACAACAGCCCTTCATGCTAAAACGCCAATACCTGTATGACATGAACGCATCTCAAAAATAATAAGAGCTATTTATGACAAACCCACAGCCAATATCATATTGAATGGGTAAAATTGAAAATTCTTTGAAAATCAAGAAGATAGGATGTTCTCTCTCACCACCCTATCTAACATAGTGTTGGAAGTTCTGGCTGTGGGCAATCAGGGTAAAGAGAAAGAAATAGTGTATTCGAAAAGTTAGAAAAAGAAGAAGTCAAATTGTCCCTTTGCAGATGACATAGATTGGCGCATTTAGAAACCCCATTGTCTCAGCCCAAAATTCCTTCTTAAGCTGATAAGCAATCTCAGCAAAGTCTCAGATACAAAAATGAATGCAAAAATCACAAGCATTCTATAACGAAGTAACAGTCAAACAGAGAGCCAAATCAGAATGAATCATTCCATAAATTTGCTTCAAAGAGAATAAAATACCCAGGGAATCCAACTTGCCAGGCATGTAAAAGGACCTCTTCTGGCGGAGAACTACAAACCACTGCTCAGTGAAATAAAAAGAGGACACAAACAAATGGGAAGAACATACCATGCTCTCATGGATAGAAGAATCAATATCGTGAAAATGGCCATACTGCCCAAGGTTAGCTGAGAGATTCAATGCATCCCGACATCATACCAATGAGTTTTCCACAGGAATTGGAAAAACTGCTTAAAGTTCATTATATGGAACCAAAAGAGCCCGATTCCCAAGCATACAACTCAAGTCAAAAGAATTAAAGCTGAGGCATCACGCTACCTGAGGACTTCAAACTATACTCAAGGCTACAGTAACTCGAAACAGCAGATGGTAATCGGTACCAAAACAGAGATATAGACCAATGGAACAGAAAACAGAGTCCTCAGAAATAATACCACACATCTAACAGCCATCTGATCTTGACAAAACCTGAGAGGAAACAAGAAATGGGGAAAGGATTCCCTATTTAATAAAATTGGTGTTGGGAAATTACGAAGTAGGAAAGCTGAACTGGATCCTTTTCCTTACCCTTATAATTAATTCAAGAGGATTAGAGACTTAAATGTTAGACCTGTAATACCGCTAAAATCTAGAGGAAAACCTAGGTAGTAAATTATTCAGACATAGGCATGGGCAAAGACTTCATGTCTAAAAACACCAAAAGCAACAGCAACAAAAGCCAAATGCTGACAAATGGGATCTTAATTAACTAAAGAGTCATGCACAGCAAAAGAAACTACCATCAGAGTGAACAGCAACCTGGCTGGTGAATGGGGAGTACCCTTGCAATCTACTATCTGACAAAGGCTAATATCCAGAACCCAATAAGAACTCAAACAAATTTGAAGGAAAAACAAACAACCCCATCAAAAGTGGGCAAAGGATATGAACAGACATTTCTAAAAGAAAGACATTCATACAAGTCAACAGATTAATACGAAAAAAATGCTCATCATCACTGGCCACTGTAGAGAAATGCAAATCAAAACCACAATGAGATACCATCTCACACCAAAGAATGACATCATTAAAGTCAGGAAACAACAGATGCTGGAGAGGATGTGGGAGAAATAGGAACACTTTTTGGTTAATTGTTGGTGGGATTGTAAACTAGTTCAACCATTATGGAAAAGAGGGTATCTTCATGATCTAGAACTAGATGTACCATATGACCCAGTCGTTCCATTGGCTGGGTATATACCCAAAGGATTATAAATTATGCTGCCATAAAGACACATGCAATAATGCATAAGCTTATTGCAGTTTTATTCCAAGGAAGAGTAAAAGACTTGGAATCAAACTCCAAAATGTCCATCAAGACAGATTGGGATTAAGAAAAATGTGGCACACATACACCATGGAATAGCCATGTGAGCCATAAAAGGATGAGCTTGTGTCCTTGAGGAGGATGCAGCTGGAAACCCATCATTCAAGCAACCATCACAGAAATAGAAACCAACACCGCAGATGTCTTCACCATAGGTGGGAACTGAACAATGAGATCACTCTGACCCAGGAAGGGGAACACCACACACCGGGCCTATCATGGGGAGGGGGAGGGGAGGGAGGGATTAAAATTGGGAGTTATACTCTGATGTAAAGACGAGTTGATGGTGGCACAGCAACATGGCACAAGTATACATATGTAACAAACCCACGCTATGCACATGTACCCCACAACTTAAAGTATAATAATAAATAAATTTTAAATTAAAAAAAAATAATAAAAAAATAAAAAATAAAAATAAATAAAAATAAAAAATAAAACTATAAAATTCTTAGAGGCAGATCTTAGGGAGCAGCCTGATGATGATAGCATCTGAAGATCTGAATTAGTAATGGTTTCAGATATGACAATTCCAAAAGCACAAGCAACACATAGGCAATAATCACATGAAAAAATGTTCAACATCAATAGTCATTAAGAGAATGCAAATCAAAACCACAGTGAGATAATGCTTCAAACCCACTAGGATTGCAATAATGAAAAAGGCAGACAATAACAAATTTTGGTGAGGATCTGGGGAAATTAGAACACTGATACATTGCTGGCAAATTTTTTAAATGGTACAGTTGCTGTGAAAAAGAGTTTAGCAGTTACTCAAAATGTTAAACATGGAGTTACTATATGATCCAGCAGTTCCACTGATATCTAAATCTCCAAGAGAACTGAAAATATATGTCCACATAAAGCTTGTACATGAATGTTCATTAGCAGCATTATTCAAAATAGCCAAATGCAGCCATAAAAAAGAATAAAATCACACATTTGCAACAACACAGATGCAGCTGGAGGACATTATCCTAAGCAAATTAACAGAGAAACAGAAAACCAAATACTGCATGCTCTCACTTATAAGTGTGAGCTAAACACTGGGTACACATGACCCCAAAGATGGGAACAATAAACAATGGGAATTTCAAAAGGGGGAGTGAGGGAAGACAGAAGGGTTGAAAACCTACCTATCGGGTACTATGTCCACTACTTGAGTGAACATTAGAAGCCCAAACCTTGGCATCATGCAATATATACACCCATGTAAGAAACCTGTACATGTACCCCCTGAATCTAAAATAAAAGTAAAAAAAAAAATTTCAGAAACCCTGAGCTAAGGCTGGATCCAGAAAATTGTGTCTATTACATGTACACAGAATGTATACACATCTTTCTTATCTCCTCCCCAAAAGAAATAGATCAATGGCTATCAGTACTTATTAATTAAACTGGGGGTCATTATAAGTTCAACAGAATCAACTGTCTTCCACAGAAATGGAATCTTTCAAAATCTGAGATACAATGAGACATTTTAAAATGAAATCTATTAATTTAGTATAGCTCTCCTGCTTTGTGATTTTCCTGTATCAATGTCACTTGGCATTTTTTTAAGCTTTAAAATATTTTCCTGTAATTTTTGCATTTATACAATAAAAATAAATTTCATCTTCTCACATTAAAAAAATTAGCCAAAAAATAAAAGCAATTTGAAAGTCCATCAACTGGTGAATGGATACACAAAATGGAGAATATTATTCAGCCATAAAAAGGAATAAAATACGAGGCAGGCAGATCACCTGAGGTCAGGATTTCAAGACCAGCCTGACCAACATGGTGAACCCCATCTCTACTAAAAATACAAAAATTAGCTGGACGTGGTGGTGCACACCTGTAATCCCAGCTTCTTGGAAGGCTGAGGCAGGAGAATCGCTTGAACCTGGGAGGCGGAGGTTGCAGTGAGCTGAGATCACACCATTGCACTCCAGCCTGGGCAACAAGAGCAAAATTCTGTCTCAAAAAAAAAAAAACAAAAAACAAAAGAATAAAATAATGATACATGCTATAACATGAATGAATCTTGAAAGCGTTATGCTAAGTTAAAGAAGCCGGGGCCGAGCGCGGTGGCTCATGCCTGCAATCCCAGCACTTTAGGAGGCCAAGGCACAAGGATCATTTGAGCTCAGGAGTTCAAGACCAGCCTGGCCAACATGGCAAAACCCTGTCTCTACCAGAAATGCAACAAATTAGCCAGGTGTAGTGGCATATGCCTATTGTCCCAGCTCCTCAGGAGGCTGAGGTGGGAGGATTGCTTGGGCTCAGGAGGCAGTGGTTGCAGTGAGTTGAGATTGTGCCACTGCACTCCAGCCTGGGTGACAGAGTGAGACGTCATCTTGGGGAAAAAAAAAAAAAAGCCAAACACAAAAGGCTACATATTGTACATATTGTATGGTTCCATTTATATGAAATGTCCAGAATAGGCAAATCCATAGAGACAGAAAGTAGATTCATGGTTGCCAAGGGCTGGAGGGAAGGGTGATGGAGAGTGACTATTGATGGGTAGAGGATTTCTTTGGGGAGTGATGAGAATGTTCTAAAATTGATGTGACAATGGTTGCATAAACTCTATTAATATCTAACAACCATTGAATTGTATTCTTTTCTGGTGATACTCTTACTATGCATTTTCTTATTTTTAAAAATTGTGGCAAAATACACATACGATTTACCATCATAACCATTTTTAAGTGCACAGTTCAGTGGCATTAAATACATTCACAATGTGTACAACCATCATCAGAACTCTTCAAATTGCAAAGCTGAAACTCTGTACCTATTAAATGATAACTCCCTATTTTCCCTCTCCCCAGCCCTGGCCAACCATTCTATTTTCTGTATCTGTGAATCTGACTACTCCAGGTACCTCATATAAGTGGAATTATGCAGTATTTGATCTTTTATGCTTGACTTATTTCACTTAGCAGTATGTCCTCATGGTTCACCCATGCTGTAACATGTGTCACAATTTTCTTCCTTTTTAAGGCTGGATAATATTCCATTGTATGCATATACCAAATTTCATTTACCCATTCATTCTTCAATGGTTGCTTGTACTGTTGGGCTATTGTGAATGATGCTGTTATGAACATGAGTGTATAAATATCTATTTGAGTCCCTGCTTTCAATTCTTTTTTTGTTTGTTTGTTTCAGATGGAGCCTCTCTCTGTCACCCAGGCTAGAGTGCAGTGGTGTGATCTCAGATCACGGCAACCTCCACCTCCTGGATTCAAGCAATTCTCCTGCCTCAGCCTCCCAAGTAGCAGGGATTACAGGTATGCACCACCACATCCAGCTAATTTTTGTATTCTTAGTAGAGATGGGGTTTCACCATGTTGGTCAGGCTGGTCCCGAATTCCTGACCTCAAGTGATCCACCTGCCTTGGCCTCCCAAATTGCTGGGATTAGAGGCGTGAGCCACTGTGCCCAGGCTCTGCTTTCATTTCTTTGGGGTAAACATCCAGAAGTGGAATTGCTAGATCATATGGCCCTTTTTACCTTTTAGAAGAACTGTCATGCTGTTGTCCATAACAGCTGTACCATTTTATTATTTATTTATTTATTTATTTTTTGAGATGGAGTCCTGCTCTGTCACCCAGACTGGAGTGCAGTGGTGTGATCTCAGCTCACTGCCACCTCCGCCTCCTGAGTTCAAGCGATTCTCATGCCTCAGCCTCCGAAGTAGCTGGGATTACAGGCACCTGCCACCATGCCTGGCTAATTGTTTTTTGTATTTTTACTGGAGACAGGGTTTCATCATATTGGCCAGGCTCGTCTCGAATTCCTGACCTCAGGTGATCCACCCACGTCGGCCCCACAAAGTGCTGGGATTACAGGTGTGAGCTACTGTGCCCAGTCGCAGCTGTACCATTCTACATTAAATCGCTTTAAAAGGGTGATTTTTGGCCTGGCGCAGTGGTTCATGCCTGTAATCCCACCACTTTGAGAAGCTGAGGCAGATGGATCACTTGAGGCCAGGAGTTTGAGACCAGACTGGCCAACATGGCGAAACCCCATCTCTACTAAAAATACAAAAATTAGCCGGGCATAATGGCACATGCCTATAGTCCCAGCTACTCAGGAGACTGAGGTACAAAGAATCACTTGAAACTGGAAGGTGGAGATTGCAGTGAGCTGAGATTGTGCCACTGCACTCCAGCCTGGGCAACACAGCAAGAACCTGTCTTCAAAAAAAAATTAAAATAAATAAATACCTACATAAATAAAAGAGTGAATTTTATATATGAGTTACATTTCAATTAAACTGTTATTTAAAAAAAAAAAAAAACATGAGGAGCATCAACCTTCAGGGAGCTTCTGATCTAGCAGTGGAAAGAGGAGTTCACAAATATCTATTCCATATGGTAAAGTAAATGATGTGAAAAGTTCAAATTTCTTTGATTCAAAGGGAAAAAACTATATTCAGTTGGATGAATCAAGAAAAGCTTCAAGGCAAAGACATTTGAAATGGACCTTAAAGGCAGATTAGACTGTAATAGGTAAAATTCAGGATGTTGAACCATCCAGGTCGAGGAAGGGAGAAACATAGGGAGAAATATTTTAAGCAAAGGCAAGAAAAAAATGGAAAATGAAGAAAAATTATTTGATGAAAAATATGTTATTGTTTGTTTCCAACACTAATTCATTTTCCTCCTGGCACACAGAAGACTGTACTTTCTAGATTCCTGGCATCCTGTTAGGGCCTGTAACTGTGATCAATGAAATATTATGGTGGTGATTGGGGGCAATGTGGGTTCTCAGACTGGCTCCTAAAATCTCCCACAAGACCCTCCATAGATACGCGGATGTAGAGAATGCAGAGAATGACTCCAAGGCCTTGAGGAAGGCCTAAAGTAGGTGATGGGGTAAACTGTGGCCTATAGGTCAAACCCTGCCCACTGCTGATTTTTACACTGCCTGCAGACAAAAACACGTTTTTACATTTTTAAATAAAAAACTTAAAAAGCACCGTTTTGTGACACATGAAAAATTTTTTCACATTCAAAATTCAGTGTCCATAAATAAAATTTTATTGGAATACCAGGCTAATTTGTTTCCATATTGTCTATGGCTGGGTTTTTGTTTTGTTTTGTATTTTGTTTTAGAGATAGGGTCTTGCTCTGTTGCCCAGGATGGAGTACAGTGGTGGCATCATGGCTTACTGCAGCCTCTATGTCCTGGGTTCAAGTGATCTTCCTGCCTCGACCTCCCTAGTGGCTGCAACTGAGGCCTGTGCCACCACGCCCGGCTCTATGGCTGTTTTAGTGCACAATGGTAGACTTGGGTAGTTGCAACAGAGACTGTATGGCCCACAAAGCTTAAAATATTTACCATCTGGAACTTTACAGAAAAATCTTGCTGACCCTTATCATGGAGAATGGCAGAGCCACTAGTGGGAAAAAACCCTGGTCCTAGAATGACCTTATGGAATAAGCATTAAATAAATACTTATTGTGTTAAGCTACTGAGATCGCTGGGTTACCTGTTACAGCAGCAGATGATCTGTTGCCTAACCAGTCCACTGTGGATAAAAAAGCTTTGTGAAAGCCACTTATATATTACTCCTCTATACTTTGTATTTACTAGCATGGAGGATTGGTTTTGAAGATAGGATGTATCAGTCATCAGAAATCACTGATTTAGTCTATCCAGAACATATTTATTTAATTTCCAAGTGTATTAAATTACTCAATACTATATAATAAATATATTAAATTATTAAGGACACAGTTTTCCAAATTTATTAACCCCCTGCACTTCTCCTAAGAACAAGCAGGCTGAATAACTCTCACTTGTATAGCAACTTATATCCTAAACTTTAGCTTTGATAAACTTTTTCTACATTAAAAGATAGAATGTGGGGTTCAAAACTCTGCTAGTTTTGAACCTAGCTCCTAGCTATTAGTTTCAAGCTTCATATAGTTCTCTAATTTTGCCTCACAGATGCATATAGACAGGGACAAGGAGTCCTGCTCCCCTGCCAAATTACTGCATTTGACTGCCATGGAATTGAATTTGATCAGGAACCTCTTCTACTCAGAGAAGTAAATACCAAATAAGGATGTTTTAAATGCTAGTTTTGCAGTTTCTTATCAACTACATTCCCCTGTCCTGACAGGCCTGGGAGCCCACGTGTGGTGTGAGAATGTGAACTTGCAGGGTTACCAATTGGAACTGCATCTCCTGCGGGGCTGAGAAGCCTGGGCCTGGGCTCATGGAAACAACAAACAACTGGGATCATCAGGGTGAGGATTTTGTGGGGAGCACAATGGAAGGGCAATCAATCACAGAGTTTGGAGACTTTGGCCTGAGAGTGGATGAAATGATAACTCCTAAAATTAAAGCTGAATAAGAAGAAAATAAAGATAAGGGGAGCTGATCAAGTAATGGATGTAGTTGAAATAACCCATTAAGAAAGATATAAGGAAAGATATGAGGTATTGGTAGTGTGTGGGGTTTCAGATTTTAGAAGTAGAGAAATATTCAGGGTAATGACAAGACCTGTAGAGAAGCAATGAGTGTGGAATGTGGAAGTGAGGTGAGGCGAATGTCCCTGAGTCTAAGGAGGCAAAAAACTCAGATGCTACAAGCAGGGAATGATTGTCCATAGAGACAATGAGGACAACCAGGATGGCAGCAGGGTTTGGGCCAAAGTGGGTAGCTGTGAGCCAGGAACTAAAGTTTTCAGCAAATGGAGGGGGAGCCATGACAGTAATGAAAAGGGATAGAATGACAAGACCACAGGGCAGGACCACAAAGGACAGTGTCCCATAAAGTGCAATGGTCTGAGAAGTGACCCAGAGGCCCATGGAGTGTGGGAGAAGTGGCAGCATTCCCTGGAGAGGGCAGCAGATGCAGGTCCTCAGGGTAAGCCGGGTTTCAGTCAGGAAGCAGAGGAGGGTCATGGAGTCTTTCAGAGGACACGAGGGAGCAGTAGAAAGCTGCATCACGAAGATGAAATGCAGGGTAGTGTGGCAATACACACGAAGAGGGCAGAAACATCCAGATCCTCTTACTTTATTTCTATCTATGTGTCTTTAATATATTTAGTACGCCCTTTCCAATATTTTTCAAAACAATGTGGATATCGTTTTTAAAAAATACTTCAAACTTTTAAACATTATATGCCAGAAACAAACCTGAAGGCTTTTTAAAGAAAGGCTCACAACAAAATTGGGAAATTCTCCCAAACAATGGTTGACAAACACAATACTGATGCACTTACCAGCTTGCTATTATTTGCATTAATTATTCTTGGCTTAAAGGAATTGAAGGGAGAAGAAAGAGGTAAGTGCACAACAACTAGAAATAAATATTGGCATTGCTGAAATATTTAATAGTACAAAAAGAGGAACAATCATAGTTCTTTGTCACTCTACTTACCCATCTTCTTAAAAAATCACAAGTGAGGCTGGACACAAAGGCTCATGCCTGTAATTCCAGCACTTTGGAAGGCCAAGGTGGGCGGATCACCTGAGGTTGGGGGTTCAAGACCAGACTGGACAACATGGTGAAACCCTGTCTCTACCAAAAATACAAAAATCAGCCAGGCTTGGTGGCACAGCACTTGTAATTCCAGCTACCCGGGAGGCTGAAGCACGAGAATTGCTGGCACCTGGGAGGTGGAGGTTGCAGTGAGCTGAGATTGCGCCACTGCACTCCAGCCTGGGTGACAGAACGAAACTCCATTTAAAAAAAAAAAAAAAGGCCGGGCGTGGTGGCTCAAGCCTGTAATCCCAGCACTTTGGGAGGCCGAGATGGGCGGATCACGAGGTCAGGAGATCGAGACCATGCTGGCTAACACGGTGAAACCCCGTCTCTACTAAAAAAAATACCAAAAAAAAACTAGCCAGGCGAGGTAGCGGGTGCCTGTAGTCCCAGCTACTCAGGAGGCTGAGGCAGGAGAATGGCGTAAACCCGGCAGGCGGAGCTTGCAGTGAGCTGAGATCCGGCCACTGCACTCCAGCCTGGGCGACAGAGCGAGACTCCGTCTCAAAAAAAAAAAAAAAAAAAAAAATCACAGATGAACCAAGGATAGACCTCAACAGAGTCAGAGCTGAAAAGAACACAATGTATTTATATTAAAGACAGATTCTTTGATACCAAAGCTGAATTGAGACAACAAGCAGACTGAGAAAATGTGGAGTGAGATCTCTGCCTCCAAGTTGGGTTGGTGCTAGACCAGGGGTCCCCAACCTCTGGCTGTGGACCGGTACCGGTCCGTGATCTGTCAGCAGAGCAGGAGGTGAGCAGCAGGCCAGGGAGCATGTCAGCCTTGACCTCCGCTTCCTGTCAGATCAGTGATGGTATTAGATTCTCACAGGAGTGCGACCCCTATTGTGAACTGCGCATGCGAGGGATCTGGGTTGCACATGGGAGGGATCTGGGTTGCGCACGCGAGGGATCTAGGTTGCGCATGCGAGGCATCCAGGCTGCGGCTCCTTCTGAGAACTTAATGCCTGATGATCTGAGGTGGAACGGTTTCATCCCAAAACCATGACCCCCGAGTCCGTGGAAAAATTGTATTCCGTGAAACTGGTCCCTGGTGCCAAAAAGGTTGGAGACCACTGTGCTAAAGAGCTGGGCAAGGGTTAAGAAAGTTGATGCTTTTACACTAAAAGGCAAATATCATATGTTCTCACTCATATGTGGGAGCTTAAAATGTAGATCTCATAATGATACAGAGTAGATTGCTGGTTGCCAAAAGCCAGGAAGGGGAGGGGGGGAAGGGAGATGAAGGGGGAAAAAAAGGATATAAATGTATTTATTACCACTGAACTGTATACTTACAAATCGTAAAGATGGTTTAAAAAAAAAAGAAAAAAGAAAGAAAAATCAGAATAAGGGCTATAGACTAAATAATAGTTTTTTATATTAATTGCCATGTTTTTTAAGATAAATTATACTGTGGTCATGTAAGAGAATATTTAGTTTTAGGAAATACACATAAGTCTTTAACTTATTCTTAGAGTTCAGAAAAGAGAGAGGGAAATAAAACAAATATAGTAAAATGTTAACATTTGGAGGATCTGGATTAAAAGTATGTGATAATTTTTTGTACTATTATAACTTTCTTGCATGTCTTTAATTATGATTAAAAAAACTTAAATGTAAGAAAAAAAGGAAAGGAAGAAAGTTGATGCCTTTAGTAAACTATGGACCCTCTCCCCAGAAGATTGTACCTGAGCTGGTGCAAAGAATGTTTCACTTGCCATCTCAAGGGATTTAAAAATCTACCAAAGACCATTCTTGAGCCGAGACTAAGAGCAAGTGAAGCTTAGGAAGGTGGCCCAGAGAAGCCAATCAGGCAGCTAGCTTCTGAGGAAAGAAGATATTTTGTTTGGGAAAATTCCAGAGGGAAAAAAGTAGGGAAGTCATGGTTTCAGGGTTTAGATGGATTTGAGGATAGTGGTTTTGAACGGGAGAAGTGAATGGCTCAGGGGCCGGAAAGACAGAGACTTCATGACAAATACCTAGCTATGAGAGCGACAGGCCACACCTTGAAATGTGGTACAAATCATCATCAGGAAATCCAGGAATGAGAGATTCATACAGGGAAGAGGTAGCACAGAATAAAAAATGCCAGGCCAGGAATGGTGGCTCACACCTGTAATCTCAGAACTTTGGGACACTGAGGCAGGTGGATCACTTAAGGCCAGGAGTTCGAGACCAGCCTGACCAACATGGCGAAGCCCTGTCTCTAGTAAAAATACAAAAATTAGCTGGGCATGGTGGCAGTAGTCACAGCTACTCAGGAGGCTGAGGAAAGAGAATCACTTGAACCCGGGAGGTGGAGGTTGCAGTGAGCCGAGATCACGCCACTGCACTCCTGCCTGGGTGACAGAGCAAGACTCTGTCTCAAAGAAAAAAAGAATAAAACATTCCTAGTCTGAGTCAGATCTAGGGTCCGACTTTCACCTTACTCGTGTTTAGCTCACTGTTGAGAAGGCTGGCGTCTCTAGGCCTCTTAGGTTAAAGAAGAGAGCTCATGTGGCGGTGTGAGAATTAGCTTAGCTAACACAAGTAATGTGTCTTATGTGAAACCTAGCATCTGGTGGCCCTAAGCAAATGGTAGCACATTACATGAGCGGATTTGGAGGAGTCCATTCATTACCCCATGCTCTTACCAACAACACCAACTGAGGAGACGGGCTGTGCTGATGCTGTTTTCCATGATGCTCCGGAGGGAGTTGACCACTTATTTGCTTTCCTTTCAGCAAAGAAAGCATATTGCAGGGCTCTAGCCTGCCCTGATTGAAAAAGATATAGAAACAGCTCCTCCTCCTTCTTGATGCCCACTTCATAGGGATACTGCACAGCAGCCTGGACTGCACGGACACAAGCCTCCTGAGCAAGACACCCAGGGTGCTGCTTCTGCATCTTCAAGAGGACCTCACTAAAAATGGTGTCCATGTTGGGCAAGCTCTGAATTGGCTTGTTGCAGAGTCTACGGGATTCTAGCGGTTGATCTGAAAGGAATAAGAATGATCAGAGCTTTGGAAATGGTACTTGTACAAAGGAAATATGAAAATATAATAATAACATTAACCTATTCAAATTCAAAGCACAAACTAAAGGCTATTCATTAAGATATTTCATGTACACTAAACCTATGTACACTAACATCTCTGATATTTTTACAACATAGTCTTATAAGATAGAATTTAGTAGATTCAAAGCAATTTTAGATTACCTAGTTTAGGCATAAAAGTTGTATTTTCTTTTTAATCTAAGACCAAGACCATTTTATAATAGATTAATTATTAATTTAATTAATCAATCAATTTAATCAATAGATTAAATATTAATTATAATAGATTAAATATTAATCTGTCCAAGGAAAACAGTTCTGAGTTAATATTTTATTTATTAATTTTTAAAAATAATTTCAGCTTTTATTTTAGATTGAGGGCATACATATGCAGGTTTTTTACATGGGTATATCACACAATGCTGAGGCTTGGGATATGAATACTCCCGTCACCCCAGTAGTGAGCATACTACCCAAAAGTTGGTTTTTCAACCTTTGCTGCCCTCCCTCCCTTCCCTGTAGTAGAGTCCCTAGTGTCTATTGTTGAGTGAATATTTTAGATTCAAAATAGCCTTAACTCCATTCCTAATAGTAACAAAAACCAGAAAAGGAGACAGTGTGATATTGATGCAAGGATAGGCATACATATCAATGGAAGAGAATTGAGAGTTCACAAATGAATTCTTACAATTATAGCCAATGCTTTTCAATACAGGTGCCCAAACAATTCAATGGAAGAAAGGAGAGTCTCTCTTTTTTTTTTAATTCACATTCAGAATGTTTATCTTAAAGAATCGGAGGAACATTAATAATAGAAAATCCATATGGAAATATTCACAATCTGCTCATTGAGAAATGGGAAAACAACTTCCCTGCCTTACTGCCAACCTGCTGTTTGAGGAGCCAGAAGTTGACGTGAAGTTGGAAGGTCACCTTTTCCAGCTAAACCCCACTGAATAGCTGTGTGCATTTTTATTCAAAGGCTCCACGACCAGAGGGAGCAGAACTGAGAACCAAAATACTGTTATTGGCAAGGGTTTGGCTCAAGGGTCTGAGATGTGTAAGCACCAAGAAGGGATAGGGAGATTGAGCAACATATGAAAAGGGGGGCTGTAGGAACAAGCACAGAGAAAGTAAGTCAACAATAAACTACTTCCACCCAGAGCAAAGTGACTGTGCATATACATCCACACTCTCAAGTGTGGGCTACACTGCACGCTGACTCATACTATCTCAAACGTGGTTTATTGGAAAGATTCTAGTCCCCTAAGGGCACTCAGCATAGGAGCACAGTGACATGGTAACAGACATACATAAGCATACTGTTACCCTAAAGCAACAACACACTTTAGATCATAATCGTTCAGAAAAAAATCCTAGAAAGGAGCGTCTTTCAACAAATGGTGGTGGGATAATTGGATATCCACACGCCAAAAACAATCAAACAAAAAAACAAAACTTAGGTCCTTACCTAGCACCATATATAAAAAGCAACTGAAAATGGATCACAAATCTAAATTGAAGAACTAATACTATAAAAATTCCTAGAAGAAAATACAAAAAATTTTTCAGGACCTTGGGGTTAGGCAAAGTATTCTTAGATATAACACCAAAAGTGTGACATATAAAAGAAACAAGAAATCAGACTTCATAAAAATTGAAGACTTTTGTTCTTCAAAGGATATCAATCAGAAAATGAAATGACAGCTGGGTGCAGTGGCTCACGCCTGTAATCCTAGCACTTTGGGAGGCCAAGGTGGGTGGATTGCCTGAGCTCAGGAGTTCGAGACCAGCCTGGGCAACACGGTGAAACACCATCTCTACTAAAACACAAAAAATTAGCCGGACATGGTGATGTGCGCCTGTAATCCCAGCTACTCGGGAGCCTGAGGCAGGAGAATTGCTAGAATCTGGTGGGACGGAGGCTGTAGTGAGCTAAGATCACACCATTGCACTCCAGCCTGGGTGACAGAGTGAGACTCCGTCTCTAAAAAAAAAAGAAGAAGAAAAAAAAAAGAAAGAAATGATAAGCCATAAACTAGGAGAAAATATTTGTGTGGTAGTCAGAATAACACCCCCACAAATGTTCATGTCTTAATTCCCAGAATCTGTGAATGTATTACCTCACATGGTAAAGGGATGTATCGGTGAGATTAAGATTAAAGACCTTGGCTGGGCGCAGTAGCCCACGCCTGTAATTCCAGTACTCTGGGAGGCCGAGAGCTCAGGAGGTCGAGACCAACCTGGGCAATGTGGTGAAACTCTGTCTCTACCCAAAATACAAAAAATTAGCTGGGCACGGTGGCACACCCCTGTGGTCCCAGCTACTCTGGGGGCTGAAATGGGAGAATTGTTTGAGCCTGACAGGTGGCAGTGAGTGAGCCAAGGTTGTGCCACTGCACTGCAGTCTGGGTGACAGAGTGAGACCCCATCTCAAAAAAAAAACAAAAAAAATCAAACCTTGAGATGGGGAATATTACCCTGTATTATCTGAGTGAGTGCCATCTAATCATATGAGTCATTAAAAGCAGAGAATCTTTCCTGACTGTGGTGAGGGGGATTCAACAAGGAAGAAGGGTTAGAGAAATGCAACATGCAAAGGACTTGACCTGTTAGCACTGATGTAGCTTTGAATATGAGGAAAGGAGAGCAAGAACTAAAGAATGCAGTATTCTCTAGAAGCTGGGATTGACCTTTGGTTTACAAGATCGCAAGTTTGCAAGCAAGAACATGGGGACGCTGATCCTACAGTGCAAAGTGCTGAGTTCTGCCGACAACCCAAATGAGCAGGAAACAGTTTCTCCCCTAGAGCCTCCAGAAAAGAGTGCACCAGCAGACACCTGGATTTTAGCCCAGGGAGACCTCTAGAATACTTCTAGGCTACAGAACTGGAAGAAAATAATTTCAGATGATTTAAACTGCTAAGCTTGTGGTAATTTGTTATCACTGCGATAGAAAATACAATTGGCACATCGAATATCAAATAAAGAACTTGTTTCCAGAATATGTAATGAACTCTTATGACTCAATAATTAGGTAAACAATGTAATTTCTTTTTTTTTTTTTTTTTTTTTTTTTTGAGACGGAGTCTCGCTCTGTCGCCCAGGCTGGAGTGCAGTGGCCGGATCTCAGCTCACTGCAAGCTCCGCCTCCTGGGTTTACGCCATTCTCCTGCCTCAGCCTCCCGAGTAGCTGGGACTACAGGCGCTCGCCATCTCGCCCGGCTGGTTTTTTGTATTTTTTAGTAGAGACGGGGTTTCACCGTGTTAGCCAGGATGGTCTCGATATCCTGACCTCGTGATCCGCCCGTCTCGGCCTCCCAAAGTGCTGGGATTACAGGCTTGAGCCACCGCGCCCGGCCATACAATGTAATTTCTTAAATGGGCAAAAACTTGAGCAGATATTTCATCAAGGAGCATATGTGAATGGTTAATATGCACACGAAAAGATGCTCGACATCATTAGTCATTAAGGAAATGCAAATTAAAACCACAACAAATGTGGTAGACAGCCTCTAAATAATGGGCTGTCATTTCTAGACTAGGTTACAAAAAGACTCTGGCTTCAGTCTTGCTCATACTTTCTTGCCCTCTCAAATTGGTCACTCTGATGGAAGCCAGCTGCCCTGTTGTGAGCCACCCTATGGCGAAGCCCACATGGCAAAGAACTGAGGGAGGCTTTTAGCCCACAGTCAGTGAGGAACTGAGGCCCTCAGTACAACAGCCCATACGGAACTGGATCCTACCGCTTGAGTGAGTTTGAAAGCAGATTCTCCCCCTGACTCTCAATCAGCCCGAGATGACGACAGCCACAGCCAACACCTTGATTGTAGCTTCGTTTGAAATCTGAAAGCCAGAAGACCTAGGACACTTGGATTCTGGACCCACAGAAATTGTGGAATAAATGTTTGATTTTAAGCCACTAAGTTTTGAGGTCATTTGTTATGCAGTTAGACTTACTAGAATGACTATAATAAAAAGACATCACTACTGAATGTTGGTGATGATGTAGAGAAACTGGAAGCCTCATACATTGCTTCTGAGAGTATAAAACAGCACATCGCTTTGGAAAACAGTTCAGTTGTTTCTTAAAAAGATAAACATAAACTTATTGTTCAACCCAGCAATTTCACTCCCAGGAATCTACACAAGAGAAATGAAAGCAGATGCCATAAAGAAAACCTGTCTACAAATATTCATGGCAGCATTATTTATAACAGCAAAATCCGGAAACAATTCAAACATCCATCAACTACTGAATGAATAAAGAAAATGTGACAGAGCCATCCAATAGAATATTATTCAGCAATAAAAAGGATCAAACTGTTGACACATGCTACAATACAGATACAGATGAGCCTCAGAAACATCATGCTAACCAAAAGAAGCCAGACGTAAAACATTACACATGGTATGATGCCATTTAGATCCAATGTCCAAAAAATGCAAATCTATAGAGACAGAAAGATCAGTGGTTGCCTAGGGCTG
This sequence comes from Papio anubis, assembly GCF_008728515.1. Taxonomy (NCBI): domain Eukaryota; kingdom Metazoa; phylum Chordata; class Mammalia; order Primates; family Cercopithecidae; genus Papio; species Papio anubis. The sequence continues at coordinate 105,618,564 of NC_044977.1, read as the reverse complement.
GGAATGTGAGTAGAAGTTAGTGGTAATGGGCATGAAGAAACTTTTTGTGGGAGTGGACAAGTCTTAAAATTGATTTATGGGGATAGCCGCACAATCTATGAGGCAAATCATGCCTCATTAAAGCTGTTAAAGTATATCTAAAAATGAATTTATCAAGAAAGGTACAAGACCTTTCAGAAGATAATGATACCATTTTATTGAAGAACATAAAATAAGACCTTAATAAAAACAGAAAAGCCCCATGCTCCTGGATATAAATATTTAATACCATAAAAATATAAATATTTTCCATATGTATTATATATGAAATTTTAATAAGAATCCTTATGGTACTGTTAAAAAAATAACTTTACGGAATGATTCCAAAGTTTTCATAAAATAATAAATTCATAACAACTTATAGTTACCAAAACTTCAGCTATACCAGAAGTTGTTTTCTATAATGTACTGGCATCTCTTAAAAAATAAAACCATTTTATCAAAAATGTACATCTTAGTTATTTAGACAGAAAGCCTATCAGGGCTTATACCAGAGCAATTTCACCATAAAAAGACATATGAACATGAGCCCATCTGGCATTGAGCCCATCTGGCATTGGGTGTGTTAGGCGTGTTCAAGGGAACGTAAGGTTTGGATGTAATAATGTGCACATGGTAATACAGATATATTGTATAATCTCGACCTCCTTTTTTAATCAAAGAGACAGGAATATTTTCTTAATGCTTGATTAGTAAGTAGTATTGGAAAGAATGAGTTTCTAAATTAATGATTTCCCATATGGTGTTAAAGAATAGGATTCAGGAATGGAAAGAAGACAGTGGTTAAAGGCATGTGGTCCCTCTCATCCTACTACTTTGAAAAAACATGAACTGTATCCAATAGGCCCACCAATTACTTGTTCGATTACCCAAAGAGTTGTTCAATCCTCAATTTATGGGAAAGCAAACTCAGCAGAGAAGAATGGGGAACTCCCCCAGGGTCTACAGATGATTTAATTTGCCGGTGACCTAAAAGGAAGGCAAGAATGGACGATGGGGAGACGAAGGAGAGAACAAGAGCATGGAGGTGCAAGTGGAAGGCAGCCTGGGCGGCTGGTGCAATCTATGCCATGTAACAGGGCATAGACAGCGTTGGGATATCTTAGAACTGGATCTCTGTCTTGTGATACTACCTCTGTTCCCAGCATTCCTGGGGGTGCTTCTCAACATCATAGCACACATCAGATTTATTTGAAGAGTTTAAGAAGTTCAGATGCCCACATCATACCTCAAAATTAACTGTTGAATTTTTTAAGCGTAGTCATGCCCAGGCCTCACCATCGATTCAGTTAAGAATCTTTGCCGGGCGCGGTGGCTCACGCCTGTAATCCCAGCACTTTGGGAGGCCGAGGCGGGTGGATCACAAGGTGAGGAGTTCAAGACCAGCTCAACCAAGATAGTGAAACCCCGTCTCTACTAAAAATACAAAAATTAGCCAGGCGCAGTGGCAGTTGCCTGTAGTCTCAGCTACTCGGCAGGAGAATCGCTTGAATCTAGGCGGCAGAGGTTGCAGTGAGCTGAGATCATGCCACTGCATTCCAGCCTGGGTGGCACAGTGAGACTCTGTCTCAAAAAAAAAAAAAAAAAGAGAGAGAGAAAAGAAAAGAAAAGAATATTTAAAGGTGGGGCATAGTAAGACTATTCTTGAAAAGTCCAGAAGTTGATTTTAAGGTATAGTCTCTGGGAGCTCCAAGAGCAGAGAGTGTTGTCCACCACTGAATCAGGGACAGCTGCAGTTCCTGGCAATTTCGTTTTAGGCCAGAGATTAAGAAGAAAAGAAGGGGGAAAAAAGAGAGGAGAGAACAAAACTGAAATGAAAAGAAAGCCTGCTTAATGGTGTGCAGTAATTATTTCTGATCAGCATAATCCTATTATCCCGGGGACACTGAAAACCTTGCAGACTGCATATGGGCATTTTGGGAGCTATCCAAGGCACTTGTCTAGACCAGCCCTAGGGCCAAACTAAGCATATCCACTGGAAAATTTTGGATCCGGGCATAATTATAGATGGGTTTTCCCTGCTCAACTTCCTATCTCTTTCTTGCTGCAGCTATAACTAAGAAGGCTGTTATCTTACAACTTCGGTTATAAGATATTCAGAATTTCCCCTTTGGGTCTGTAAGTACAGCCGTTTTCAAAGTGTATTTCTTGTATACTTGGTAGTTTTCAAGTCACTCAGCAGTACCTACACAGTAAGAGAGGCAAGTGTCAGCATGTTAGCATCAGCCTTAGCTGCCCAGGGAAATGGGGAGGAAGGGAACTAATCAGTGATTCAAATACACTATTAATTGAATTCTTTCCTTGACCCACTCATATTTTGTCTTAGTTCTATGAGGTATTCTACGACATTTTTGATAAAAAAGATAAGTGAGTCATGTTTCTGAAGGAAGAAAAGGAGGTGATTATTTTCCCTTCTTCTGCTGTAATGGCAAGAAAAGATTTTTTCTGCCTAGGCTAAAGAGAGACTCAACAAGGGGTTCACGGAAATCGTGAACACAGACATAAAGGAATCTGTCTCTCTCTCTCTCTCTCTCTCTAACCCTGATAAACAGAAAGCTGTGTCCATCATAAAAGCTTTGCAAAGGACAGACAGAATAACTGTACCCTAACAGGCTTCAAGAAGGTGACCCACAGAACTTGTCTAGCAAGTAAAAAGGAAGCTCAATTTAGACATGTGCGTAGGCCTCCTATGTAAGACAGGTCACTCTGCTCTTTTGAAACATGTTCATATAAATGTTCACAGAGAGCAAAAATAAATTACAAAGTGAAGAAGATAAAATGAAGAGAAAGACAAATAAAATCACTAAGGTTTTTTAAAAGCCACAACTCCAAAAGGACAAATAGACCAAGGTCTTTAGGCAGAATTAGAATTGTTAAAAGTGGCAAACACAGCCCAGCACAGCCACAGGAACAGGACCAGGGTTCATTACAGAGACAAAAACGGAGCATTAGGTTCCAGAGCTGAGACTCCCAGTTAGATAATTCCCTGTGTCCATTCCAGCTGGGGAAGGTTGAGAAAGAGAGAGCCTGTAGTCTCTTGGTTTTTGAATAACAGCACACACATTCAGTGTCATGCCAGAAACATGCACATGAGAACAGGAGTTCTTAGTTCAGAAACAGGCAGGCTGCTAGCCACAGGCATGTGCAAATATATAGCATTTTACAGGATCCTCCCCTCCCTGGTTTAGTCAAAGCAATCTGGTTTGGCCAAGTAATTCTGCATTGCACTACTGAATGCATTGCACTGCAGCAGTCTGGGAGGCTTCATAGAATACGAACATTAAAATGCATAAAGCCAATGAACTTCCACACTCAACTCACCAGGATACAGTGTTAAGTTTGTAGAGGAATGTGCAGCTAAGTCCCAAATTGCGTTTTAGGTATGTTAACCTTGTACACTCCCTTCCCACCTACAATTGGTTCCAAAAGTGCTGATTGGGACACTGACCACTGAAAATTCCCTTTTCTCCCTCCTTTTGTATACTAAGTAGAAACTAAATAAACATTCTTCATCATCTTCTTTTTTTTTTTAAAGCAAACATTTGAGCAGTGGGAGTGAGAATAGGTTGAATAATTGGAATATTGTTACAAATGGGAAAAGGGAACACAAAAATTTTACATGTATTTTTAAAACAGAGACAGACTTTGCATAACACAAAAGTCCCCACTTTAAAGTGTATAGTTCAGTGTTTTTCAGAATATTCACAAGGTTGTGCAACCATATGTGTATGTATTTTAGCCATGCCTTTCATAACTGATTTACAAAAATATCTTTAAGACTATAGCAGCCAGGTGCGGTAGCTCACACCTGTAATCCCAGCACTTTAGGAGGCAGAGGCAGGTGGATCACTTGGGGTCAGGAGTTCGAGACCAGCCTGGCCAACATGGTGAAACCCCGTCTCTACTAAAAATACAAAAATTAGCTAGGCGTGCTGGCATGTGCCTGTAATCCTAGTTACTTGGGAGGCTGAGACAGGAGAACTGCTTGAACCCGGAAGGCGGAGGTTGCAGTAAGCCGAGATTGCACCATTGCACTCCAGCCTGGGCGAAGAAGCAAGACTCTGTCTCAAAAAAAAGACTATAGGTAGTGTTTGCATGTCAGGTGTAAAAAAATCAAAACTAGCAAAAATTATCTCCTTTCTTACCCTTGTTCTCTGTATATCAATGGTTCTCAAAGTGTGGTCCCCAGAACACAGCATCAACATCACCTAAGCATGTTTGTTAGAGATACAAATTCTTGGGCCCCACCCCAGATTAAATGAATCAGAAAGTAATGAGTGGGGCCCTATCTATGTTTTAATAAGACCACCAAAAAGCAATTTTTGATGCACAGTGAGGTTTGAGGACCATGGCTCTAGATCAAGACAATTGCTCTAGCTTTCCATAACTATAGATTTCTAATAAATGCATATATATTTAATGTAATTAACATATTGAATTTTTGTGGAAACTTTCCTTCAAGTTAATCCATCAATTTTGTTCTGCTAAATGACCACACACTAAAAACTATATTTAAAACAAAGAGGCTGGGTGTGGTGGCTTACAGCTGTTTTCCCAGCACTTTGGGAGGCAGAGGCCGTGGATCACCTGAGGTCAGGAGTTTGAGACCAGCCTGGCCAACGTGGTGAAACCCTGACTCTACTAAAATTACAAAAATTAGCTGGGTGTGGTGGCGCATGCCTGTAATCCCAGCTACTCCAGAGGTTGAGGCAGGAGAATCGCTTGAACCCGAGAGGCAGAGGTTGCAGTGAGCCAAGGTCATGTCATTGTACTCCAGCCTGAGCAACAAGAGTGAAACTCCGTCTCCAAAAAAAAAAAAGGAAAAAGAAAAATAAAGAGAAAAAAGAGGAAAGTGGGGAAGCACAAAAAGAGAAGATAGGCACAAGGCCTCAAATGAAAATGAAGGGCAAAATAAATAGGCCTCATTAAACTACAAAGTTGGTAAGAGAATAAATGGCAAATGTAGATAAGATTCTGAGTTAATCCTTGGTTGATCTGTCCTTTTCTCTACCTTGATCTCTAGCGTTTGTCTAATACAAAGCAGCACCAAGAAATCATAGGATTTCAAACAGTGGAACTCATTTAAAAAAGGAAAAACAGTAAGAGTCCTAGGGTTTCCGTAGGATTCTAATCACTAAACCCCAAAACAGACATTACACCCCAAAACCTTGCTTGAGTTGTGGCAAGGACAAATAACTAGGCACCCAACCACTGTAGCCTGTGAGGTCTTAGAACATGATTTGAAACCAACTAATTTTGTTGAACCCTTTCTTTTACCAATACATAAAATAAAGCCCCAAAGGTGATTTGTTAAGGTCCATGTAGCTAAGGCTGAGAGCTCTGTCCCTCCTGACCTCGAGTCCCGAGCCCCTTTCTCTAACAGAATGCATCCTTTCCACACTGGCCTCCCAAAGGCATCCCTTTTTTGGGGGAGGTAAATTTAATGACTCAGATATTAGGAAAAGATCATTTTTTTTCAAGTCAAGAGTCTAGATTACCTACTACCCAAGTACAACCACTACTGAAAATTTGTTACATCGCCTTATAGTTTTTTCCTTATGCAAATATGTATAAGAACACACGCACACACTTGTAAAATTTTCTATCTGGCTGTTTTCTTCTTAATACTATATGTAAGCAATTTTCCAAGTTCTTCAACTTTCTTTAAAAATGGAAGTTGTAATAGCTGAATGAAGTTAGTTCATTGAAATTATCGTTTTTACATAATTAATTTCCCAAAACTAAATATTTGACTTTCCAATATTTTATGATAATCGAAAAGCTTTAGTGAGCATTACTATATACAAATCTTTGTGTATTTATGTGATTATTTCTCTATGATAAATTCCTAAGAATAGAAAAACTAAGTCAAAAGGTATGAGTAATTTTAAGCCTCTATATGTGATTTGTCCAATTGCCTTCTAGATAGGATGTATTACAAGCATTCTAATGAGAGCTTATTTAAACTCAATCTCACTGTATTTTTTCCATCTGTTCTGATCTGTTTGGCAAAAATTAGTGTCTTTTAAATCACTTTTTTTTGTTAATAAATTTTAAAAAGCATTTAAGAGTTAAGCGTACACTTACTTTACAACCCAGCAACACTATTCTCAGGTATTTACCCAAGAAAAAGGAAAAACTATGTCTACAAAGACTTGTGTAGGACCAAAGTGGAAACAACCTAAATGTCCATCAACTGATAATGGATAAACAAATTGTGGTTTACCCACACTGTGGAACACAAGTCAATTAAAAGGAAGAAAATATTAATGCATGCAACAATAGGAATGGCTCTCAAAAACATTATGCAAAATAAAGCCAGCCACAGAAAACTATATACTACTGCATGATTTCATCCATATGAAATTCTAAAAAAAACTGTAAAACTATGACAAAAAGTAGGTCACTGGTTGCCTGTGGCCAAGGGGAAGAAAAAAGGATTTATGAGAAAGGGGTATGAGAATCCTTTTGAGGGTGATAGAACTATATTTTGATTGTGGCAATGGTTACATAACTGTAAACAATTACCAAAATTCACCAAACTCCCCCCTTAAAATGCATGAATTTTATTTGTAGAAATTACACCTCAATAAAGCTGGAAAAAATAAAAACAAAACCAAAAACAATTTAGAAATGTTTGAGAAAACTAACTTATCCTAAGCCGGGGAATAAAACAAAACAAAAGCAAAAATCACTTAAGAAATTTTGGAGAAAAACTAACATTTTCATCTTTGCTTATTTCCTTTCCATTTGTATCTGTGACCATACATACTCTAGATCATGATGATCATTACTCTATACATGACTATATACTATATAATTGCAAATACATATACATTTATATTCTAAACATTTTTATATCACAATTTTACATTTTTCTACATGGTCTTCATGATTATAATTTAAAAGAGTAATACATAATTGTCTAAAGCCCTGAAGTGTTAAAAGGCGAATTACAGGTTTAAAGCAAATGGTGCCTCAATATTTGGATGCCACCAAGTGGACAAACTGTGTAATGTCATTAAGATTAAACACTACTTGGTAAGTTTTATAAAGTAAAAATGTTTAATTTAATGTTTAAAATTAATTAAAAATTGTTAATAAAATAAAATAAAGTGTAATCAGACCATTTTATAAATGTAGCTAAGGTTGAGACTTGAATCCAGGTCTCCTAGATCATGAACCTCATCTATTTCTTGAAGTAACTTAATTCTCAAATCAGAATCTAGGGAAATCACTTAAGGAAAAGAACTTCCTGTTTAAATTGAGACCTTTACAAACTAAAACTACAGATGTGAATGACAGACATGGGTCTATCTTTAGCAAACCAAAGAATCATTTAGGGACCTCCAAATGCAAATAGCCTTTGCTGTGTGTCTATCAAGTGACTTCTAACAAAACAACAAGCCCCCTCGGGAAGCACGGTGATGAAAATACAGTAAAGGTTGCCTGACAGGCAGAGAAAAACAGTAGGAAATTTATTTATATTTGGGCAAGGACTTGCTGATTCTCTTTAGGGGCCTCCATTATTTTCTCCCCATTGTTCCTCACCTCTCCAGTTCAAGCTTTTACTTTCACATTGAAACAGTAACTGGCTAGAGCCACAAGAAAGAAAGATTATTTCAGGAAAGTGTTTGGTCTCTGCCAGGGTCAACAAAAGAATGACTCCTTCAAAAGAATGCCTTTGAATGACACTGGGCCATCGCCTGCCACCAAGCGGGAGATCAGCACTCTGTTCTGCCTGTGACCCAATACTCTTCCCAATTATTTTTTTCCGGCCATTTTTACCGTCTCCTTCTTGCTCATTTAAAGCTGACAACCTCCATAGACTGAAAATAAACTGTTTAAAAACAAACAAACAAACAAAAAAACTCTAGGAGTGCCACTGAAAGAACTCTGAAAGGAACATCCCCAGTCCATAAAGTAAGAAATCACTGAGAGAAGGACATAATTCAGTTTGCAGAGACAGAAGTTCTCAAGGTCCACAGCTTTGCTGCAGTAAATTACAGAGCCTGTGATATGGTTTGGATGTGTGTCCCCTCCAAATCTCATGTTAAAATGTGATCCCCACTGTTTGAGGTGGGAGCCTGGTGGGAGGTTATTGGGTCATGGAAGCTGATCCCTCAGGAACGGTTTAGTACCATCCCCTTGGTGATAAGGGAGTTTTCACTCAGTTGATGAGGGATCAGCTTGTTTAAAAGAGTTTGAGGCCGGGCATGGTGGCTCATGCCTGTAATCCCAGCACTTTGGGAGGCCGAGATGGGCAGATCACGAGGTCAGGAGTTGAGATCAGCCTGGCCAACATGGTGAAACCTCGTCTCTACTAAAAATACAAAAATTAACCAGCATGGTGGTGTGCGTCTGTAGTCCTAGCTACTCGGGCTGCTGAGGCAGAATCACTTGAACCCAGGAGGCAGAGGTTGTGGTGAGCCAAGATCACGCCACTGCACTCCAGCCTGGGCAACACAGCAGAACTCCGTCTCAAAAAACAAACAAAAAAAAGAGGTTGGGACCTCCACACTTCTCTCTCTTGCTCTGTTGCCATATGACGTGTCTATTCCTGCTTCACCTTCAACCATGGGTAAAAGCTCTGAGACCTCACCAGGAGCTGAGCAGATGCTGGTACCATGCCTGTACACCCTGCAGAACTGAAGCCAATTAAACCTTTTTTCTTTATAAATTACCCAGCCTCAGGATTTTTTTTTTTTTTTTTTTTTTTTTTGAGACGGAGTCTCGCTCTGTCGCCCAGGCTGGAGTGCGGTGGCGCGATCTCGGCTCACTGCAAGCTCCGCCTCCCGGGTTTACGCCATTCTCCTGCTTCAGCCTCCCGAGTAGCTGGGACTACAGGCGCCCGGCACCACGCCTGGTTAATTTTTTGTATTTTTTAGTAGAGACGGGGTTTCACCGTGTTAGCCAGGATGGTCTCAATCTCCTGACCTCGTGATCCGCCCGCCTCGGCCTCCCAAAGTGCTGGGATTACAGGCGTGAGCCACTGCGCCCGGCCAGGATTTTCTTTATAGCAATACAACAGACTAGCACAGCCTGTCTTCAGTCTACTGAAGTGTTTGTCTGGTTGGTCGTTTTAATGTCTTTTTTAAATTTTATTTTATGTTCCGGGATACCTGTGCAGAATGTGCAGTTTTGTTACATAGGTAAACGTGTGCCATGGCGATTTGCTGCACCTATCAACCCATCACCTAGCTATTAAGCCCAGCATCCATTAGGTATTTATCGTGATGCTCTTCCTCCCCCTCCCCCCCTGCTGACAACCCCCAGTGTGTGTTCCCCTCCCTGCGTCCATGCGTTCTCATTGCTCAGCTCCCACTTATAAGTGAGAGGATGCGGTATCTCGTTTTCTGTTCCTGCATTAGTTTACTAAGGATGATGTCTTCCAGCTCCATCTATGTCCCTGTAAAGGACATGATCTCACTCCTTTTTATGGCTACATAGTATTCCATGGTGTATACGTACCACATTTTCTTTACCCAGTCTATCATTGATGGGCATTTGGGTTGATTCCATGTCTTTGCTATTGTGAATAGTGCTGGAATGTACACATGCATGTATCTTTATAATATACAATGATTTATATCCCTTTCGGTATATACCCAGTAATGGGATTGCTGGGTCAAATGGTATTTCTGGTTCTAGGTCTTTGGTGAATTGCCACACTGTTCGTCCACAATGGTTGAACTAATTTATATTCCCACCAACAGTGTAAAAGCAAACCTATTTCTCCACAGCCTCACCAGCATCTATCTGTTGTTTCATGACTTTAATAATCACCATTTAATAATCAGCATGAGATGGTATCTCATTGTGGTTTAAATTTGTATTTCTCTAACGATCAGTGATGTTGAGCTGTTTTTCACATTTGTTGGCTGCATAAATGTCTTCTTTTGAGAAGTGTCTGTTCATGTCCTTTGCTCACTCTTTAATGGGGTTGTTTGTTTTCTTCTTGTAAATTTGTTTAAGGTCCTTGTAGATTCTGGATATTAGACCTTTTTCAGATGGATAGATTGCAAACATTTTCTCCCATTCTGTAGGCAGTCTGTTCACTCTGATGATAGTTTCTTTTGCTGTGCAGAAGTTCTTCAGTTTAATTAGATCCCATTTGTTAATTTTAGCTTTTGTTGCAGTTGCTTTTGATGTTTTAATCATGAAATCTTTGCCCACACCTGTGTCCCGAATGGTATTGCCTAGATTTTCTTCTAGGGTTTTTACAGCTTTGAGTTTTATACTTAAGTCTTTAATCCATCTTGAGTTAATTTTTGTATAAGATGTTAGGAAAGGGTCCAGTTTCAATTTTCTGCATATGGCTAGCCAGTTCTCCCAGCACCGTTTATTAAATAGGGAATCCTTTCTTCATTGCTTGTTTTTGTCAGGTTTGTTGAAGATCAGATGGTTGCAGATGTGCGGACTTATTTCTGAGCTCTCTATTCTGTTCCATTGGTCTATGTTTCTGTTTTTGTACAGTACTATGTTGTTTTGGCTACTATAGCCTTGTTGTATAGTTTGAAGTTGGTAGTGTGATGCCTCCAGCTTTGTTCTTTTCGCTTAGGATTATCTTGGCTATATGGGCTCTTTTTGGGTTCCATATGAATTTTAAAGTAGTTTTTTTTGTTTTTTTTCTAATTCTGTGAAAAATGTCAATGGTAATTTAATGGGAATAGCATTGAATCTATATATTACTTTGGGCAGTATGACCATTTTCACAATATTGATTCTTCCTGTCCACGAGTATGGAATGTTTTTCCATTTGTTTGTGCCCTCTCCGATTTCCTTTAGCAGTGGTTTGTAGTTCTCCTTGAAGACGTCCTTCACTTCCCTTGTTAGCTGTATTCCTAGGTATTTTATTCTCTTTGTAGCAATCGTGAATGGGAGTTCATTCATGATTTGGCTCTCTGCTTGTCTACTATTAGTATATAGGAATGCTTGTGATGTTTGCACATTGATTTTGTATCCTCAGACTTTGCTGAAGTTGCTTATCAGCTTAAGAAACTTTTGGGCTCAGAAGATGGGGTTTTCTAGATATAGGATCATGTCATCTGCAAATAGAGATGACTTCCCCTCTTCCTAATTGAATACCTTTTCTCTTTGAGAAGAAGTCTCGCTCTGTCAACCAGGCTGGAGTGCAGTGGCATGATCTCGGCTGACTGCAATCTCTGCTTCCCAAGTTCAAGCAATTCTCCTGCTTCAGCCTCCCAAGTAGCTAGGATTACAGGCACCTGCCACCATGCCCGGCTAATTTCTGTATTTTTAGTAGAGACAGGGTTTTACCATGTTGGCCAGGCTGGTCTTGAACTCTTGACTTCACCTTAGCCTCCCAAAGTACTGGGATTACAGGCAGGAGCCACTGCACCCAGCCCTTGAATATTCTTTATTTCTTTCTCTTGCCTGATTGCCCTGGCTAGAACTTCCAATACTATGTTGAATAGGAGTGGTGAGAGAGGGCATCCTTCTCTTGTGCCGGTTTTCAAAGGGAATGCTTCTGGCTTTTTCCCACTCAGTATAATGTTGCCTGTGGGTTTGTCATAAATGGCTCTTATTATTTTGAGGTGTGTTCCATCAACACCTAGTTTATTGAGCGTTTTTAACATGAAGGGATGTTGAATTTTATCAAAGTCCTTTTCTGCATCTATTGAGATAATTGTGTGGTTTTTGTCAAGTTCTGTTTATGTGATAAATTATGTTTATTGATTTGTGTATGTTGAACCAGCCTTGCATCCTGGGGATGAAGCCAACTTGATTGTGGTGGATAAGCTGTTTGATGTGATGCTGGATTCATTTTGCCAGTAAATATATATATATTTTTTTAATTGAGATGGAGTCTCACTCTGTCACCCAGGCTGGATGAACAATCTCAGCTTACTGCAATCTCTGCCTCCTGGGTTCAAGCAATTCTCGTGCCTCAGTCTCCCAAGTACCTAGGATTACAGGGTGTGCACCACCATGCCCAGCTAATTTTTGTATTTTTAGTAGAGACAGGGTTTCACCATGTTGGCCAGGCTGATCTCGAACTCCTGAACTCAAGTGATCCACCCACCTCGGCCTCCCAAGGGATTACAGGTGTGAGCCACTATGCCTGGCCTAGTTTGCCAGTATTTTATTGAGAATTTTTGCATTAATGTTCATCAGGGATATTGGCCTGAAGTTTTGTTTTTTTGTTGTATCTCTGGCAGGTTTTGGTATCAGGATGATGCTGACCTCATAAAATGAGTTATGGAGGAGTCCTTCTTTTTTAATAGGAAAAACATTCATGTGATAAAAAATTTAAAAAGCTACAGCAAGGTAAACAGTGAAAAGTCTCCTTCCAGTAGCTTCTGCTGGCTGACCAGCCCTCTTCCCAGAGGCAGCCATTAAACATTTCTTGTGAATCTCTTCAGAAATGTTTTATGCATAAACAGTTAGATATATACATTTTCCCTATGTTCTATCCCACCCCTCCTTTGTGTTATACCAGTGGCAAACCACTATATACAATAATGCTTTTTTCACTTAATAATGTATCATGGGCTTCATACCATATCAGTACAAACAGTTTCTCATTCATTTTTAAGCAGTATCATATTTCATCACATGGATATACCATAAGATATTTAGGAGTTCCTTATTTAAATGAACATGTATCTTGTTTACAGTCTTTGGCTATTTTTATTATTTTCTTACCTGAAACTCTCTGAGCAAATCTGATTGCTTCTTCAACCGGGTCTGAGTTCACAACTTTATCTAGAATGCCCAGCTCGAGTGCTTCACCTGCTAAAATATGTCTTCCTGAAATAAACAACAACAACAAAACAATCAAAGAACAATGTAAGATTAAAGCAAAAAGCATTACTCTCTCTAGTAGGAAAGGCTGTCTGTCTGGATGTAAATATCTACTATTGAATAAGGTAAGTAAGAACCACATTGACTGAGAGTAGAAAGATCACCACCAAGGTAACCAGGAAACTTGGATTCAAGCTCCAGCTCTACTTTCCACTATTTGTGTGATCATGAAGAACTGCACCAGGACCACCATTTCCTCATCAGCAAATGGCAATAATTATGCTTATCTCAGTAATTCTGAGTATTAAGTGAGAATAATAGATTCTCTTTATATTCTATAACTCTCTACAGAAGTACTTTATGAACTACAAATCTCTATAGAACTCTATAGAAAAGTGAGATGTTTAGTTTTTGATAATAATAATAGAAGTAGTAGCAGCAGAGTAATATATAGTATCTATCTTATCCCTAGCATACACCACTGGCTGTGGTTGGTTTAAAAAAGAAAAAAAAAAAAAAAAAAAGACCAGGCACGGTGGTTCATGCCTGTAATCCCAGCACTTTGGGAGGCTGGGGTGGGCAGATCAACTGAGGTCAGGAGTTCGAGACCAGCCTGGCCAACATGGTGAAACCCTGTCTCTACTAAAAATACAAAAATTAGCTGGGCATGGTGGTGGGCAGCTGTAATCCCAGCTACTCAGGAGGCTAAGGCAGGAGAATCATTTGAACCCAGGAGGTGGAGATTACAGTGGGCTGAGATCACACCACTGCACTCCAGCCTGGGCAACAGAGCTAGACTCCATCTCCAAAAACAAAAACAATAAAAAAGAGAGAAAAAATAAAAAAAGATAGTTCCCAGACATAAATATAGTTAGCTCAATGAGAAAAAAAAATAAGTTGACATTCTATAAGGTATAATTAAAATTACATAGGACAAATGGGATGGACTTCTGCCAGTTTTTGGCTACCCAGCATCTCAACTCTTCCCTTAGTTTGTGGAATTGCTATTGTGTAGGCTTTGAAGCCCTGCCTCCTACTACAGAAGCTGAAAAGGACACAGATGATTAGACAATTGACAATTTGACTGTGGCAGCTGGAGTGTGGCCCATGACCCCAGTTAGTGAACCTAGTGCTCTGTTGAGGGTTTTTAGCTTGCAGTTAGTGACACTAAGCAGCAGCAACAGGTTAAACCTCATTTTACAGCTGCCAACATCTAGTGTCTGGCAGTGGTGGTGCTGGTACACTTAGCATCCAGTCATACCATTGGCATCCTCCAGTACAGAATGTCAGCAATAGGGGATATAGAAGTTTGATGAAGGTTTGCGCCGTTCCTAAATTTGCCTTGACAGTTCTTCACCCATTGTAAATATGCAATTTGATCGGCATATTCTGAGGTAAGAGGTAGGGGACATCAGCATCCCCTATCCCAGGGTCAGAGGGAAGGAGACAGTGACACACCGCTTGCTTTCTTGCCAGTACCATCTTGCCTTCTGAAAAGCAACCATCAAATCTATCTTGGTGGCAACAGTTCCACAGTCTTCACTGCACTTACAGTGTTGGTGGATGCCATCGGAGACAAACCTTCCATTCCTGGTTCTTATTAGTGCTTCAGAGAACTACAAATGAGTTTTCTTGATTGGATAGAAAGTCCGGTGATTTTTTTTTTGTTTTGGTAGGTGTCTCTTTGAAAAGCAGTATTTGGGCAGTTTTCTGGAAGTATTTCTGAAAACAGGCTTTCAGACCTCCTCCTGGAGTAAGGAGTAGGGTAGGAAGTACATAAGTAGTTTCCGGGGTCAAGTATCCTGTGTATAAAATCACTTTGGTAAGTAGAGGGTGAACAGCCTACCCAGGTTAAGGGAACCAAGCAAACACAAAATGGAACATGGAAACCTGGATAGTATTACAAAAGGATTTTGAGGTCAACTAAGCAGGGAGAATGTGAGCTACTCCCAGATGGACTAAAAATTTCTTTAGCTGTAATGATTTCTTCTGGCTTGGATTTCACAAAATTGGAAGAGTATCACTACTATTCTAACAGAGTCAATGGGATTCCAAGTACAGTCATATACCATATAATAACATTTCTGTCAACAACACATATATGATGGTGGTCCCATATGATTACAATATCATATTTTTACTGTACCTCTTCTATGTTTAGATGTGTTTAGATACACAAATACTTTCCATTATGTTACAAATGTCTACAGTATTCAGTAAAGTAACATGCTGTATAGGTTTGTAGCCTAGGAACAATAGGCTACACCATATAGCCTAGGTGTGTAGTAGGCTATACCATCTAGGTTTGTGTAAGTAAACCATGATGGTCACATAACAACAAACTCATGTAATGATCATTTCTCAGAATATATCTCGTTGTTAAATGATGCGTAGCTGGACTTTTATCCTGTTTCGAAGAACTAAGGATCTAAAGACATGGCTCTGTATATCCAATCCAGATTCTTAGGCTGTAATTTAAATTTGTTTTTTCTTATGACACCGTAAGTGTAGATGACAACCACTGTCCAATGTGCTCTGATAAGAACCCTGTGTGCCCTAAGGGAACTGAGGCTGAGAGTTCTCTTCTCCAACCTAAGTAATCTCAATTTTCTCCAATTTTCTTGATAGCTTCTTTCCTAACCTTTAAAATTTTTTTCCACATGGAACTCTTTCCAAATGTCATATTCAGGTTTTCCTAAAATTGTGCAGACTACTCAAAAAGACAGGTGTATAATTCTAATGTTAGCTCTCTTCTAATTCACTGTGACCTTTTCTATGCAAATCAAAACCCCATCATATTCTTACTATTTCTACCTCTTTTCTGCATGTTAAAAATAGTGATATTTCTTTAAGCAGTGCTTTGGGAAAAGGCCAATCCTAGTTCGTTTTATTTCTTTTTGTCAAAGCCAGTTTTCCTGATTTCTTCCAATAATCTTGGTTTCAGGCAATACTGCAAATAGGGCCACAAAATTATGCAGTATTCCCCCACATGCTTTAAGTTTCTGTAAACCCTCAAATTTACGGACTCATTTCACACTATTATGATTTCCTCCTATATTTTAGGCTTCTTTGCTTCCTATTTTATCTTTTGCACAATAAATTGTCTCATGTGCTTTGAATTTCTGAAGTATGTTAGATCCTAAGCATCCTTTTATGAATTTGACATTAAATACTTAAAATAGTTCACATTCTTTAAACTGTACTTATTATACCATTGTAAATTAAAACAATATCTACTTGATTTATTGAAGGAAATAAACGTCATATTTCTGGACTTTCTCTCCTTTTATACGCTACACTACAGATTTATAAAATCATCCCCTCATTTAAAAGAAAAAAGCCATTTTTAATGCATATAGCCTCACAATATTTTCTTTTCTTTTGTTTTTTTCTTTTTCTTTTGAGACGGAGTCTCACTGTCACCCAGGGTGGAGTGCAGTGGTACAATCTCGGCTCACTGCAACCTCTGCCTCCCAGGTTCAAGTGATTCTCCTGCCTCAGCCTCCCGAGTAGCTGGTACTACAGGTGCATGCCACCACCCCCGGCTACTTTTTTGTATTTTTAATGGAGATGGGGTTTTACCATGTTGACCAGGCTGTTATCAAACTCCTGACCTCAGGTGATCCACCCGCCTTGGCCTCCCAAAGTGCTGGGATTACAGGCGTCAGCCATGGTGCCTGGCCCGCCTCACATTATTTTCTAATTTGGCTAATGTATGCACAATTTTATATCATGGTTTCTATGTCAAAAGATGTGGATTTCTACTGGCAGTTCTCGAAGGGGTCTTAGGACCCCTTTGCCCTCTTAAAAATTATGGAGAACTCCAAAAAGCTTTTGTTTATATAGGTTATATCTATCAATATTTACTGAATTAGAAATTAAAACTGCAAGCTTTTGTCTGGGTGTTGAAATTACAAGGCTAGATGCTGTGACTCACACCTGTAATCCCAGCACTTTGGGAGGCCAAGGCGGGCGGATCACCTGAGGTCAGGAGTTTGAGACCAGCCTGGCCAACATGGTGCCCCCCCGTCCCCCGTTTCTACTAAAAATACAAAAATTAGCTGGGTGTGGCGCGAGCCTGTAGTCCCAGCTACTTTGGAGGCTGAAGCAGGATAATTGCTTGAACCTGGGAGGCGGAGGCTGCAGTGAGCCGAGATCGTGCCATTGCACTCCAGCCTAGGCGACAGTGGGAGATACCATCTCAAAAAAAACAAAAACAAAAACAAAAACAAAAATCACTGCAAGCTTTAAAAATGTTTCTTTATTAGTTCATTTTAAAATAATAAACTCACTGCATGTTAGCATACATGTTTTTATGCAATAATAATTATATAAAAATTTAAAAATTAGTGAGAAGAGTATAATTGTTTTAAATTTTTGCAAAGTTATTTACTGTCTGATTTAACAGAAGACAGCTGCATTCTTATTCTCCTGTTGCTTCTGCATTCAATCTGTTGTGATATCACACAGCATATTACAGTCTCTGGAAAATTCCACTACACATTTGTGAGAAAGGCAAGTAATGCCTTATTATTATGAAAATAGATCTGATCTCAAAGACCCTGTAAAGGTCTTAGGCCATACCCAAGAGTCCCTGGACCACACTTTAAGAATCTTGCGATTTAGATAATCATTCTTCATAAATATTACATAGCATCCTAGTATGTGAATGTTCCATAGCATTTACTTGTGGCTGGTATAATTTTAGTTCCTTTGAAAGTAACCTTTTGTTTTGTTTTTATCCTTTGGAAGCTTGCAGGATTCCATTTTCTGGATGTTTAAAATATTTACCAAGACATATCAAAGAATTATCTCATCAGTTTTTCCAAGAAAATGGCATGCTAGTTAAAGTACAATCTCTGATGCTATTCAATGTCTGAAGAATTTCTTCTATTTTTTTCTTTTGGTTATTGCTTTCATTTTGCCTTGTGCTTTGGGAGCACTTATTATTCAAAGCAGAGACCTCTGTTATATATCTTCCATGTCTGCTATCTTTATTTACATTTTATTTATCTTTTTGCTAAATTCTTCTGAATTCTCTAGATGTGTCTCTTTTTATCCTCTATGTTGTTGATTTTGTAATCTATCCTATCACATCTTTTTATTACTTCAAAAAGAAATTATTTTGGCTAAAGTTTTGATTTTAAATATGGTGTTCTTATTTAATAAAATATCTTCTTTTCTAATTTAGAATAATGTGAGTTTTCTAAACTTTTTTGTTTTCTTTAACGCTTAAGTAGATTCACATTTACATTTCATTTTTTTAAGTCATAAAATATTTTTGTAGGTTTTAGGGTTGCAGTTGTTTTAGTTTTAAGAATTTTTGTGTGTCTGTTTCTTTTAACAATATTTGCTGATATTAATTATTTCTGCCTGAGAGCCTTGAGGTACTAGTACTAAAAAAAATACAGAGAAAACCCACCTGGACCTACAGCTAAAAGGCAAGCAGGATAAAGATGTTACTCCCAATTCCTCTTCCCCTCTCAAGTATTCTGGGTAGTCAGAGGTATCCCACCAAAGTCTAGAGCTCAAAGCCTGTCCTGTGAATGAGTATAGAGTAACTCATCAGGGCTGGGGCCAAGCTTTATGAGAATACAGCAGAGCTTTCTATGCTTTTCTGTGAACAAAGAGGACAGCACCTAGAAAATAAAACAGAAAGAGGAGCAGGACACTGTAGTCCTGTCAGCTGATTGGACAGAGAACATCAGGGAATCAACTGCAATATGATCAGGCATATCCTCTGTGGTTAATGCTAAAGATTCCTTCATTTTCAGATGGCATTTTAAGGAAATTGTGGAGAAGATTGCTGTTGTAATCACTCTACTTTCCAGAGTTACCTCTCTTACGGATTTCGGAAGATCAGAAAGGGTTAGCCACCTAAATCTATTTACTTATTAATTTCCTATGGGAACAGTGCCTACAAAGTTGGCACTTTTTTCCCTCATTCATATCAGTAGGGAATCTTCAACTTTCACAATTTAATCTTTTTCTTTAACATCCTTTCTTAGAAAAACAAAATTTTCAGCCGGGCACAGTGACTGACGCCTGTAATCCCAGCATTTTGGGAGATCGAGGCGGGTGGCTCACCTGAGGTTAGTAGTTCGGGACCAGCCTGGTCAACATGGTGAAACCTTGTCTCTACTAAAAATACAAAAAATTAGCTGGGAGTGGTGGCACGTGCCTGTAATCCCAGTTACTAGGGAGGCTGAGGCAGGAGAATCACTTGAACCCGGGAGGTGGAGGTTGCAGTGAGCTGAGATCATGCCACTGCACTCCAGCGTGGGAGACAGAATGAGACCCTGTCACCAAAAAAAAAAAAAAAAAAAAAAAGAGAAAAAGAAAAAAATATTTTCCAAACCAAAGCAGGATTGTGAATATCGTGATTACTAACAGCTTTCATATTAGTAGCATATTACTGCTGCAACAAATTACCACAAACTTAGAGGCTTAAAACACACATTTACTATCATAGTTTAAGATGTCACAAGTCTAGGTCAGCAGAAGGTGTTCCTTCTGGATGCTGTAAGAAAGAATGTTTTCCTTGTCTTTTCCAGGTTCTAGAAGCTGCCTACATTACTTGGCTTGTGACCTCTCCCCCCGTCTTCAAAGCCAGCACATAGCGTCTTCTCTCTTCTCTGACCTCCTGCTTCCCTGTTATAAGGATGCTTGTGATAAAATGGGCTGAGCTAGACAGTCCAGGGTAATCTCCCTCTCAAGATCTTTAATGTAATCACACGTACAAAGACTTTTTTGAATGTAACATAATATATTCACGGGTTCTGCGAATTAAGATGTGGACATCTTTGGGGGCCATTTGGATACCATTTATGAAATATGGTCTGTTTAACAGGCACTATATCAGAAGCATGTCATGTTATTTCATTATTCCTTAAAACAACCATGTGGTTGTTTACTGATGAGAAAACAGAGGCTTAGAGGAGTTCAGAAGACCTCTCTCTGCTAAACCCCAGGCCCGTCTATCCGATTGTCTATTTGACATCTCTACTTGGATGTGTAACATGCCTATCAAACTTAACATGTCCCAAATGAAGCTCTTGTGATACTTCCATAAAACCTGTTCCATCAGCAGAAATCCCAGTCTTAGTGATGGCACCATCCTTCCAGCAACTCACTCCAGCCATTAGATCATCCTTGACTCTCCTCTTTCTCTCACATCTCGTATCTGCTCTGTCACAAAATCCTATTGGCTCTACCTTCAAAATATCTCCAGAATCTGACCATATCTTACGAGTTACATTGCTACCACTCAGATCCATGCCCCCATCTCTCTCCCTTGGATTATGATAGCAGCCCTCAGTCTTCCTGTTTTTGTCCTTGTCTCCGATTAGTATATTTTCAACAGTCAGAGTGATTTTTTTAAAAAAAACCTAAGTGAGAGCATGTTACTCCTCTGCTTGAAACACTCTAATACCTTTCTTCCTCAGTCACAAGAAAAGTCAAAGTTCTTTCTATAACCTTCCAAGCCCAATAAGATATGGCTTCATCCCCTAGTACTTTTCCCCTGACTCATTTCATTCCAGCTACATTGACCATTGACCTTCTTGCTGTTCTCTGAACATTCTAAGCATGTCCCTGCCTCAGGGCTTTGTACTTGCTATTTTCTCTATGTGGGATTCCTTCCTCCAGATATTGGCATAACAAGCTTCCTTATCTTCTTCAGATCTTTATTCAGGTGTCATTTTGTAGAGAAGGCTTTTCTAGCTATCCTACCTAAAATATTAATTCACCTCCCATTCCTAACATTTTATATCTCCCCCTTCCTGTTTTGTGTTTTCTTAGCACTTATCTCCACCTGATTTTATATATATATATATATAAAAATTATATAATAGGTAGGCATATGTGTGTGTATTCAGTTGTGGTGGATAGTCTCCAGAGTGACCGCCAGCAAGTCTAACCTCTTGGTATTCAAGTTTCCTCCCATATTGAATAGAGAAGACCTGCATAGCCAATAGGAGCGTTTAGAAAAGATGGCATGTGACTCTAACGCTAGGTCATAAAAGACACTATGGCTTTTGCCTTGCTTTCTCTCTTAGGTCACTTATTCTAGAGGAAGCGAGCTGTCACGTTGTGCGAATACTCAGGAAGCTCTATGGAGAGGTCCCCGTACATAGGAAAGGAAGCCTCCTGCCAAGGTCAGCACCATCCAGTCATCCATGTGACTGGGTCATCTTGAAAGAAGATCCTCCAGGCCAAGTGTGGTGGCTCATGCCTGTAATCCCAGCACTTTGGGAGGCTGAGGCAGGTGGATCATCTGAGGTCAGGAGTTCAAGACCAGCCTGGCCAACATGGTGAAACCCTGTCTCTACTAAAAATACAAAAATTAGCCAGATGTGGAGGCGCATGCCTGTAATTCCAGCTACTCAGGAGGCTGAGGCAGGAGAACTGCTTGAACTCGGGAGGTGGATGTTGCAGTGAGTCAAGATCGCTCCATTGCACTCCAACCTGGGCAACAAGAGCAAAACTCCATCTCAAATAAATAATAAATAATAATAATATATATCTAACAATTATGGAGTTATTACCATGTGGAGGACTGTCCTAAGGACATTGTATGTATTAACTTTTCCAATTTTCACCACACCACCACATGGTAGGTACTATTCCTATGCACATTTATAAAGAAAATAAGGCACAGAAAAGTAAAATGACTGACCTAAATTCTTATTATTAGTTATGTCTGTTTGAAGTATAATGTTGTATACATTCTTTCTTCTAAACTTACCTCAACTGAAAGTTTCATTCACATCTTACAAACAAATATATGGTAAATCTGAGGCAGGAGAATCACTTGAACCTGGGAGGTAGAGGGTGCAGTGAGCAGAGATCATACCACTGCACTCCAGCCTGGCGACAGAGTGAGACTCCATCTCAAAGAAAAAAAATATATATACACACACACACATATATAGTAAATCCAGGGTCTCTAAGTGTTGTCTAGTGTTGTAGTGTTCACATTCTCTATGAAAAAGAACAACTTAAAAAGCACTGGGCCGGCCAGGTGCGGTGACTCACGCCTGTAATCTCAGCACTTTGGGAGGCTGAGGCGGGCGGATCACCTGAGGTCAGGAGTTCAAAACCAGCCTGACCAACATGGAGAAACCCCGTCTCTACTAAAAGTACAAAATTAGCCGGGCAAGGTGGCACATGCCTGTAATCCCAGCTACTCAGGAGAATGAGGCAGGATAATCGCTTGAACCCGGGAGGTGGAGGTTGCCATGAGCCAAGATAATGCCACTGCACTCCAGTCTGGGCAACAAGAACGAAACTCCGTCTCAAAAAAAAAAAAGAAAATAAAAAGAACAACTTGCATTTCTAACTAATATCTTAATACTTGCAAATGAAAAATTTAATCATTTTCATATAAAATTTGAAAACATACCTTGAAAATTATGATTTTCTCATTTATATTACAATTTTTTTTTTAGATGGAGTCTTGCTCTGTGGCCCAGGCTGGAGTGCAGTGGTGTGATCTCAGCTCACTGCAACCTCCGCCTCCTGGGTTCAAGCGATTCTCCTGCCTCAGTCTCCCAAGTAGCTGGGATTACAGGTGCCTGCCGCCATTCCTGGGTAATTTTTTTTGTATTTATTAGAGATGAGGTTTCACCATGCTGGTTTCCAACTCCTGACCTCAAGTGATCTGCCCATCTCAGCCTCCCAAAGTGCTGGGATTACAGGCATGAGCCACCGTGCCCGGCCTATATTACAATTTCTAAATTAGTTCTGAATATAATGCACTCTATGTGAACACCAGTGTTTATGAATAGTCACTTGAACCGAAATAAAATCCTAAATTTGATTTGCTCTTCACATGCACTTTCATTTAAAAGGTTCTCACATTTGATCTTCATGATAACATTTGAGAAGCTCAGAAAGGCATTTCTCTATATTACAAATCAGAAAATTGACAGGCCAAGAAGTCCAGGAATCCTTTCACGGTTACATAGGGAGTCGATGGTCAAGCCAGAATTTTTCTAAATCCTAGTCCAATTCTTCACACTAATCTAGACAGTTGTTCCCAAGGTCTATACTGACCTGAGGTAATTAAGTCAAGTGCAGCAGGAACTCCAATGAGTCTGGGGAGAAGCTGGGTTCCTCTTGCACCAGGGAGAAGTCCCAGTTTAACTTCTGGTAAGCCAACTTGGGCCTATCAAAGATTGAAGGCATAAAGGCCATTAGAATGAGATGGTATGTTCAGAGTTGAGGCAAGCATTTCCCTGCATTTCCTGTATTCTCAAAAGCATAGTTTCATTGAATTCAGCAAGATTTCTACAGGGCAAATCAGTGCACATCCTTTTCTTTAATTAACAGCATAAACAGAGCTGTGCTGTCCCTAACTCTTCAAGTTGAAACACATTTTTAGCTTCTTACACATTTATTCTCTGACTGTATTATGACCTGTCTCAGCCAACAAAAATAATATTCTCTGGAAACAACTTTCTGGAGTCCTGCAAGAATCAGAAAACAACAGAAAGTGAAAAGACAACCCACAGAATGGGAGAGAACACTTACAAATTATATATCTGATATAGGATTTCTATCTGGAATATATAAAGAACTTTACAAATCAATAATAAAAGACAAGTAACCAGTTAAAAATGGGCAAAGGATCTGGATAGACATTTCTCCAAAGAAGAGCTACAAATGGCCAGTAAGCACTTGAAAAGATGCTCAATATCATTAGCCATCGGAGGAATTCAAATCAAAACCACAAGGTAACACTTTATACCAACTAAGACGGCTATTTAAAAAAATGACAGACAATAACAGGTGTTGGAGAGGATATGGAGAATACAGAACCCTCATACATTGCTAGGGGGAATATAAAACAGAGTAGACACTTTGGAAAACAATCTGGCAGTTCCTTAAATGTTAAACACAAAGTTACCATATGACCCATCAAATCCATTCATGGGTATATGCCCAAGAGAAATGAAAACATATGCCTACAAAAATCTTGTATACAAATTTTCATGGCATCATGGTTCATAAAAGCCAAAAAAGTAGAAGCAGCCCAAATGTTCATCCATGATTAGTGGATAAATGAAAGGTGGTACATCCATACAATGGAATATTATTCAGCAGTATTAATAAAGAACTGATTCATGCTACAACGTGGATGAACCTTGAAAACATGCTAAAAACAAAGTCAATCACAGGAGACCACATATTGTATGATTCTGTTTATATGAAATATCCAGAATAGGCAAATCTATAGAGACAGAAAGTAGATTAGTGGGTGCTTAGGATAGCAGGAGAAGGTGATGGAGGATTACCGCTAAAAGTTACCAGGTTTCTTTTTGGGGTGACAAAATGTTCTAAAATTTACTATGATAATGGTTGCACAACTCTGAGAATATACTCATATACCACTGGATTGTACACTTTAACTTGTATGGTATGCAAATTACATCTCAAAAAGGCTGTTTTTTTAAAAAAGAAAGTCAGACAGTAATCTCAGTCCGGACAGGAAGGTGAGCTTGAGTCCTTCATTACATTGCCTTTCTTGGCCATTCCATTTAAAAGTGGCTAAGGATCTGTTAGCCATTTACAGGTACAAGGGTGAGAAGAGGGTACTTAAATGCAGACTGCCATTTGCCCAGATTGTAATTTCAGCAGTTCCAAAACACCTCACATATGTGAGGTCTCTCTTACATGAGGTTTTCCTAACAGTCAATCACCATTCTTTCTATCACTGCCCATCTCTACCTCTTTACTTATTGCTAGAAACTCAGATCTGCACTCAGGGTACAGAAGGTTACGGTAAGAGGGATACAGAAAAGGAGCACTTAGGACATATATGTGTATTTATTTATAAGCATTTATAAAACTTAAAACACCATTGGGAAATGGTTAAATAAATACTTGTATAGCTATATGATAGAATATTATACCACCACTTACAATGATTTTTCTTTTTTTTTTTTTTGAGACAGAGTTTTGCTCTTGTTGCCCAGGCTGGAGTGCAATGGTGCAATCTCGGTTCACTGCAACTTCCGTCTCCCGGGTTTAAGTGATTCTCCTGCCTCAGCCTCCTGAGTAGCTGGGATTACAGGCATGTGCCACCACGCCCAGCTAATTTTGTATTTTTAGTAAAGACGGGGTTTCTCCATGTTGGTCAGGCTGGTCTTGAACTCCTGACCTCAGGTGATCCGCCCGCCTCAGCCTCCCAAAGTGTTGGGATTACAGGCGTGAGTCACTGTGCTCAGCCTATAATGATATTTTTAAAGAATATTTACCAGAAGATTAACATGATTTCTCTTCAGAAGCCACAGAGGTCAGAAGGCATGAAATGACATATACAAAGTGCTGAAAGAAAACAACTGTCAGTCAAGAATTCTATATTGAACAAAACTATCCTTTGAAAATGAAGGCAAAATTAACACATTTCCAGATAAAGAAAAACTGATGTTGTTGTTAGTATATTTGCCCTATAAGAAATACTTCAGGCTGTAATGAAAAGACATGAGACAGTAACTTGAATTCACATGAAGAAATAAAAAAACACTGATAAAGAGTAACTACATGGGTAAACAGAAAAGACAGTAATAATGTATTTTTCATTTGTAATTCTTCTTTTTCTTATCTGATTTAGGACCACTGTGTAAAGCAATAATGATAAATCTATGTTAAGCGGTACACAACTTATAAAGATATAACTTGTGACAATAATAGCATAAAGGGGCAAGTCATGGAGGCTACAGAGGAGCAAATTTTTTGTATATTATTAAAATTCAGTAATAATCTGAACCAGATTGTCATAAATTAAGATGCTAATTGTAATCACCAAGTTAACCACCACTAAGAAAATAACTAAAAATATATATAGTAAAATAAACAGCAAGAAAGTTACAAGGGTACACTTTTCCATTTAACACAAATGCAAGCAGTAACGGAAGAATTGAACAAAAAAACCAAAAAGCATAGAAAACAAATAGCAAAATGGCAGAAGTATGTTCTTCCTTATCAATAATTACATTAAATATAAGTATATTAAGTTCTCTAATCAAAAGACAGAGATTGGCAGAGTAAAGAATATGTAATAATGGGTTAAATATGATAGTATAAAAATACAGTATAAACTAAATACAATAAAAACCCAAATGTGGTTTTTTTGGTTGTTGTTTGTTTGTTTTGAGATGGAGACTCGTTCTGTCACCAGGCTGGAGTGCAATGGCGCGATCTCGGCTTACTGCAACCTCCAACTCCCAGGTTCAAGTGATTCTCCTGCCTCAGCCTCCTGAGTAGCTGGGACTACAGGCGCATGCCAGCATGCCCAGCTAATTTTTGTATCTTTAGTAGCGACGGGGTTTCATCATGTTGGCCACGATGGTCTCAATCTCCTGACCTTGTGATCTGTCCACCTCAGCCTCTCAAAGTGCTGGGATTACAGGCACGAGCCACCGCACTGGCCAATGTCCTTTTTTTTTAAAGGATGTTTTTCAAAGGAAAAAGAAACTAAGAAAAAAATTACATACAAAAAAGACTAGAATGAAATAGAATGTTAATAGGGGTTATTTCTGAACTGTGAGTTTATTATGATTTTAGTTTACATCTGTATACTTTCTTATGTTTTCTAGTTTAGTAGAATAATGAACATTATTTTTATCTTTAGAAAAATATATTAATTACAAAAATGCTACCATTATATGTACCGCGATATGCAGTGGTATCATAGACCTCATCTGACTTGTCTAATAGCCTAAATTAAACCTATTTCCAGAAATTTCCCCATATTTACTAGTTTTGTGCTATTTTCCAATAGAAATTCATCTTATTAGGTACTGATAATTATAAGGGACCATGAAACAGAAATCTCTGAGTTATCAAAGAAGTATTTAAATGTATACTTAGAAGTGACAGCCAACATATTTAATACGTCATACTGCATGAGCACTGCATCAGTGAAACCTGATATGGGTCATAGTACTGGAGGTAGAGTCTTGGGGCTCTCTATTGACTCAGGAGTTCCCCTATAGTTGATGGATCATAGAAAGGCCCTAGAGCTAAGGTTAAGGGAAATAAGGAGACAGAGGGCTCACAGTAGCAGGTGTTTACTTACCAGAATGGAAGCGAAGTTTTTGAACATTTTAACAATTAGTACCATTGTACTGGTACATAACAGCTGAAGTGGTTAATCAGTAAGCTAAGCATTCAAAATTATCACCTCTGGGCTGGGTCCAGTGCTCATGCCTGTAATCCAAGCACTTTGGGAAGCTGAGGCAGGTGGTCACCTGAGGTCAGGAGTTTGAGACCAGCCTGGTCAACATGGTGAAACCCTGTCTCTACTAAAAATACAAAAATTTGCTGGGCATGGTAGCGTGTCTGTAGTCCCAGCTTCTCGGGAGGCTGAGGCAGGAGAACTGCTTGAACTCGGGAGGTGGAGGTTGCAGGGAGCCGAGATCACACCACTGCACTCCAGTCTGGAAGACAGTGAGACTCCGTCTCAAAATATAAATAAATAAAATAAAATAATAACCTCTAATACGTATGACTACATTTAGAGTTTGCCCTAAAGAAAACCCCACACATCAGCCACTATATAGAGCCTTGGTTGTTACCTCTGTATGGGCAATCCTATAGTGACAGCTCAGGGCCAGCTCTAGTCCCCCTCCAAAAGCCATGCCTTGGATTGCTGCCACCACAGGCTTCACATTTCTCTGTATTTCATCTACTACATGTCCCAGTGTTAAGCCAAATGTCCTAGGAGCGCTGAAGCCATGAATATCAGCACCTAAGGGCACAAAGACAAGGAGAAAACAGAGTTGAGAAATACATGGGCATTGTTATCTAGCAATAAGTTACCTGATACTCTTTAAAAATTTTTTAAATTTCTTTTATTTATTTCTTATTTTTTTTTTAAGAGTTCCTGATGACTCTTAAAAAGCCTCAGACCTCTTTGGGCCCTTACACTTCATCCTTGGCTGAAAACAAGTAGATTGGAGAATGTAGAATGCTATGAGAGAAAATCCTCCAATCTTTACCAGAAATTCTGTAATTTTCTAAAATCTATCTTTCCATATAGTAAGTAGTAATTCTATCTTTAAAAAAATTAAGAATCTCAGAAAAGGGGAATAGAGATTCTCCTCCAAAGATCATTATTCTGAGATTGAGTGAGCCCCTCTCATTTTCATATATGTGATATTGTCAATCAACCCTATTCACAGCAACTTAGCTCCATATCTTTGTTAAGGGCATGAGTCATTACAATATCAAATATCAGGGTAACATATATACATATTTATGAGTTATATGTTAGTCAATCAGCTTAGAATTATGTTTTTGTAATAGATTTTTATCTTCAATAAAAATAATATTTATTGGCCGGGTGTGGTGGCTCATGCCTGTAATCCCAGCACTTTGGGAGGCTGAGGCGGGCACATCACTTGAGGTCTAGAGTTTGAGACCATCCTGGCTAACATGGTGAAACCCCGTTTCTACTAAAACATACAAAAAATTAGCCGCGCGTGGTGGCGGGTGTCTGTAGTTCCAGCTTCTCAGGAGGCTGAGGCAGGAGAATGGTGTGAACCCGGGAACCAGAGCTTGCAGTGAGCCGAGATTGCATCACGGCACTCCAGCCTGAGTGACAGAGAAAGACTCCATCTCAAAAAAATAAATAAATAAAATAAAAATAATATTTATTGCTTTTCCTGATTATAAAAATAACATATATTATGGAAAACTTGAAAACCACACAAAATTAAAAAGAACATGAAGATCACCCTAAATATCACCATACAGCCATAATTTAATATTTTGGGGAATTCTTAGTTTTTTTCCACATGGGTGAGTGAGCATTACCACCTGAGCTCTGCCTTCTGTCAGATTAGTAGTGGCATTAAATTCTCACAGGAGCGTGAACCCTATTGTGAACTGCACAAGTAAGGGATCTAGGTTGTGCTCTCCTTATGAGAATCTAATGCCTGATGATCTGAGGTGAAACAGTTTCATCCCCGAACCATCCCTGCCCCCCCACTCTCCCAGGACTGCACCCCCACCCCCTACCCCTGTCCATGGAAAAACTGTCTTCAATGAAACCAGTCCCTGGTACCAAAAAGGTTGAGGACAGCTGATTTAGAGCATACTGTAAAATCATTTTTCCTACAGCATTATCTATTCCTTGAAAACACTAGGCCAAGCATGGTGGCTCACACCTGTAATCCCAGCACTATGGGAGGCCGAGGTGGGTGAATCAAGAGGTTGGGAGATCGAGACCATCCTGGCAAACACAGTGAAACCCTGTCTCTACTAAAAATACCAAAAAAATTAGCCAGGTGTGGTGGCGAGCGCCTGTAGTCCCAGCTACTCAGGAGGCTGAGGCAGGAGAATGGCAGGAACCCGGGAGCCAGAGCTTGCAGTGAGCCGAGATTGCGCCACTGCACTCCAGCCTGGGTGACAGAGCAAGACACCATCTCAAAAAAAATTAAAATTAAAATTAAAATTAAAAAAAAACACACTGTTGGGCGCACCCAAGATGGCCGAATAGGAACAGCTCCAGCCTCCAGCTCCCAGTGTGAGTGACACAGAAGACAGGTGATTTCTGCATTTTCAACTGAGGTACCAGGTTCATCTCAATGGGGAGTGCCGGACAATCAGTGCTAGTCAGCTGGTGCAGCCCGACCAGTGAGAGCTGAAGAAACCGCCTCACCTAGAAAGTGCAAGGGGGAAGGGAATCCCTTTTCCTAGCCAAGGGAAACTGAGACACACAACACCTGGAAAATCGGGTAACTCCTACCCTAATACTGCACTTTACCAAGGGTCTTAGCAAATGGCACACCAAGAGATTATATCCCACACCTGGCCCGGAGGGTCCCACACCCACAGAGCCTCCCTCATTGCTAGCACAGAAATCTGAGATCTAACTGCAAGGTGGCAGCAAGGCTGGGGGAGGGGCGCCCACCATTGCTGAGGCCCAAGTAGGTAAACAAAGCCACTGGGAAGCTCGAATTGGGTGGAGCCCACTACAGCACAAGGAGGTCGGCCTGCCTCTGTAGACTACTCCTCTGGGGACAGGGCATAGCTAAACAAAAAGCAGCAGAAACCTCGGCAGAGGTAAATGCCCCTGTCTGATAGCTTTGAAGAGAGCAGTGGATCTCCCAGCATGGAGGTTGAGATCTGAGAACGGACAGACTGCCTGCTCAAGTGGGTCCCTGACCCCTGAGTAGCCTAACTGGGAGACATCCCCCACTAGGTACAGACTGACACCTCACACCTCACACGGTGGGGTACACCCCTGAGATGAAGCTTCCAGAACAAGAATGAGACAGCAACACTCGCTGTTCAGCAATATTCTATCTTCTGCAGCCTCCACTGCTGATACCCAGGCAAACAGGGTCTGGAGTGGACCTCAAGCAAACTCCAACAGTCCTACAGCTGAGGGTCCTGACTGTTAGAAGGAAAACTAACAAACAGAAATGACACCCACACCAAAACCCCATCAGTACATCACCATCATCAAAGACCAAAGGTAGATAAAACAACAAAGATGGGGAAAAAGCAGTGCAGAAAAGTTGGAAATTCAAAAAATCAGAGCGCATCTCCCCCCTCCAAAGGAACGCAGCTCATCGCCAGCAACGGAACAAAGCTGGAGGGAGAATGACTTTGACGAGTTGAAAGAAGAAGGCTTCAGTCAATCAAACTTCTCAGAGCTAAAGGAGGAACTACGTAACCAGCGCAAAGAAACTAAAAACCTTCAAAAAAGAATGGATGAATGGATAATTAGAATAACCAATGCAGAGAAGACCTTAAAAGAACTGATAGAGATGAAAACCATAACATGAGAAATACATGACAAATGCACAAGCTTCAGTAACTGAGTCGATCAACTGGAAGAAAGAGTATCAGCGATTGAAGACTAAATGAATGAAATGAAACAAGAACAGAAGTGTGGAGAAAAAAGAGTAAAAAGAAATGAACAAAGCCTCCAAGAAATATGGGATTATGTGAAAAGACCAAATCTACGTCTGATTGGTGTGCCTGAAAGTGACGGGGAAAATAGAACCAAGTTGGAAAACACTCTGCAGGATATCATTCAGGAGAACTTCCCCAACCTAGTAAGGCAGGCCAACATTCAAATTCAGGAAATACAGAGAATGCCACAAAGATACTCCTCAAGAAGAGCAACTCCAAGACACATAATTGTCAGATTCATCAAAGTTGAAATGAAGGAAAAAATGTTAAGGGCAGCCAGACAGAAAGGTCGGGTTACCCACAAAGGGAAGCCCATCAGACTAACAGCAGATCTCTCAGCAGAAACTCTCCAAGCCAGAAGAGAGTGGGGGCCAATATTCAACATTCTTAAAGAAAAGAATTTTCAACCCAGAATTTCATATCCAGTCAAACTAAGTTTCATAAGTGAGGGAGACATAAAATCCTTTACAGAAAGCATATGCTTATAGATTTTGTCACCACCAGGCCTGCCCTATGAGAGATCCTGAAGGAAGCACTAAACATGGAAAGGAACAATAGGTACCAGCCATTGCAAAAACATGTCAAAATGTAAAGTCCATCGATGCTAGGAAGAAACTGCATCAACTAGCGAGCAAAATAACCAGCTAATATCATAATGACAGGATCAAGTTCACACATAACAATACTAACCTTAAATGTAAATGGACTAAATGGTCCAATTAAAAGACACAGGCTGGCAAATTGGATAAAGAGTCAAGACCCATCAGTTTACTATATTCAGGAGACCCATCTCACATGCAGAGACACACATAGGCTCAAAATAAAGGGATGGAGGAAGATCTACCAAGCAAATGGAAAACAAACAAACAAACAAAAAAAGCAGGCACTGCAATCCTAGTCTCTGATAAAACAGACTTTAAACCATCAAAGATCAAAAGAGACAAAGAAGGCCATTACATAATGGTAAAGGGATCAATTCATCAGCAAGAGCTAACTATCCTAAATATATATGCACCCAATACAGGAGCACCCAGATTCATAAAGCAAGTCCTTAGAGGCTTACAAAGAGACTTAAGACTCCCATACAATAATAATGGGAGACTTTAACACCCCACTGTCAACGTTAGATAGATCAACGAGACAGAAAGTTAACAAGGATATCCAGGAATTGAACTCAACTCTGCACCAAGCAGACCTAATAGACATCTACAGAACTCTCCACCCCAAATCAACAGAATATACACTCTTCTCAGCACCACATTACACTTATTCCAAAACTGACCACATAGTTGGAAGTAAAGCACTCCTCAGCAAATGTAAAAGAGCAGAAATTATAACAAACTATCTCTCAGACCACAGTGCAACTAAACTAGAACTCAGGACTAAGAAACTCAATCAAAACCACTCAACTACGTGGAAACTGAACAACCTGCTCCGGAATGACTACTGGGCACATCATGAAATGAAGGCAGAAATAAAGATGTTCTTTGAAACCAATGAGAACAAAGATACAACATACCAGAATCTCTGGGATACATTTAAAGCAGTGTGTAGAGGGAAATTTATAGCACTAAATGCCCACAAGGGAAAGCAGGAAAGATCTAAAATTGACACCCTAACATCACAATTAAAAGGACTAGAGAAGCAAGAGCAAACACATTCAAAAGCTAGCAGAAGGCAAGAAATAACTAAGATCATAGCAGAACTGAGGGAGATAGAGACACAAAAAACCCTCAAAAAATCAATGAATCCAGGAGCTGGTTTTTTGAAAAGATCAACCAAATTGATAGACCACTAGCAAGACTAATAAAGAAGAAAAGAGAGAAGAATCAAATAGACGCAATAAAAAATGATAAAGGGGATATCACCACCGACCCCACAGAAATACAAACTACCATCAGAGAATACTATAAACACCTCTACGCAAATAAACTAGAAAACCTAGAAGAAATAGATAATTTCCTGGAAACTTACACTACCCCAAGACTAAACCAGGAAGAAGTTGAATCCCTGAATAGACAAATAGCAGGCTCTGGAATTGAAGCAATAATTAATAGCCTACCAACCAAAAAAAGTCCAGGACCAGACGGATTCACAGCCGAATTCTACCAGAGGTACAAGGAGGAGTTGGTACCATTCCTTCTGAAACTATTCCAATCAACAGAAAAAGAGGGAATCCTCCCTAACTCATTTTACGAGGCCAACATCATCCTGATACCAAAGCCTGACAGAGATACAACAAAGAAAGACAATTTTAGACCAATATCCCTGATGAACATCAATGCAAAAATCCTCAAGAAAATACTGGCAAACCAAATCCGCAGCACATCAAAAAGCGTATCCACCATGATCAAGTGGGCTTCATCCCTGGGATGCAAGGCTGGTCCAACATACACAAATCAATAAACGTAATCCAGCATATAAAAGAACCAAAGACAAAAACCACATGATTATCTCAATAGGTGCAGAAAAGGCTTTTGACAAAATTCAACAGCCCTTCATGCTAAAAACTCTCAATAAATTCGATATTGATGGAACGTATCTCAAAATAATAAGAGCTATTTATGACAAACCCACAGCCAATATCATACTGAATGGGCAAAAACTGGAAGCATTGCCTTTGAAAACTGGCACAAGACAGGGATGCCCTCACTCACCACTCCTATTCAACATAGTGTTGGAAGTTCTGGCTAGGGCAATCAGGCAAGAGAAAGAAATAAAGGGTATTCAGTTAGGAAAAGAAGAAGTCAAACTGTCCCTGTTTGCAGATGACATGATTGTATATTTAGAAAAGCCCATCGTCTCAGCCCAAAATCTCCTTAAGCTGATAAGCAACTTCAGCAAAGTCTCAGGATACAAAATCAATGTGGAAAAATCACAAGCATTCTTATACACCAGTAACAGACAAACAGAGAGCCAAATCATGAATGAACTTCCATTCACAATAGCTTCAAAGAGAATAAAATACCTAGGAATCCAACTTACAAGGGATGTGAAGGAACTCTTCAAGGAGAACTACAAATCACTGCTCAGTGAAATAAAAGAGGACACAAACAAATGGAAGAACATACCATGCTCATGGATAGGAAGAATCAATATTGTGAAAATGGCCATACTGCCCAAGGTAATTTATAGATTCAATGCCATCCCCATTAAGATACCAATGACTTTCTTCACAGAATTGGAAAAACTGCTTTAAAGTTCATATGGAACCAAAAAAGAGCCCGCATTGCCAAGACAATCCTAAGCAAAAAGAACAAAGCTGGAGGCATCATGCTACCTGACTTCAAACTATACTACAAGGCTACAGTAACCAAAACAGCATGGCACTGGTACCAAAACAGAGATATAGACCAATGGAACAGAACAGAGTCCTCAGAAATAATACCACACATCTACAGCCATCTGATCTTTGACAAGGCTGAGAAAAACAAGAAATGGGGAAAGGATTCCCTATTTAATAAATGGTGCTGGGAAAATTGGCTAGCCATAAGTAGAAAGCTGAAACTGGATCCTTTCCTTACTCCTTATACGAAAATTAATTCAAGATGGATTAGAGACTTAAATGTTAGACCTAATACCATAAAAACCCTAGAAGAAAACCTAGGTAATACCATTCAGGACATAGGCATAGGCAAGGACTTCATGTGTAAAACACCAACAGCAACGGCAACAAAAGCCAAAATTGACAAATGGGATCTCATTAAACTAAAGAGCTTCTGCACAGCAAAAGAAACTACTATCAGAGTGAACAGGCAACCTACAGAATGGGAGAAAATTATTACAACCTACTCTTCTGACAAAGTGCTAATATCCAGAACCTATAAAGAACTCAACCAAATCTACAAGAAAAAAACAAACAACCTCATCAAAAAGTGGGCAAAGGATATGAACAGACACTTCTCAAAAGAAGACATTCATACAGCCAACAGACACATGAAAAAATGCTCATCATCACTCACCATCAGAGAAATGCAAATCAAAACCACAATGAGATACCAGCTCACACCAGTTAGAATGGCAATCATTAAAAAATCAGGAAACAACAGGTGCTGGAGAGGATGTGGAGAAATAGGAACACTTTTACACTGTTGGTGGGACGGTAAATTAGTTCAACCATTGTGGAAAACAGTGTGGCGATTCCTCAAGGATCTAGAACTAGAAATACCATTTGACCCAGCCATCCCATTATCGGGGATACACCCAAAGGATTATAAGTCATGCTGCTATAAAGACACATGCACACATATGTTTATTGCGGCACTATTCACAATAGCAAAGACTTGGAATCAACCCAAATGTCCATCAGTGACAGACTGGATTAAGAAAATGTGGCACATATACACCATGGAATACTATGCAACCATAAAAAAGGATGAGTTTGTGTCCTTTGTAGGGACGTGGATGCAGCTGGAAACCATCATTCTCAGCAAGCTATCGCAAGAACAGAAAACCAAATACCGCATGTTCTCACTCATAGGTGGGAAGTGAACAATGAGATCACTTTGACACAGGAAGGGGAGCATCACACACCGGGTCCTATTGTGGGGTGGGGGTAGGGGGAGGGATAGCATTAGGAGCTACACCTAATGTAAATGACGAGTTAATGGGTGAAGCACATCAACATGGCACATGTATACATATGTAACAAACCTGCACGTTGTACACATGTTCCCTAGAACTTAAAGTATAAAAAAAAAAAAAAACCACTAAGCTTGGTACAAGTTTTAAAAATTAATTATGTTATATCTAGCCTATTCATCTTTTTTTCTCTTTTCGCTACCTGTTCCTCATCTAGCAGCGATCCAGGAGTTATGCTTTTTTCTCACCAATTCATTATATTTCACTCTCTAGTACAGTGTTTTGTTTTGTGTTTTCAATTCCTTTTTGTTCTAGAGAAACAAAATCAATTTCAATCTAAGTCTCAAGCCTATCATTCCTGTAGCTTTAGATTGAGATGGTTTTTTAGATAATAACAGAAATAAACAGTTATTGGATAAATGCATCAAGCACTGTGCTATGCAGTTTCATATACTGTCTCATTTAATTTTCATAACACCTAAGTAAAGCAGCATAACAATTCCCATTTTACAGGTAAGGAAGTTAATGCTTTGAGGCAAGTGACTACTTCAGACATATGACTAATAACTTGTGGAATAGGGATTTAAACTTACAAACCCCACATTCTTAAAAGCTATACTATATTCTTCTACTTATAACAGAAGGTTAGTATCATTATTATCCCAATTTTTGGAAAACCAAAGCACAGTGTAGTGATTTCACTTTTTAATTATTTCCAGCACATCAAAATCCAATTAATTTTGGGATATTGATTTTATATCCAGCAAAACAGCTACATTTTCTTATGAATTCTAACAATTTTTAATAGATTATTTTGATTTTCTACAAACATTATTGTATCTTCTGAATAATTAAGTTTTGTTCCTTCTTTTTCATTCCTTATACCTTTTGTTTCTTTTACTAGCTTTACTGGGTTATCAAAAACCTTGAATACAATGCAAAAGAAATGGTGAGAGCAGTCAGCTTTGTCTTGTTCCTTTCTCATAAGAAAAGCTTTCAATTCACCATTTTGTTTGTTTCCTGTAGATTTTTCAAAATGGATACCTTTTGCCTGATTAAGACATTTTCTTTATGTACCTCATTTACTAAGAATGTTTCTTTTTAATGCATGTCAAATGTTACAGAATGTTTTTTCTACATCTCGACATAATCATATAATTTTTCTTTTTAATCTTTTAATGGGATGAATTTCATTAATCTAGTGTTCAACCAATCTGATATTTCTAGGACAAAAGTGATATATTATACTTTTTATATGTTGTTAGATTCAGCTTCACAATACACTAAGATTATTTAAAATTATTTGTATAGATTCAGGGGATACATGTACAGGTTTGTTACACAGATATATTGCATAATGGTGAGGTTTGGGTTTTTGGTGTGCCTATCACCCAAACAGTGAACGTTATGTCACTTGGTAACTTTTCAACCCTCACCCCAACCTCCTTGCCCTTTTGAAGGTGTCTATGTATATTATTTCCCTCTGTATGTCCATGTGTTCCCATTGTTTAGCTCTCCCTTTATTTCCCTGACAATTATTCCTTCATAATAGCTCCCACTTATAAGTGAGAATATGTGGTATTTGATTTTCTATTTCTGAGCTATTTTACTTAGGATAATGGCCTAAGTAAAGACGTAATATCATTCTTTTTTATGGCTGTGTAGTATGCTATGGTTTTCTTTATCTAATCAACCATTGATAGACCCTTGGGTTGATTCCATGACTTTGCTATCATTAACAGTGCTGTGATAAACATATGAGTATAGTTATCTTTTGATATAA
The DNA here is from genome assembly GCF_008728515.1 of Papio anubis. Classification (NCBI taxonomy): domain Eukaryota; kingdom Metazoa; phylum Chordata; class Mammalia; order Primates; family Cercopithecidae; genus Papio; species Papio anubis. Next base: position 105,581,462 of record NC_044977.1, on the reverse strand, counting down.
TAATTTATGTTCCTTTGGATGGATCTCCAGTAGTTGGATTGCTGGGTCAAATGACAGTTCTGTTTTTAATTCTTTGAGAAATCTCCATACTGTTTTTCCATAAAGGTTGTACCAATTTCCATTCCAAATAACAGTGTATAAGCATTCCCTTTTCTCTGTATCCTTGCCAACATGTTCTTGTTTTACTTTTTAATAATAGCCACTCTAAGTGGTGTGAGATATCTCATTGCAGCTTTGATTTACATTTCTCTGATGATTTGTGATGTTGAGAATTTTTTCATGTTTATTGGCCACTTGTGTGTCTTGTTTTGGCAAATGTGTATGTCCTATGTGTACTTCAAAAAAAAATTTTAAATATATATAACCAAAAGACAATGTCCACTTTTTAATGGGGTAAATTGGTTTTTCCTTGCTGAGTTGTTTGAGTTCCTTATAGATTCTGGATATTAGTCCTTTGTCAGATGCATAGTTTGCAAATATTTTCTCCCATTCTGTAGGTTGTCTGTTTACTCTGCTGATTATTTCTTTTGCTGTGCAGAAGCTCTTAGTTTAATTAAGTCGCATTCGTCTATTTTTGTTTTTGTTGCATTTGAGGCCTTAGTCAAAAGTTATTTGCCTAGGCCAACGTCCAAAAGTTTTTCCTAAGTATTCATCCAGGTATTTTTTTGATTTCAGATCTTACACTTAAATCTTTAATCCATCTTGAATTAATTTTTATATATGGTGAAAGATAGGGGTCCAGCTTCATTCTTCTGCATATGGCTCTCCAATTTTCCCAGCACCATTTACTGAATAGCATGTCCTTTCCCATTGCATATTTTTGTTGACTTTGTTGAAGATCGGTTGGTGTAGGTATGTGGTTTTATTTCTAGGTTCTCTATTCTGTTCCACTGATCTATGTGTCTATTTTTGTATCAGTACCATGCTGTTTTGGTTACCATAGCCTTATAATACCATACGAAGTCAGGTAATGTGTTGCCCCCAGCTTTGTTCTTTTTCTTAGGATTGCTTTGGCTATTTGAGCTCTTTTTTGTTTCCATAATTTTAGGATTGTTTTTTCTAAATCCATGAAAAATGACATTGGTAATTTGATAGGAATTACATTGAATCTGTATATTGTTTTGGGCAGTATGTCCATTTTAACAATATTGATTCTTTCAATCCATGAGCGTGGATGTTTTTCCATTTGTCTGTGTCATCTATCATTTCTTTCATCAGTGCTTTGTAGTACGCCTTATAGAGATCTTTCACCTCATTGGTTAAAGGTATTCCTAGGTATTTTATTTTTTTGTGGCTATTGTAAATGGAACTGAGTTTTTGATTTGGTTCTCAGCTTGAACATTATTAGTGTATAGAATGCTACTGATTTTTGTACATTGATTTTGCATCCTGAAATTTACTGAAATCATTTATCAAGTGGAAAAGTCTTTTGGAGGAGTCATTAGGGTTTTCTAGGTATAAGATCACATTATCAGTGAACAGAGGAAATCTGACTTCCTCTTTTCCAATTTGGATGCCTTTTATTTCTTTCTGTTGCCTGACTGCTCTGGCTAGTACTTCCAGTCCTATGTTGACTAGGAGTGGTGAGAGTGAGCATCCTTGTCTTGTTCCAGTTCTTAGGGGTAATGTTGGATTTTACCAAATGCTTTTTCTGCATCTATTGAGGCGATCATGGATTTTGTTTTTAAATTCTGTTTATCTGGTGAATCACAGTTACTGAAGCATCCTAGAAACCCTGCAATAAAGCCCATCTAATATTGATGTAATATCTTTTTGAAGTGCTATTGGATTTGGTTTGATAGTATTTTGCTGATGATTTTAGCATTTATGTTCATCAGTTATATTGGCCTTTAGTTTTTTGTTTGTTTTGTTTTGTTTTCTTGTGTCCTTGCCTGATTTTGGTATCAAGGTGATACTGCTTTCACAGAACGAGTTAGGGAGGAATCTTTCCTCCTTGATTTTTCGGAATAGTTTCAGTAAAGATTGGTACCAGCTCTTCTTTGTACGTCTGGTAAAATTTGGCTATGAATCTATCTGGTCTTGGACTTTTTTTGGCTGAAAAAATTTTTTATTACTGATTCAATCTCATAACTCAGTATTGGTCTGTTCAGGATTTCTATTTCTTCCTGATTCAATCTTGGGAGGTTGTATGTTTACAGGAGTTTATCCTTTTTTTTTTTTTTTAGGTATTCTAGTTTGTGCATGTAGAGATACTCACAGTAGTCTCTGAGCATCTTTTGTCTTTTTGTGGAATCAGCTGTACTATCACCTTTATAATTTCTAATTGTGTTTACTTGAATTTTCTGTCTTTTCTGATTAGTTTACTTAGCGGTATATAAAATTTGTTTCTCTTTTCAAAGAACCAACTTTTCATCTCATTTATCCTTTGTATGTTTTTATACTATATTACCAATTTATATTTGTAATATTTTCATAAGTATATTTCTTTTTTCTGTTTTTTTTTAAATTTTTGCATAGGTTATTGGGGTACAGGTGGTGTTTGGTTACATGAGTAACTTCTTTAGTGGGGATTTGTGAGATTTTGGTGCACCCATCACCCAAGCAGTATATACTGCACTATATTTGTAATCTTTTATCCCTTGCCCCACTCCCACCCTTCCCCCCCAAGTTCCCAAAGTCCATTGTATAATTCTTATGCCTTTGCATCCCCATAGCTTAGCTCCCACATATCAGTGAGAATGTACAATATTTGGTTTTCCATTCCTGAGTTACTTTATTTAGCATAATAGTCTCCAATCTCATCCAGGTTGCTGCGAACGCTGTTAATTCATTCCTTTTTATGGCTGAGTAGTATTCCATCATATAAATATATCACAGTTTGTTTATCTACTTGTTGATTGATGGGCATATGGGTTGGTTCCACAATTTTGCAATTGCGAATTGTGCTGCTATAAACGTGTGTGCAAGTATCTTTTCATATGACTTTTTTCCTCTGTGTAGATACCAAGCAGTAGGATTGCTGGATCAAATGGTAGTTCTACTTTTAGTTCTTTAAGGAATCTCCACACTGTTTTCCATAGTAGTTGTACTAGTTTACATTCCCACCAGCAATGTACAAGTGTTTCCTTTTCACTGCATCTCCTCAACATCTACTGTTTTTTGATTTTTTGATTATGGCCATTCTTGCAGGAGTAAGGTGGTATCTCATGGTGGTTTTGATTTGCATTTTCCTGATCATTAGTGATGCTGAGTATTTTTTCATATGTTTGTTGGCTAGTTGTATATCTTCTTTTAAGAATTGTCTATTCATGTCCTTAGCCCACTTTTTAATGGGATTGGTTTTTTTTTTCTTGTTGCTTTGTTTGAGTTCGTTGTAGAGTCTGGGTATTAGTCCTTTGTTGGATGTATAGATGGTGAAGATTTTCTCCCACTCTGTGGGTTGTCTGTTTACTCTGCTGACTGTTCCTCTTGCCATGCAAAAGCTCTTTAGTTTAATTAACTCCGAACTATTTATCTTTGTTTTTATTGCATTTGCTTTTGGGCTCTTGGTCATGAAATCCTTGCCTAAGCCAATTTCTAGAAGGGTTTTTCCAATGTTATCTTCTAGAATTTTTATAGTTTCAGGTTTTATATTTAAGTCCTTGATCCATCTTGAGTTGATTTTTGTATAAGGTGAGAGATGAGGATCCAGTTTCATTCTCCTACATGTGGCTAACCAATTATCCCAGCACCATTTGTTGAAAAGGGTGTCCTTTTTCCACTTCGTTTTTGTTTGCTTTGTCAAAGATCGGTTGGCTGTAAGTATTTGGGTTTATTTTTTGGGTTCTCTATTCTGTTCCGTTGGTCTATGTGCCTATTTTTATACTAGTACCATGCTGTTTTGGTGACTATGGCCTTATAGTATAGTTTGAAATCAGGTAGTGTGATGCCTCCAGATTTCTTATTTTTGCTTAGTCTTTCTTTGGCTATCTGGGCTCTATTTTGGTTCCACATGAATTTTAGAATTCTTTTTCTAATTCTGTGAAGAATGATGGTGGTATTTTGATGGGGGTTTCATTGAATTTGTAGATTGCTTTTGAGAGCATGGTCATTTTCACAATATTGATTCTACCCATCCATGAGCATGGGATGTATTTCCATTTGTTTACATCATCTAAGATTTCTTTCAGCAGTGTTTTTTAGTTTTCCTTGTAGAAGTCTTTTGACTCCTTGGTTAGGTACATTCCTAAATAGTTTATTTTATTTTTTGCAGCTATTGTAAAAGGGAATGAGTTATTGATTTCATTATGTGCTTGGTCACTGTTGGTGTATAGAAGAGCTACTGATTTCTGCACATTAATCTTGTATCCGGAAACTGCTGAATTCTTTTATCAGTTCTATGAACTTTCAGGAGGAGTCTTTAGGGTTTTTCAAGGCAAAAAATCATATCGTCAGCAAACAATGAAAGTTTGACTTCCTCTTTACAGATTTGGATGCCCTTTATTTCTTTCTCTTGTCTGATTGCTCTGGCTAGGACTTCCAGTACTATGTTGAAGAGGAGTGGTGAGAGTGGGCATCCTTGTCCTGTTCCAGTTCTCAGAGGGAATGCTTTAAACTTTTCCCCATTCATTATTATGATGGCTGTGGGTTTGTCATAGATGGCTTTTATTACATTGAGTTATGTCCCTTGTACATCAATTTTGCTGAGTTTTAATAATAATGAGATGTTGGATTTTGTCAAATGCTTTTTCTGCATCTATTGAGACAATCATGTGATTTTTGTTTTTAATTCTGTTTATATGGTGTATCACATTTATTGACTTGTGTATGTTAAACCATCCCTGCATCCCTGGTATGAAACCCAGTTGATCATGGTGGATTATCTTTCTGCTATGTTGTTGGATTCAGTTAGCTAGTATTTTGTTAGAGATTTTGGCATATATGTTCATGAAGGATATTGGTCTGTAGTTTTGTTTTTTGGTTATGTCCTTTCCTGGTTTTGGTATTAGGGTGATGCTGGCTTCATAGAATGAATTAGGGAGGGTTCCTCCTTTCTCTTTCTTGTAGAATAATGTCAAAAGGATTGTTACCATGAGGATGGAAGATTTTTCCATTTGTTTGTGTCCTCTCTTATTTCCTTGAGCAGTGGTTTGTAGTTCTCCGTGAAGACATCCTTCACATCCCTTGTTAGCTGTACTCTTAGGTATTTTATTCTCTTTGTAGCAATTGTAAATGGGAGTTCATTCATGATTTGGCTCTGTGCTTGCCTATTGTTTGTGTCAAGGAATGCTTGTGATTTTTGCACATTGATTTTGTATCCTGAGACTTTGCTGAAGTTGCTTATCAGATCAAGAAGTTTTTGGACTGAGATGATGGGGTTTTCTAAATATAAAATCATGTCATCTGCAAACAGAGCCAACGTGACTTCCTCTCTTCCTATTTGAATATGCTTTATTTCTTTGTCTTGCCTGATTGCCCTGGCCAGAAGTTCCAATACTATATTGAACAGGAGTGGTGAGAGAGGGCATCTTTGTCTTGTACTGGTTTTCAAAGGGAATGCTTCCAGCTTTTGCCCATTTAATATGATATTGGCTGTCAGTTTGTCACAAATAGCTCTTATTATTTTGAGTTATGTTCCATCAATACCGAGTTTATTGAGAGTTTTTAACATGAAGAGATGTTGAATTTTATCAAAGGCCTTTTCTGCATCTATTGAGATAATCATGTGGTTTTTTTCCTTTGGTTCTGTTTATGTCAATATCATGAAAATGGTCATACTGCCCAAAGTAATTTATAGATTCAATGCTATTTCTATGAAACTATCATTGACATTCTTCACAGATTTAGAAAAAACTATTTTAAATTTTACACAGAATCAAAGAAGACCCCATATAACCAAGACAATCCTAAGCAAAAAGAACAAAGCTGGAGGCATCACACTACCTGACTTCAAACTATACTACAAGGTTACAGTAAACAAAACAGCATGGTACTGGTACCCAAACAGACATACAGACCAATGGAGCAGAACAGAGACCTCAGAAATAACACTACACATCTACAACCATCTGAACTTCAACAAAACTGACAAAAACAAGCAATGGGGAAAGGATCTCCTATTAAGTAAATTATGCTGGGAAAACTGGCTAGCCATATACAGGAAACTGAAACTGGAGCCCTTCCTTACACCTTATACAAAACTTAACTCAATATGGATTACAGACTTAAGTGTAAAACCAAAAACCATAAAAACTCTAGAAGAAAACCTAGGCAATACCACTCAGGACATAGGAATGGGCAAAGCCTTCATCAAAAATGACAAAAGCAATTGCAACAAAAGCCAAAATTGACAAATGGTATCTAATTAAACTAAAGAGCTTCTGCACAGCAAAAGAAACTACCATCAGAATGAACAGGCAACCTAAAGAATGGGAGAAAATTTTTGCAATCTACCCATCTGACAAAGGTCTAATATCCAGTATTTACAAGGAAGTTAAATGTATTTGCAAGAGAAAAACAAACAACCCCATCAAAAAGTGGGCAAAAGATGGGCCGGGCGCGGTGGCTCAAGCCTGTAATCCCAGCACTTTGGGAGGCCGAGACGGGTGGATCACGAGGTCAGGAGATCGAGACCATCCTGGCTAACACGGTGAAACCCCGTCTCTACTAAGAAATACAAAAAACTAGCCGGGCGAGGTGGCGGGCGCCTGTAGTCCCAGCTACTCGGGAGGCTGAGGCCGGAGAATGGCGTGAACCCGGGAGGCGGAGCTTGCAGTGAGCTGAGATCTGGCCACTGCACTCCAGCCTGGGCGACAGAGCGAGACTCTGTCTCGGAAAAAAAAAAAAAGTGGGCAAAAGATATAAACAGACACTTCTCAAAAGAAGACATTTACACAGCCAACAAACATATGAAAAAAGCTCAACATCACTGATCCTCAGAGAAAAGCAAATCAAAACTGCAATGATATACCATCTCATACCATGCAGAATGGTGATTATTAAAAAGTCAGGGAACAATAGATGCTGGTGAGGCTATGGAGAAATAGGATCACTTTTATGCCGTTGGTGGGAATGTAAATTAGTTCAACCATTGTGGAAGAGACTATGGCAATTCCTCAAGGATCTAGAACCAGAAATACAATTTGACCTAGCAATCCCATTACTGCATATATGCCCAAAGGATTATAAATCATCCTACTATAAAGACACATGCACATGTATATTTATTGCAGCACTATTTACAACAGCAAAGACATGGAGCCAATGCAAATGCCCATCAATTATAGACTGAATAAAGAAAATGTGGTACATATATACAATGGAATACTATGCAGCCATAAAAAGGGATGAGATCATGTCCTCTGCAGGGACATGGATGAAGCTGGAAGCCATCATCCTCAGCAAACTAACACAGGAACAGAAAACCAAATATTGCATGTTCTCACTGATAAGTGGGAGTTGAACATTGGGAACACATGGACACAGAGAGGGGAACAACAGACACCAGGGCCTGTTGGAGGGTTGGGAGGTGAAGGGGGGGAACTTAGAGGACAGGTCAATAGGTGCAGCAAACCACCATGCACACGTATACCTAAGTAACAAACCTGCACATTCTGCACATATATCCCATTTTTTTTAAAAGAAATAATAATAATAATAAAAGGATTGGTACCAATTTGTCTTTGAATGTCTGGCAGAATTCTGCTGTGAATTCATCTGGTCCTGGACTTTTTCTTAGTTGGTAATTTACTGATCTGTTCTGGGTATGTAATTCTTCCTGATTTAAGCTAGAAGGGTTGCATTTTTTCAGGAATTTATCCATCTGTTCTAGGTTTTCTAGTTTATGTATGTAAAAGTGTTCATAGTAGCCTTGTATTTCAGTGGTATCAACTGTAATATCTCCTGTTTCATTTCTTCATGAGGTTATTTGGATTTTCTCTCTTCTTGGTTAATCTTACTAATGGTCTATCATTTTTAAAAATCTTTTCAAAGAACCAGCTTTTTGTTTCATTTATCTTTCATATATTTTTGGGGGGTTGGTTCCACTTCATGTAGTTCTGCTCTGATCGTGGTTACTTCTTTTCTTCTGCTGGGTTTGGGTTTGGTTTGTTCTTGTTTCTCTAGTTCCTTGAGGCATTGTGACCTTACAACGTCAGTTTGTGCTCTTTCAGTCTTTTTGATACAGGCATTTAGGGCTATGAACTTTCCTCTTAGCATTTCCTTTGCTGTATCCCAGAGGTATTGATATGTTGTATCATTATTGTCATTCAGTTCAAAGAATGTTTTCATTTCCATCTTGATTTTGTTTTTGACCCAATGACCATTCAGGAGCAGGTTATTTAATTTCCATATATTAGCATGGTTGAAGGTTCCTTTTAGAGTTGATTCCCTGTTTTATTCCACTGTGGTCTGAGAGAGTGCTTGATATAATTTCAATTTTCTTAAATGTATTGAGGCTCATTTTGTGGCCTATAATACGGTCTATCTTGGAGAAAGTTCTATGCACAGTTGAATAGAATGTGTATTCTGTGGTTGTTGGATGAAATGTTCTGTGTAAATCTGTTAAGTCCATTTGTTCCAAGGTATAGTTTGAATCCATTGTTTCTTTGTTGACTTTCTGTCTTGATGACCTGTCTAGTGCTGTCAGTGGAGTACTGAAGTCCCCCACTATTATTGTGTTGCTGTCTATCTCATTTCTTAGGTCTATTAGTAATTGTTCTATAAATTTGGGAGCTCCAGTGTTAGATGCACAATAGGATTGTGACATCTTCCTGTTGGACAATGCCTTTTACTATTATATCATGTTCCTCTTTGTCTCTTTTAACAGCTGTTGCTTTAAAGTTTGTTTTGTCTGATATAAGAATAGCTACCCCTGCTTGCTTTTAGTATCCATTTGCATGAAATGCCTTTTTCCACCCCTTTAAGTTTATGTGAGTGCTTATGTGTTAGGTGAGTCTCCTGAAGGCAGCAGATAGTTGGTTGGTGAGTTCTTATCCATCCTGCAGTTCTGGATATCTCAAGTGGAGTATTTAGGCCATTTACATTCAATGTTAGTATTGAGATGTGAGGTACCGTTGCATTCATCATGCTATTTGTCACCTGTGTACCTTGGTTTCTTTGGTGTTTTGTTTTTTGCTTTTTAACTTGTATTTTTGTTTTATAGGTCCTGTGTAATTTATGTTTTAAACAGGTTCTATTTTGATGTGTTTCTAGGATTTGTTTCAAGATTTAGAGCTCCTTTTAGCAGTTCTTACAGTGGTGGCTTGGTAATGGTGAATTCCCTCAGCATTTGTTTGTCTGAAAAAGACGGTATCTTTCCTTCATATAGGATGCTTAGTTTTGCTGAATAAAAAATTCTTGACTGACAATTGTTTTGTTTGATGGGGCTGAAGATAGAGAGCCCCACACCCTTCTAGCTTGTAAGGTTTCTGCTGACAAACCTGCTGTTAATATGATAGGTTTTCCTTTATAGGTTACCTGGTACTTTTGTCTCACAGCTCTTAAGACTCTTTCCTTTGTCTTAACTTTAGATAACCTGAAGACAATATGCCCAGGTGATGAACTTTTTGCGATGAATTTCCCAGGTGTTCTTTGTGCTTCTTGTATTTGGATGTCTAGATTTCTAGCAAGCCCAGGCAAGTTTTCCTCAATTATTCCCCCAAATACATTTTCCAAACTTCTGGATTTCTGTTCTTCCTCCATGACACTCATTATTCTTAGGTTTGGTTGTTTAACCTAATCCAAAACTTCTTGGAGGCTTTGTTCATATTTTCTTATTCTTTTTTGTCTTGTTGGATTGGATTAATTCAAAGACCTTGTCTTCAAGCTCTGAATTTCTCCCTTCTACTTGCTCAATTCTATTGCTGAGACTTTCCATAGCATTTTGCATTTCTATAAGTGCATCCAGTGTTTCCTGAATTTTTTATTGTTTTTTCTTCATGCTATCCATTTCCTTGAATATTTCTCCCTTCACTTCTTGTATTGTTTTTTGTATTTCCTTGCATTGGGCTTTACCTTTCTCTGGTGCCTCCCTGATCAGCTTAATAACTAACCTCCTGAATTCTTTTTCAGGTAAATCAGGGATTTCTTCTTTGTTTGGATCCGTTGCTGGTGAGTTAATGTGATTTTGGGGTGTGTTACAGAGCCTTGTTTTGTCATATTACCAGAGTTGGTTTTCTGGTTCCTTTTCATTAGGGTAGGCTCTGTCAGAGGGAAGGTCTAGGGCTGAAGGCTGTTGTTCAGATTCTTTTGTCCCATGGGGTGTTCTCTTGATGTAGTATTCTCCCCCTTTTCCTACAGATGTGGCTTCCTGAGAGCTGAGCTGGAGATTGTCATCACTCTTCTGGATCTAGCCACCCAGAAAATCTACCAGGCTCTGGGCTGGTATTGGGGGTTGTCTGCACAGGGTCCTGTGATGTGAACTGTCTGTGGATATCCCTCAGCCATGGATACCAGCACCTGTTCTGGTGGAGGTGACAGAGGGGGTGAAATGGACTCTGTGAGGGTTCTTAGCTTCGGTGGTTTGATGCTCTATTTTTGTGCTGGTTGGCCTCCTGCTGGGAGGTGGCACTTTCCAGAGAGCATCAGCTGTGGTATTATGGAGAGGAACTGGTAGTGGATGGGGCCCTAGAACTCCCAAGAGTATATGCCCTTTGTCTTCAGCTACCAGGGTAGAAAAGGAAGGCCCATCAGGTGGGGGCAGAGCTAGGCGTCCTGAGCTGAGACTCTCCTTAGGTGGGTCTTTCTGTGGCTGCTGTGGGGAATTGAGGTAAGATTCCCCAGTCACTGGAGTCATGTACCTAAAAGGATTATGGCTGCCTCTGCTGAGTCATGTAGGTTGTAAGGGAAGTGGAGGAAAGTTGGCAGTCTCAGGCCTCACCCAGCTCCCACACAATCCAAGAGCCGGTCTCACTCCCCATATAACAGCACCAAGTCTGTTTCCAGGCAGTGGGCAAGCAGGGCTAAGAACTTGCCCCAGGCTACCCACCTCCAAGCTGCATAAGGGCTTTAGTTTTTCCCCTGCCTGTGGAGTCTGCACTCCAGATTCACATCCTCCCCCAAGTTCTGGCCAGGAGGCTTCTAGACTAGTTCAAATTGTTACAAAATTCAGCTGGAGACTTCCTTCTCTCTGTGGTGTTTTCCCCTGGCCACCCTCTCAAAGGATCTCTATGATGTCAGGCAGGAACAGCCTGCTTAGGGACCCAGTAAGCTCTGAGGGCCTTTCCCGCTGCATCCTCTACCCCTGTATTTCATAAGGCTCTCTAAATTGACTCAGCTCCAGGTAAGGTAAGGATGTTCTCCCACAAACTAGACCTTCAGTTTCCCCAGTGGGGGTGTGTGTTCGGGAATGGAGGATCTCCCTTTCCCATTTCTGCAGTTTGGGCACTCACAGTATTTGGGATGTCTCCTGTGTCCTGCAGGAGCAGTCTGCTTCCTTCAGAGGATCTGTGGGTCCTCTTGGGATTCCTGATTTATTCCTGTAGTCATTCTGGAGCTAAAATTCACAATGTGAGCCTCTGCATGCTGCTCTGTCCATCCAAGTCAGAGCTGCAATCTAGTCCTGCCTCCCGTCCACCATGATGATCCTTAATCCTCATTATTATTATTTTTGTCTCAATCTCATTCAGTTCTGCTGAGATCTTTGTTATTTCTTTTCTTCTGCTAGCTCTGGGTTTGGTTTGTTCTTGTTTTTCCAGTTCCTTGAGGTGCAACATCAGGTTGCAACTTTAAGATCTTTCTATATTTTAAAAAATTTCTGCCTTGATTTCCTCATTTACCTAATGAACATTCAGGAGCAAGTTGTTTAGTTCTCATATATTTGTAGAGTTTTGAGAGTTCCTCTTGCTACTGATTTCTACTTTTATTCCACTATAATATGAAAAGATATTTGATATGATTTAGATTTTTTTGAATTTGTTGAGATTTATGGCCAAACATATGATTTATTTTGGAGAATGTTCTATGCACAGAATGTCCCATGCACAAATGAGAAAAATGTGTATTTTGCAGTTGTTGCATAGAATGTTCTATAAATGTCTATTAGGTCCACTTGGTCTGAAGTCTAGTTTAAGTCCATAGTTTATTTGCTGATTTTCTGCCTTAATCATCTGTCTAGTGCTGTCAGTGGGGTTTTGAAGTCTTCCCTTATTATTGTATTGCTGTCTATCTCTTTTCTTAGGTTAAGTAGTATTTGTTTTATAAATCTGGGTTGTCCATTTTGGGATGCATATATTTTTAAGACAGCTATACCTTTTTCTTGTATTGAACCCTTTATCATTATATAATAAATAATTGTTGTTGATTTAAAATCTGCTTTATCTAACATAAGTATAGCTACTACTGCTCATTTTTGTTTTCTGTTTGCATGATGTATCTTTTTCCACTCCTTTATGTGTGTCTTTACCAAAGGGTGTCACTTGTGGGCAGAAAACGATTAGTTTTTTTTTTTTTAAATCCAATTTGCCAGTCTATATCTTTAAGAGGAGTATTCAGGCCATTTATGTTCAAGGTTAATATTGATATATGAGGTTTTGTTCCCGTCATAATGTTGTTACCTAGTTGCTTTGTTGTCTCAATTTACACTAAGATTTTTATATCTACATTTATAAATGAAATTAGCCTGTAATTTTTCTTTTCCATACTGTCCTTGTCAGGTGTTAGTATCAAGGGTATGCTGCCTCAAGAAATGAGTTGGGAAGGGTACTGAGTTGAATAGTGTTCACCCAGAAGATGTGAGTGTGACATTTGGAAATAAGGTCTTTGCAGATGTCATCAAATTAAGATAAGGTCATGCTGGGTTAGGGTAGGCCTATTGAAGATCAGGAAAATTTAGACGTGGAGGAAAGCAAGCCATGTGATTAAAGTGAGACTGGAGTGATGCATCCATAGGCCAAGGATTGCTAACAACCATAAGAAGCTAGAAGAGGCAAGGAAGGATTCTTCCCTAAAGAAAACAGAGGAAGAATGACCCTGCTGATATCTTGATTACAAACTTCTATCCTCAGAGCTATGAGAGAATAGATTTCTGTTGTTTTAAGCCATTTAGTTTGTGGCAATTTGTTATGGTGCTCTAGGAAACTAATAGAGAAACTGTTCCCACTTTTTTGATTCTCTAAAATGTTTATGTAAAATTGGAATATTTTCCTTGACTTTACAGTAGACCTTGCCAATGGAGTCTTCTGGGTCAAGTATTTACTTGGTGAGATTTTTGATTACTGATTGAATTTCTTAAACGATTACAGAACTATTTGGGTTTTCTATTTCTTCTTGAGCTAATTTTGAGAAGTCATTTTTTACATGTTCATAATATTTTCATTATCTTTCTTTTTTCACTGTTATGATAACTTTGATTTATCTTGCATTTTACAGAAGTCTATGAACGATTTTTTAAAAGCACCTCATTACCCCATATCACGTTTCTCTGACAGGTGTTAAAGTAGGCTATAAGTATGTCAACAGCTTGAGCATCAGTGTCTTGCAAGGATTTCAGACCAACCAACCACTAGCCAAAGAACTTGGCAGCTTTTTAATCTTGTTTTTAATACAATGGTATATCCACTTGGATGGCAAACCAGTCTAGCCACATCTCTACAACATGCTTTGAAAAATCAGTGATTAGCAAATTAGTTAGCTTTGGCACGGAGCTGTGCTTGCTTGCTCATGATAGTCTGAAAGCCAGTTTTGATACTGGCAACAGAACATCTAGAATGACAAGTTTCACACTGTAGGAAATAAGAGTTGCATGTCCTTCTGCAGGATTGTGTCCAGTGATCTGCATGTGTGACAAACAACACATTCCTTGATAAATCTTCATAAGACATTTTCTATATGTTTCTGTCGGAATCTTCCTTTACAAATTGGTTATTACCACCTATAGAACCACTTGTACCCAATTCAGCCAACAAAAATGCAAGTGTGCTGATGATGTAATAGTTTACAGATATCTGTAAAGTTGACAAAAGAAGTTTTCTTGGTTCCTACTCGGATGACCTGCGGAGGTTTCATAATGAATTTCTTTTTCTCCCCAGCAACCGTATCTGAATTCTTTTCCCTTATGATGTTGAACACATGATTCACCAGCTCCTCTTATGTGTAGTCTCCTTCTGAGCCTACCCAAGCAGGGCCTGTCTGATTACTGAATGAGATACCATCATCTTTTTTGCTGTCTTCATCTTCTAGAGCTTCATCTTTTTCTAGCATTTCATCCTCATCTGGGTACTTGACATTCTTCTTTTTCTTGCCAAGTATAATGTCAAGGTCATGCTCTGGTTCAGCTGGTCCTTGAACATCACTTTCAATCTTAAGATCCTTTACATCTTCTTCAGCGTCATCAATATCAAACATCTTTTTTGTTTTTTTCTTTTTTCTTTTGATTAAAGAAGTTCTAGTCATCTAGATCATCAGAAGCATCTTTTTTCCTACTGTCCTCATCATCAGCTTCCAAATTTTTGTCCTCAGTTGGCTCTGGCTCCAGACTTTTGTTTCTGAAGGCTGCATTTCCTCTGTTTGGGTATCCCCTTCCTCATCTGACATAAAAGGCTTCTTCTTCATCTTTTCTTCTTGCTCATAGTAGGATCAAAAATCGTCTTGTCCCCAGACATGGATGCGGCTCCAGTGGGCTCAGCATGGACGAGAAGTCAGACAGGTCACCCCCAGGCCCCGCAGCAGCACTGCTCCTGCCAATACCTCTCCCACCACTGCACTAGGCTCTTGCATCAGACAAAGGGCCATTATCTTTCTTAAAGGCTATAGTATCTGCAATGATATCCCTTTCATCATTCTTCATATGCATTGTTTGTGCCTTACCTTCTCCTTCAATCTCTCCAGAGTTTGTGAATTGTATTAGTCTCAAAAAACTGACATTGTTGTTCCTCTTGATTCAAATGTTTTCTATTTCATTAATTTCTCCTCTTTATTATTTCCTTTCTTCTACTTGATTAGGGTATATTTTACTGTTAGTCAGTTCCTTTATATAAATACTTAACTCATTACATTTCAGCCTTTTTTCTTTTCTAATATATATTTTTAAAGCTATAAATTTCCTGATAAGTTTTATTTGAGCTGCATTTCTCAAGTTTTATATTATGTTTTCATTGCCATTCAGTTCCCAATTTTTTCTAAATTCCATTATTTCTGTTTTTACTCAGAGGATATTGGAAATTAACTTCCAAACATATGAGAATTACTAGTTATATTTTGTTATTGATTTGTAGCTTAATTGTATTGTTGTCAGATAATACATTTTTAATGAAATTTATTTAGATAAGATTTTATAATTCAGTATCTAGTCAATTTTTGTAAATGTTCCAGATGTATTTCAGAAGAATCTATATTCTCCCATTTTGAGGTGCATTGTTCTATGTACACGCATTAAGCCAAGTTTCATAATCCCTAATACTTTTTTAGAAGAATAATTTTTTCTGCCTCCGAACTCTAATTGCATTCTCTCATCTACCTTCTTTCTTACAAAGAAATATCAAGTTCTTTATCATTCTGATCACTCTTTCCCTGCATCATTGTCATCATCTTGGGTGCCAAACCTTAAGTTTCCAAACAGTGAGTAAGCTATTTAATAACTGGTTAAGGTTTGGGACATTATATTAATCTCTTCCAGGCTCAAAATCTCTTCTTACCTGTAAATGAGGATTGTAGGACTAACTGAGAATTAACATAGAATGTGTTTAAAAATACTATTACTTTTATTATTATTAATAAATAAGCTACATGGTACTAGCACATAACAGGCAAGATAAATGGTAATATTATAATGATTCACATTTTTATATTTATTTATTGCCATGATTCTAACATCTGTGTCTTTTCAGGCTACCATTAACACACATTAAATTTCTCTGGCTACAGTAAGGTTGAATAGGCCCCCATATCCATGTGACTTTTGTTAAAGGGTATAATGTATTCATTAAGGAAAAGATGCCATATATACCATTGAATAAATCACCATTTCAAAATACTTTTGCCATATTTTGTCAATAATTTTGCATCTTCACACAATAACCCAATAAAACAGTGCCATTGTCACTGAGATGGGTGACTATCAGAAGAAAAATGAATTCTATTATAAGACTCTGTGTGAATTAAACAGTAACATTTATTGACCATCTTCTGTGTATAGGTACTGTAGTAGAGGCTTTCAGATATGTTATCTCATTTAATGTCACAAAAACCCCTTAAAATAGATATTATTGTTCCTACTTTATAGATAGAGAAATTGAGGTTCAGGAGGTTAAAGAGATTTGCCCAAGCCCATATGTGGTGGAGATACATGCAATGCAGGTATATATCAGTAAGTGTATAACAGCCATCAAGTCTGGAACTAAATATACTCTAAAACCCCAATCCACTATAAAAGAGACTAAGCCCAAAGTCTTCTCTGGGTCTCTCTTGTAATTCCGGTCCCTTTCTCCACAATGTTTCTCATTCTCACTCAAGTCTGTCATTTCCATTACCTACACTAAGTTATTACTCACAAGCACAGCTAATGTAGTATTGGTCTCAGTCTGTGGTTGGATTCCAGAGATAGTGGGAAAGGGTTAGACTTAAGTTACCTGCAGAAAATTTGCCCTCTGCTCCACAAATCACAATGGCTTTTATTGTATGGTCTATTACAGCTTTCTGTAGTCCTTCTTTTACATCACGGAGTACGGCCGTACTAAAAGAAAACAAAATACACTAACTAAATTAGTCAGAATTAAATTCCTACCATTCAGAGTGTTTTCCTTTCCTACCAATGAAAAATTAAACACACACATAATGGATAAGAACTACAGATACTTCTCAATAAAGCTTCCAACAAATAATATATGTGTCTACTATGACTATTATATTTGTTCTACAAATAATATATGTGCCTATGATTAATTAAGCACTGAACAGATTAAATTAATCCACTTTTTAAAACTGTAATTTTCCTGCCCTGTGCTTTCACTTTGACCACTTAAAATTGGCACCAACCAATTTAAAAATATTATTACATGGCTTCTATATACTGTACAAGGAGTTATCCAATACTTGTACATAATTTATCATGTAAGGTGCTCTAAGATGAGTGCTGTAACAAAGGTACAAAGAAAAAGTGATGTTGAAGTCGAGAAGGGTGAAATGACTTTCAATTTTTCATATTGGTAAAATATAAGAAAATTAAATGAGAAACAGTCTAGGAGCTGTGGCAGGGGCTGTGAGTTACCTCAAATATCCATTCCTCTCCGTCTTCTTCATAGTATTAAAACACCTGGTTTTTACTTGAATATATGTGATATGGTTTTGGCTCTTAATCCCCATCAAAACTTCATTTTGAATTGCAATCCCCACATATCAGGGAAAGATCTGGCGGGAGGTGACTGGATCATACCAATGGTTTGCCCTATGCTGTTGTTCTGTGAGGGAATTCTCAGGAGATCTAGTGGTTTATAAGTGGCAGTCTCCCCTGCACTCACGCCTCTCTCCTGCCACCTTGTGAAGAAGGTACTTGCTTCTCCTTTGCCTTCCGCCATGATTGTAAGTTTCCCCAGGCTTCCCCAGCCATGTGGAACTGGCAGTCAATTAAACCTCCCTCCTTTACAAATTACCCAATCTTGGGTATGTCTTTATAGCAATGTGAAAATGGACTAATACAAAAATACGGTTGCCCAAAATAAAGACTACATTTTCCAGCCTGCTTTACAGTAAGGTCCGCACAAGGAACTAAGTTCTAGCCAATGGGATGGAAGCATATTTGGTATGTGCAACTTTTGGGAAGAGTTCTGAAAGATTTGGGTATGCTTTTCCCTTTTTCTTTCCTCCCTACTCCTGGCACCAATGATGGTTAGATCAGGAGCAGCCAGCTTGGATCAGGAGACGGAAGCTATGTATTGAGGATGGTAGAGCAAGAGATAGACAGAATAAATAATTGAGGCCCTTGTTGATTGTGGAGCAGCTGTATCATTCCAGGACACTGCCACGAGAGAAACTAGCTTTTTATTGTCTAATTTACTATTATCTTGAGTATTCTGTCAGTGACAGCCAAGCATAATCTTAGATAAGAGATAAAGGCAAGATCGTGGAAAGATAGGGCATGTAGCAGATTTTGCCAAGTTTTAGTATATGAGGAAGTAATCCACAAAAGAGATAGCTAAAACCAAGACTGAATGAGTCTACCAATGGAAAAGAGAGCTGAGGGCAGATCCTCTGGATATATCTTCATTTAAGAAGTGGGAGAAGCTCAGCAGCGTGATTCAGCAAGTGAGCTCAAAGTCACAAAGACCAAGAGAGAAAATTTGTGAAGAAGGAGGGGATTAATAAGTACCAAGCAACCGAAGAGAATCTAGGGCAAGTGGTGAGGAACTGCTTAAAAGAAAAATCACAGAACCAGATTCCAATCAGTTTTGCCTTGGAATTCCAAGT
Source organism: Papio anubis (assembly GCF_008728515.1). NCBI lineage: Eukaryota > Metazoa > Chordata > Mammalia > Primates > Cercopithecidae > Papio > Papio anubis. Next base: position 105,563,123 of record NC_044977.1, on the reverse strand, counting down.
ATTCTGGGTAAAATCTCTGTTCTTTAGTATACAGGGTTAAAAATAAATTTTAAAACAAAACAAACAACAACAAACTTCTGTAAAGGCCATATTGTTAAGACCAATAACTATGAGCTAAAAACCCAAGCAATAAAAAGGATACTTGCCCTTGTATATAATGGTTCCCTTTCACCTAATTACTTTTCACCTCTTAACCTAGATGAAATCAGACAAAACCTCTTGCCTTCAGCTGGTTAATTAGAAGCCAAATCTGATCACGAAAAGCAAATTCAGAACCATTATATAATAAAAAAATCCAAAAGGCACACATTTCCTTCTGAATAAACAATGCCTACAAAACTAGCCAAAATTAACTCAATCAGTGCCACTGAGGAGAAGAAACCAGCTTTTCCTATTTCAACCAATCTTCCTTTTTTATTTATGCTCATAATTTTGCAAATATCAAAAACAGGAAAAAAATGAAAATAGCTATAACAGATACACACTTTACTAGATTCAGGCTGACAGAGAGAGTCACAGCAATGTAAAGGCCGCAGAGGTTACGAAATTATTTTTCCTGTTAATACTGTCAGGCATAAGGAAATAGAATCTGGAGTAGAGACAGCATTTCATGACTACTGACCAAAACTCTTCAACTTCTTTAACTATAGGAGGTCTTTCTTTTTTTTTCAGACAGTTTTTTTTTTTTTAACCAAACGTCATCCAATCAAGTTTGTGGCTTGTGACCAGGATTTTTTCAAAGGAAAAGAAGAGAAAAAAGACTATATCAAACAATACACCAAGTAAGGATAGGTTTTGTTTTAGAAAACTGTTTTCAGTTACGTGTTTGTATGTAAGTGTATCTTGAATTGCTATGTAAAAACGTGAGCTTTCTTAGTCTGTGGATTACAGTAAAGCAATAGTGTGAAAGCCATTGTTCTGGGAGACAGGCCTATTAATCAGGCCTGTCCTACGCTTATAAAGGGGGCTGGTGTTTATCTGAATGGAAGCAAACATGGCTGCTAAACTAGCAATGAAGGATTTAAACTATTTGTTTTGGGGAAAAAATTTACATATATGTGTGTGTGTACGTGTGTGTGTTACACTCAAGTAAGAATCTCTCAATCAGCTAGGAAGATACAACTTCCCATATAAAATTAGAAATAGGAAGGGGAAAAGGAAGAAAGGGAGGAAAGAAAGAAAAGTGTAATAAAAAAAATTGAGAAATCTGTTAAACTTGAGGAACTCCTAGGATGTACATTTCTACCTAAAAAAAGTTCAGAAGACAGACGAAAAAGGGCAGAGAAGTACTTATTCCCAAGTGGAGAATATCTTCTTGATGAAACTGAAGTGGGTCCTGAGTAGCAGGGCCTGTTGTCAGGGGCTTGAATAGGTCTTCTGACTAATAGGAATGATAACTAACATCTATTAAATGCCACTTTATAATTTCCAGCTGATTTAAACTTCACAACTTTATGAGGTAGGCCCTAACATTTCTCCTGCAAAGGGGCTGGGGGTGGCACAGGCAGTTGCATGGGTGGGCAGGGAGAGCAGGTTAAATTCCAGAAACATTTAAAACAGTTGTCAGAGGCTGGGCACGTGGCTCACGCCTGTAATCCCAGCACTTTGGGAGGCCGAGGTGGGTGGATCACGAGGTCAGGAGATTGAGACCATCCTGGCCAACATGGTGAAACCCTGTCTCTACTAAAATACAAAAAATTAGCTGGGTCTGGTGGTGCACACCTGTAGGCCCAGCTACTCAGTACGCTGAGGCAGGGGAATCACTTGAACCTGGGAGGCAGAGGTTGCAGTGAGCCGAGATCACGCCACTGCACTCCAGCCTGGTGACAGAGCAAGACTCCGTCCAAAACAAACAAACAAACTAAAAAAAAAAACAAAAAACGAACAGTTGTCAGAAAACATTCCTAGTCATGGGTATTAGAGTATGGAACTTTTCCCCCTAAGGTCCTAGTATCTAGCAATTCTAATCAGTATATAGACCAGTCCAAAATGGACAAGTAATCAAATTACTTACATTTTTCTTTGTCAAAACCAACATAACAGATATTTTGCTTTTTATTCTGGGAATGGCAAGTTAGTAGACATGTCATCCTTATGTGATTTTAGTCCTGCATTTTTTTGGCATTATTAAATGTAGTAATTCACATTGAATTAATATTAATACTAATGATAAATCAAATCTGATGACAGTAGGATTTTTAAATTGTATTAAAATTAGCAGGTCTTCTCATTTCAGTCTCTTTGCTTCAGCAGTATGTGATAAGAATTTTGACTAAAGACCTTTCTCTCTATGCTTTATATATTCTTGGTAAATTATGATTTCCACTAATCTTATTCCCTGTGGATAGGTAATTCTTTTTCAAGGCTGATGTATAACTACTTTTTTAAAGAGATGTAGAATGACCAAACCGAATAACTTCATTACTTTTCAAAAAAGCAACATTGATCTCACTTTTCAATGTTTTAAGTGCACCACACAAGGCAAATACTTCCCAGTGAGAAAAAGAAGACAAGGTGCAGTTTTTCAGAAAATGCTATTACATAGGCTTAGTCTGATGTGAGTCTTCCTCGGAAGCACCAAAGTCCTGAGGTTCAAACAAATCAGGAGAAATAATTTTGCGTTTCTGGACCAGGGCACAATTCTGCTTTAATCACTGCGCTGGCATTAGTGGGACTTTTATTATTATTTTTAAATGTTATACCGTTTTACTGCCCTATTCCTAAAGCCTTTAGCCAAACATTGTAAGGGCAGCCTGGACTCAAAGTTGGGGAGTGAGGTTGGATCAAAGTTCAACATCGAACTAAGTTAAGACCTTTGGATTAGAAAGTCGACCTGCAAAGCCAAAGTTGCAAGTAAGCAGGAGGACTCTGCATGAAGAAACAGGTCGAGGCCAACTCCCTGAGTGCTGATCTGTCTCAGCCTCAGTTTCTTTATCAGCAAAACGGGGACGAGAGTTCTCTACGAAGATTAACCAAGCTAATCTAGGTTAAAAAAAAAAAAAGAAAGAAAGAAAAGAAAAGAAAGAAAAAGAAAAAGAAAAAAAAGGGCTCCTGGCATGTACCAGTTGCTCAACTCTGAGTGTCCTTCTCGGTTTAAACCAGCGGGGGAGAGTCAAAGCCTCCGGAGCCGGAGGGCGGGTAAGGCCCGCACGGTCCCCGGGCTGGAGGCGCCCGAGCACGTTACCTGATCGCGTTGACCGGCGGGTTTCGGAGGCGGATCAGCGCCAAGGCGTTGTGCAGCCGCGTATACTCGGCCATGTTTCTTCTATCACCGAGGGCACCTCTGCCTCTCGCCGCCAGGCAAAGCCACTTTTCCGGGCGCGCCCGGCCGCCCCCAGAGGAGGGACGCCGACTGGGCCAATGCGAGCCGGGGCGCCGCCTCCCGCCGCTCCTCTTTCCACCCAGCCCTCCTCTCCAGAGACCCCACCCCGCGCTCTCCAGACGCTTGTCGCTTTCTCTTTATTGACTCCCAAGCTGCTCCCACCACAAGGTACAGCAAGGAGAATGATGGAAACAGTTGTAATTGCCGGCAAGTGGAAGTTTGCAACCCCTTGGCCCATAGGGGCTGGCTACTGAGGACAAGTTCTGAGTTCGCTGAGTCGGGCAAGCTGTCCGCATCGCGGTATTCATCTTCATGATCTTTCTGAACCAGGGACAGATACCTGGGGCCCTGACAGTTATGTGATATTGATACACATCTGGAACACATAAAATACACATTGTTCATTTCACCTAAATGAGTAGGGTACTAATGAAACAGCCTTTGCAAAAATTCTAACACTGAGAAAATTATGGCAGTGAAAGAGATCTGATTTAACCAACTCCATCTTGCCTTTAGCTGCCCTTAATTATTCCTGAGCTCAGGCCAAGTTAACTTTGGGAGACATTTAGTTTATAGTTTAAATGATAATAGCTATTACCCGAAACTCGACTGCCTCTGTAAAGCTAACTGAGAGACCACCAGGCTAGGAGGATAGAGGAGTGTGAATTCTGTCTGCTAAGGTGTAGACAGAGACCATTGCCAGCCATTACTCCGGAGGCCACCAAACAGACAACCCCCATTTACTCCTGCAGATAACATCGCTATTGTAGAACCTAAGTTTGGCCTTTTGAGGCATTTTTTCAGGATTTTTGCATGCCTGACACTGATGGCTCCACCTGGACCAGTCCACCTCTCCTGTGGCCCCACCCATAAGCAACTCAGCACAAGAGGATAACTTCAACCCCCTATGATTTCATTTCCAACCCAATCAGTCAGCACTTTCCATACTGTAGCCCCTGCCCACCAAACTACCTTTGAAAAACCCCTAACCTACTAGCCTTCGATGAGATTGATTTGAGTAATAACTCCATCTCCCATGTGGCGTGGCCAGCCTCACATCAATTAAATTCTTTCCTTACTGCAATACTGTAGACTTCCTGAATTGATTTTGTTTGTGCAGCAGGCAGGAAGAACTCATCCAGTGATTAACATCAACTAAATACTTATATAACATTGTTACTAGAGGAGGGTCTGGACTGCAAGTTGTCCAGGTTCTTGGTGTTTTGAACAAAGAATTGAACAAAACACACAAACAAAGCAAGGAAAAAACAAAGCAACAGAAGCGTATATTTATTGAAAATGAAAAGACACTCCACAGGGTGGGAGTGGGCTGAAGAAAGAGGTTCAAGGGACCTTGTTACAGAATTTTCTGGGGTTTCAATACCCTCTAGAGGTTTCCCATTAGTTACTGGGTGTACGCCCTATGTAAATGAAGAGGACCAAGTAAAGTTTCAAAGTCATTTACTCAGTGTACACCCTATGTAAATGAAGAGAACATTTCCTGTCATAGCTGAAGTGTTTCCATCATTTGATTTAGTTCTAGGAAGTCTTTATGTTCCCTGCCTCCAGGCCATATTCTCCTGCCTCAACATCACTTTTTTTTTTTTTTTTTTTTGAGACAGAGTCTCGCTCTGTCACCCAGCCTGGAGTACAGTGGTACGATCTTGGCTCACCGCAAGCTCCGCCTCCCAGATTCATGCCATTCTCCTGCGTCAACCTCCCGAGTAGCTGGGACTACAGGCGCCTGCCACCATGCGTGGCTACTTTTTGTATTTTTCGTAGAGATGGGGTTTCACCGTGTTAGCCAGGATGGTCTTGATCTCCTGACCTTGTGATCCGCCCGCCTCAGCCTCCCAAAGTGCTGGGATTACAGGTGTAAGCCACCGCACCTGGCCCTCAACATCATTTTTATTTGTCTTACAATCACATGCAACTAGTGAAACTGTTACGGGTGGAGGGTGTCCAGGTTCTTGGCGTTTTGACCAAAGAATTGAAAATGCAAAAACACAGCCGGGCGCGGTGGCTCAAGCCTGTAATCCCAGCACTTTGGGAGGCCGAGACGGGCGGATCACGAGGTCAGGAGATCGAGACCATCCTGGCTAACACGGTGAAACCCCGTCTCTACCAAAAACTACAAAAAACTAGCCGGGCGAGGTGGCGGGCGCCTGTAGTCCCAGCTACTCGGGAGGCTGAGGCAGGAGAATGGCGTGAACCCGGGAGGCAGAGCTTGCAGTGAGCTGAGATCCGGCCACTGCACTCCAGCCCGGGCAACAGAGCGAGACTCCGTCTCAAAAAAAAAAAAAAAAGAAAATGCAAAAACAAAACAAGAAAAGAATGAAGTAACAAAAGCGGAGATTTATTGAAAATGAAAACACACTCCACAGGGAGGGAGCAGGCCTGAGCAAGTGGCTCAGTGGCCCAGTTACAGAATTTTCTGGGATTTCAATACCCCCTAGAATTTTCCATTAGTTACTTGGTGTATGCCCTATGTAAATAAAGGATGATGGTTGGATGTGGTGGCTCACACCTGTAATCCCACCACTTTGGGAGGCCAATGTGGGCAGATCACGAGTTCAGGAGTTTGAGACCAGCCTGACCAACATGGTGAAACCCCATCTCTAATAAAAATACAAAAATTAGCCCGGCATGGTGGCACGTGCCTGTAATTCTAGCTACTCAGGAGGCTGAGGCAAGAGAATCACTTGAACCCAGGAGGGGGAGGTTGCGGTAAGCTGAGATCGTACCACTGCTCTCCAGCCTGACAACAGAGCAAGACTCCATCTCAAAAAAACAAAAAAGGAAAAAAGAAAAAGAAAAGAAAACGACAGTTTAAATGTTTAAATGGCCCATCAGGTAGCCAAATATACCTGAAGCTTTGATTGTAAACCGAACATTGATTATAAACTATTTTAGCAATTTATAAGTCGGCACACCAATATATATTTAATCTGGATCATTTTGTCTTTTCCATGATGAGTCATGGAATGCAGAAACTTTAATAACAAAAGCTTTAAGGACTCAGGAAGAACAAGGTGGCCATCTTGGTTCTCCATGAGTCCATACTTAACACTAGACTTATGTCCTCTTGAATACCAGTTGTTTCTCCAATTTAGGTGCATAGCACTGATAACTAATGGGTTTTCATAGCTAATTTGACTTAGACCATGGAGTTCAAATGACTTTAAACAGTGATAGTTAAAAACACTATTGACAAGGAGATTTGGTTTTCTGTGGTCTACAATAACATAATAATTATGATTGATAGCATACACTCACACATATTAGAATTTTAGAAATTCCATACAATTTTGGAACATATATTAATATCATTTACTAACATATAAACTGAAGATTAAACATTATTTTTTATTTTCACAATGCTTCCCATGTAACTAAACATATCAAATAATCCTGTTTATCTCTCTTTTGGATGGTTCACGGGCCTGATGTAGTATCTCAAAATTTGAGGTCAGAAAAGACAATTTTGAAGCTGCAATTTGATTTTGGGAAGCTTGTTAAATGTTTATAAAAATTTACATTTCCATGCCTTCTTATAATCTTTTACCATTCATTCAACCAGTTTGTACAGAGAGGGGCCAGAAGTCCAACTGGTAAGAAATTCTTACCCTATTGCTGGCATGTCAGGTTTCTGAGTAGTCTCTCTGTGAGCAGCCCTAGTGACCCTGCTCAACTGTATGCAAACAAACACATTGTCATGAATTAAGAATATTCACAAATAATTCACAAATTTTGAAGACATTGGGCAGAGAGAGAGAAATATGACTCAAGTTCTATTTACAAAAGTATACAGTTAAAGTATCAGGAAGCCTAATATCCAAAAGTTAGTTTAAGGTTAAAAAGCTTACTGTGCTCTGGCCAGGTGCAGTAGCTCATGCCTGTAATCCCAGCACTTTGGGAGGCCAAGGCGGGTGGATCACGAGGTCAGGAGATCGAGACCATCCTGGCTAACATGGTGAAACCCCGTCTCTACTAAAAATACAAAAAAATTAGCTGGGTGTGGTGGTGGGCGCCTGTCGTCCCAGCTACTCAGGAGGCTGAGGCAGGAGAATGGTGTGAACCTGGGAGGTGGAGCTTGCAGTGAGCTGAGATTGAGCCACTGCACTCCAGCCTGGGCAACAGAGGGAGACTCCATCTCAAAAAAAAAAAAAAAAAAAAAAGCTTAATGTGCTCTGTCAATTCCTGTGGGTTCGACAAAGGTAGCCTAGGAATTGCAGATAAATGGAACAAATGATGACTTGGTAGAAATGCATAGAAAATAAAATAACTATTCACAAAACCAAATAAAAGCCTTCCACTAGAAACTTAAAAAACAAACAAAAAAATGGTTTTATAAATATGTGACCACAAGCAAAGTCCAGAGGAGAATAAACAGCAAACAAATGAAAATTAGAAGCAAAAACAAACAAACAGGAACCCAACCCTAAATTTTTCCTACTCAATCTACCCTGGAGGCTATAGTGTTACTCAGGGTCTCCAAACACCCACATAATGAATATTTTATTCCTGATACACAATTCAATATCCTTAAGTCCACCAATATCACCATACATCCTGTACAATCAAGAAATTCACTCTAGGCACATGACCAATAAGTACTCCAGTTCCAGCACTATCCATGCAAAACAGTAAACGATGTGAAGCAATGCATGCATGTACGTGAAACTTAGCTCCATACTTAACCGGCTTCATACTTAAGTATATTAAAAAATATACTTATATTTCTTATTTTACTTTAATTAAGACTAAGAGCTCCAACTATGAAATGTTAATTAGCCAAATTTCTCCAATTTTCTATTAGGTTTTAAGGAGTATTTTATTATGTAAACTTTTTTTTTTCACATCTCTCTCCCCTACTTACTGGTTCCTTACTACATTGTTTCATAAATAACCTTTTCTTTTTTTTTTAATTATACCTTAAGTTTTAGGGTACATGTGCACAATGTGCAGATTTGTTACATAGGTATACATGTGCCATGTTGGTTTGCTGCACCCATCAACTCATCATTTACATTAGGTATATCTCCTAATGCTATCCCTCCCCCAGCCCATCACCCACCGACAGGCCTCATTGTGTGATGTTCCCCTCCCTGTGCCCATGTGTTCTCGTTGTTCAACTCCCACCTATGAGTGAGAATATGCGGTGTTTAGTTTTGTGTCCTTGTGATAGTTTGCTTAGAATGATGGTTTCCAGTTTCATCAATGTCCCTGCAAAGGACACGAACTCATCTTTTTTATGGCTGCATAGTATTCCATGGTGTATATGTGCCACATTTTCTTAATCCAGTCTATCATTGATGGACATTTGGGTTGGTTCCAAGTCTCTGCTATTGTGAATAGTCCTGTAATAAGCATATGTGTGCATGTGTCTTTACAGTAGCATAATTAATAATCCTTTGGGTATATACGCAGTAATGGGATTGCTGGGTCAAATGGTATTTCTAGTTCTAGATCCTTGAGGAATTGCCACACTGTCTTCCACAATGGTTGAACTAATTTACACTCCCACCAACAGTGTAAAAGCGTTCCTATTTCTTCACATCCTCTCCAGCATCTGTTGTTTCCTGACTTTTTAATGATCACCATTCTAACTGGCATGAGATGGTATCTAGTTGTGGTTTTGATTTGCATTTCTCTGATGACTAGTGATGAGCATTTTTTCATATGTCTGTTTGGCTGCATAAATGTCTTCTTTTGAGAACTGTCTGTTCCTATCCTTTACCCACTTTTTGATGGGGTGTTTTTTTCTTGTAAATTTGTTTCTTTGTAGATTCTGGATATTAGCCTTTTGTCACATGGGTGGATTACAAAGATTTTCTCCCATTCTGTAGGTTGCCTCTTCACTCTGATGATAGTTTATTTCACTGTGCAGAAGCTCTTTAGTTTAATTAGATCCCATGTGTCTATTTTGGCTTTTGTGCCATTGCTTTTGGTGTTTTAGTCATGAAGTCTTTGCCCATGCCTATGTTCTGAATGGTACTCTCTAGGTTTTCTTCTAGGGTTTTTATGGTGTTAGGTCCTACATTTAAGTCTTTAATCCATCTTGAGTTAATTTTTGTATACGATGTAAGGAAGGGATCCAGTTTCAGCTTTCTATATATGGCTAGCCAGTTTTCCCAGCATAATTTAATAGGAGATGCTTTCCCCATTGCTTGTTTTTGTCACGTTTGTCAAAAATCAGATGGTTGTAGATGTGTGGTGTTATTTCTGAGGTCTCTGTTCTGTTCCATTGGTCTATATATCTGTTTTGGTACCAGTACCATGCTGTTTTGGTTACTATAGCCTTGTAGTATAGTTTGAAATCAGGTAGCGTGATGCCTCCAGCTTTGTTCTTTTTGCTTAGGATTGTCTTTTAGATAACTTCTGAATTAGACAAAACTATTCTTTTTCTCATAAACAACACAACTTTTTCAGGCACATTTTGTATACAGAATTATGCGCTAACTAGAATTCTTATCCTTGGTAACTCAAAACTTTAATGAAATCCTAAAAAGCAGGAAATCCTGAACTATCAGATATGGACATTTATAGATAAGAACAATTACACAATTTCAGAAACTTACTTCCCCATATCACAAACCTTTCTTAATTGGAAATGACCCAGATATTCAATGAACATCCAAAATAATTTCAAGATTTTAATTTACATAAAAAGTTTCCCTAAAACATTTATTACATTCACTGTACTCAATTCATTCACTTTCCTTTTTTTTTTTTTTTTTTTTTTTGAGGTGGAGTCTCACTCTGTTGCCCAGGCTGGAATGCAGTTGTACGGCCTTGGCTCACTGCTACCTCCACCTCCCAGGATCGAGCAATTTTCCTGCCTCAGCCTCCCGAGTGGCTGGGGTTACAGGCGCCCGCCATCATGCCTGGCTAATTTTTGTATCTTTAGTAGACACGAGGTTTCGCTATGGCTGGTCTCAAACTCCTGACCTCAGGTGATCCGCCCACCTTGGCCTCCCAAATTGCTGGGATTACAGGTGTGAGCCACTGTGCCTGGCTAATTCTTTTACTTTTTTAACAGTTTATCTAGATTACTTCTGTAAACTGAGGTATTAGACATTATCATTTAAAGTTAGTTGTTTCCTTGTTAACCATGTTTTTAATAGCCAGTGAACATCAGGGGCTCACCCAAACCTAAGTAAGAGCCTCAAAGTTAAATACATTGGTATTTTTACCAGTAACTCAGAAGATTTAGCAAGCAATATTAAATTACTCTCATTTGTCAAAAAAAAAGCACTCAAACCCAGATCATTTTGTTTTGGCTGGGTTATAGTTTTATAACCTTCTATGCCAAACACTGACATCTCAAAGTGTCTAGCAAAGACAAACAAAATCCAGACCAACATGTATGCTGACAATTCTGAAGGCATACCTATTTTTATTTTATCAATAATTTTAAAACCAACTTGTTTAGCCACTTATAAAGTCACATGAATTTGAAATTGCTTAGATTTATTTACTTAATATATGAGTGCTCTTATAAGTCAGTTTTGTAGACACATCATATAACAATAAGTGTACATACAAATAACCACATCTAGACATGTATATACACATACACACACAAATATCCAATAGCTTGGAACCCTAGCCATGAGACAGCAATACAAGCTTGCCAGTTTTACTTTGTTTGCCCCAATAGGTAATACAATGCCGTGAACCAAAATTTCAGGTAAAGCAGTTTTCACAGCAGTTTGATATTTAAAGGCCAAACCTCCCCAGATTCCAAAGAACACGGGGGCCAAACAGCACCAAAGGAGAACTTCACATACTAACCAGTCCTGACCCTGCTTAGAACAGCAGCCCAAAAGCCTGGATACACGCAACTCCATTCCACTTTTCCATTCAACAGCAAACTCCAGATTCTAAACAATATTGGGGCCAAACAGTATTGCAACTGCCAGAGAAAATTCTAAGCAGGTAGTACTAGACCTCAGAACCTCTGCCGAGGGTGTTTCCTTTGGAGAGACTGAGGTCTGGAGGATCCCCCGCGTTACCCCCTTTGGGGTCCAATCTGAGTGTCAGACATCTTTGACCTTAGGTGGGCACAGGTGCCACTTTGCATGTTTTCCTTCCAGAGGCAATGCCCTACTCTGAGCTTTCCTTTGGTTCATGGGTATAAATCCCGACTTTTAGCATCCTTATAATTTGATAAGTCTGTGCTTTCCCATGCTTCCCATTCTACTAAAGTGATAGCCATGAAATGTAATGATAGGAACTGGAGGCTAGGTGAGTTTCTCTTGTCCTCAGCCGAGTAGGGTAAGGGAAGAATTTAGCATAAGAAAAAAAGGGTTGGCCAGGTGCGGTGGCTCACGTCTGTAATCCCAGCACTCTGGGAGGCCGAGGCAGGTGGATCATGAGGTCAGGAGTTCAAAACCAGCCTGGCCAACATGGTGAAACCCCGTCTCTATTAAAAATACAAAAATTAGGCAGGCGTGGTGGAGCGCACCTATAGTCCCAGCTACTCGGGAGGCTGAGGCAGGAGAATCACTTTAACCTGGAAGGTGGAGTTTGTGGTGAGCCAAAATCACGCCACTGCACTCCAACCTGAGTGACAGAACGAGACTTTGTCTCAAAAAATAAAAAGAAAAAAAGAAAAGAAGGTTTAAGTCACCTGAAACACGTGCAAGTTCACCCTGAGTTGCACCATACATAGTTAGCTATAATTTAAAGGGAATTATTTATAATAGTCTTTTAAGATTGGTCCCCTATATTAAAAGAAGATTTTCCTAAGGTATTGACTTGCTCTTACTGAAATTAGAAAAAAATTTACTTTCAATTTTATAATCTATTTCCTTTAGTTTTATTATTTTATTTATTTTTCTAGAGACAGAATATCACTTTGTTGCCCAGGATGGAGTGCAGTGGCACAGTCTTGGCTCACTGCAGCCTCTGCCTCCCAGGTTCAAGCAATTCTCCTGCCTCAGCCTCCCAAAGTACTGGGATTACAGGCGTGAGCCACCATGCCTGTAATTAAAATTAAAATTAAAAATTTTTAATGTTTAAAAAATTGTTATTTATTTATTTATTTTGAGATGGAGTCTCACTCTTGTTGCCTAGGCTGGAGTGCAGTGGCATGATCTCAGCTCACTGCATCCTCCACCTCCCAGGTTCAAGCGATTCTCCTGCCTCAGCCTACTAAGTAGCTGGGATTACAGGCAGGCGCTACCATGCCTGGCTACATTTTGTGTTTTTAGTAGAGATAGGGTTTTACCATGTTGGTCAGACTGGTCTTAAACTCCTGGCCTCAAGTGATCCCCCCGCCTCAGCCTCCTGTAGTGGGATTATAGGCATGAGCCACTGTGCCTGGCCTAATCTATTTCTTTCTTTCTTTCTTTTTTTTGAGATGGAGTTTCACTCTTGTTGCCCAGGCTGGAGTGCAATGGCGTGATCTCGGCTCACCACAACCTCCACCTCCCAGGTTCAAGCGATTCTCCTGCCTCAGCCTCCCAAGTAGCTGAGATTACAGGCATGCGCCACTACGCCCGGCTAATTTTGTATTTTTATTAGAGACGGGGTTTCTCCATGTTGATCAGGCTGATCTGGAACTCTTGACCTCAGCTGATCTGCCCGCCTCAACCTCCCAAAGTGCTGGGATTACAGGCGTGAGTCACTGCACCCGGCCCGCCTATTTCTTCTGAAAACTCAGAATCACATCTCAGAAGTTCAGCTTTTGCAAAGTCTTGGTGTTCTCAGCATTTTTTCTGCTTGAGAAGGCCTGAGATGATCTTTCCTTCAGCAACACTAGTTGCTGGGTTCCATGGTTCTCTTCCATGACCCACAGCTTCTAATAGAGCTATAACACTCACTGCATGGCCCAAGGTTCCATTCCTTGGAATCTGTGAGGAAAAGAACCTCAGGTGAGAGAACAAAAGGCTTGCTGCCATCTTGGGAGCGGCTGCCACCATCTTGGGAGCGGCCTGCCACCACCCTGGGAGTTCTTAGAACAACGACCCACCCTGTAACACTGGGAGGCAGAGGTTGCTGTGAGCCAAGATCATGCCATTGCACTCAGGCCTGGGCAACAACAGCGAAACTCCGTCTTTAAAAAAAAAAAAAAAAAAAAAACCATCTGAGATTTAAAAGGGTTAAGGTTTTTACATCCATTTAACTTTCTGTATTGCCTTTGAGGTCTTTTAATTATCACTTATCACTCTTGGTTAAATGTATGACTTATTTTACAATAACCTGTGATTCTGTTTTAATCAAATGTTTTGAGCCTGTTTACATCTTAAACAAATGTCCTCAAAATCAAAATCCTAAATTAAGTCTCTCAGTCTTATTACTGGGGCTTATTAAGGCTATACAAATTAATCACTGCAAGGTTGTAGAATCTTTCTACAGCTTCTAGTCAGAGCGTGAACTCCAGTATCACCACCTCAAGCCTGATAATTACATATACTCGAAGAAAACCATTAAAGGACTCCTTCTTGTCCCCTTAAAAGGGTCCTTATCAGGTGTTATTAACTAATCCTTGTGCTAAGTTACAGGGCTTTGACTCCTGGGTACACACATCTCATCTGAAGAAGACATGGAGTCCTGCCAGTATCTGACACCAAACCCAAGTTAACCAAAGCCTTGACTTTAGACCTGGGCAAAAGCAGCAATTAAAGTAAACTGCTTTTTTTTTTTTTTTTTGAGAGGAAGTCTCGCTCGCTCTGTTGCCCAGGCTGGAGTGCAATGGCTCAATCTCGGCTCATCGCAACCTCCGCCTCCCAGGTTCAAGCAATTCTCCTGCCTCAGCCTCCCAGGTAGCTGAGATTACAGGTGCTTGCCAGCACGCCCAGCTAATTTTTGTATTTCTAGTACAGATGGGGTTTCATCATGTTGTCCATGCTGGTCTCGAATTCTTGACCTCAGGTGATCCGCCCACCTCAGCCTCACAAAGTGCTGGGATTATAGGCCTGAGCCACCTCACCCAGCCATAAACTGCTTTTGTGAGACACAGAGACAGACCTGTATTCAAAACATTAAAATTCATTTAATACTTTTAGCTTTATCTGAAATTATATAATTTTTTCTATGCCTTGATACTAAATAATTTAAATGTTTGGCTACCTATGGGCTTCCTTTCCTATCATTCTTTAGAATTAGGCAAGGCCTATGACCTTTTGTTTAAAACGTTGCTAATTTTAAAATATTTTGTTTTACCTACAGAATTTAAAACTATTAAATCCCTCCAGGTGGCCCAGGGACTATCACATGAGATTGTTGGGGCTGGTCCTGAGGGATAAAATTAATTCAGACCCTTCTAATCAAGGCCAGGTGCACAGATGCCTGTGCAGCTGAAAAAAAAAAATGCTTGTGTTTTGTATAGCTAATTGCTAAAGCCAAGATTACAATAGCTCAATGCATAGAATTTATAGAAAAGTCAATTTTATGACCTTGCCTTTTGGCTTTGGTTTTTGGCTCTTAGGTTGCTTAAAGGGGGTTTTAAGGGTTGATGAATGCCTGTCCATCTCCATTCCCATCTGGCCTGTAATGTTTCATTGGCTATAAATCTTTTGACTCTTAAGTCCCTTGCCACAGGGTTCCCACTGAAGGACATGATGGACCCGAGGCAGGTAGCAAGTCACCCCAGCATCGATATGGGACAAAATAAAAGCTTGGCTATCGATGCTGCCTCTTTCATACCTTGACAAAAAAGGAAACATATAAGCAAAAATAAAATCCTAAGCTCTCCAACAGAATGAACACCCCTCTTGGCCAAAAGAAATGGAAAACACACACACACACACACACACACACACACACACACACACACACAAAACTTGAAAAAACTAGTTCTGGCCATGAAGGAAGTGGAGGTTGGACACACCTCGCTATACTCCCCCCACTACCCCTTGGAATTCAGGCACAACTGACCAGGCTTAATATTAAAATAGAGCTTATAAGACTGACAGATTCTTCAAGGCAATAAAATATCAAATTATAAACAGAATCTAAGACTATGCCAAGGAAGGGTTAATTCTCCACCCCAAGGTAAACAGTCATATGTTTCTTCCATGTTTGTTCAATATACATGCATCAGGACCACTTTCATAAATATTCATAGCTTCCTTGTTCAACTAGGAGACTTAGTCTTATTAAAAACTTGGAGAGAAGGATTCCCTGAAGATCAAATTTAACCAAAATGGAAGGGCCCCTATCAGGTGTTGCTAAGTACCCCAACTGTTGTTAAATTTGAGGGAGTCACTAGCTGGGTACACTTGTCAAAGATTAAACCTGTTTCTTATGAGGCCCCACAGGGGCACCTGAGAAAGACACCATGACCTATACTTGTGAACTCCTAGGACACCTAAAGCTGTTGTTTTGCAAATAAACACATAAGTAACAGCCTTAGTCCCTCCTGCAGGTACTCCGTTTTCTTAACAACTCCATCCCGTACAGATTTGCACCCCAATGGATATCTATGGCTATGTGGTCACCCACTCAATCAGCCTATAAATAACTTGTGTTTCATTTGGCATCATAAAACACATGATTATCAGGGTATTGATAACGTTTGGTTCCTGGATCAATGCACAATAGGACAAGCAGAGACCCTAACATACAATTATATAACATCACTCACCTGAGTGCTATGCCAGCAGGCAATCGGCCTTATATTGGCTAGGGTTGGAGCTGTCGTCGGCTTTTTGGCCTCATGGGGCAACTTTTCATTAAAAGCGCCCTCCCAAGTCTCACTTAGTTTTTGCTCTTCCTAGGACTTTTGATGGCTATCTTGTTATTACTAATCTTTGGCCCTTGCTTGTTTAACGTCTTGGTGAAATTTGTGTGGTCTAGATTATAATAATCCCATATAAACATCATGCTGGCACAAGGCTTCTAACCTGTCCTATCTTCTGAGTTGGGAAATAAAGACATCCTGCCCCTGCCCCTTAGATCAGGCATCCAGATATTTTTTACTCCTCCTTTACTAGGCAGGGCTATGCTCATAAAATCAGCAGGAAGAAGTTACAGAAGAATGATCTTGTCCTTCATCTCTCCTTAAGATTAAGGGTTCTCTGATAAGTAAAGCGAGGATTATGCTAGGGAAATAGAAGCATGGGAGACCCAGGGTAACACCATTTTAAAATCAACTCCATCTTAAAACTAGCAAGGCACATCCTTTGCCAGTCATGACCAGTAGTCATAAGATGTTTAAGGATAAGGAAACAGCTTAATAATGCCTGCAAAGACCCATTCCCAGAACAGTGGGTCACATGACCCCACTGATTAAAGACAGGAGACAGTAAACAACAGGTCACATGACCACACTGATAAGAAAGGGGACAGTAAAGAAACCAGCCTAAACCAGCTAGAAGCAAGATGGCAAAAAAGCAACCTTCAGTACTCATCATATGCTAATTATAATGCATTAGCATACTAAAAACCACTCCCATTAGTGTCATGATAGTTTACAAATGCCATGGCAACATCCAGAAGTTACCCTGTATGGTCTGGATGGGGGAGAAACTCCCGGTTCCAGGAGTTCCCAGAAAATTCATGAGTAATCCACCCCTTGTATAGCATATAATCAAATGGCTATAAAATAGCCAGCCAGCAGCTCCCTCAATGCTACTCTGCATATGGGGTAGCCCTGCTCTGCTTTTGGAGCAGCCACTCTTATTCTTTTACTTTTTAATAAACTTGTTTTCACTTTACTCTATTGGCTTGCTCTTTTTAAATTTTATTTATTTTTATTTTTTAATTTTTTTAAGACGGAGTCTACCTCTTTTGCCTAGGCTGGAGTGCAGTGGCACCCTCTTGGCTCACTGCAACCTCTGCCTCCTGGATTCAAGCAATTCTCCTGCCTCAGCCTCCCGAGTAGCTGGGGTTACAAGCATGCGCCACCATGCCTGGCTAATTTTTGTATTTTTAGTAGAGATGGGGTTTCCCCACGTTGGCCGGGCTGGTCTCGAACTCCTGACTTTCAGATGATGCACCCGCCTCGGCCTCCCAAAGTGTTGGGATTGCAGGCATGAGCCACTGCTCCCAGCCTGTCGGCTTGCTCTTGAATTCTTTCTTGCATGAAGCCAAGAACCCACTTGGCCTTGTGAGCTGAGCCTAAATTTGGGGATTTGCCTGCAACACTACTACTGTAACTGGGTCACTTGAGATTTTCAGCACCCCAGCATTTTTTAGTGACTAAAATAATGAGAATTCTGATCAGGACCTTGCTTGTTTGCTCATGTTCACCACTTGCTTTTTGCCCAATACCTGTTTTTCCCACAATGTAACTATAAACTTCTGATATACTGTTTATTTGTCAAGTGGGAGGAGATAACTTCAGGGTCACAAAAGGTGTTTGCTGAAGGAATGAATGCATTGAAAGTTATTGCAACCAGCTGCTGACGCCCAGAACTCTGGTTGTTTAAGGTGTTAAGTGGGACTGAGGAAACAGACGTTTCACTTTGATTCCCTAAAACTCCCCCTCCTTTATTCTCTAGTCACATAAAAATTCCCTGCTTTTTCCTTTTGTTAACATAGATTTGAGAGATCTTGCTTTCCTACCTTGTTGCTTTGGCCAGATAGAACAAACCTTCCTCTATCTCCGAACTGCTGTGTGTCAGTGTTTGGCATCAATTGCACATCGGATACAAGAGCCTGAATTTGGGCTTCTACTAGAAAAGTACTGACTGACCTGAAGCCCTGGTAACAAGTAGCAATGAGACCCCATTCGATTCAGCATGGACAACTGCCTCAATGATCAATGACAACGTCTCGATGACAGCCAATCATGAACAGTCCTAAGCACATGCTTCTGAGTATTGACAATCAACAACAGCCTCATCACAGCAATCAGCTTCTTACAGGTGAGATATCAATCTCTAACACCTCTGCAAATTCGCTGATCCCTGAACTCCACTGTGCTCTAAAACTCTAAGTGAGACCAACAGCTTGTTCTGCTTGGAGAGACTTGCACAGCCGGCACAGTTCTCCCTTACTATAGTAAGCAATAAATTCAGTCATCTTGCTTCAGATATTGGTCTTTACAGGAACACCCTGCCAGGGTGTTCTAGCAACTTTGAACATCTCCACAAAGGCTAAGTAGGCAAGGCTTCACAGCTCTGAATAGCCTGAAATTCCTCCTGGAGCAAGACGAGATAATGAGCATGGTGTGGAGCCACTTTGAGGCAGCCTCTCCTCTGTCTGGTAGGAGTCTGTCGCGGGCCATTTCTCATTTATCCTCCTAGTTTCAACTGAATGCAGAACTTTCTGCCTTGTGCCCCCACCTAAGGGTTTGGCTGCAAGCTTCTGTGAAGATCTATAAAAATGCTTGGTGGTAGTTTAGGGTTGGCTCTTAACAGGGCAGGGACTAGGGTGAGACAAGAAAGACACCTAGTGGACAAAACTGTGGGGGCACAGTAACAGGGCTGTGCAATGCTGATCCTGCTCTGCTCCTCAACGACAGAGCAACTCACCGTTCCTGACATCTGTCATCTGGTTCCTCTGTTTGGTGTCATGCTGTGAGACTAGGGATACAGGGAGCTGATGCCATGCTGACTTTCTTTTGCTGTAAATCCTAAACTGTCTAAATCCATTTGGGCTTCTTACTTGCTGATTCCATAGAAGACCAGCCAATTTAGCAGGTGCTACCATGCTGCTGCTTATAGACTGCTTGACGACCTGACAGTCTCCTTATCATTGTTATGATCTGATATATTCTTAAAGTATCTTCTCATTTAATTTGTTTCAGTAATTGCTACTTAACAGGATGCTGGTCCTCTTGGCCAGCGCACTTCCACGCCATTTTCATGTTAGTGCTTTTGCTTGTTAAATGCGTTGGTTGGGCTTCATTGTTGTCATTATGTCGCATTATATCCCTAATTCACAAAAGCAGATCAGTTCGTCAGAAGTGGTTCATTACAGTTAAAAACAAAGAAAAAAGAATGGAAATGCTATAACTTAGCATAATGCCCAGAAGACAAACGGTGAGCTGGATTTCAATGCAAATATCGAGCTTTTGCTGCTAGAACACGCAAATCTATTGTCATAGGAAGAAGAGAAGTGGCTATCTAAACCCAGCTTTCCCTGCAATGGTGATCTATTAGCCCAGGAACCCAGGGTGCGCATGTGAAATTTCATTCTATAGTGACATGAAGCCATCAAAACTGACTTCTCTGGTAAACCAATCAGGTTTTTCTGGAACAAACAAAATAATGTTTTCTAGTCTGGGTGATGAAAGACTATTAAGGCAGCAAGAAATAAATTTGAGTCTGTTAACAAATTTTACCATGCCCTAAATGGGCATTGGGTATACTCTTCCAGGGTGAAGTTGGCTGACATTCAAGGAAAAAAGCTACTCACATAAATGTTTTAAATGAGAGATAGAATGGCTGGGCACGGTGGCTCACACCTGTAATCCCAGAGCTTTGGGCAGATCACCTGAGACCAGGAGTTCAAGACCAGCCTGGCCAACATGGTAAAACCCTGTCTCTACTAAAAATACAAAATTAGCCGGGCATGGTAGCATGCGCCTGTAGTCCCAGCTGCTCGGGACACTGAGGCAGGAGAATTGCTTGGACCCAGGAGGCGGAGGTTGCAGTGAGCCGAGATCGCGCCACTGCACTCCAGCCTGGGCGACAGAGTGAGACTCTGTCTGTCTAAAAAAAAAACAAAAAACAAAAAAAAAAACAAATGAGATATAGGATAAAAATAACTTCTTCACAATACCAATATGAAAGTTGTCAATGTCAAGATGGAGTCACTCATGTCAAACCCAAACAAAAAGAGTCAGGTTAGAAAGGGAAAGCCCTCCTGCACACATGCCTATGATAAAAACTATATCAAAGACTCTCTGAAAGTCTCTTATGCTCTTATGCACATTTGCCCGTAACAAGAACTTTTGCCAAAGACTTTCTAACCTGCGTCTTGCTTCATGAATCACAGGGACAGCTAGCCAAAAGGGCAAGAATGCTTGCCTGGCACACTGTCTCCACTAATGAACTGACATCATCTTCTGTGATAAGCCACTGTGACCAATGTTCTCTTTGTTTCAAAACAAATTATGCGTACTTCTTTTGCCTTTAAAAGTTTCCCCTTACCTCAACCTCCTCAAATATGCCCACAGTTTACTATGGCCCCAGTGTCCTGGATTGCAATTCTTCTGCTTATTCCCAATTAAACTCAGTATTTTTAGAGTCTCTCTGCTGGTTTCTTAGGTTGACACAAAGAATATCAGTAATGACGATTTATATAATTTCAAGTGGCTTGTTCAAGTGTCAAGTGTTGAGCCTTGGAGATATACATATATTCATTATATTAATGTTTAATAGAAGCCATCGTGATTCCTAAAGAAAATGCAATTGTGGCAAAAATGACTCAATTGCGTGTTTTCTTCATCAGGTGAAATAAGTCAGAGATCAATGATGTATTATTGAGCATATTTAAAGTTCACAGTCATATGCTGCAACCAAATCTGAGCTGAACACAGCCAAAAATTGATCTGAGAATGCATTCACTGCTATTTCTCGTGTTTCAACTTCTTAGCTTTTCAGTGAGCCTGGCTTGTCACTTTAGGTTTGCAGGTAGTTCTTCATTACATATGTCATCTCTGTCAGCTTCTGAACTGAAAATCATACAAGAAATGTCCCTTTTCAACAACATAAGCACCTTTTATGACATCTCAGCATTCTCCGGCATCCAATTTCATTTCGTGTTGAAAATGCAATTAGGCTATCATTTGCAGGTCTCTCTCCCAATTTCCACTGTATATCATTCTTTTCAGAGAATATTTCATTTGCCAGTGATCATCCCTTTTAGCTTTTCTGACAAACTGACCCTAGTAAGAAAAAGGCTACATAGATATATATTGGAGATATGCCCCAAATAACTTTGTTGAGTATTCTTTCTAATACAGGAATGCTTCACCACCATTCCTGGTAAAAGATGACTCATCCCTCTGAATGCTTCCAGTGATGGGCAACACAGCACTCTTCAAGGTACAGAGTTCTGCTTACTTAAAAAAAAAAAGTTCCTATTCTATTCCCTGCGACCTTCCCCTACATGATTCTACTTTTGTTCTCAAGAATTACACATTAAATCTCTCTTTAATAGAATGGTGTTTCATCAAATATTTAAAGATACTAACAAGTCTGCCCTAAGCTATTCCTCTTAGGGGCTTTCTCAGGGACTCCCATGTCTCATATGGTAACATATTTCTAACTGCTATGGTGGTTGTTCAGAATACTCTTCGAATTTGTCAGTGACTCTTTCAATGAACATTGATTCCCTGTATCCTGTACCTCTCATCAATCGGGCCATATTCATGTTTCCTTAATTCATGTTTGCTCTCTCTTTTAAAACTATAAAGACAGGGTTCCCCTCCCCCCACCCCCGCCCACCTTTTAAACTTCCAGCAAAGTGTTTTTGTTTTTTTTTTTTTTGAGACAGAGTCTCACTCTTTTGCCCAGGCTGGAGTGCAGTGGCATGATCTTGGCTCACTGCAACCACTGCTTCCCAGGTTCAAGCAATTCTTGTGCCTCAGCCTCCTGAGTAGCTGGGATTACAGGCACGCACCACCACGCCTGGGTAGTTTTTCTATTTTTAGTAGAGGGGGGATTTCACCATGTTGGCCAGACGGGTCTCAAACTCCTGACCTCAAGTGATCTGCCCGTCTTGGCCTCCCAAAGTACTGGGATTACAGGCATGAACCAATGCACCTGACCTGTTGTGTTTTTTTTCTTAAAAGGGATAATTAACTTTTTATTGAGGTATAACTCATATCCTATACATACACCCTTTTATTTTATTTTGTTTTTGAGACAGGGTCTTCTAGGCTTGAGTGCAGTGATGTGCACGCCTCACTGCGGCCTCAACCTTCTCGGCTCAAGTGATCCTCCCACCTCAGCCTCCTGAGCAGCTGGGACTACAGGTGTGTGCCACCACACCTGGCTAAATTGTGTATTTTTTGTAGAGACAGGGTTTTGCCATGTTGCCCAGGCTGGTGGCAAACAATTCACCCTTTTAAAGTATAAAACTGAGTGGTTTTTCGTATATTGACAAGGTTGTGCGACCATCACCACTCTCTAGTTCCAGAACATTTTAATGACTTCAAAAAGAAATCCTGTATCCATCAAACAGTCCCTTGCCATTCCTCTTCCTCTCTATTCTTGGCAACCACTAATCTACTCTAATAGACACACTAACCTGTTTCTACGGGTTTGCCTTTTCTAGATTTTTCAAATAAAGGGAATCACATGATATGTGGCCTTTGGTCAAAGTCTGGCTTCTTTCACTTAGAAGAAGGTTTTCAAGTTTCATCCACGTTGTAGCATGTATCAATACTTCATTTCTTTTTATGGCTGAATATTTCATTGCAAAAATAAACTATTTTGTGTATTCATTCACCAGTTGATAGATACCTGGGTTATTTCTACTTTTTGGCTACTGTGAATAATGCTGTATATGAATATGTATATGAAATTTTTCATGAACTATTCATTTCATATACAAATTTTTGCATAAATTCTCTTGAGCATATATCTAGGAGTTGAATTGCTAGGTCATATGGTAACTCTGCTTAACTTACTGAGGAATTACCAAACTGCTTTCTTCATTTTTTTTTTTTTTTTTGAGACAGAGTCTCGCTCTGTGGTTCAGGCTGGAGTGTGGTGGTGCGATCTTGGCTCACCATAACCTCTGTCTCCCAGGTTCAAGAGATTCTCTTGCCTCAGCCTCCCAAGTAGCTGGGATTGTAGGCGCATGCATCCATGCCTGGCTAATTTTTGTATTTTTAGTAGAGACAGCATTTCCCCATGTTAGCCAGGCTGGTCTCAAACTCCTGGTCTCAAGTAATCCGTCCGCCTCAGCCTCCCGAAGTGCTGGGATTACAGGCGTGAGGCACCATGCCCAGCCCCAAACTGCTTTCTAAGGTGGCCACGCCATTTGACATTCACACTAGCAATGTATGAGGTTTCCAATTTCTCCATAACCTTGACAATACTTGTCAATTTCTAAAAAATTACTAAAGTATTTGTTCTTAGCTATAAATTATATCACATCTTTCTTTGTCACCAAGCATGGTCTTCTTCCTTTTGTGTAAATACATATTTAGAATTTGTCTGGCTTATGGAAAGCACTCAATAAAAATATTCATATTGTTAGTCATTATTAGTATTATGTACCTTTAAGAGGAATCAAATTGAGTTGCCTTTTCTCTAGTATTATAGTTCCATCTGCTTTGAGTAGCAAATAGAATATACCTAATATATGATGCATTGCTGAGGTCAAGGAAAAACAGGTTGATACAACTCAAACGTTCCAGCAATTGTTATTTCTTTCCAGGTTTCCCTAACAAAGTGCCTTGATTTTAAGCCTGGGGATTGAGCCATTGTGGAGCAGGTCTGCCGCCCCTACATGGCAGATGAGGCTTCTGATGTTGACATTGGCCAAGGCCTTTGCAAACAAGCCAGGCCAAAAAGGTTCAACAGTTACAGCAGGTGCTTTAATGAGGGCATTGATCTTATCCTCTACGATGGGCACCTCATCAGCATGCAGGGTGAGGGTTGAGTAGATGCAGTGGAGCTTGGAGATGAAGACAGAGGCCGTGGTGTGGGTAATGCAGGGCTGTCTCTGCCAGGTGTGGTGTTAGTCACCGAATGAAGTGGGCCTCACCCCAATGCAGCTTTAGTTTCTTCAGGACAGACCAGCTTGGCGACAGATGAGAAAAGGAAGCAATTTCTTAAAATAAGAAAACAATAAAGTTTGCCACATCAGTGGATTCTTCCTTTCACGAAACATTCCCCTGTAGCAGGCAATGCTGTTTGGTAGCATTTTATCCATAGGAGAATTTCTTTCAAAATTGGAGTCAATCCTCCCAAACCCTGCTGCTGCCTTGTCAACTAAGTTTATGTAATATTCCAAATCCTTTATTGTCATTTCAACAGTGTTCACAACATCTTCACCAGAAGTAGATTTCGTCTCAAGAAACCACTTTCTTTGCTCATTCATAAGAAGCAACTCCTCATTCACTCACGTTTTATTATGAGATTGCAACAATTCAGTCCTATCTTAAGGCTCTACTTTTAATTCTAGTTCTTTTCCTATTTCTACCACATTTGCAGTTTCTTCCTACACTGAAGTCTTGAACCCCTCATGTTATCCATGTGGGTTGGAATCAACTTCTTCCAAACTTCCAAACTCTTATTAATGTTGATATTTTTACCTACTCAAGAATTATACATTATATTTATCTTTAATAGAATGGTCTTTCATCAAATATTTAAAGATACTAACACGTCTGCCCTAAGCTGTTCCTCTTAGGGGCTTTCTCAGGGACTACCATTTCTCATATGGTAAGGTATTTCTAGCTGCTATGTTGGTTGTTCAAATTTGTCAAATATTCTCATTAGTCACAAATGTTCTTAATGGCATCTAGAATGGTAAATCCTTTCCAGAAAGTTTTCAATTTACTTTGCACAGATCCGTCAGAGGAATCACTATGTATGACAGCTATAGCTTATGACATGTATTTCTTCTTCTTCTTCTTCTTTTTTTTTTTTTTTTGACAGAGTCTCACTCTGTTGCCCAGGCTGGAGTGCAATGGCACGATCTCAGCTCACTGCAACCTGCACCTCCCAGGTTCAAGCAATTCTTCTGCCTCAGCCTCCTGAGTAGCTGGGATTACAGGTGTGTGCCACCATTCCGGCTTTTTTATTTTTAGTAGAGATGGGGTTTCACCATGTTGGCCAGGCTGGTCTTGAACTCCTGACCTCAGGTGATCTGCCCACTTCAGTCTCCCAAAGTTCTGGGATTGCAGGCATGAACCACCACTCCTGGCTGAAATGTATTTCTTAAATAATGAGACTTGAGATTTGAAATTGCCCCTTGATCCATGGGCTGCAGAATGGAAGCTGTGTTAGCAGGCATGAAAATAACATTCATCTCCTTGTACATCTCCATCAGAGCTTTTGGATAACAGGTGCATTGTCTATGAGCTGCCATATTTTGAAGGAATTTTTTTTTTAAAGAAGCAGATCTCACAAGTGGGCTTAAGATATTCAGTATATCATGCTGTAAACAGATGTGCTATCATCCAGGCTTTCTTGTTCCATGTATAGAGCACAGGCAGAGTAGATTTAACACAAATCTTAAGGACCCTAGGATTTTCAGAATGGCAAATGAGCACTGGTTTCAAGTTAAAGTTACCAGTTGCATTAGACCCTAATGAGAGTCAGCAGGTCCTTGGGAGCATTGAAGCCAGATGCTGACTTCTCCTCTTTACCTATGAAAGTCTTAAATGGCATGTTACAATAGAAGGCTGTTTTATTGAAAATCTGTTGTTGTTTAGTGTAGCCACCTTCATCAATAATCTTAGCTGGATCTTCTGGATAACTTGCTGCAGCTTCTTCATCAGCACTTGCTGCTTGACCTTGCACTTTTATGTTATAGAGAAGGCTTCTTTCCTTAAACCTCATGAATTAACTTCTGCTGACTTCCAACTTTTCTTCTGAAGCTTCCTCACCTCTCTTAGCCTTCATAGAATTGAGGAGAGTTAGGGCCTTGCTCTGGATTATGCTTTGGCTTAAGGGAATGCTGTGGCTGGTTTGATCTTCTATCCAGACCAATAGAACATTCTCTAGATCATCAATGAAGCTGTTTTGCTTTCTTGTCATTCGTGTGTTCACTTAAGTAGCACTTTTAATTTCCTTCACATTCACAACTTGGCTAACTATATGGCACAAGAGGCCTAATTTTTGGCGCATCTTGACTATCGATATGTCTTCCTTACTAAGCTTTACCAGTTCTAGCTTTTGGTTTAAAGTGAGAGACATGTGACTCTTCACTTCAACACTTAGAGGCCATTGTAGGATTATTAATTGGCCTAATTTCAATATTGTTTTGTTTCGGAATAGGGAGGCCCTAGGAGAGGGACAGAGATGGGGGCAAGGCCCATTGATGAAACAAAACATATACAATATTTATCAATTAAATTTGCTGTCTTAATGGCATGGTTGATGCTGCCCCAAAACAATTACAATAGTAACACTAAAGATCACTGATCACAGATCACTGTAACAGACATAATAATACTGAAAAGTTTGAAATACTGCAATAATTATCAAAACGTGACAGAGATATGCTATTAGAAAAATGGCACTGACAGACTTGCTCTACACAAAATTGCCACAAACCTTCAATTTGTTAAAAATGCAATATCTGAGAAGCACAAGAAAGTGGTGCACAATACAATGAGGTATGCCTGTACTGAATGTGTGTCCATCCCCTCAGGGTATATACAGTGTGTAAATATGAACACAAACTGCTAGAGCAATTTTGCCATCTCAAGGAAAGCTGGCCATAAGTGGAAGCAGATGCTACTGAAGGCAGAGCAAAGACAGAAACAAATATGGGTCCTGGATGATATCGTCAAGTTTCTGAGGCAACCAACCCTGATGCCTTCATAATACTCCAGTTATAGAAGTCAAGATATCCCCTTATTGTTTAAGCCAATTTGTGTTGCATTTTGTGGAAGATGTAAAGATACGCTGCCCAGATTCCCTTTCAAGGAAGTACTTGCTGCCCAGGTGTAGGGAATGCGGTTAGCAGGCAGCCCCTAGCTATTTTCTTCAGGGTCTGCTTCAGCAGCAGAAGACCACCTTGCTTGAGATTACACCCTTTCTAGGTCAGACAGCAGCTAGTATAAGGGGCTGGCCATTTTAGCCTGACAATGATACTCTTGATGGGCAATACTTACTCTAAAGCTCCCTCTCAGGATGGCTGAGAATTTGCTGGACATGAATAGCAGTTTAACTACTTCCTCTGAACAATCCTGCTTCCACTCCATTCCTAATAAAAATCTTTCTTCTCATCTCCAATGTGGAATACCCAATCTGTGACAAGTTTTCTGTAACATCAGGCAAAAGCATCCTGAGATTCAGTGAGCTAGTCTGAATATCTACAGGATGAGAAATGCACTCATGATCTCTTATTTTTGACTTTGTATTAAGGAAGATTTCCAGCATGCACAAAAATAGAGAGAAGAATATAATGAAACAACAATATCAATATATGACAAATAGTTATCATCTGATGCCCTCGTGTATTATTTTAAAATAAGTCCTAGATAATATATTATTCCATCCAAAAATACCATAGTGCACCAATGTTTGCTTTGAGATGCAATACAGTGCCTTTTTCTCCATTCTTCTCCTAATCCAACTCCTCTTTATATTATCTCATCTTTTCTTCCTCTTCCCACCACCATAGCTTTAAAAAGAGGAAGTGTTTTAATAGGAGAAGGGGCAGGGGTGGCAGTGGTAAGGGATAAAAGGCCCAGAACAAATACTGGAATCCTTTCTTTCATTCAACAAACATTTTAGACCTATCCTCTCTCAAAGTCTCAATCATCACTAGTGTAGGCAGTTGTTCAGATAGGTGGTACTGGACAATGATGTTTTTGTTTAGCCAGAAAAGAAGAATGGAAAAGAGTCCCTTACCACCTGCCATCTAGTGGTTACAGTGATAAGTAACATGCATGCTTTCTACTAGACAGATTAATACATGGTTTGTTTTATGGAACAAACAGGAAATTAAGGCCAGAGGGGTAAAGTGATTTAAGGTCATATGGCTAGTTAATAGCAGAGCTTGGCATAGAACCCAAACAAGTTGATTTTAAGACCTGTGTAAATTTTGATTGTTTGAAACATAAAGATGTCATTCAAATGATTTTAAATTTGATTAAAGCATCATCCTGTTTTGTATTTATTTGTATTAAGTTATAGTACATTAGTATCAAAGGAGAAAAAGTGCCATTGGTTGAATGAGGGAACAAGATGGGCCTATGAGATAATACTAACATTGAATTATTTTCCATTAAATGGTCCTATTACCAACATTTCAATAATAATAATAATGCCTATGCTAGCTCTGTCATATTCCTAAACAAAGGGTGAATAATTATATTAGAGAAAACTAAATGCAATTATGCCACATCATTGACAGTGCATTCAGAGTTTATGTTACCTTCTGGAGTTTGTTGGATCTGTTACTTATTCCTGTCCAGTCAGTTAAAATTGAAGGTGGAGCTCACAGGAGCTGATACTTTACACTTTATTTCTGGGTAAATATAAGAAGTTTGCCAGGGGAATGGAAATACTGTGTTTCAAATGAATCCAGCAATGGCCACACCAAACATTCAGATGATCATCACAATTAGGCGGCATCTAGGTTACATTGCCCTTGTCTCTCCAAGGCTGGGACTTTCCTAATCCTTTTCACTTGAGAGGGAAGGATTTAAAAGTGAATCTACCCCTACCTTATTAACATTTTGAGGCAGATTTTGGGAATGGGGAGAGGTGGCGAGCATTTTGAGACTCTACTTTTGGTGTTAGCATTGAAACTCATTGTGTGACATTTAGACGCTTCTTTGGATCCCATTTTCCTTACCTGTAACAGCAAGGGGTTGACAAAGTGATTACCTCTAAAAGTTCCTTTCAGTTCTGTCATTCTGTGAAATTTTTGTGCTAAGGATAAATCTTCAGTTCAGCTGGTCCCTTCTGCTTTTTCCTGGGTTGACTTCCTTCCTCCCACAATCATTTACTGAGTATCTCCATGTTCTTGAGGGTAGGGCCTGGGTTTTATTCAACTTTCCCCATCACCTAGCACAATAACTAAGCAGGTTATTTCCAGTAGGGTTAAAGTTGTTTTCTATATAAGATTCCAACTTTGAATGGAGGGGCTCACAGTCCCAAAGAGGGTGCCAGGCTTAATCAATTAACTAAAAGCTGAGTATCTGTAAAAATAAAAAAAAAAAAAGTGGGGTGGGGGGATGCGGGGGGACATAAAGGCTAGTAGGATACCTGGTTCCAGTTGTCCTTAAGCACAGGTATGTTACAACAGGGAATAAGAGTGCATAATAATGCAAAAAGTAATGGTTAACACTCATCGAATGCTTTCAATGTGACAGCGCTTTCAGTGTATTATCTCAAGTAATACAATCGTCCTATTTTCTAGGTACTAGTATTATGTTTCACACTTGAAGTGGGCACAGAGAGGTTAAGTAACATGCCCAGGCAACACTGTTAGAAGTGGGAGGCAGCATTTGAAACCAGATAGCGAAACCTCACAGCCTGCACTCCTAGCGCTCCACTACGTAGATAAATAAGAAAAATCACAATAACAATCGTGATTTCTCCAAGAGGCCAGGTGAATTTGACCAGTGATGAGTACAACCTACAGAAGGAGCAGAGGGAAGTGGCTGCCGAAAAGAAGGCTAAAGAAGTTTGCAAAAAGATAACATGCACTTTTCCAGGCTAGATACATAGGCCGAGAAGTAAACCGGCGGAACAAAATCCGACAAGCAAGATGTGGAGCGCGCCAGGACGCCAGGTGAACTCAAAGAACAGGTCGGAAGTGACGTCACTAGCCGAGTCTGGCGCTCAGCGGGACTGCGGGTCCGGTGGAATTCCGGCCGGATGTGGCGCACGGGAAGTGACGCAGGGGAGGCGGTACCTGGTTGTGGAGGGTGACGCCATGGGCGGGGCGGAGCGTCTCGGATCCGCTGGGAGCCTCGGATACCCGACAGGTAACTTGCTGGCGGGATGTGAACTGGGGCGAGGGTGGCAGCTGGGGTTGATGGCCTAGGTCGCTCGGGGCCCTAAGCGCGGGCGGACACAGGTTAGGTAATGGACAGCATTAGGTCGTGGCTGGAGAAAAGGCTCCTTGGCATGAGGCTCCCTGAGGGGTTGAGGATATGGAGAACTCTTGGGAACTTGGTCTTCGGGGCCCGAAGTCGTCGAGGAAATACAGACAGGTTGAGTCTTAGAATCAGACATGGCTGGGGGCCATGGGTTTCCGATCATTGGCGCGTATGTTGGAGAGAGGGAGCCTGGGACACTGAGATGAGCTGACCTAGGGTTCACCTACCCCGACCTGTTCTGCTAATAGGGGACAGGGACCTCAACTTTTTGTCTCTTAACTCGTAGCACAATGCCTTGCCGCAAGTAAGCATTCTTTAGATGCTGTCGAAGGAATGAATGAATGAATTAATTAATTAATTAATGAACCAACCAACCTGATTCTGCCTCCCCGGCAGAACCTCTCTCCAAATTTCAGTATTCTAACCTCTGAATATAGAAATGACTCCAGTTTAGTTTGCTAACCAGTGGTTTATGAGGATGCTGGTGCAGCAGATACCCAGGACATTGTTGGTTTTTGTTAGTTTTGTCTTTTATGGTTATTGAAATTTAGAAATGTGTCTTAGTATTCTTATCCGGGTGGAGAGGATGAGTCACTTACTTTGGCTTCTTTCAGGTTCCTTTACTTTTCTGGGAAGAACTTGTAGGGAAATGATACCAGGGAGGAGTTGGACCGTTGTAAACAAACTGCTGTTATAGCACTGACTGCTCTTAATGTTTTCTTTTAAGCAAAGTAAACTTACTTTCCTTTTTTTTTTTTTTTGAGACGGAGCCTCGCTCTGTCGCCAGGCTGGAGTGCAGTGGCGATCTCGGCTCACTGCGTGACCTCCGACCCCCTGGTTCAAGTGATTCTCCTCCCTCAGCTTCCCGAGTAGCTGGGATTACAGGCACACGCCACCACCCCCAGCTAATTTTTGTATTTTTAGTAGACACGAGGTTTCACCATGTTGGCCAGGATGGTCTCGATCTCCTGACCTCGTGATCCGCCCACCTTGGCCTCCCAAAGTGCTGGGATTATGGGCTTGAGCCACTGCGTGTGCGGCCACTTTCCTTTTTCTTAATGGTTTCTTCATTATCTTATACGTAAGTGTACTACTTACATTTGAGATGTGAGAATTATAACTCACTATAATTATATTATAATTGAGAATATACCTTATATTTTTGATTATGAAAATGAAAATAGTAATTTATAAAAATCCAGTCAGAGATTACACCTGGTGTTTATAAGTAAGGTTAACTCCTTCCAAACAGTTATATTAATAGAGGGTCCCCAAAAGAAGATTAAACTGTTTCCTTTGTTGGAAGTACTTGTTTAGGTGTCTTAAATGTGATCAAGAGTGGGGCCGGGCATGGTGGCTCACGCCTGTAATCCCGGCGCTTTGGGAGGCCAAGGTGGGCAGATCACTTGAGGTCAGGAGTTCAAGACCAGCCTGGCCAACATGGTGAAACCCCGTCTCTACTAAAAATTAGCCAGGCAGGGTGCGATCCTGTAATTCCAGCTACTTGGGAGGCTGAGGCACGAGAATCACTTGAAGCTGGGAGGCGGAGGTTGCAGGAGCAGAGGTTGGGCCACTGCACTCCAGCCTGGGCGACAGAGTTAACTCCTCAGGAAACATAAATAAATAAAAAAATATATAAAATATAAATAAGTAAAACTTAAAAAATAAAAATTAATTTTAAAAATGTGATAAAAAGTGGGAAGGGACCTAAAAAACAACTACTGTAACCTTATTGGTTTTGGTTGTCAAATGGAAAAAAAGAGCAGATGAGACTGTCGTCAGGCTGTGTAATGAAATCTTGGCATGAATCACTACCTAGTCCAGTGAGGTGAATGTGTGTATGGACCACCTAATGAGATAGCAGCTCTGGTTTCAGAATCTTACCATTAGATTGGGTATAGTAGGAGTAGGAAACCCTGAATTTATGCCACATGGGAGTGTGTGTGTGTGTGTGTGTGTGTGTGTGTGTGTGTGTGTTTTACAGAGATGAAACTTCTTAAGCATTTTTTAGATATAAAAATCTAAGATGTTCTCAAAATAGGTTGAAAACTCCAAAAAGTTGACATGTAAATATACTATTGCACTGTTTAAATTTTAAGTTTACATACCCTTAAACCTTGTTTTCCCAGTTTCTGGAAAGTGCCCAGAATCATGCCCATTTGTGTATACTGTTACTGTGGTACCACCTTTAGAATACATAAAATTATGGTACAAAGTCATGTTTTGAGATCCTGTAGATTTATGTTAATATTATTGTCTTACTTAAAAATCCAGTCTAATTTTGCTACCTCAGTCTCCTATTCAGTGTCAATCTGTTGTTCAGTGTGATGTCCACTAAATTGTGGACATCTAAATGTCTGTGTAGTATAACTTTTATTCATAATGAGTTGGTATCTCAGTGGTAACTTAGGTCTGTACATTGACATTCTTGAGGTTTTTAGTTTTGCAGAACACTGATATCTATGGACTCTAAAAATGGACTTCATTTAAAGAAACCCACGGACCATTAATGGACAAAAACATGAGTCAATATGTATTGTGGCATTCAAATCCTAGCACTTTGGGAGAGGTAAGTAATTGACTATGTTTTATGTTTGTTGAGATGGTAGAACAATCTTAAATTTGCCTAGGAAATTATAGGATTGTAATTGAAAGGTACAGTTCTTAATCTCTTTATGTTTTAATCAGGACCTTCCAAAGAAAGGTTTGTTTTGTATATATGAAGCAATTGTTCTTATTTTTCTGTAAAGTTGATCAGAAATTGAAGATTGGCAAGCTATATTTATATTGTTCCTGGAAAGTTACTGCTCTGCTTTCTTTTTTTAGGGGGGAACCTCCTTTCAACACTTTACATCCTGGTAGAAATAATTTAATCTGTGGATACCCTGTAGAAATGAGGCCTCAAATAGTCATTTAAATTATCTTGCATCCAAGTTTGGCTATATAATAGTATATGCATCAAATCTACTGATCAGTTTTATCTTGTGCCTCAGATTTAAGCAAGAAAAGAGGCCCAAAAATGTCTTTTTTTCTTTTTCCTGCCTTATTCATGCTATTTTATTTTTTTCTTTCTTCTTCTTTTAAAAAATGTATTAGGTGGTTGATTCTCCAGGCCTTTTATCTTTCTGTCTCAAGGGGGTAAAATTTATTTTCTCCCATTTTACCTTTTTTAATTGATCGGTTTGTTCATTTTCAGAACCTTAACTTCTAACTTAATGATAATATTTGTCACCCTTTAATCACTAAGCATTAAACTTGTAGTTTTTTTCTGGTCTCCTTTGTAGATACCCTGGCTTCTTATTTAGAATTTGCTTAATTCTATAGCAGACAGTACTTCTAGGAATTCATCTTTCAGATTTATTTGGCCTTACACACAGAAATTTGCGTACAAAGATTTTTGTCACCATACTGTTTGAAATTAAAAAAAACCTGCTAGAAATAGCCTGTGTTTCAACAGAGGTCTAGTTAAATGACTGTCTTTATACAAAGTAATACTTTGCAGCTCTTAGGATAAAGTAGTTGCAGAGATGCAGATATGGAAAAATCTCTAATACACATTGTTAACTGATAAAACAATAAAAAGAACTATACATACAGTATGTTTTCATTTGTGTTTATATAAAGCATACATTTATATACATGCATACAAAATTTCTTCAAACCAGCGTAAGGAATTATTGACAGATAACCCTGGGAAATGAGACTAGAGGCCTAGACTAGGAAGAAGAGACTCACATCTCACAATTTT
Source organism: Papio anubis (assembly GCF_008728515.1). NCBI lineage: Eukaryota > Metazoa > Chordata > Mammalia > Primates > Cercopithecidae > Papio > Papio anubis. The sequence continues at coordinate 105,529,406 of NC_044977.1, read as the reverse complement.
TCCGTATACTATTTCTGGTGGGTTGATTTTTTTTTACTATGAGCATGTTTGTATTTTCATAATACTAAGAAACAAACAGCAAGTCTTTACAATAATTTAACAATTATGAGAGTCTTTTACTATTCCCTTATGACTTTCTGTTCTTATAATACTTGGACTATTTAGAAGAAGTAGGGTTACATAAATGAGTTAAGATTTTTCAGAACTGCAATCTATTCCAATCCATTGTAATAGATTTTAAACCTTGACGTTAGATTGTTACTATTAATAAGATCTTAAGAATACTAAATGCTTAGTCTTGCCAAATTCAGTATTCATTTACAGTATACTGCGTGTTGCTGACCTGACCAGGTGATATGGTGGGTGTTACCATTGTTTGCAAGCTAGGTTAGTATTGCTGTGGCATAATTCTGAACTTCACAGTATTACTGAATAGGATGAACTTTGTTTTATTTGAATTGCTATTTAGGGACTTTTTAAACAACTCATTATTATTTTACTTTGTTCTTGATGTTTAGAACTGGCTTAAAGCATTGTGAAGAATGGCTTGTTCTGTTAGTAAAATCAGTAAACCAGAAAAATAATTTATATAATTGGTAATCTCATTTTGTATTACTTTTAATTAGCTGATTATCTGCCTTGGGAATGCAGCAGAGAATTCTGGTGACTTTTACTTCGATAATCATTTTTGTCTTCCCATACTTTTATTGTAGGACATTTGGAATAGTAGTAATAGATAAGTAAAATGAATTATATGAAAAATTTAAATATATAATAATCTTTATTTTTTAATAGGGATTTTATTAGAAACTTGCTTGAGAATAGGCTTTGTAAGATACATACCTATATGATACCACTTATTGTGTGTCTGTTAAAAATCATAATGAAGGCTGCTAACTAGTGGTTGAATCATGATTAGTAGAATAGAAGAAGTTATAGGCTCACGCCTGTAATCCCAGCACTTTGGGAGGCCGAGGTGGGTGAATCACCTGAGTTTGGGAGTTCGAGACCAGCTTGACAACCATGGAGAAACCCCATCTCAACTAAAATTACAAAAATTAGCTGGGCGTGGTGGCACATGCCTGTAATCCCAGCTACTCAGGAGGCTGAGGTAGGAGAATCACTTGAACCCAGGAGGCAGAGGTTGCAGTGAGCCAAGATCACACCATTGCACTCCAGCCTGGGCAAACTTGGCAGAGTATTTTGCATATACTCATCTCTGTTAAATGATGCTTTGTTTCCTAATGTCCTTGGGATTAATCACTGTCATCATGAAGGGGAAATCAGTGAGTGCGATGCCTAGAGTAAGACTCTTTATTCTTGCTAAGTGAATGGATAGCAATGAATTGAATCCAAGGACAGATTGTTTTCCTAAATCAAGAGGATAGAATATGGTAAAGGTGACATGGAGAGAAAGGAGATGAACCTGAATGTAAAAGTTACATGTAGAGAACACAGAATTGAGGAAAGATGCTTCTATATGTGTGTGTATATATGTGTGTACATAGAGATATAGTATATAATATCTACATCTATGTATGTTGCATACATATATGTTCCGGAAACATATATATTTATATATAGAGAATATATATATTCCAGAAATATGTGTGTGTATGTGTATATACACATAGAGAGAGAGATAAAGAGAGAATATACACATATATATATATATATATTCCAGAAAACCAGATAGGAGGTTATCCGGTTAGTCAATAAGGAAAAAAAAAAAAAAGCGCATTAAGTCCTTAGAGCTGGGCCTGTCATAGGCTAACTCATGATTTTGCGAGTAGCTTAAATAATTTTGGAAGTTTTAAGATTATTCACAGAGTTGAAATGACAAGAAGGCAGACCTAAGCTTAAGTGAGAAAATTAAAATCTAGCAACATAAACTATTATGTTAACCATATCTTTTGAGATTCTGTTTTGTGTTGTTTTGGGGAGAGGAGAAAGAATAGAGAACTCAAAAATTTATTGATGTTCAATTTGAATTGAACTAGAACATAAGTCTTTCCTAGCATTCCAATTGTTTATGACCAAGATTAAACAGATCCCATTAACCTATAAAACATTAATGCACAAAAACTGATTTGATTACCTTGCAGAACAGGAGAACTGTTTTTAATCAATGTTTTGATCCTATAAAAGGGCAATTGTAATGATCTAGATTGAGGGGACTGGAACTATTTAGAAGACTTTGGAAGGGTTGGAGAAACTCCATAGGAAGTATACTTGTTCTTTGTTATTTGAGGCCAAATTTCATTCAAAATAAGAGAAAGTATAGAACTATTAATAATTAGCAGTGAAGCAGACTGTGTTGAGAGGCAGTGAACTCCTGGTAATTTGGGTTGCTTAAGCAGATTTTGAACATCAGGAACACTGTAGAGGGGATTTTTCATTGTATGGAAGAATGTACTAGATTATTCCGGAGGCCTCTTTCAAATCCTAAAAACCTTTTTGTAGTGTAATAAAGTGATTTATTGTAGATGGGTTTAACCTCTTATTCCTATATTTAAATACTGATAGCTAACATATCCACTGGTCACTTATCCATCAACCTCACCTCACCCATAACCAGGACATAAATTTTAAAATTATTTGAACTTCAAATTATAAGACATAAAATCAACATGCTTTTCTCAGATCCTTACTCAGTTTACTTTTATTTTAGACACAATTCTGATAGGCTTAATTAGCTGGCATCTAATTCCATGAGATATTAGAAGTAACAAATCATGAATAGTCCAGGTGCTCCTATTAGAGGCAAAGAAAAAAAGAAAAAACTCATAAAGCAGACCAGCTAATTTAAAATTGTAGCAACCTGGGTCCTTTTGATAAGATGAAAACAGCTCTATATTAATGGATATTCAAAATGATAACCCTGACTGAAAAGAAGTAATTTATGTTTAGTATTTTCTATTGAAGAAGGGAAGAATACCTGAATTTTAGAAAGATCTCTTCAGTGTGTTTAATAACAAAAGACAGTTGGATAGATATTTTGGCATTTGGAGAGGCTGCATTGTATAGTGGAAAGAGCACAAACTCTAGAGTAATATAGACAGATTTGAATCTGGGCTCCAGTCTATTAATTAAGTTTTATTATTCATTTCAACCTCCATTTCCTCAGCTGTAAAAAGGAATTTACTGAAGGTTAATGTATATAAAGTCTTGCCTAAGTAAAAATAGCTATTGTTATTATTTCATTATTACCATAAAGCTGACTTTATCTTGGTTAAAAAAAATTTTTGGCTATTCAAGTAGAGCAAGAATAAACTTATCTAATAGTTTTAGTGTAAGTTTAATATATATAATGCTAATAATGGTGATGGCATGCTTGAAAAAAGTTTTTAAAAATTATACAAGTAATTCATATCCACCTTACAAAAATTAGGTTATAGAAAATATACCTAAGCAAAACAAGGAATAAAGTTGTCAGAATCCTTTATCACTATAATATTTTAGTGCATGCTTCATTTTTAAACTGCTTTGACATTCCCACAGGGTGTCACTTCTGAGTAGTGACTGCTGAAATGGATTCTATATTACTACTGTTGGGGAATTTACATTATTCACTGTGCTTTCTAATCATAACATGAAGTGAAAGATTGTGACATGGCACAATACTGATTAAAATAAAGCCCCGGTCCTGGTAAATTTTGTTGTATTGAAACCAGTTTTGTAGAGTGGTGGGTGTTGCTTTCTGTTCTGGAGCCAGAGAGCCCAAGTTTGAATCCCGTCTCTACTATTTATCAGCTGGGTAATTACCTGAATTTCTTAATTTTTCTGTACTTCAGTTTCTTTATCTGTAAATTGGGGACAATAGTAGTATCTAATTCATGGGTTGTTGTGAGGATTAAAGGAATTAATCTACATAAAGTGTTTAGAGCAGTGCCTGGCACAAAGTATAGACTCAGTAAATATTAGCTGCTATTATTATTCGTTTTTAGGCAGGTTTATACAAGCATATAAGATAAACAGAATGAGCACAAAATTAAGTCAGTGAGATTAAAAACCTCTTCTAAAAAAGGGAGAGGTATGGAACAGAGGCTAGTATCCCCTGAGGGAGAGAGGCCTCTGGTAATTATTTACTGAGCTAAAATTTCAGAGGGCTATAACCTGTCTTTTGTTGCATCAGGCACATGTTTACAATATTTTTACTATATGTTTTTCATTTGAACCTTGCAAAGGGGTCTGAATTTTTCCATTTGAAGGCATTGTTTCTTTTTCTCCCTGTTTAAATATTTCAATATTTTTGAACCATAGTATTTCCACATCAGTTTCTTTCCCTACCCCACAAAGTCAACATCATTTTATGCTGTCTCTTCCAACAAGCATTTTGGCTATGCTTTCAGAGATCAAAAGCTCTTTAAGACAATTCGATACCATGGATAGAGATCAAAGAGATACAATAAATTATCATTAAATCAGTGTATCTGACTACAGCCCCAGGGAGATTCTGTAAGAACTTTAAATTCTGTTGCAATTTTCAGTGACGGGTATTAATCAAAGAGATAAGCCAATGAACATATTTAGCCGTTCTGTCTACTGTACCTTTTAAAAAAAATTTTTTTCCTTTTCTTTTTTTTTTTGATTTTCTCCTTTTCTTTTAGCATGGTATCTAGTAATCTGATTAATTACTGACCAAAAAGAAGTTTTTAATTTCCCTTAAAAAAATTGTTAGACTTGTAGTAGAATTTTTTTTGTGTTTTGTTTTGTTTTCAAGCATCAAGTACCACGTTTTTGAAGACCATGGCCTATCATCATTATGCATTCAAGATTTGAGTTTGAATAACCTCATCAAGACTTAGATCTTCTTCAAAAGCTTCAAGTCTCATCTGCATTAAAGCTCTCCATTGAACCCTCTCACAAAAGTACAAGCTTAAAGGGACTAAAATCCATTCATACATTCCATTTTATATCCCTTCCTCTGACTTCTCTTCAATTTCCTTGGCTTCTAGGGTGCTTCATATTGCTTATGTTCCTTTAGACTAGAGCCAAGGAGACAGTGCTTTCCAAAAAATGTGTTCTGTGGCCATAAGTTTTCATTGATAGAGAAGCATAAATTTAACATGATGAATTTAGAATTAGGACCTTTATGGTATCCTATAAAAAGTTGAGTTAACAGGCCGGGCACGGTGGCTCCTGCCTGTAATCCTAGCACTTTGGGAGGCTGAGGCAGCCGGATCCCCTGAGGTCAGGCATTTGAGACCAGCCTGGCCAAACATGGCGAAACCCCATCTCTACTAAAAATACAAAAATTAGCCGGGCGTAGTGGAGGGTGCCTGTAATCCCAGCTACTTGGGAGACTGAGGCAGGAGAATCACTTGAACCCAGGAGGCGGGGTGTGCAGTGAGCTGAGATCGTGCCTCTGCACTCCAGCCTGGGTAACAGAGCAAGACTCTGTCTAAAAACAACAAAAAAAGTTGAATTAACAATAAGGAAATTAGGACGAAGTGGCAAAAATATTTTGGGTTACATTATACTCTCAGAAGCTATGTGGTTTAGAGAAAAGGGTCCCCAACCACAAAAGTTAGTGGTTCTTATTCTGTCTACCTCGTACTAGGTATATGGTAACTGATAAAGTCACTTAACCTCTCTGAACCGTAACTTCATCATCTATGAAGTGAATCTGACATTTTCCCCCCGGCCTACCTCACAGGGTTGTTGTGAGGATCAAATGAAATAATGTACATGAAAAGACATATATAAAATGTATAATACAGACAAAGGGTCCTGTTACATAGTTGGAAGTCATTCCCTCAGATCTTGGGTCTAGGAAGGTAGGTGATTTAAACTCACTGAAAGCATGTACCATATTCAGATTGGATACATGGTAACAAGGCTATATTAAATTTTTTTCTCTGAGTTGAGTCCCTAAAATACTATCATGGGCTGATTCTAAGAAGGAGCACGAATATATATTCCCCTAAAATTATAGCTTAGCATTGTTAATGCTCTAGAGCAGTTATCAGAGTTATATGTTGTAACATATTAGTGATTTGTGAAACTTTTTTACTAAAATGTGACCCTTATTTTTCTTTAAATGAAAGAACATAGAATATTTCACAATGCATTCCATGTGGTAAGAGTAAAAAATTGTTTTAGTTATATGTACAAATGTGTGTGTGTGAAGGTGTGTATACTTGGTCATTAAATAAAATGTACTTTTTTTCCCCTGTGAGTTGCAGCTGCTGTTCTTTCTTTCTTTTTTCTTCTTTTTTTTGAGACGGAGTCTGGCTCTGTCACCTAGGCTGGAGTATAGTGGCGCGATCTTGGCTCACTGCAACCTCTGCCCCCTGGGTTTAAGTGATTCTCCCGCCTCAGCCTCCTGAGGAGCTAGGATTACAGGCACTCGCCACTGCGCCCGGCTAATATTTGTATTTTAAGTAGAGACGGGGTTTTGCCATGTTGGCCAGGCTGGTCTCAAATTCCTGACCTCAGGTGATCTACCCACCTCTGCCTCCCAAAGCGCTAGGATTATAGGCGTGAGCCAGCGCGCCCAGCCTCTTTTTCTTTTTGAGACAGGGTCTCACTTTATCATCCAGGCTGAAGTGCAGTGGCACAGGCTACAGCAGCGGCGTGATCATGGCTCACTTCAGCCTTGACCTACCGGGCTCAAGTGATTCTCCCACCTCAGCCTCCCCAGGTAGCTGGGACTACAGGCACAGGCCCCCACAACCGGCTAATTTTTCTATTTTTTGTAGAGATGGGGTTTCATCGTGTTATGCAGGCTGGTCTTGAACTCCTGAGCTCAAGTGATCCACCCACCTCAGCCTCCCAAAGTATTGGGATTACAGACATGAGCCACTGTGCCCAGCCATCAGTTGCTGTTCTCAGAGTGCCATTTTGGCACTAATGCCTTCCTACACATTTGGATTCCTAAGAGACTCAGCATTTTTTTTCACTTTCTACTACTACTTGTGACAAAGAAATTAATACCAATTTGACTTATGGTGTAATTGAAATATTTTTTATTTCATAGCACAGATAAAGCCTGTATGCCTCATGGATATTTAATATTTTAGTATCTATTCTGATACCCAGACTGTTATAGCATTTAAAAGGTTGCTTCAACCTCTACTAGCAGAAAGATTGTGTCAAATATTTTGCTTTTTAATTTTTTTTTTCTTGTATCTTTCTGGCCTAATGGCAAACAAAACCCTCCATTTAGCATTATTCGAGGACTAAGTAGAGAGAGGCTATCAAGAATGTAGTTAGCATGACTGGGAATTTGATGGTCTCTGGAAAAGAAAGTGCCATTTCTTTTCTTTCTTTGAGTAACTAGGTTTATCTTTAGTTTAATGATTTAAGATAAATAATTCACTAACATTAACTTGTTCAACTGTTACTCCTAAAAACAGATATCTCCCTCTTTGGTGATAGCATTGGTTAGGTTAGCAGAGGTGACTTTATTATAGTGTCCATGAACAATAGGGCATTGCTGCTGCTTCCCGGGGTTATGCATTCCAGTTCATTGATGAAAAACTAATTTTTTAGTGCTTTAGTGTACTGAAATGCTGCCTTTAGTGCCCTGGAATTATTTAAAGCTTGTTAGAAGGTTGTGCAAGGTATTAATTTTCTCTGCTTATAAATTATATGAATGTATATAGTCCTAGCAATATGAACGTTTATCAGAAGATGTATAATGTAGAATCCAACTGCCTCATTCTTCCTGAACAGGCGTGGCCAAACTTCTTACATTAATGGAGACTGAATGAATTGCAAAGGTTGTATAAATCGAGGCTATTATGTTTATGACAATTGGCAGCTGTGGCATAAAAGGCTCATTACCATCTGTAATTGACATTTTGTTGTTCCTCCTTCCTCCACACCTTTGCCAAAAAATGGCATTGGTATTACTACCTCTCCATGCAGGAAGTAGGATCTACCTATGAGAAAGTTCAAGAGAGTAGTTAGGCAAGTTCAGCTATCCCTGACCTTCCACAACCCTCATGAAACTAATCCATTGCAAAATTCAGTCTTTTCTGCTTCCTAAATATCTTTCAAATTATTCATCTTTGTTTCCATGTCCGTCCTTATTTATTTTATCATCTTTGCCTACATTTTTGCAATATCTCTTGAATGGTTTTTTGTATTTACTCCTCCCCCCTCTAATCTCATTGCTTTTAGACTGATTTTTTAAAATACAGTTCTAATATTTTTGATCCTCTGATCTAAACTCTTATTATCTTATTGCCCTTAGAATTCAACCCCAAATCTTCAATCATTCTTTGCCTACTAAGCTCAAGCCATAATGGTCTTCCAATTCTCTGACAATGCCATTTTTTTTTTCTTCAGAGTTTTTGTTGTTGTTATTGTTGTTGAGACAGAGTGTTGCTTTGTCGCCCAGGCTGGAGTGCAGTGGCGCAATCTTGGCTCACTGCAACCTCCGCCTCCCGGTTCAAGCAGTCATCTGCCACAGCCTCCCGAGTAGCTGGGATTACAGGTGCCCGCCACCACGCCTGGCTAATTTTTGTATTTTTAGTAGAGATAGGGTTTCACCATGTTGGCCAGGCTGGTCTTGAACTCCTGACCTCGTGATTCACCCACCTCGGCCTCCCAAAGTGTTGGGATTACAGGCGTAAGCCACCGTGCCCAGCCTTCTTTAGGGCTTTTGCAGATACTTTCTGCTTGGAATGCCCTCCTCTCTCCTATTCCTCTTCACATAACCCACTTCTACTCATACCACCAGTCTCACTTTTAAAGTGATATAGTCTCACTTTTAAAATAATATTTAATATTATTTTTTCCAAGAAGCCTTCCTCCATATCTCAGACTAGATTAGACCTCCATTCTCTATCATTCTTTCATAAATCACCCATTTTTTCTCAAACATAGCATAGTTGTAATTATTTCTCATATATAATCATTTGTGAATAATCTTACAAGGCAACCTTTAGGAGGGCAGTGACTGGTGCATGTTTTATTACACTGTATGCCCAGTGTTTAGGAAATTGCCTAGCAAATAGTAGGGAATCAGTAAATATTTGTCAACTGATTCTTCCCACAGCTACCATTCTTCACTTAGATATTTCAGTACTGTAAGTTCTTCTGGGTTGTTGAACTTCCTCTGTTTAAAACCCTCCACTTGGCTGAGTGCAGTGCTTATGCCTGCAATTCCAGCACTTTCGGAGGCCAAGGCAGGAGGATCGCTTGAGGCCAGGAGTTCAAGACCAGCAACACAGTGAGACTCCAGTCTCTACAAAATAAAAATAATTTTAAAATGAGCCGGGCATCGTGGCACACGCCTGTAGTCCCAGCTACTCAGGAGGCTCAGGTGGAAGGATTGCTTGAGCCCAGGAGGTCCAGGCTGCAGTGAGCCATGATTGTGCCCCTGCACTCCAGCCTGGGTAACAGAGCGAGAGCCTGTCTCAAACACACAAACAAAAACCCTCTAGTTGCTTCTCATCTCACTCCAAATATGAGCCCAAGTCCTTATAATGGTCTCTAGGGCCTTACCTGATATGCCTCTACTCTCTCCTTACCTCTCTACCATCTATTGGACTGCCCAGCCCAGATCTCTTAGCTGATCTCAGAAATGTCAAGCTTTCTTCTGCCTCAGGACCTTTGTACTTGATATTCCCTGTGCCTGGAATACCATTGCCTTAGATATCTGTCTGGTTTAATCTGTCATCTTCTTTAGGCCCTTGAGGTTATGTGACTTCAGTGAGGCCCTCTTTGACCATCTTATTTAAAATTGTAACCTCACTACATGGCATCCCTAGTCTTCTCTGCTTTACTTTTCTCCATCGTACTTATCTCTGATTGACATTCTCTTCATAGGTATTTTCCCCAGTACTGAGAACAGTGACTGACACATGGTAGGACCTTAGAACTTACTTATTAATTGAGTTAATTTAACCTGTACTCACAGAGATGCATATTTGGGACAATGAGACCTGTAGCCCAAATTATGAGGGCTGAATATTTCAAGATGATTTTAGGAGATGAGTTAGTTAAATGTATTTATATCCTGCCTTGTTCTAAAAAAAATTTTCAAATGCATGTAGTATGTAGGATGGAGACATAAAGAGAATAAGACAAAGCGAATGTAATAGTATTAAAGTGAGTAATGTACAGAAGGTCCCGCATAGTGGCTAAAGGCATGTTATAAATTTGACTTATGAAAGAGTTAGCTTGCTCAGAAATGATTGAGCTGGAATCAAGAATCTGTTCTCTGGCACAGGTCACAGATATTTGAGTCTTACATAGAAACCCAGAAAACCCATTTAACTATAAGACATTGTGCAATTACTCTTCAAAAAAAAAAAAAAAAAAACTTGCTTTCTGTATTAGGAAATTTCCTATTGGCATAAAATGTACACAGTCTATCCATTATAAAGGCTCTGCTACATTTGAGAGATGGCAGTCACAGCTACCACCTCTGCTTATATCATGTCCAGGACATTCCCAAAGTTGATTTAAACCAAGTAATTGGATATTTTTGAAAGTTAGCTGTGAAAAATACCAACCAGCACATTAATTACCCCAGTTTCTCCTCCTCTAATCATGAGGTAGCATGACAGTACAGTGGTTGTGGCTTCCTTCCTTTTGAGGTAGATAATTGGCAACTTAGAAATAGGTTCTTGGCTGGGTGTGATGACTCACACCTGTAATCCCAGCAATTTTGGGAGGCCAAGGTGGGCGGATCACCTGAGGTCAGGAGTTCGAGACCAGCCTAGCCAACATGGTGAAACCCTGTCTCTACTAATAATACAAAAATCAGCCGAGTGTGCTGGCACATGCCTGTAATCCCAGCTACTCAGGAGGCTGAGGTGGGAGAATCTCTTGAACCCAGGAGGCGGAGGTTGCAATGAGCTGAGACTGTGCCACTGTACTCCTGTCTGGGCAACACAGTGAGACTCCGTCTCAAAAAGAAAAAAAAAAAGAAAAGAAAAAGAAATAGGTTCTTATGTAGTCACAACTAAACAGGGTAGGAAGATTGAGAGTTGGATGAATTAGACTTCAAGAAATTTTTCACCAATACAGTAACCCAAAATAAGAGCTTCTCTCTCTCTCTCTCTCTCTGTGCATACAATTAATAGATATTATATAGTACATGTCTTTCTGTTCATGGTATGTGTACTTTCCTAATTCTGTCTTTTTTTTTTTTTTTTTTTTTTGTCATTTAAAACTGAGTCTGAGAAATGTTGCCATGTCTGCAGGCCAGAGATAAAGCAAGGAACGTGGGGACAGACTACAGGCCTTTCAGTAAACTCTGCAGTACCTCACTAAACAAAGCTGGTATTTTTGAGGCAAAAGATGAGAATATTTAGCTAAATGGTGTTGCGTTTGCAAAATGTGCTAGTTCTTATTTGATTTTTTTCTTCTTTCTTAGAAAGCTTTCTCCTTTCTATCTTTGACTTGCGGATAAATATTACATTTGAAGTCACATCTGTCCCACACCATTTTTTTCAGGGAAGAGGAAAACTAAATGAACCATAGACTTAGGGAAATAATGGAAATATGGATGTTTAAAAAAACCATTTATGTTCCATGTATTTCAAGGAAAGGAAATGAGGAGACACATTAAGAACACCACAGAACCATTAAAATGGACAACTCACATAAGGGGAAAGTATTTACCAAAAGCATTATGTATAACATGTTGCTGATTATATAACATGTTGTGTTGTTATATTTAACGTGTAAGTATACATTATTCTAACTAATTTAAAATATGTTTATTGAATTTGCTTTACATATTGTATTTATTTGATGGAACTTTATGTTCATTTTTTAAGACGTCAAATATCTCCTCGTTTTGACATTTCATGAGTAACAGGAGAAAACCTGAGAAGAGACAAAAGTAATGCAAAGGTCATTGTGTCTGTCTTCTACATCATAAGTGATGTAGAAGCAGAAAGATCTTATTTTCATTAGAAGTGGTGAAGTGGCAGAAAGACAATATCCCCCGACTGGTTTGCTGACACAAATTTTGCCATATAGTGAGGACAAAAAAATATGTCTAGGCGTTTAACTCATTATCTCCTCAACTATGGTACACAGAATGTCTGACACAACTACAAGAGATTTTGTAAGCCAGAAGGGTTCTGTAATGACATGTTTGGAAAACGTTGCAGTCTTTTTTGAAAATTTATAATGTATCTTAACACATTCCAAACGTGCAATCACAATTCTTTTTCGCTCATAAAATCTATTAATAACCCTTGGAATCATCTTTCAGGAAATGCTGAAAATTTTGCTTCTGTTTAGGATGTAGAATGTTGCAAGAGAACATTGTTCCTATCCTAACAATGAGAAAAATCTTGATAATCCACAAAGTCATGATGTTTCTTGAGCTCATCAGAGAGTTGAGGTCACAAGGCAATCAGATGAACTGAAATTCCAAAGAGAGACAAGCCCTTTTGAAGAGATAGGACACAGAAACTGTGTTACCTTTGGCAGAGCATAGGAGGAAGAGAAGGCACTGTAAAGGTAGGTAAGAAGAAAGCGGCTAAAACTGTAATGAATTCTTAAAGGCTGAGTGTGGGATCCTGTAACATTTCAGAATAACGGGGAGCCCCAGTCACAAAAGTAGCCTGCACTCACTTGCAGGCTTTCTTCTATGGGCCCCTGTGTTAGTTTCCTAGGGCTGCCAGAACAAAGTACAGCAGTGTGCTGTGTAACGACATTTCAGCCAATGACTCCATCTTCATATTGCCATCTTCTCTGTATGTCTGTCTGTTTTTTTTCTCTCTCTCTTTTTAAAACCATTTTTAAAGCTATAGTGCAGTAATATTAACTGTATATATATATGTGTGTGTGTATATATATATAGTTACGAAACAGATCTCTCAAACTTTTTCATCTTGCAAAACTGCAACTCTATACCCCTTGAATAACTCACCTTTTCTCTCTTCCCCATTCTGCTAGTAGCACCATTCTACTTCCCATTTCTAAGAGTTTGACTATTTTTGATACTTCATAGAAGTGGAATCATGCAATAGTTTTCTTTTTGTGGCTGGTTTGTTTCACTTAACATAATGTCCTCAGAGTTCATCTATGTTGTAGCATATGATAGGATTTCCTTCTTTTTTTTTTTCAGACGGATTTTCACTCTTGTTGCCCAGGCTAGAGTGCAGTGGCACGATCTCAGCTCACTGTAACCTCCGCCTCCTGAATTCAAGCTATTTTCCTGTCTCAGCCTCCCGAGTAGCTGGGATTATAGCCACCCACCACTACACCCAGCTAAGTTTTTGTATTTTTAGTAGAGACAGGGATTCACCATGTTGGTCAGGCTGGTCTTAAACTCCTGACCTCAAGTGATCCGCCTGCCTCTGCCTCCCAAAGTGCTGGGATTACAGACATGAGCCAGCACGCCTGGCCTACCTTCTTTTTTAAGGCTGAATAATATCCATTGTGTGAATATACCAAATTTTCTTTATTCATCTGTTGGTGGACATTTAGGTTGTTGGCTATTGTGACTAATACTGCAATGAACATGAGTGTGCGAATATCTCTTTGAAATCTTGTTTTTAATTCTTTTGGGTATATACCCAGAAGTGGGATTGCTAGGTCATATGGTAATTCTATTTTTAATTTTTTGAGGAACTTCCATACTGTTTTCTATAGCAGCTGCACCATTTTACATTCCCACCAACAGTGTACAGAGGCTCCAAGTACTCTACATCCTTACCAACACTTGTTATTGTTTTTTTTTTGTTTTTATTTATTTATTTATTTATTTTTAGTTAATTTACTTTTTTAAATAGTGGTCATCCTAATAGGTATGAGGTGATACTATTCTGGTTTTAATTTTCATTTCCCTAATGATTATTGATGTTGAGGATCTTTTCATATGCTTGTTGGTCATTTGTATATCTTCTTTGGAGAAATGTCTGTCAAGTTCTTTGCCCATTTTTAAATTGAGTTATTTTGTTTTTTTAATTATTATTATTGAGTTGTAATACATCATTATATTAATATATTCTGGATTTTTGTCAAGTTCTCTTGAGAAACTTTTTAAGGTTGCCTTTTCACTCTTAGATTATTTCCTTTGCTGCATGTAAGTTTGTAAGTTCGCTGTAGTCCCATTTGTCTATTTTTTGCACTTGTTGCCTGTGCTTTTCGTGTTAATATCTAAATAATAATTGCCAAACCCAATGTCATTAAGCTTTTCCCCTGTGTTTTCTTCCAGGAGTTTTATAGTTTCAGGTCTTACAGTTAGGCCTATGATCCATTCTGAGTTCATCTTTGTAATCAACATTTTGTAGGATCTTTGTATGACAGGGTCCAACTTCATTCTTTTGCATGTGGATATCCAGTTTTCCCAATGCCATTTGTTGAAGAGACTGTCCTTTTCCCATTGTGTGACCTCAGCACCCTTGTCAAAGATCATTTGACCATATACATGAGGGTTCGTTTTGGGGCTGTTCTGTTCCATTGGACAATATGTCTGTTTATGCCACTACTATTCTGTTTTGATTACTAAAGCTTTGTAATGTATGTTGAAGTCAGGAAGTTTGAGGCCTTCAGCTTTTTCTTCTTTCTCATATTTTTTAAGGCTATTCAGAGTCCTTTGAGATTTCATATGAATTAAAAGTTTTTGTTTTCTATTTCTGTAAAAACATTGTTAGGGTTTTGATAGGGATTGCATGAATCTATAGGTCATTTTAGGTAGTATGAACATTTTAATAATATTAAGTCTTACTGGGCACGGTGGCTTATGTCTGTAATCCCAGCACTTTGGGAGGCCGAGGTGGGTGGATTACTTGAGGTCAAGAGTTTGAGACCAGCCTGGCCAACATAGTGAAACCCTCTCTGGGGGGCAGAGGTTGCAGTGAGCCGAAATCCCACCACTGCACTCCAACCTGGGTGACAGAGCAAGAGTCTGTCTGAAAAAGTAAATAAATAAATGAGCAAATAAATAATATTAAGTCTTCCACTCCATGAGTATAGGATGTCTTTTCATTTATTCGTGTCTTCTTTAATTTCTTTCAGCAATGTTTTATAGTTTTCAATGTACAAGTCTTTTTCCTCCTTCTTTACATTTATTCCTACTTATTTTATTCTTTTTGATGCTATTATAAATGGGCTTGTTTTCTTAGTTTCCTTTATCAGATGGGTCCTTGTTAGTATATAGAAACACACTGATTTTTGTGTTTTATATTCTGATTCATTGATTTTATATTCTGCAACTTTGCTGAATTTATTACTTTTTTTGTGGAATCTTTAGGATTTTCTACATATATAATCAAGCCATCTGTGAACAGAAATAATTTTACTTCTTTCTTTCCAATTTGCATGGCTTTTATTTCTTTTTCTTGTATAATTGCCCTCGCCGGAACTTCTATTACTATGTTGAGTAGAAGTGGTGAAGGTGGGCAATCCTTCCCTTCTTCCTGATATTAAAGGGAAAGTTTTCAGTATTTCACCATGCAGTGTGATATTAGCTGTGGATTCTTCATAAATGGCCTTTATTGTATTAAGATATATCCTTCTATTTTTAGTTTGTTGGGTGTTTTTATCATGAAAGGGTATTGAAGTTTATCATGCTTTTTCTGAATCAACTGAGATGGTCATGTGGTTTTGGCCTTCATTGTGTTAATGTGGTATATTACATTGATCGATTTCATATGTTTAAGCCATTCTTGTGTTCCAGGAATAAATCCCATTTGATCATAATGTATAATCCCTTTAATGTGCTGTTGAATTCTGCTTGCTAATATTTTATTCAGGATTTTTACATCAGTGTTCATCCAGGATATCAGTCTGTAGTTTTCTTAGAGTATCATTGTCTGCTTTTAGTATCAGGGTAGTGGTAGCTAGTTTGGAAGTTTTCATCCTCTTCAATTTTTTGAAAGAGTTTGAGAAGGATCAGTGTTAATTCTTCTTTAAATGTGTGGTAGAATTGTCCATTGAAGGCATCTGGTCCTGGCTGTTTTTGTTGTTGTTGGGAGGTGTTTGATTACTGATTCACTCTTCTTACTAGTTACAGGTCTTTTCTGATTTTTTTCTTTATGATTCAGTCTTGGTAGGTTGTATGTTTCTAGAAATCTATCATTTTTTTCGATGGTATCCAATTTGTGTATAATTATTCATAGTAGTCTCTTATGATCCTTTTTATTTCTATGGCATCAGTTGTAATGTCTTCTTTTACTTTTACTTTTTATTATTCAAATCTTCTCTATTTTTTACCTTAGTCTAGCTAAGGATTTGTCAATTTTGTTGTCTTTTTAAAAAAGACAAGTTCTTCATTTTGCTGATTTCTTTCTACTATTTTTCTATCCCCTATTTTATTTATTTCTGTTCTAATTTTTATTATTTCCTTCCTAATACTAATGTTGGGTTTAATTTATAATTTTGTTTCATTGTGATTGGAAAAGATGCTTGGTATGGTTTCAGTCTTCTTAAATTTGTTAAGACTTGTCATGTGGCGTAACATGTTATCTATCCCAGAGAATGTTCCATGTGTCCTTGAGAAGAATGTGTGTTCTGCTATTGTGGAGTAGAATATTCTGTATATCTGTTAATACCAATTAGTTTATAGGGTTGTGTAAGTCATCTGTTTTCTTATTGATTATTTGCCTGGTTGTTCTATCCATTATTAAAAGTGGGGCATTGAAATCTCCTACTATTGTTGTGTTACCATCTGGTTTTTCTTTCAGTCTGTCAATGTTTGCTTTATATTTGGTTGTTCTCCTGTTACAAATATAAATACATATTTATAATTACTACTTTCTTCCTAGTGAATTAATCCTTTATTTATTATATAATGTCCTTCTTTGTCTCCTGACAATTTTTTTTTTAACTTCAAGTCTCTTTTATCTGATATTACTATGGCCACCCCTGTTCTCTTTTGGTTATCATTTGCATGGAATATCTTTTTCCATCCTTTCACTTTCAGTCTGTGTGTGTTCTTATACCTAAAGTAAGTTTCTTATACATAGCATATAGTTGGGTCTTTCTTTAAAATCCATTTTCTATATTGGGTTTAGTTTATAATTTTGTTTCATTGTGATTGGAAAAGATGCTTGGTATGGTTTCAGTCTTCTTAAATTTGTTAAGACTTGTCATGTGGCATAACATATTATCTATCCCAGAGAATGTTCAGTCTTCCTTTTGATTGAAAGTTCTATTTACATTTAAAGTAATTATTGATAGGGAAGGACTTATTATTGCCATTTTAAGATTTCTTTTCTGTATGTCTTGTAGTTCTTTTGTACCTGTTTTCCTGTCTAGCTGCCTGCCATTTTGTTCTGTTGACTTTTTGTAGAGAGAGATATGCTTTGACACCTTTCTCACTTTCTCTTGTGTATCTTCTAAAGAGATTTTATTTGTGTTTACAATGGGGATTACGTAAAACATCTTATAATTGTAACAATCTATTTTAAACTGATACCAGCTTAATTTAAACCATGTAGAAAAACTCTACTCCTTTATATACCCCCTACTTTATCAATGTCACAAATTATGTCTTTTATACTTTGTATCTAGTAACATAATTTTATAGTTTATAGTTATAGTTATTTTTATGCTTTTATCTTTTAAATTCTACATGGAAATTAAAAATGATTTATGTGCCACCATTACAGTATTACATGATTCTGTATTTACCTGTGTATTTACCTTTACAGAGAGCTTTACATGTTTATATGCTTTCAAGTTGTTATGTACTATCCTTTTATTTCAACTTGAGGGTCTTCCTTTAGCATTTCTTGTAAGGTAGCTCTAGTGCTGAACTCCTTCAGCTTTTGATTATCTGGGAAGGTCTATTGTTTTCCTTCATTAAAATTTTTAAATTTTTATATATTTATTTTTATGATTTTAACTTTTATTTGAGATTTAGGGGATATATGTGCAGGTTTGTTACATGGGTATATTACATGATGCTATGGTTTGGGATACAATTGATCCTGTCACCCAGATAGTGAGCATAGTACCCAATAGTTAGTTTTCCAACTCATCTCCCTTCCTCCCCTTTCTTCCCTGTCTACTAGTCCCCAGTGTCTACTGTTGCCATCTTGATGTCTATTTGTATGCAATGTTTAACTTCCACTTATAAGTGAGAACATGTAGTATTTAGTTTTCTGTTCCTGTGCTAATTCTTTTAGGATAATGGCCTTGAGCTGCATTCATATTGCTGAAGAGAACATGATTTCATCCTTTTTTATGACTGCATAGCATTTCATGGTATATCTATCTATCTATCTATCTATCTGTCTATCTATCTATCTATATCACATTTTCTTTACCCAGTCCACCATTGATGGGCACCTAGGTTGATTTCATGTCTTTGATATTGTGAATAGTGCTGTGATGTACATGAGTGCATGTGTCTTTTTGGTATAACAATCATTTTCTTTTCGATGTATACCCAGAAATGGAATTGCTATGTTGAATGGTAGTTCTGTTTTAAGTTCTTTGAGAAATCTCCAAACTGCTTTCCACAGTGGCTGAACTTATCAACATTCCTACCAACAGTTCATAAGTATTCTCTTTTCTCCACAGCCTTATTAGCATCTGTTGTCTTTTGACTTTTTTCTAATAGTCATTCTGACTGGTGTGAGATGGTATCTCATTGTGGTTTTGATTTGCGTTTCTCTGATGATTAGTGATGGTGAGCTTTTTTCATATGTTTGTTGGCTGCATGTATGTCTTGTTTTGAGAAGTGTCTGTTCAAATTTCCTTCGCACACTTTTTAATGGGGTTATTTGACTTTTGCTTGTTGAATTCTTTAAGTTCCTTATAGATTCTGGATATTAGACCTTTTGGTGGTTAAATAGTTGGTGAATATTTTCTCCCATTCTGTAGGTTGTTTTTTTACTCTGTTGATAGTTTCTTTTGCTGTACAGAAGCGCTTTAGTTTAATTAGCTCTACTTGTCAATTTTTGTTTTTGTTGCAATCAGTTTTGAGGACTTAATAATACATACTTTACCAAGGCTAATGTCCATAATAGTGTTTCCTAGGTTTTCTTCTAGGATTCTTACAGTTTGAGGTCTTACATTTAAACTCCTTCAGTTTTGAAGGACAGTTTTGCTGGCTATAGTATTTCTGATTGGCAGTTTTTTCTTTTAGCAGTTTGAATATATCATACCACTCTCTCTGATCTGCAATGTTTCTGCTGAGAAATCCAATAATAATCTTATGGGAATTCTCTTGTATATGACAAGTCGCTTTTCTCTTGCTGCTTTCGAGATTCTTTGTGTCTGGCTTTGATAGTTTGGTTACAGTGTGTCTCTGTGGGCCTCTTTGGATTCATCCTAGTTGGAGTCCTTTCAGCTTGTTCAATTTAGATTTCCATTTCTTTCTTCACGTTTGGGACATTTTCAGCCATTAGTTTTTCAAATAACCTCTCTGTCCCTTTCTCTCTCTCTCTTTCCTTTGATAATCCAGTTAATGCATATATTGGTCAACTAGATGGTGTTCCATAAGTCCCTTAGGCATTCTTCACTTTTCTTCATTGTTTTCACTTTTTATTCAGTTATCAAGCAGGAGCTTGATAATTTTTAATGGGTTTACTGATTTTGTTTCCTGTTTGATCAAGTTTGCTGTTGAATCTACTTAGTGTAATTTTTAATTCAGTTTTTTATATTCTTCAGCTTATAATTTCCATTTGGTTTTTTAAAAATAGTTATTCTCCCACCCACCCCGCTAAGATGGAGTCTTGCTCTGTCGCCCATAGCTGGAGTGCAATGGCGTGATCTCGGCTCACTGCAACCTCTGCCTCCCAGGTTAAAGCAATTCTCCTGCCTCAGCCTCTTGAGTAGCTGGGATTACAGGTGTGCGCCACCATGCCCAGCTAATTTTTGTATTTTTAGTAGAGATGGGGTTTCACCATGTTGGCCAGGCTGGTCTTGAACTCCTGACCTCCTGATCCACCCGCTTTGGCCTCCCAAAGTGCTCGGATTACAGGCCTAAGCCACCGCGCCCACCTTTAAAATAGTTTTTATCTCTTTGTTGGTATTTTCATTTTGTTCATGTATCATTTTCCTGACTTCCTTTATTTGTCCATCTGCCCTCTTGTAGTGCATTGAGTTTCTTTGACAATTATTTTGAGTTCTTTGTCTCGTGATTCATAGACTTCCATTTCTTTGGTTTTTTGTTTTTTTTTTTTTTTAGATTTATTTTGTTCCCTTGGTTGGGTCCTTGTTTCTTTGTATTCCTGATTATTTTTTTTCCTGGGATTTGCACATTTTTAAAAAACAGCCACTCTCCCAGTCTTCTGAACTGGTTTCATACAGGGAGGAAGAGGCGTTAAGACTCTCTTCAGCCCAGCTGTAGAGTCTTAGGGCCTCTCAAACCTTTAATGGGGATGTATCTCCTCTGAACTGTGCCTGTAATTTCCCAGTTAGAGGCTTGCTGGTTTCTTTTTTAGGCACTTGCTCCCTGTGGTGTCTTTCCATGGTATTGCTGGTTTTCTGGTGTTCCTACAAGCTGCCTAGGTCTCTTGTTCTCAGCAGTTCCCAGGCAACCACAAGTTGCCAGATCTGTCAGCATTCCAAGTCAGGCAAAACAGAAAGCTATCTCTTAGGCAGTCCCCAGAAAAGCTGAAAGATTGCATATACTTTCTACTCTTCTCTTTTCTTCATGAGAGAAAGCCATGAGTTGGGCATTTTCTCCCAATAACACTGAGTTCTGTTGTCTTCTGTCTGCTGTGCCACAGGTTCTCAGGTGCTGCAGCTAGCTGCTGAACTCTCCACTGTCCTCAGTGGCCCCCAAGCATCCAGAGTATTCTGGTTCTGTCAGTGTTCCACATCATGCTGGACAGTGACTATTCCCTTGGGCAGTTCCCTAAAAAGCTAGAACTTTGGATGTACTCTACTCTTTTCTTTCCCTTCTGATGAGAAGATGCAAGTTTGGCATTTTCTTGCAATTATGTAGGGCTGGACTGGCTTGGGGAAGGCCTATTATGGGTGAAATGTGTTGACTTTTCTTGCCTGTTTCTATGTGGCTATTCTTGGCTTTGAGCTTGCCTGGGATACTGTGACTTTTTAACTGGTTTCTGGAGTTTTTATAAAGTCTTTTTGGACCATATGTTGTTGTTAAGTCAGCATCTCTGTGGGGAAATGAGGTCCAGAGATTCCTATTCCACCGTGTTTTCTCTTAAGGATGTTGGATTAAGGCCCACACTATTCCAGTGTGACGTCATCTTAACTTGATTATATCTGCAAAGAGCCTATTTCCAAATAAGGCCACATTCACAGGTGCCAGGGGTTAGGATTTTAACTTATCTTTTGGGGTACATAACTGAACCTACAACAGCTTCCACCACTGCTCATAAAAAGATTGAGGCTGGATGCTCACTCTGTAATCCCAGCACTTTGGGAGGCCACAAGGAAGTGGGTGGATCACTTCAGCCCAGGAGTTTAAGACCAGCCTGGGCAATATGGTGAAACCCTGCCTCCTACAAAAAGAAAAAAAAAAAAGAATTAGCTGGGTGTGGTGGCACATGCCTGTAGTTCCAGCTACTCCGGAGGCTGGGAGGTACGAGGGTCACTTGAGCCCAAGAGGTCAAGACTGCAGTGAGCAGAGATCACACCACTGCACTCCAGCTTGGTGACAAAGCGACACCTTGTCTCACAAAAAAAAAAAAAAAAAAAAAAAAAGAAAGAAAGAAACGAAAAGATTGAGGGCAAGACAGCAGATTGAAGAGAGCCACTCTTTAGTGATACACAATTACATAACCCTGCCTAAATTATCAGCTATTCTCTCATATGAAGCAAAAACTTGAAGTGAAAGGAAACCCTTTTATCCTCAGTCCAGGCAAAGATTCACTGATTATGGGGGCAGGGTGCAAGCAAAAGCTGTCTGCCCTTAGGGAAGGCACAGAACATTCTCCAGCAGTAGCTGCTACTATTTTGTATTTAGTGTGATCCGTGGGATACTGGAGGGTTTTTGTTTTGTTTTGTTTTTACAGTGTTCCTCCACAGATATAAGGCAAAATTTCATTGCCAAGAGGTTGGGGTAGGGGCACAGAAAGCCCCATACCCAAGTCCTAGGTGCACAGGGCCTAGCTAAGATTGAGATATCAAGAAGAACAATGAGTTCTCTTAGTAGAGTGGAGTTAAAAACAGCTGTAGCCTACTGCCGAGGGAGGGACAAGGATGCAGAGAGAGAACCTCCTCCATGGCACAGATATGCAGTGACTGCTGAAAGCTGAGATTGGAGCAGGAACACTGAGTGAAATTCCTTGAACACTGTAGGCTCCACATGAAGCACAAGATGGTAGCTGCCCACTGTTAGAGGAAGGTGCGCAGAAGGTAACTACAGCAACAGGGAAGCAGTACCTCGACCACTGAGTAGATTCTCTCTTTTTGGAATTTGTTTACCTGGTTGCCTGACAGAATAGGCATCTCCATTTCCAGGAATAACTATTCTTTCCTTCAGTTTATACTGTTATTCTATCAACAATATTTGGAATTCTATAAAAAATTATTAAATATGTGGGGGGAAAAACCATTTTCAGGAGGTAAAGCAATCAACAGACCCGGACCTAGAGATGACTCAGATGTTGGAACTACTAGATCAGGACTTTAATTATGATTGATATATTACAGGAACAAGTGGAAAAAGTAGACCTTATGCATGAACAGTTGGGGAATTTCAGCAGAAAAATGTAAACTCTAAAAAGAGTCATATGGACACAGTAAAAAAAAAAAAAAAAAAAAAAAAAAAAACATGATGTCTGGGATGAAGAACTCTTTTGACAGTCTTTTCAACAGAATGGAAAGTGGTGAGGAATGAGTAGATAAGTTTGAAGATAGATCCATAGACGTTATTCAAACTGAAGCACAAAGAGAAAAAAGAATAATATGGAAAGGGAAAAAAGGAAATATGAGAAAAAATAAAAATAACATGGTATAACTCTTCAACTACCCATTTATTCCTGTGATAGGCAGAGGAGTCAATACCTGCCACTATGCTATCACTGCCATTTTTCTGTGTTCATTTCTGTATTCCTTAGTGCTTCTCTGTTCTTGCTGTTTTCTGCTTTCAATATTCACAGTGATGAGCAAAGGTTGTACTCACATTCCAAAACACATCCAGGCTCTATGGTGGAACTTAAGACAACTTTGCAGGAGTTGAATCGGAAGTCGCTTTGAATTAAACTGTTTTGTGTTTCTCTAAATCATATGTCTCTAAAGCACTCAACAAGTGGTACCTTGATTTTCTTTGATTATAGAATGAGTTTCCTAGGAATATTCCTACTCCAAGTCATAGTAGCCTTTGTTTCCTCCTTTCTTTGTTAATCCTGTGTATTAGTTCTTTTTCATGCTGCTGATAAAGACATACCTAAGACTGGTAAGAAAAAGAGGTTTAATTGCACTTACAGTTCCACGTGGCTGGGGAGACCTCAGAATCATGGCGGGAGGCAAAAGGCACTTCTCACATGGTGGCGGCAAGAGAAAATGAAGAAGCAGCAAAAGTGAAAACCCCTGATAAACCCATCAGATCTCATAAGACTTATCCACTATCATGAGAATAACATGGGAGAGACCAGCCCCCATGATTCAATTACCTCCCCCTGGGTCCCTCCCACAATGCATGGGAATTCTGGGAGATACAACTGAAGTTGGAATTTGATTGGAGACACAGCCAAACCATATCATCCTGCAATCTCATGTGTCTACCATGAGCCCCAGAATCACCCCAGAATCATATTTTCTTGGCAGCCTGGGGTGGTCCTCAGCCTCATCAAGGTTCCCTGATGCCTCAGAGTCCCCCAAATTGGTATGTAGACCTTTAGTTATTGTCTAGACTCCCCTCTCCTTCTATTTGGCTATTTTGAAAGAACTTCTACATTTTTGGTTGAAAGCGAGATGGGCAGATACTTAGGCACGTGTTTTAGAAAATATGGTAGTCTTTCATGCTTACCCAAGTAATTGGCAAAAATGTTCATCACATTACTGTTTTAAAAGAAAAAAAAGGAAACAGCTTACATAGTCATCAAGAGGAAAGTGAATGAATGAGCTTTGCTGGACTATTCATTCATTGGAAAAAAATTTAACTATGAATCATACAGCTTCATGTATCAACATAGATCAGTCTCAAAAATCATGTTGTCAAAAATCATGTTGAATGTAAGTTGTGAAACTTATTGGCCTTGTAAGAGCCTAAATGTTATTTAGAAAGGCATTGGGTAAATAGCCACTATGTCTTTGGTATCATGAGTGATTTCAGGAGGCTGGGGAAACAGTGGAATTTTTGAATTCCATTTTTCCACGTGAAGAGGAACTCCTTCCTCTACTGGGTATTCTGAAAACTGACTAACCTTTGCCCCAGGTTGCAAGCCAAGGAGAGGAAGTATTTACTTGTATAGCTACCTCCTCCAGTCAGGCCACATGACCCTCCAGAATTACTGCTGCTCTTCAGTCTCCAAAATGCAGACAGAAGATAGAAGCTCGGGTCTCAGTTCCAATTTTGTTTCTTTGGCTATGCTGTTATGAGTCTATCCATTCATGTATGTTTCAAGGGTCATGCAGAGAGATGCTTGGACAGAAATTGGGATCACATCTCTGGCTCTGTCTCAGCAGGACTCTGTTGGGGATTTTAATGTTTTGAGGGGCAGGAAGGATTCATATTATCTTGGCAGAGAGTTACCCAGTGAAGAAGTATTTGGGGTTATACAATGCAGAGATTTCCCACTTTGTGCTGCCCTAGGAAGGGGATTAAACGTGATCAGGGCACTTCTAAACAAATTAACATTTATCAAGTAATTATATATGATATATCAATGTGGAAATATACTATGCTGAAATCAAAAGCATCTTGATGCAAATCAATTACATAATTACCTGCAAACTATCAGTGTGGGATAATATTTTGAATAAAGTAGAAATAGATAATAAAGCTCTCTAATGAAAATGCCTGACAATTTATAAAGCAGCATGATTATTAGAAGGCCTATCCACTGTTGATAGCCACTGAGAAACAGTAAATTTAAAAGTATGTTAGATGAATCTAAAACTCTAATGGTACATATGGACATACTTTCTGAATTTCATAATAAAAATAATACAGAAATAGAAAATTAGAAAAATAGCTAAGGCAGGCAGATCATCTGAGTTCAGAAGTTCAAGACCAGCCTGGACAACATGGTGAAACCCTGCCTCTACTAAAAATACAAAAATTAGCCAGGCGTGGTGGTGTATTCCTGTAGTTTCAGCTCTCAGGAGGCTGAGGCAGGAGAATCACTTGAACCCAGGAGGTGGAGGTTGCAGTGAGCCAAGATCATACCTTTGCACTCCAGCCTGAGAGACAGAGCAAGACTCCATCTCAAAAAAAAAAAAAAGTAAAATGTTGAGTAAAACAAATTTCAGAAGCATTTAATGTTTTCACAAAAATGAACATTAGTACAATTTATTTATTTATTTATTTATTTAATTTATTTTTTTTGAGATAGAATCTCACTCTTTCATCCAGGTGGGAGTGCAGTGGCGTGATCTCAGCTCAGTGCAACCTCTGCCTCCTGGGTTCAAGCGATTCTTCTGCCTCAGCCTCCTGAGGAGCTGGGTCTACAGGTGCCTGCCACCACGCCCAGCTAATTTTTTTGTGTTTTTAGTAGAGACGGAGTTTCACCATGTTAACCAGGATGGTCTCAATGTCCTGACCTTGTGATCCACCTGCCTCGGCCTCCCACAGTGCTGGGATTACAGGCATGAGCCACTGCTCTTGGCCAATAGTACAATTTTTATTTGGAAAGATAAACACCAAATTCAGAATATTGATTAAAGTATTAGGGAGGAGAATATGAACTTTGAAAGGTACAGTTTCCTTTCCAAGTTTGAAAAGTAAAGATTTTGGAAAATATCTGATACAGACATGAAAAACATGAAGCAGTGGTTAAAAAAAAAAAAAAGGTGAATTATTGTGAAGTTAATTATAGATTCGAATTGGTAAGCTCTTTGGACTCTTTAGTAACCCAGAGACTGACTACCTTCTCTACTTGTCTATCATGGCCTCTGCACTCTAACCAAGGAGCAATGACCTTACTGAGTTTGTTAATCCCTATCTGATGGGGAATGCTGCTCTGGCAATGCCTCTGTTTTGGGCATGGATCCCTGGGTTCTGGGCAGCAGAATGTGTTGCCAAGAAACAATGTTTCTCAGAAGTGGAGTGTAGGATTTTCTAAGAGATCCAGATTCAGTCCTTGACCTACTGCAGTTTGCCCCTCCTCAGCACGCCGTGCACTTCTGTTGCTGTATTACCAACTGACGTGATTACTACATTTCTGCCTGTCTTACTAGGCTGGTTTTTCATGCACTTATTCTTTGGCACATACAATGTGCTTAATGTGCTTAATACATGTGGAATAAATGCAAGTGATGCTCCCTTGTAAGACATGGAATAAAAGTGGTTAAAAAAAATTGATTATACCTCAATACATGAAATACGTGGCTAAATGAGAATTTATTTGTTTTACATAGAAACAAGATCTCATTCTGACTGGGGGCAGCGGCTCATGCCTATAATCCTAGCACTTTGGGAGGCCGAGGCAGTTGGATCACTTGAGGTCAGAAGTTTGAGACCAGCCTGACCAACATGTTAAAACCCCATCTCTACTAAAAATACAAAAATTAGCTGGGCATCATGGTGCATGCCTGTATTCCAGCTACTCGGAAGGCTGAGGCGGGAGAATTGCTTGAACCCAGGAGGTGGAGGTTGCAGTGAGTCGAGATCGCACCACTGCATTCCAGCCTGGGCAAGAGCGACTCCATGTCTCAAAAAAGAAAAGAAAAAAAAGAAACAGGATCCCACTCTGTCACCCAAGCTACAGTGCAGTGCTGCAATCATGTTAATAGCTCATTGTAACCTAGAACTTCAGGGCTCAGGCAACCCTCCTGCCTTAAGTGATCCTCCTGCCTCAGCCTCCCAAGTAGCTAGGACTACAGGTACACCCCACCACATCCAGCTAATTTTTAAACATTTTTTGTAGAGATGGGGTCTCATCTTCTTCCCTAGGCTGGTCTCAAACTCCTGGCCTCAAGAGATCATCCCACCTCGGCCTCCCATAGCGCTTGGATTACAAGTGTGAACCACCACACCTGGCCACGATTTTTTAAAAATAACTGATACATGTTGGCCGGGCACGTTGGTTCATGCCTGTGATCCCAGGACTTTGGGAGGCTGAGTTGGGCGCATCACAAGGTCAGGAGTTCGAGACCAGCCTGACCAACATGGTGAAACCCAGTATCTACTAAAAATACAAAAAAATTAGCCAGGTGTGGTGGCATGCACTTGCAATCCCAGCTAATCATGAGGCAGAGGCAGGAGAATCACTTGAATCTGGGAGGTGGAGGTTGCAGTGAGCCGAGATCATGCCACTGCACTCCAGCCTGATGACAGAGCAAGACTCCATCTCAAAAAAGAAAAAAAAATTCTATAAATATATTACACATAGAACAATGGTCCTTAAACTTTAGTATGCATCAGAACCACCCAGAGGAGTAACTTAGCAAAAAGAGGAGAGAATGTGTGTGTGTACGTCTTAACAAAAACAGATTGCTGGGTTCTACCCTAGAGTTTCTGATTCAGTAGGTCTGGTTGGGATCTTAGAATCTGCATTTCTAAGGAGCTTCCAGGTAATACTGATACTGCTGGTCCAGAGACCATTAATTGAGAACCACTGCATTAGAAAAATCATGGGAAAAAATATGGAAATACATAATGAAAATAACAAAATCAAATAGCCCTTTCCTCCAAGTATCATTCCTTTGGGAATGCCTTCCAAAGAAATCCAAAACAAGCAAATTGTTTCATTATAACACTTAACAAATTTTGTTAGTGTACCCTATTGCAAATGGGATATTAACCACCTTTACTTCCAGGGGCCTAATCTGTAAAATGAGGATAACAGTGTATCTTTTAATTAGAAGTATCTCACAGGGTTGTGAGGATTAAATTATCAAGTGTTCAGAACAGTGTTTGGATTAATATATATTGCTATTATTATATTAATATTTTTGGTTAAGATACATCAAAACTAACCACAGAAAAGTGAGAGAGAGAGAAGTTCTGAATAGAAGATATTAATTTGCGAGTCATTAGGATATAGAAGATCAATTAGAGAAAGCCCTGAACAAAAAGGCAATAAATATATTTTTGCTTACTTATAAAAATGAAATTATATCTTAGAGGCCAGCGTGCTTCTTGATTTTGCATTTGAGAGTTTACTGTTTGATAGATAACTTCACATAAAAACCTTTGCATTGAAAAAAAAAGTTATTTTATTGGGATTTTTTGGTTACAAATATATTTGAGCTAAAATATGTAAAAAATAAAAGAAGAGATGTTCTTGAAATTCCACTCCCCACCTCCTGGGATGCCAGCATTTTTATTAATATCCTTTCAGACATCTCTGTATATTGCAATAACTTTTAAAGAAAGTGTTAGGGAAAGTAAAGGTTAGGAAATAATTACAAATTCTTTATGTTAAATATTTTATTAATATCCAAACTAGCATCATCAAAAGTTTTTTTTTATGGCTGGGTGGGGTGGCTCACGCCATTAATTCCAACACCTTGGAAGGCCGAAGTGCGCAAATCACTTGAGCCCAGGAGTTCAAGACCAGCCTGGTCAACATGGTGAAACCCAGTCTCTACAAAAAATACAAAAATTAGCTGGGTATGTTGGCACATGCCTATAGTCCCAGCTACTTGGGAGGCTGAGGCAGGAGGTTCACTTAAGCCTGGCAGGTGGAGGTTGGAGTGAGCCAAGATCACACCATTGCACTCCAGCCTGGGTGACAGACCTGTCTCAAAAAAGAAAAAAACAGTTTTTTTGTTTTGCTGACTAGATGGGAGTAGGGAGGTAGAAATGGAAGAGAGATGTCCTTGGGAAAAAGCAGTTTGATTATCTAGTCTTTTCTCTCTCCCCATCTCCAACCACAGCAATTTTTCCAGTTTTATTTTAAAAATCAAGATTGAGGTTATATGTGGCATTAGTATCCCATCCTAAATTGGAGACAGTAGGGATAGAAACATTGTGAGCTTGGACAGGAAGGACGATGACTGGGTCTTTAATTTGAAACTATAATTATTGTGATGTCATGTTAATAGTTTAAAAATTCCTGTTAAAAGACTTGTAATACTGAAAATATTCCAGCCATTGTTATAAAATAGTGTATTGAAATAGTCTAGGAAAAATATTAAAAAGCAGTGCTTCCTTTGCTGGACTTCCCCGATACTCCACTCTTTCTCCATTCACTCTTGTGTACCCTTCATGTCAACTTCTGAAACACCAGTATGTTCTGTAGAAACTCAGATTATGAAATCTGAGTTACATTTTTTTCAGCCCTGAAAACAGCTTTGGAAGGAAGATAGATGACTAGGCTAAAATTCCAGGGCAATCTTTATTGTTCTTTCACCTTCTGAAAATGAGGGAGAGAAGTGCCAAGGGTGAAACTAGAGGTGTGGTTAGATCGGAGAAATATTTTGTTTCTGCTCTAAATTGTCCTTACTGTTGCCTATGACTGGAATGATCTTCAGTGGTTTAGGGTTAGTTTCATACTTGGCTCATACTGGAAAGGACAGGTTTCCTGAAGTCTTTTCACAGTTAATCTGAAGTTACTTCTGTCAGTGAAAGTACGTATTTTAGAAATTCTAAAATAAAGCAAAAACGATAAATGCTTTGTATTATCTAGACTTTTAGGTAGTTATACTAAGGTCACAGGAATTACGTATGGACTCAGATTCTAACTTTAGCATGATATATTAAATGTCTGACAGACTTGAAAATAGGCCTTTGAATAGCTTGAAGCCATATCAAGGTTAGTAAATTTCTTGAAGTGGGTAAACATGTGAAGTTTTCTATGTATAATTGACCCTACATCTATATAATGTCAAATGTATTTAAATTTGATCTCTTCTTAAGTGACCTAAGTGGGGAAGGGAAGCCTTTCATTTTGTGTAAAGTTTATTGATTCATCTGTGGTGTAACATTCAAGTTCAAGGTATTGAGACAGACACTACTTGGCGTACCATTCTAATGCCGCATATGAAAGTAGTTTCTATTTGAAAGTTCCAAATAGATACTCCAGAACTGACAGGGGAATTCCAGCAAGGTCATTCACCCTTTAAAACTCTAAAGAAAAAAAAAAATGCAAAGAAAAAAATTGCCTTTGTGTAACCATTAACCTATCTGCTTTTAAGTGGTTATTTTTGTTTAATTTTTTTTAATATTAGAGGGAGAGTTCAAACTGGATTGTCAAATATTTCAAATCACAAATAATAAATTTAATTAATTTAGAAGTTAAGTTTATACTTTTGTCATTTATTATATCTCTTCTGGGTTGGCAAAATATCCATTGCTTAAAAAAAATGGCTTCCCATTGTGTAGCCCACAAAATACAGGAAGGAATTCTTAAAACGTCTGTGGTATGTTATCCTTGGTAGTTATATCAGCTGAAACATACCAAGTTCTTGCTCTTGAAGCTTTATAGACCTGCCCTTAAATAACATTGACAGACAGTCATTTGACTAAGCAAACATTGCTGGATATATACGATGAATTAAAGTATTGTCATTCTGTAAATGTCTTTTGTGAGGTCTAGATACACAATGAAATGCTGACTGTTTAGAAAATAGCAAGAGCAGTTATTCATCCCTAGGCTGGCAGTTTATTCAGTCCTGAATCTTGAAATTCATATTTCGTTTAATGTTAAAATTCTCACATATGGTGCCTCATAAAATGATAGCACACTGAATTTAGTTTTAATTTTAATTGTGTTGGTAGCTTTCAAATCTTTTTGTTGGAGTTGTGTATGAGTCTGTAGGGGCTTCTGTGAAACTTTCTATATAATTTATGCTTTCAGTCCCTCCTGTTCCACAGACCTCATACTGCTGCAGAGATGGCAGATACATTCATGATCTACTTTGGACAAAATAGAGCTTTTAAAAAAATGTTTATTAAATGTTGAGTAGATACAAAATATTTATAAAACATCTGTAAGGCTTATGGAATAACTATACAGAGAACATTTGTGTACCTACAGCCCAGTTTAAGAAAGCAATATTACCATTACTTCTAGAATCTCCTGTGGGCTCATTCCTAATTCTGTACTTTTCTTGTTCCCTCAGAAGTAACCAGAGTTTTAAATTTTGTGTTAATAATTCTCTTGCTGTTCTCAATGGTTTTATCACATTTCTATATATCCCTAAACAGTATATTGATTAGTTTTACATGTTTTTGAACTTTATAAAAATGAAATCCTATTGTATGTTTTTTTCTGGGACATGCATTAAAAAAAAAAAACACTCTACATTTTAGCCTTAGATTTATCCATGTCAATGCTTATAGCTATTCCTCATTAGTTTTCACTGTATAATATAGCATCGTATGAGTATTACAGAATTTCTTAGCAGGTGAATTGATTGATTAACATTGTAATGTTTCAGTTGTTAGTTATTATGAACATTGTACCTATGTATAGATATATTCCTGTGTTTGTATCTACCACATATATGCAATTATTTCTCCATCAATGTTTCCTAACATTTTTTGTGTCACGGCACACATAGAAAATGATAGATAATATGTGTACAATACACTAGGTTAAAGAAGTAAAGCCATGTCCTGGCCTGGGGGCTTCTGCTTAACTAGAGAGCTGAGTTCCATAACTGGACACACCAGTCACCCACTCACTGCATACTAGGCCTTGGCACACCAGTTGGGAAGCTCTGCTAGTGTGTGTGCCTGGGAGTAGAATTGCTGGTTATAGGTAAATACTTCTCCAATCCTTCCAGGCTAGATACCAAATTGCATGGTGGTATTAATTATTACATTTAACTGACATCTAAAGTGTTTGTATCAATTCACATTCTCTAAATATATTTAAATCAAAAAGATTTGAGAATTCTACCAACCTCCTAATTAAGAAGGTTAAGTAGGAAAAGAAATAATTATTCCCTAGGAAATCAATTCAGATTTGTTTTCTCAAAACAGATGTCAAAATTCTTTGACAATGTGACAGCAGAGAGTTATAGGTAGTAGACAATGTTAAAAAGTGACAACATGCCCTGTAGTTGTTATTAATTGTGAAAGCCACAGCTTAAGCGAAATGAATTACTTATGAGGCTGTAATTCTCTCTTCCAGGTTGGGTATTGCATTGGGTTTTTGTTTCTTAGCCTCAGGAACTGTTTTCAGATAACGTATACAAGATGGAGTAATGAAAACTATTTGCTATGTAAGAAACTTTTTTTTTTCTTTTTTTTTTTTTTTTTTTTTGAGAAGGAGTCTCGCTCTGTTGCCCAGGCTGGAGTGGAGTGGCGCGATCTCGGCTCACTCCACCTCCTGGATTCAAGTGATTCTCCTGCCTCAGCCTCTCGAGTAGCTGGGATTACAGGTGCCCACCACCACACCCAGCTAATTTTTGTATTTTTAGTAGAGACAAGGTCTCACCATATTGGCTAGGCTGGTCTCAAACTCCTGACCTCAGGGGATCCGCCCACCTTGGCCTCCCAAAGTGTAAGGATTACAGGCATGAGGCACCGCACCTCGCCTATGTAAGTAACTTTTAGTGTAGAAAGGCAAACCTTAAGAAAACGGGTGTTTATGTTGACTACTCTTAAAATTGGTTTTCTTTTAAACGGTAGAGATCTCAATCAGAATTACATTAGGTTAATAAATGATAGTATTAATTTCTCCATTCAAATGACATCAGACTAGATGATTGATTTTAGAAAAATTACAACCTGACATAGGTTTCCCATGGCATTTTCAAGAAGCTTCTGGACATTACCTCCATAGTTACCATTCAAATGACTTGCTCATATACAAATTTAAAAGAAATTTTTACTTGGTGGGAGTATTACCTTCTGGCTTGTAGGCTGAGGATAAAATTAGATGGAAAATATGAGAGCAAAGATTTCAAACTCATGCTTACCCTGGTTTATGAAAATCTAATGCCAAATTTGTATTTTAATTTATTTGGCAGAGAATTACAGATTAAAACTGCATTTCCATTTTACTGGTATACTGTGTACTACACATAAGTCAGGGTTTCAGTTGCTTTTATATAAATTAAGATTGGAAGCAGTGTACCAATTCTTGAATTAACACTTATAGTATGTGACAGTTGTGCATATGTGTGCATGTGTGCATATATATATGCACACACATATATACACATGTGTATATTATATATATGCACACACAGACATGCACATACCATGCACTTGTGTTATATATATGTATGTATGTGTATAGTATTGATTGAGGCTCAATGCATATTTAACAGTATCAAATAGCATTGATTAAGCATCTGGATATAATCAGTACTATAACTTCACTCTAAACATGTAGCTAAGCTCAAGCTACAGACATATAGGATACATAATAAATGAGACTCAATAGCAAAATAGTGGTAAATATGAGTGATACATTCAAGATTTTTTTCATTATTTTTCTCCTTTGTATACAAAGTATTTCTTGTGATTTGCCACATGTGGCCATATTCTTATTTTTTTTTGTTACAAGTAACCGGATTTTTGTTGTTTGTTTGTTTGTTTGAGATAGAGTCTCACTCTGTTGCCAAGGCTGGAGTGCAGTGGCGTAATCTCGGCTCACTGTAACCTCTGCCTCCTGGGTTCAAGCAATTCTGCCTCAGCCTCGTGAGTAGCTGGGATTACAGGCATGCGCCACCATGCCCGGCTAAGTTTTGTATTTTTAGTATAACAAGGTTTCACCATGTTGGCCATGATTGCCTAGGCTGGTCTTGAACTCTTGATCTCAGGTGATCCGCCCGCCTCAGCCTCCCAAAGTGCTGGGATTATAGGCGTGAGCCAACACGCCCGGCCATAACTGAGTTTTAAGAGCAAGTACACATTTCCCTATAGCTGGCTATTATATAAGTGCTTCTTTAATTTCTACCCAAGTATCCCCTTATGGAAATGGTAAGTCAATTTGTAACCCTAGAAATAGGAAGATGACTTCCTATAAGAGCATTTTATGTTTGAAATGTCAGGATTTGTCTTTAAAAGCTCATGGCAAATTTGCGTTTTTCTTTCTGTTTCAATATATTTTCCCCTATATAAAGTTGATACTACAGAAAGATCTGTTCTGCGACTTCATATACCCCAGTTTGAGGAGCATGTTAAGTGGAATTCTATTTTCCAAAGGGCTGCAAATCAGAAGGACTTTCTTCTAGGAAAATGTTGACTTCTGTAATCTGAGTTCCGTTTAGGCTTTACTGAAAGTGAAAGAAGTTTCTTGGGTGACTTTGGCCATCAGTGATCTCGCTCTCTTTTTGTAATCATCTTGTCATCTTTTATATATCTTTGTTTCTTAGACAGTGCATTTGATTTAACCGTTTTTCCTAGATCTTTCTTTTGTCTTGGTTTCCAGGAAATTACACCATCCTGCTCCTTTTCAAAACCCTCTGTCCATCCCTTCTCTGTTTTCCATGCTTCTCCTGTATTACCCTGTGTTTATATTTCACAGCTCAGTTTTGACCGCTCCTTCCTCACTCTGTATAATCTTTCTCTCTTAACTCAGTTTTGTTCTCTCATACTGTGTGTATCCAGATGCCTTTTGGACAATTCAACTAGGACATTTTAGAGTCCCTTCACACTTTGCCTTTATAAACTCACTCTCATATCCCCAGCGCCTTGCATAGTGCCTTACATAGTAGGTACCAACAAATATTTGTTGAATGAATGAGTTAAATGAATCTCATTCCCTTCATCTAATTTCCATCTTTTGTCACTGGTGCCACTGTTCTGATCTCTCTTTGATATTGCAAGTATTTTTCTTTTGAGATACATTTTATATTTGATCAATTATTTTCACTGTAATTTCATAGCCTTTACCCTAATGTAGGCCTTCATTACCTCATGCCAAGATTACTCCCACAGTTGTCCATCTGACCTTTTTGGTTCTAACTTCTCCTTTCTCCAAGCCGTTTTCACCATAGCTGCTCTAATAATTTTTAAAATGTCTGTTTATTGGGAAAAAAGTCTATTGTTTTAATAAACTTTTGGTTTTTGGAATAATTTGAGATGTACAGAAAATCTGCTAAGATAGTACAGAAAGTTCTTATAGAACCTTTACCCACCTTCTCCTGATGTTAACATCTTACATAACTATGACTCATTTATCAAAATTAAGGAATTAACATTGGTACATGACTATTAACTAAAAGCCAGACTTTATTTGGTTTTCACCAGTTTTTCCATGACTATAGTTTTTCTATTCCAGGATCTGATCCAGTGTACCACAATACATTTGGCATACCTTTTTTTTTTTTTTTTTTGAGACAGAGTTTTGCTTTTGTTGCCTAGGCCGGAGTGCAATGGCTTGATCTTGGCTCACCGCAACCTCCACCTCCTGGGTTCAAGCAATTCTTCCTCCCGGGTTCAAGCAATTCTTCCTCAGCCTCCAGAGTAACTGGGATTACAGGCATGCACCTCCACGCCCACTAATTTTGTATTTTCAGTAGAGACGGGGTTTTTCAACGTAGGTCAGGCTGGTCTCGAACTCCTGACCTCAGGTGATCCTTCCGCCTCGGCCTCCCAAAGTTCTGGGATTCCAGGCATGAGCCACTGTGCCCGGCCAAAGTCACCTAATTTTTACATTCTAGTATCCTATTAGATATCTGTACTATAATTTAATTTACCAGTTCCTTCCTGATTTCCATCTTTTTCTTTTGCAAACAATGCTGCAGTTAAACTGACACATGTACATGTGTCAGTTTACGTGTGTAAGTATGTTTTTAGTTATTGCTGGGTGAAAGTGTATGTGTTCATAATTTGATTGCCAATTTGCTCTTCAGAGAGGTTCTATCAATTTATCCTCCATTATTTTTCCATAACCTCATCAACTTTGTGTCTTATGAATTTTTTGTTTGTTTGTTTGTTTGAGACAGAGTCTCACTCTGTCGCGCAGGCTGGAGTGCAGTGGCCAGATCTCAGCTCACTGCAAGCTCCGCCTGCTGGGTTTACGCCTTTCTCCTGCCTCAGCCTCCCAAGTAGCTGGGACTACAGACGCCCGCCACCATGCCCGGCTAATTTTGTTTTTGTATTTTTAGTACAGACGGGGTTTCACCATGTCAGCCAGGATGGTCTCGATCTCCTGACCTCGTGAACCACCCATCTCAGCCTCCCAAAGTGCTGGGATTACAGGCTTGAGCCACCGCGCCTAGCCGAAATTTTTTTAACTTTGCCAATTTGTTAGGTGAAAATATAGGTTAAGATGATGTCATTGTACTTTTCATTTTTATTTCTCTCATAATGAGTGAGGTTGAGTGTCTTTTTATATATTTAAGAGCCATTTATATTTCTTCTGTGAACTGTTCATATACTTTGCCCACTTTTCAATTAGGTTGTTTATTAAACCATATTTATTATTTTATTTTCTTGCTTTAAAATCTTTCAATTCCTCCCATTTTCTGATATTTTAAGTTTAAATCCTAGTCCCTTTTTCTAGACTTTACATTCTATGTTTCAACTCCAATTTCCCAGTACTTTTCAACAACCACTCCTACTATGACCAGCCTGGTTTCTTTCCTCTCCCAGGGGCACACCATGCTCGCCCCTTCCGCCATGTTTTCTTTTCTAATATTCCCCTACTTTTCTCCTTCACTTATATCTCCTATTTTGAGATGGAGATTCCTGTCATTTCCTCCATTTGTGTAAACTTCCTTTTAACCTCAAGGAGACCTCTAGAAAAAAAGAATTAACTCATAGTTTGTAAACTCTTTAAAAAAATGATCATCACTAAGAGCCAGCACAATTAAAAAAAACTGCTCAAACAAACTCATCTTCATTTCCATTAGAGTTTGACAAGATTGGGATG
This sequence comes from Papio anubis, assembly GCF_008728515.1. Taxonomy (NCBI): domain Eukaryota; kingdom Metazoa; phylum Chordata; class Mammalia; order Primates; family Cercopithecidae; genus Papio; species Papio anubis. The sequence goes on along the minus strand of NC_044977.1, from coordinate 105,492,669 downwards.
CTGTGGACATATCTTTACTTGTAAGGTATTTTGTTCTCCTGAAATGTTTGAGGAACTACAAAAATATAAGCTGTATGAGAATAGGGGGTTTTGTAGCTGATCAAACATGTGTACCCAAAGAATATTGATTTATGGATCAATATCAAACTAAACGTCTCTAATACATGTTTCAGAACTCTATTCTCAATCTTGACTGTTCAATGTTTATTTACTAATAATTTGGGTGAAATCGTGGTAATTAAGTAGATGTAGTTAGGCTGAAAAGTTTACTTACTATGACAGAGGACAGCTGGCATGATTCAAAATGATCTTAATGGTTTGGAAAAGTGGGCTAAAACCAAAATTGAAATGTAAAAAGGTTGTATGTAGGGCCCTGTATTTCATCTCTAAAATTAATTGAGAAAAGAATGAGGGGGTCCTCTCACAAGGACAAGTCATTGGATTTAGAGCCCACTTAGATAATCCAGGATGGTCTCATTTTGAGATCCTTAATCACATCTGCAAAGCCTCCTTTTCCAAATACAGTCACATTCATAGATTCCAGGGATTCGACATGGGTTCTTTCTGAGGGGCCACCATTCAGCCTACTACAAAGAGGAACTGCAGCCATCACGTGTGTCGCTTTGCATCCCTTGCTCTCTCCTCCTCATAGACTGCTACCTTGGCTCAGGGTCACCTCAAAACTGCCTGTTTGGTTTTGGGAGGTAGAGGGGTGGCTAAAAGCTGAGAAGGTAGAAGGACCAGGTATGATCAGACTGAGTGTGAAGGAGATTCTGGAACTTGAAGCAGAGGCTTTGGGCAGGACAAGCTTTCTGTCAGGTTCAAGTGTTCCCATGTCAATCACATTCTGTCCTTTGGCTGCTGAAAACCCTCCCATGGCATCTCACTGTATGAAATCCAAACCTCTCCCCACAGTTACAGGATCCCTGACTACTTTTTTGGGCCTCAAATTTGGTCCTTGATCTCTCTCCTTTGGCCACACTGGCCTTCTTCCTCTTGGTTCTTGAGCAAGCCAAGGTCATTCTTGGCTCTGAACCTTTACATTGGCTGTTCCTTTGGCTGAAACACTGTTCCTTTCTACTTGCTTCACACCTGGTTCTTTCACCTGAAACACTATTTCTTCCCCTCACTCCTCAGTTCACGTTCCTCTCAGCTCAAACATCCCTCCTTCTCAGTGAGTCCTGAATATTGAGTTTTCCCCAGTCACCCTGTTCTCTTATCACAGTACTTGGCACCCCCTGAAATTTCCTGGGTTGTCTATTATCCACCCTCTTGCTGGAATGTCAGTGTCAGGAGAATAAGGGTCTTGTCAGATGGATTCATTGTTAGAACAGTGCCTAGCAGGTAGCAAGTGTTCACTTTGCAACTCCAGGGGAAATTGGGGTTCTCAGACCCATGAAATCCAACTAGGATCAACTGAAGCCCTTTCCACACGTACTTAAAAGCTTCAAACCCCACCACACCCCCAGGACTTAGCAGAATCTAGAGTGGCTCCTGTTCTCCAGGCCACCCCTGCCTTGGAGCTTCTGCTTTCTTCTACAGCTTATCTATTGATCCAGATACAAATCTCAGCCTGTTTCTCAGCTCCCACAAGAAAGCCCCTCCTTACAGTAGCAGCTGACATTTACCCAGCAGTTACTATGCTCCCGGCACAGGTCCAAGTACTTCGTATGAGCTACATCACTTCATCCTACCTAAAAGGTAGGTGAAATATTGTGCCCGTTTTACAGATGAGGCAGCTGAGACCCAGAGAGGTGTTAAGCAAATTACCTAAAACCACTCAGCAAGCAAGGGATAGAACCAGGATTCACACTTGGGAAACTTGTGTGTGTTTGATCCCAACACAGGAAAGGAAAAAAAATGAGGGTAGAGGTAGGCACCTGGTTTAATGTAACTCATGCGGCAAAGACTTAGGAGGCTAGTAAGTTAAGAGTATATTGCTTTAAAAATCTGAAATAATCTTGGTTTGCATTTATAAAAGTATAGCATCCAGAATAAGGAATTTGATAGTTCCACAGTTTTTTTCTGTATCAGTTTTCATTTGAGTATTCTATTCAGTCTTGAGTATTATACTTTAAAGGGAGCTTGAAATTAAAGTACCTGTATTATTTTTCTATTGTTCCCATAACAAATTATCACAAACTTTGTGGTTTAAAAACAGCACACGTTTATCTTATAGTTCTGGGGTCAAAAGACCAACATGGGTCTCACTAGGCTAAACCAGGATGTCAGCAGGGCTGGAGGCTCTGGGGAAAAATCAGTTTCCTTGCCATTCCCAGCTTCTAGAGGCCACCTGCAGTCCTCCAAGTCCCGCTTCCTCCATCTTCAAAGCTGGCAAGAGCTGGTCAAGTCCTCGTATCACATCTTCCTGAGCACAGCCGGGAGGGAAAGGTTCACTGCTTTTCAAGGATTCATGTGATTAGGTTGGACTCCTCTGGATAATCTCCCCATCTCAAAGTCCTTAACATTAATCACATCTGCAAAGTCCCTTTTGCCACAGAAGGCAACATAGTCCCAGGCTCTCGGGATTAGGACATGGACATCTTTGAGGGGTGCATTATTTTGCCTGTCACATTGCTTGTTGCAGAAGATCCCCAGGATAGTGAAGGGATCACATTGGATGCAGAGAGTCAGACTAAAAAGAATTGAAGATGATCCCCCAATTTATTGCCTGGGAGAGAATAAAATAATGTTCATAAAGTGAGTAGTGCAGTAAGGATGTAATAAATGGTTGCTGCTTCAAAGGCTAATGGTAGAAATTACAAGGCTGGGCGCAGTGGGTCACACCTGTAATCCCAGCACTTTGGGAGGCTGAGGTGGGCGGATCACCTGAGGTCGGGAGTTTGAGACCAGCCTGGTCAACATGGTGAAACCCCGTCTCTACTAAAAGTACAAAAATTAGCTGGGCACGTTGGCACATGCCTGTAATCCCAGCTACTCAGGAGGCTGAGGTAGGAGAATCACTTGAATCTAGTAGGTGGAGTTTGCAGTGAGCCGAGATCGTACCACTGTGCTCCAGCCTGGACAACAGAGTGAGACTTTGCCTCAAAAAAAGAAAAGAAAAGGAAGAAAGATGGTAGCTCAGAAGGGAAAGAAGCTTAGGAATGCAGCAGGAGATGAAGCAGTATCTTGCAAAGAATAGAATTTGGGATCCAAGTTTTCAATTTACATCAGATCAGCCAGTGGTTTGAATGTCAGAAAGTACTACATTTACCAAGAACTTGGCGTTTTTTCTTTCTCTAGTAAGGAGTCAGGGAGAATGCAGATGGGGAAGAACTATTGTGGAGAAGCAATTTTCTGGCCCTTTTCTGCAATGATTATACAATGTTTAGATTCTGAGGAGGAAGGGAAAGTTGTTTTTTTTTTTGAAATGGAATTTCAAAAAGGAGCCTCAGCCTCCCAAGTACCTGAGATTACAGATGCCCGCCACTACGCCCAGCTAATTTTTGTATTTTAGTAGGGATGGTGTTTCACCATGTTGGCCAGGCTGGTCTCGAACTCTTGACCTCAGTCGATCCGCCCAACTTGGCCTCCCAAAGTGCTGGGATTACAGGCGAGAGCCACCGCGGGTGGCTGGGAAAGTTTTGAGAGGAAAGCAAGATATTTGAAGCTCAGAGGACTATCCTTTTCTTTTTTTCTTTTTTCCAGGAACATAAGGGAAAGAAATCCCCTTGGAAACCAAAGCCCAGCCATCAGAGATTATAAGATTTTTCAGGCTTTCCCTATAATCTTCCTTACATTTGTCTCTTTAAACATGTTTAAGTCGACCTTTGAGAAGTTGCTGATAAGCGGTTATCAAACAAGAGTTGGATTTACAAACCCTCCCACCTCGCTCTGTTGGGTGGTAGCTTCCAAGGCCACTGTAAATGTGTATCAGTGTGAACCTGATCCAGAAACAGCCAGGAAGGGAGCAAAGTTTAGTTTAGTCTATGAGGAAACTGTCGGCTGCTGGTAGTTCCATGCTGTCTGTTCAGACTTCAGCTTGGTGTAAGTAGTTTTTAAAAAACTATTATGACATTTTAATATTAAAAGGATTGTAAGAATAATTTCCATCAAACATTAAATCAAGTTTCTACCTGGCTGTGAATCTTACAGATTAGAACTACTGAAAAGAAAGTTTCAGCACTCAGCAGTAGTTTTATTTTTTTTAATGGAAAAGAAAGCCGTGAGGTGTTTCAGCAAGTGTGCTGCTAAAACAGGTCCTGTGTGCATGAAATGATCTCTAATGTCTTATGTTGAGTGAAAGTGTTTACAGTTAGAAAATAAAAGTGAGTATGTATCTAGTGCCGAGAGATTGTTTCTAAGCAGTGCTTAGATTTCTCCTCGTGTTCTTTCCAGTTGCTTTTCCTCTGGTTTAGGTTCATAGTTACAGATTCATGTTAGCAAATATGTAGCAGTCTCTCAGATAATTAAATTGGAGGTTTTGATGTTCAAAGAAATTAAAAGAATGAGAATAAAGTAGAACTTAATACCCTGTAACAAGATGTTGGGATCCTAGATTTAAGAGCAGCAGAATGTATTTTCAAAGAGGAAGAACTTTGTAAAACAGAAGTGGCAAGCAGCCTGAGGTTTCACACAACTTCGGAGAAATCTGTTTTCTTAAAATTTGACATCTGTATGGATTTTTCAGACTAAATTCCCAGTACTATGGTGTGTAAAATGAGTTTCATATATGAAATTAGAGTTGCCGTGTTTCAGCTGTTCTAATTCTATCTTGAGATTAGGATCCAGGAGCTACACATTGTTACACAAACATATTGACTTTATTAATGCAGCTATGAGAATGTTAAGGTCGCATGTGGTAATGGAAAGGTTGGTATTTTCTATTTCCCTTTTACCACAGTGCATTTTTTAAAAAACCTGGTACATGACAATTTTATGACTTTTAACTGTATAAATACATAAAAGGTCTAAAGGCTGGGTATTAGCCACTAGCCTTTCTTTTTTCTTTTTCTTTCTTTTTTTTCCCTTTTTTTTTTTTTTTTGGTTTTTGTTTTTTGTTTTTTTTGAGACAGAGTCTCGCTCTGTCGCTCAGGCTGGAGTGCAATGGCGCGATCTTGGCTCACTGCAAGCTCCGCCTCCCGGGTTCAAGCGATTCTCCTGCCTCAGCTTCCTGAGTAGCTGGGACTACAGGCGCCTGCCACCACACCCGGCTAATTTTTTTGTTTGTTTGTTTGTTTGTTAGTTTTTAGTAGAGACGGTTTCACTGTGTTAGCCAGGATGGTCTCGATCTCCTGACCTCGTGATCCACCCGCCTCTGCCTCCCAAAGTGCTGGGATTTCAGGCGTGACACCGCCCCGGCCTAGCCAGTAGCCTTTCAAATCACTGGAGGAGTGCCCAGAAGAGAGATTATTTATGTAGATGTTCACTGGGTTTCCCCTTCCTCTGTCTTCATCTCAGACCTCAGTCTATTTCTCTAGCCTGCTTCTTGTTTCTGCTGTATTGAGCGGGAGCCCAGATGATGGTTCTGGGCCCCAACTGAATCTTGGTGAGATGGAAGTCCAGGACGCATTGTCCTAAGAAGGCTCTAGGGCTACAATGAAGTGAAAACCTTTACTCACTCTCTAGCTTTCTGAATCTCGTGATTCTAGCCTCTTGAGCTGATTAACGTCTCCAAGTCAATAGCTTGGGCTGGGCCAAGTTCCTCATTTAATTGTTGGTTGATGAGAAGGAGTGGAGGGCTGGGGGGTGTCCTGGGAAAGAAGCCAGTGTGGCAGGTGACATTGTTGCTGGGGAAGCAGCTATTTTCTCATGGGACTTGAAATATTTCAGTCTTTTAACAACCTGGAAGGCCATACAGGTGTGTACTAGCCGAATCGTTAACAAGCCCCTTTGAAAAAATTTTTTTAACCTCCATAGGTGCCCATACCATCCAGACCACTGCTCATGCCCTACAAAGCAGCCCTCAGGATCTGGCTTTCAAGCGTGTGTTTTACATCATTGCCTACCATTGTTCTCACTCAAGTTGCTCTAGCTACAAAGGTGTTTTGCTTTCTCTTGAACACATCAAACCTGCTCTTACCTTAGGGCAGCTGCTGCCTAGAAAACTCTTCCCCCTCATTGTTTCTTCCCACCCTTCATTCAGGTCTCTATTCAAATGGCTCCTCCTCAGAAAGGCCTTCCCAGACTACCCTAACTAAAATGGCACCCTACTCCACTTCCACCACAACACTTCTTTTCCCTTTAACCTAATTTACCGTTTTGTTTGTTTGTTTTTTCTTGAGACGGAGTTTCACTCTTGTTCCCCAGGCTGGAGTGCAATGGCGCAATCCTGGCTCACTGCAACCTCCGCCTCCCGGGTTCAATCGATTCTCCTGCCTCAGCCTCTGGAGTAGCTGGGATTACAGGCATGTGCCACCACACCCAACTAATTTTGTATTTTTAGTGGAGATGGGGGTTTCTCCATGTTGGTCAGGCTGGTCTCGAACTCCTGACCTCATGTGATCCGCCCGCCTCGGCCTTCCAAAGTGCTGGGATTGCAGGCATGAGCCACCGTGCCCGAAATTTCTTTTTCTTTTTTTTTTTAAATAGCCACCTGGCAGTGTTTATTTTATAAATTAAAAAATGTGTGTACATATATGTATGCCTGCGTGTGTATAGGTATGTGTGTTGTGTATGTAGGATATATATTTGGTCTTTCCCTCTAGAATGTAAGAACTTTGTCTTGTTCAGGGCCATATTGTCAGTGCCTAGGACAGTGACTGCTTGACATGTAGTAGACACTTGGTAAATCATTGTATGAATAAATTAATGTCAACTGGTGTTACTAAAGTTTATTTCCAACCATAGAAATTTTTTCAATAGCTGATATATTCACATTTCCAAGACCAAAACATATCAAGTTATACATTGAAAAGTCTTCCCACCCCAGCCCGTCGTCCATCCATTCAGCTCCCATTCAGGGTCCCCAAACCATGGCTATTATTTTTCTATGTATCTTTCCAGAGTTTCTTGATATATATGTAAGGAAATATAAAAGTATAAATAGATTCTTATTTCCCTCCTTTTCACACATAACATTATACGTAATGTTCTAAATGTTTTCACTTGTAATATATGTTGAATCTCTTTCCATGTAAGTACATAGAGAGTGTCCTCATTTTTAAATAGCTGCCTACTATTCCATTGTACGGATATGCTATAATTTATATAACCAGTCACCTATTGATAGACATTTTGGTTTTTTCCAGTGTCTTCCTATTGTAAACAATGCTGAAGTTCATAACCTTGTACATGTATCATTTTATACATGCATAAAGTATATCCGTGTGACTAAATTCCCCAAAGTAGAATTACTGGATCAAAAGGTATCATAAATATTGCCTAACTGTCTTCTTTAGGGATTGTACCAATGTGTACCCCTCCCCCCGTTATAAGAGTACTGTTTCTTAGATCCTTGCCAACAAAGTCATCAGACTTTTGGATTTATGCCAGTTTGATAGGTTAAATAATGGTTTCGGCATAGTGTTTGTTTTTTAGAATTTACAATAAAATTTGTGTTGAAGTTTTAAAAACTAATTTTCATTTATAATTGTGGTTAAAAATCCTATAACACCATTTTCAAGTGTGCAGTTCAGTAGTGTTAAGTGTATTCACATTCTTGTGCAACAGTTTTCCAGGACTTTTCTGTCTTGTGAAACTGAAACTTTATACTCATTAAATAACAACTCCCCACTTCCTCCTCCCGCTGACTCCTAGCAACTACCATTCTACTTTCTGTTTCAATGAATGACTAGTAGCTATCTCATGTAAGTGCAATCACGCAGTAGTTATCCTTTTGTGGCTGGCTTATTTCACTTAGCCTAATGTCCTCAAGGCTTATCCACGATGTAGTATATGGCAGGATTTCCTTCATTTGTAAGGTGAACAATATCCCATTGTATGTATATGCCATGTCCTGTTTATCCATTCATTCATCAATGGATATTTGGGTTGCTTCTACCTCTTGGCTATTGCAAATAAGGCCTCTGTGAACATGGATCTCTTTGAGATCCTGCTTTCAGTTCTTTTGGCTATATACCCAGCAATGGGATTGTTGGATCATATGGTAATTCTATTTTTAATTTTTTGAGGAACCACCATACTGCTTTCCATAGCAGCTGTACCATTTTATCTTCGTTTTAATTTGTATTTCTTTCATTATGAGAGGGGTTGAGCATCTTTTCATATTTAAAATAAATGCCTTTTTTCTTCTGTGAACTCTTTATATTCTTTGCCAGTAATGGAATTTTTTTCCTATTATTAATTTGATAACATTTTTTGTTCTTGTGCCCTTGAGTTTTCCAAATTTATAAACTAGTCTAGTAGTCGTACATACAGGTGTGGAATAAGACTACCTGGGTTTGAATTCTAGATCTACTAATAGCTGTGCAATCTTGATTGGACAAGTTACTGAACCTTTTTGAGCCACATTTTCTTATTTGTTAAATTGGAATAACATTGGATTGTTGTAAAGATGAGATGATGTATATTAGATACTTAGTATAGAGCTCGTATGATAAGGCAAAAACAAAAAAGGAAAAACAAATTAAAAGACCTAAGGTGCAGAAAAGAAATAAAACTGTCATTATTAACAGATGACATGATTGTATGCATAAAAAAACCTTATAAAATCTTTTAAAAAGTACTTGAATTAATTAATGAATTTGTAAGGCCACAGGTTAGAGTCAACATAAAGATCATACTAGAAACAATTAACAGCTAAAATAGGTGAAAATATCACCATTAAAAATATCTGACTGGGCACAGTGGGCTCACACCTGTAATCCCAACATTTTAAGAGGCTAAACCAGGAGGATCACTTGAGGCCAGGAGTTAAAGACCAGCCTGGGCAACATAGCAAGACCTCATATCCATGAAAAAAAATTAAAAATATGAAAAAAAAGAAAGAAAGAAAAAGAGGCTGGGTGTGGTGGCCCATGCCTGTAAACAGCACTTTGGGAGGCTGAGGCAGATGGACTGCTTGAGCTCAGGAGTTCAAGACCATCCTAAGCAACATGACAAAACACTGTGTCTACAAAAAATACAAAAATTAGCCCGGCATAGAGGCACACACCTGTAGTCTCAGCTACTCAGGAGGCTGAGGTGAGAGGATCGCTTGAGCCCAGGAGGTGGAGGTTGTAGTGAGCTATGTCACGCCACTGCACTCCAGTCTGGGTGACAGAGTAAGACCCTGTCTCAAAAAGAAAGAAAGAAAGAAAAATATATCTTACACATAGGAATAAATATTTCAAAAGAGCACAACACCTCTATACTCAAGACTGTAAAACATTGCAGAGAAAAACTTAACTCAGAAATAAAGAGTGCAATATATATACCATGATCATGGATATAAATGGTTAAGGTGCCATTTCTCCCTAAGTCAGTCTGTAGATCTAATGCAATCCCAATCAAACTTTCAGCAGGCAATATTGATGAAATTGACTATTTCTAAGTTTTTTGTGAAAATACAAAAGATATGGAACAGCTAAAACAATCTTAAAAAGGAACAAAAGGTGAATGACTTATAATACGTGACTTGAATACTTAACTATGAAACATTAATCAAGACAGTGTGATATTGCCTTGAGGACAGGCAGATATGTCAGTGGAACAGAATAGGGAAACCAGAAATAGATTCACACATGTGAGGTCAATTGATTTTTGATCAGGTGGTCAGTTCAGTGAGAAAAGGGTAGTTTTCTTTAACATGTTGCTGAAACAATGGATTTTCTTTTCTTTTTTTTTTTATTTGAGATGAAGTCTTGCTCTGTTGCCCAGGCTGGAGTCCCGTGGCACCATCTTGGCTCATTGCAATCTCTGCCTCCTGGGTTCAAGCAGTTCTTCTGCCTCAGCCTCCCAAGTAGCTGGGATTACTGGTGAGTGCCACCATACGTGGCTAATTTTTGTATTTTTGGTAGAGATGGGGTTTTACCACATTGGTCAGGCTGGTCTAGAATTCCTAACCTCAAGTGATCTGCCTGCTTCGGCCTCCCAAAGTGCTGGGATTACAGGCATGAGCCACCGCGCCCGGCCAACAGATGGATTTTCTTATAGGGGGAAAAAATTTCATGCTGCTCTCACTATACACAAAACTGCAATAGACATGGGTCTATTGATAAATAGACACGGATCTATTGATAAATAGACATGGATCATAGATCTAAACATAGAACCAGAAACCTTAAAAAAAAATAGGAAAATATCTTAGCAATCTTGGGTTATGCAAAGATTTCTTGAGCAGAACACTAAAAGCACTAACCATAATAGTACATTAAATACAATTAAATAAACTTACTTATTGCAAGAACTTCTTAGGACCTTTAGTATGTTACTGTTTTTAGTAAGAGGACCGTGCAGCATTTTCCACCACAGAATCCTTTGTTCATCTGGAACATGCAACATACTTGGAGAAGTGTTGCTTTGATCCTCTTCTCAAAATACAGTATTTTTGAGAGCTATAGTAAGCCCCCTCTTTGATACAAAGTAATGTAATTGGATCCACTTCCCTTCAACAACTTGAGTAAAGAAAACACTTCTGCCCAAAGAGCTGTGATTACACCCCATCCCCTCTTTGCTGGTTGGCCAGCCAACTGTTGCAATTACTCCAGGCTAATGTCACATTACAGCAGAATTCACCATAGTAAGCGGAGCAAAGAGTGACTGAAGGTGCAAAGCATTTTTCATTTTCCTTGCTGCAAGTTCCATATATATTGTCCCTCAGTTTTGGTGGAGGATTGGTTCCAGACCTCCTAGGGATAACAAAATCCAAGGATGTCCAAATTCCTTATATAAAACCTATATAACCTATGCACATCCTCTCGTGTACTTTAAATCATCTCTAACTATTTATAATACCTAATGCAATGTAAATGCTATGTGAATCATTGTTATACTTTATTGTTTATGAAATAAGAAAGCCTATACATGTTCAGTACAGATGCAATTTTTTTCCCCAAATATTTTCAATTTACAGATAGTGAAGAGGATAAGGAGGGCCAACTGTACTTGCCTGGCCTGCTCAGCCCTCCTCTGTCACTGCCTAGCAAACTCCAGGTTATTAACCCTTTGCTTCTCTGTACTCAGCTCCTATAATCCTAGCTCCTAATTGCTTGAAGGGCTGTAGACTGACAGTCTTTATGCATTCTAGATTTCTGTAGTGTACCTGGTCTCTGACTCATAGTTTACTGATGAATCAGATTCCCCTACCTTCTGTTGCTGCCCATGAACTGAAGTTTTATGGAATATGAGTTGTCACATAAGAAATAGGAGAGGAACCAGAAGAGAAAGTAGAGGGCAAACTTCACCTTAACCAGAATTTGACCCAAGGCCCATCCTGTTCAGAAAAAGAAATCTCAAAAAGAAGTCAAAATGGTATGTAATGCCAGAATAAATATAAAAAGAAAAGAAATTGGCTGAGTGTGGTGGCTCACACCTGTAATCCCAGCACTTTGGGAGGCTGAGATGGGCAGATCACTTGAGGTCTGGAGTTGGAGACCAGCCTGGCCAACATGGTGAAACCCCATCTCTACTAAAAATACAAAAATTAGCCGGGCCTGGTGGCATGTGCCTGTAATCCTAGCTACTCACAAGGCGGAGGCAGGAGAATCACTTGAACATAGGAGGCGGAGGTTGCAGTGAACTGAGATGGCACCACCGCACTCCAGCCTGGGTGACAGAGTGAGACTTTGTCTCACAAAAAAAAAAAAAAAAAGAAAGTTTAAGGAAGTATCCCTATAATATTTCTGGGTTGTATTTTTTAAATTGAACTACTGTCATAGATACCAGTTTCTCCTGAATGTGGAAAGCTAATAATGAGAAATGGAAATGTCATCAATGTCATCTGAATAGGGCTTACTAGATACACTATACATGACTGGAAGTTAAAAGGCTTTAACTTTAGATCTGCCACTAATTTGTCTTTTGATAGTAAAATATACTCTTTTAAAGAAAAAAAATTATGGCCCTCCCCTTATTGCAAAAAAAGTATGAATATATGTGTGTTTATGTCTGTATCTATCTACATGTACACCAGGATCTGTCCTAGATACTTCCTCATGTGCCATCTCATTTAATCATCTGTCTGTGTCTCAGCTCCTCAACCTGGAAAATGGGATAATAATATCTCATTCTGCCTTCCTCACAGAACAACAAAAGTGGTTATAATGAGACAATAAAATATACTGCTTTAAGCATGACTCTATAATTTAAAGACAAATCTTTAAAAAAAATTTTTTTTAAATAAAAATAAAGATGAAGTCTCACTATGTTGCCCAGGCTGGTCTCGAACTGAGCTCAAGTGATCCTCCCGCCTCGGCCTCCCAAAGTGCTAGGATTACAGGTGTAAGCCATAGCAGCCGGCCTAACGATTCAGTCTTGAATGCCATGTTGTGAGATGTGTAGCAGTGGTTTCCATAACAAAATGATGTGATGAATCCTGGTAAAATTCATTTCAAAATACACTTGCAATACAAACTTAGAAGAAGCAATGTACACAGGATGTTTCACAGACACTTACGGAACACCTGGAAAGTATAGCAACCTTCTCTCTAATTCTCAATAAAGGCAACACAAAGTAAACACACACTTTACGGTATTTTATGACACATCTCATCTAAGAAAAATGGGCAAGAAAAACACTTAGGCAAATAAGTGGAGGAGAATGCCAACACAGATGATAATGAAAAGAATTTCACATCAGAACTTGAAAACTGATTTTGGGCCTGTGTTAAGATAAAATGGGTATTTAGAAGATGAGAAATTCCACAGAAGGCATATAGGGGGTTGTGGGGGGTGAAAGAAAAGAGCCTTATATAACTCTAACACTTATTAACCTGGACCTAGTTGCTGAAACTTGATCTGTTTTCTAGTAACCTGATTCTTTATGATTTATAATCAGAAGGTTTAAGAACTACTGGGCCTCAGCTCTAGGCTGTCTTTCCATAGTCCGTCCAGTTTTCAGAATTTAATAATATGGTGGGGGTGGGGGTGGGGAGGGGACACAATAGCTCCCAAGTATCTAGGAAACTACAAATTTTCCTCACTAAAACTCCCTAAAATAACTAGGTTAACACCAACTAGTAAACAAGCTCATCAAGGAGAGACCATAAAAGTCACTAATTGAAAAATTGTAAAGGGCTGCCTGTATAATCTATTATCTGAAAAATGATTTGATAATGAGACCCACAGGAATAAACACGAAAAGCAATGGCCCAGCGCGGTGGCTCACACCTGTAATCCCAGCACTTTGGGATGCCAAGGTGGGCAGAAAACTTGAGCCCAGGAGTTCGAGACCAGCCTGGCCAATGTAGTGAAACCCTGTCTCTACTAAAAATAGAAAAAAATTAGCTGGGTGTGGTGGCGTGCTTCTGTAATCCCAGCTACATGGGAGGCTGAGGCAGGAGAATCTCTTGAACCCAGGAGGCACAGGTTGCAGTGAGCCAAGATCGTGCCATTGCACTCCAGCCTGGGTGACAGAGTGAGACTCCGTCTCAAATAAAATAAAATAAATAAAATAAAATAAAATGAAAGAAAGAAAGAAAGAAAGAAAGAAAGAAAGAAAGAAAGAAAGAAAGAAAGAAAGAAAGAAAGAAAGACAGACAGACAGACATTAAAAACAAGTGGCTTATATGGGTGTTTTAAGAAGCTATAAAAAAGAAAATAATTTTGCTAGAACTTTTTCCAGCTCAAGAATCAAGTTTTCAAACAATATACTTAAGAAATTATACAAGATATGACTTAGAAGCCATAAGTAGCAAGTTGGAAATTACTAACATATAAGTGGATGTTAATAGTGCTGGTTCACTGAATAAGGAAAATATTATGAAAACCTTACGACTCAGTACAGAGGTTGCCTTCATTATATAACATTACCCCTATGCCTATCAAATGAATTCTTCAATTTTGATATTTATTTTTTATTTCTAGCATTTCTTCTTGATTCTTTTTTATACTTTCCATCTCTGTGGTCAACTTCCCCATTTGTTCATGTTCCCCTTTCCTGCTAGATCCTTTAACAGAGGGAATAATTGTGATGGCAGTTACACGAATCCGTATGTAAGTTAAAACTCTTAGAACTATACACCATAAAAAGTCAATTTTACTTGTGTTAATTTACAAAGAATGAGATTCTGACCTGTTTAAAGCAAAAATAATAACAATGTATAATAGAGTTAAGAGCATATAAGGAAGTAAAATACATAATAACAAGAGCACAAAAGGTGGAAACAAAATAGTATGGTATATGAGGTAGACCGCAATAAGTTAAAATTATAAAATGCTATCTCTAGGCTGGGCGTGGTGGCTTACACCTATAATCCAGCACTTTGGGAAGCCGAGGCGAGTGGGTCATCTGAGGTCAAGAGTTCAAGACCAGGCTGGCCAACATGGAGAAACCCCATCTCTATTAAAAATACAAAAATAGCCAGGCGTGGTGGTGGGTGCCTGTAATCCCAGCTACTCGGGAGGTTGAGGCAGGAGAATCGCTTGAACCGGGGAGGCAGAGGTTGCAGTGAGCCAAGATTGTGCCACTGCACTCCAGCCTGGGTGACAGAGTGAGACTCTGTCTCAAAAAACTACTAAACTAAACTAAAATAATGAAATGAAATGAAATGAAATAAAATAAAATGCTATCTCTAGAACAGTGTGTTCTCGAAGCGTGTTCTGCAGACCAGCAGCATCAGTGTTACCTGGGATCTTATTAGAGAGGAAATTTTTGGGCTCCACCCCAGGCCTAACTGAATCAGAAACTCTGGGGGTATGCTACCATGATTTGTCTTTCTGTGATTGTGATGCATGCTAAACTTTACAAAACATTGCTTTAGAGCAGGGGCTGGGAAATTTTTTTCTATAAAGAGCCACATAATAAATATCTTCAGGTTTTGTGAGCCATGTAGCCTCTGTAGCAACTACTTAACTCTGCCATTGTAGCACAAATGCAGCTATAGACAATAAATAAACGAAGGAGAGGGGCTGTGTTCTAATGAAGTGTTATTTATAAAAATAAGCAGCCAGCTGGCTTTGGCCCATGGGCTATAGTTTGCCTACCTTTGCTTTAGAGCAACTATTCACACACAGATACAGCTAAATTGGTGAAAGGAAAATAAAAGGAAACATGAAAACATACAGACAGCCCTCACTTTGCATAGTAATATGGGACTATAAAAATGATCATACAAGCTGAAACTATGCAAAGCAGTTTTAATAACCAATGGGAAAAATTATGGTGGTTTTGTGACCTTTACTTCTTTTTTTTTTTTTTGTCAAAATATATTTGGTAAGGGGTAGAGGGGAGGTGTTTTATTGACTAGAAAGATGCACCAGGGAACTTTCTAGAGGTTATAAAAATGTTTTAGGTCTTGTTCTGGGTGGTGGTTACATGAATGTATAGCATTGTCAGCATTTATTATACTGAGCACATAAGATTATGAATTTCATGTATGTAAAGAATATATAATCAAAGATTTTTTAATAGTACAAAATAAAGGTGTGGAATAAAGTATGCAGTTCGCATTAGGTGACATTCTCATTGCAAATAAAACTTGATATAACTTATGGGGTACCTCCCTGAGTCCAAGGAAAAGAGGTGACAGGGCACTATAGGGAGAAGAAGCAGTGAGGCTATGCAGCCTAATAGGTTGGGAGAAGGAGCAGCTCCATTTGACTAGAGTGAATATTAAGGAAGTGGCAGGAAATGAGGACAGAGAAATTGCTAAAGACACATCAGCAATGGCTTTATGTACCAAGTTAAGGAATGTGTACTTT
Organism: Papio anubis; assembly: GCF_008728515.1. NCBI lineage: Eukaryota > Metazoa > Chordata > Mammalia > Primates > Cercopithecidae > Papio > Papio anubis. Next base: position 105,476,928 of record NC_044977.1, on the reverse strand, counting down.
ACCCTGAGGATGATGAGAAACTTCCCTAATATATTTCAGGGCTTAAGTGGCCCTCTTCTTTTTATAAGGACATCAGTCATTGGATTTAGAACCCAACTGATACGGTTTGGCTGTGTCCCCACCCAAAATTTCATCTTGAATTGTAACCCCCATAATCCTCACGTGTCAAGGGCGGGACCAGGTGGAGCTAATTAGATCACGGGGGCAGTTTGCCCGATGCTGTTCTTGTGATAGTGAGTAAGTCTCATGAGATCTGATGGTTTTATAAGTGTCTGGCATTTCCCCTGCTGGCATTCACTCAGTTCTGCCACGCTGTGAAGAAGGTGCTTGCTTCTCTTTTGCCTTCCACCATGATTGTAAGTTTCCTGAGGCCTCCCCAGCAATGCAGAACTGTGAGTCAATTAAACATCTTTCCTTTATAAATGATCCATTCTCTGGTATTTCTTCATAGCAGTGTGAGAAAGGACTATTACACCATCCTATCTAGTCTCATTTCATATTAACTTAACTGATATAATACTTTATTTCCAAATAAAGTTACATTCTGAGATAGATGTGAATTTTGGGGGCATACTATTCAACACACCACAACACAAAATAGTGTCCCCCCAAAATTCATGTCCACCAGAACTTCAAAATGTGACCTTATTTGGAAACAGGCTCTTTATAGATGCAATTAGTTACATATGAGGTCATAGTGATTAGGATGGACTCTAAATCCAACAACTGGTATCCTTATAAGAAGAGGAGAGGACACACAGATGTATATATAGGGAAGAGGACCATGTAAAGACAGAGGTTGAGACTGGACTGAAGAAGCTATAAGCCAAGGAGCATCAAAGATTTCCAGGAGCCATCAGAAGCTATGAAGAGACAAGTAACGGTTTTTCCCTTGAGCCTTCAGCAGGAACATGGGCCTGCCAACACCCTGATTTTGGAGTTCTAGCCTCCAGAACTGTAAAAGAAAAAAATTCTGTTGTTTTAAGCCACCAGTTTGTGATAATTTGTTAAAGTATGCCCAGGAAACTAATGCAATATTTAACCCACATTCTGCTTTTTGTGTTAAACCTGTGGTAGTGGTTTTAAGGCATGTCTAAAATTTTTTTTTTATTCCTCCCTTTGAGAGGTATAGCCTAATTCCTCTCCCCTTGAGTGTGGGCTGGAGCTAATGACTTGCTTCTAATCAATAGAATAAAGAAGAAGCAAGAGGCTTCAAGTCACCGGCCTTGGAGACCAGGTCAGAGGTTGGCAAACTGTATTTCTCAGGCTGACTGCCTATTTTATAAATAAAGTTTTATTGGAACACACCTTGCCCATTTATTTGTGTGTTGCATGTGGCTGTTTTTACATGACGACAACTGAGATGAGTAGCTGTGATACAGACTATAAGGCATACAAGCCTAAAATATTTACTATCTAGTACTTTAAGAAAAAGTTTGCCAAACTCTGAACTAGGTCATAAGAAGCACTGCAGCTTTTTGCCTGCTGTGAATAACTTGCTCTAGGGGAAGCCAGCTGCCTTGTCATGAGGACACTCAGCTGTCCCTGCAGAAAGGCCCATGTGACAAGTAACCAAGGTCTCCTGCAAACAGCCACGTGAGTGAACAATTTTGGAAGTAGTTCCTCCAGCCTTCAGGGGACTACATCCCTGGTCAACTGCTTGACTGCAACTTAATGAGAGACCCTGAGCCAGAACCACCCACCCATGCTGCTCCTAGATTCCTGCCCCTCAGAGACTGTGTGAGATAATAAATGTTAGTTGTTTTAAGTTGTTAAGTTTTGGGGCAATCTGCATGCTGCAGTGCACAAGTAATACACTCATCTGTCCGTTCTGCAGTTTTCAGTGCAACCTGCAAGCTGCTCTATGTGTCTTATCTATGCCACAGGCTTTTGCTATTTTAGAAACATACTGGGAAATGAGACTTTTATATAAAGAAACTCCAGGATGACATAAACAACACTTTTAGGAAACAAAGGACATTGGAAGGCAAGAATATTTTCATAACTCTGCTAACCGTCTAATACAATACTAGGTATGATTGTTGCCACTGATATTAGGTCTATCAATCACGCTTATTTGAGTCATCAGGCAAGATGTTTGTTATGTTACTCACTATTATTTATATAAAAAGGAGTATTAGAGTATGCCATTATAATCTTTATTAGATGCTTTCTATAAATGTTTTCTATAAATGTAAAGCAAGTTGTTTCCAGATGGAATGGTGTGAAGTTCTGCGGGTGTATTAATTTTCTCTTGCTGCATAACAATATAATCACAAACTTAGTGGCTCAAAACGATACACCTTTGTCACCTCGGTTACTGGGCATGGCCTACCCGTGTCCTCCTCTGAGGGTCTCACATAACTTCAGTCAGGGCTGCGTTCTCATCTGGATGCTCAACTGAGGAACTCATAGACATAAGTTATTAACACCATTCAGTTCCTTGTGGTTTTAGGGTGTGGTTGTAGTACCAAGAACTATAGTTTTTTTATTTTGCTTTTTTCTCCCTGTTGGCTAAAGTCTGCCCTTAGGTCATAGAGGCCACCCACATTTCCTTGCCACGGGGGGTTCCCCAACATGGCCACTAGCCTCCTTACAGCTAGCAAGGGAGGGAGAGACTCCACACAAGTGCTCCAGCTTTATATAGCATATTCATATATTACGTGCATGTAATCATGTTCATCCCAGCACCTTTTCTGCATTCTATTGATTGGAAGCAAGTATTACACTCAAAGAGAGGGAATCACACAAGGGTGTGAACACTAGAAGGTAAGGATCATCAGGGCCACCTTAAGAGTTTGTCTGCCATAATAGGCCTGGAGATTATGCAAATCCTACTTGCAGGGTGGAATTAATGCCTTATCAAAGATGGTTTCTGTACCTAAGAGGCAATGGAGTGCCTTGTTTTTATTTTTTTCCTCCTCTGTGCTGCAAAAGGGTGACTCTCAGCAGGTTTTTTGTTTATTTATTTATTTATTTATTTGAGGCAGAGTCTCGCTCTGTCGCCAGGCTGGAGTGCGGTGGCGTGATCTTGGCTCCCTGCAACCTCCGCCTCCCAAGATCAAGTGATTCTTCTGCCTCAGCCTCCCGAATAGCTGGGACTACAGGCGCACACCACCATGCCTGGCTAATTTTTGTATTTTTAGTAGAGGTGGGGTTTCACCATGTTGACCAGGATGGTCTCAATCTCTTGACCTTGTGATCTGCCTGCCTTGGCCTCCCAAAGTGCTGGGATTGCAGATGTGAGCCACTGTGTCCGGCCAGGTATTTTTTAATGACTAGAAATGGAATAATAAAAAGCAGGAGGGTAAAAAATATACATGAACCCAAAACATACCTTCAAACTGGAATGTACTATAGCTAGAAACAGCTTGGCATGCAGCTAACTAGATTGACCTAAGCAAAGGCTTCCTGCCTATGAGGAGCCAAAGGTGCTATTTTTAGGAGCATAAAGGGAACCCATTTCCAGGAGATCAAAGATACGGTGCAAAAACTTTTATTATTTGTTCCAGTAAATATGATAGATCACAAATCTACCTTGCTATAGGATATGCATGCATTCATTCATTTAGAAAACTGCTATTAAATGTTTCTCTCACACAAGGCCTTTTGCTAGGTGCTACCCAATTTTGCATATGTTGATGGCGTATGTCCAAGGGAAAGAGTGCCACCGTCTACTGTCTGTACCTGCTATGGGTCTGGGAAGAGGCATAGAGGCCTAGAAATGTGCCTAGCGTTTGCTAGTCCTGGTATATAGTGTTTTTCCAAGAAGTTTGGTGGTAAAGAAAAGGGGAGTGAGTCGATAAGTCAGAAGGAAATTTTGAAAAGGAGAGACATGGACATGCTTATAGGCAAAGGAGAAACCCAGCCAATAAGAAGAGACATGATGATCTGTGACAAAAGAATCTGTTACATAATAGGTGCTCAGTTAATTATCGTACCCCTCTCCTTACACAGTTTCTCCTCACTTCTTTTTTTTTTCCTTAAACATATATTACCCTGCTCTACTGTATGCTATACATGGCAGTAGATACCAAACTGAATATGCGCTTGACCCCTTTCCCTTTATGCCCCATCCAGCTTGGAAATATCATTAGCCATTTATCACTTCCGCCACCCCTTATCAGCCTTTGGTCTGTCCTCCTCTGACTATGCCCAACACAGAGTACCTCCTTAATCATATTTTCAGCTACCATGTTGATTGCTTTGCATCCTCAGTCAGGCCCTCACGACTGATTGGTGGCCTTTCATTTCTATCTGTTGTTTCCCACAGTGGCTGTCGAAACCTCTCTTGCTCCATAGAATCCCAAATCTGTCACCTTTTCCTTTCACCAGGTGATCTGCCTTCTATAATGTTGTTGGAAATGGGATCTCGCAACTTCATTTCTACTAATCTCATTTTTTTTTTTTTTTTTTTTGAGACAGAGTCTCGCTCTGTCGCCCAGGCTGGGGTGCAGTGCAACCTCTACCTCCTGGGTTCAAGTGATTCTCCTGCCTCAGCCTCCTGAGTAGCTGGGATTACAGGCATGCGCCACCAGCTAATTTTTGTATTGTTAGTAGACAGGGTTTCACTATGCTGGCCAGGCTGGTCTTGAACTCCAGACCTCAGGTGATCACCCACCTTGTCCTCCCAAAATGCTGGGATTATAGGCGTGAGCCACTGCGCCCAGCCCCATTTCTACTAATCTCATCATCTTTTATTGCCATCTACACTTTTCTGTTTTCTCTCAAAAAAGTACATACACACACACACACACACGTAAACACATACACCTTCTTCTGGTTAAGGCTTTTCATTCCAAATCCTCCCACCTCCTCAAAGTTTATCCCAGCCATGACCATCCCTCACTCTAGTGAAAAGACACACTATCTATTACAGCATAGTGCAGGGGTCTGCAATGCCCTGGCCACTGACTGATGCTGGTCCGTGGCCTGTTAGGAACTGGACCGCACAACAGATGAACAGCAGGCCAGTGAGCTAAGCTTCATCTGGTATTTACAGCTGCTCGCCATCACTTGCATTATTGCCTGAGCTCCTCCTCCTGTCAGATCAGCAGTGGCATTAGATTTTCATAGGAACAGGAAACCTATTGTGAACTGCACATGTGAAGGATCTTGGTTGCGTGCCCTTTATGAGAATCTAATGTCTGATGATCTGTCACTGTCCCCCATCAACTCCAGATGGGACTGTCTAGTTGCAAGAAAACAAGCTCAGGGCTCCCACTGGTTCTACATTATGGTGAGTTGTGTAATTATTTCATTATATATTACAATGTGATCATAGAAATAAAGTGGGACGGGTGTGGTGGTTCACGCCTATAATCTCAGCACTTTGGGAGGCCGAGGTGGGCAGATCACGAGGTCAGGAGACCGAGACCATCCTGGCTAACACGGTGAAACCCTGTCTCTACTAAAAATACAAAAAATTAGCCGGGCGTGGTGGCGGGCGCCTGTAGTCCCAGCCACTTGGGAGGCTGAGGCAAGAGAATGGTGTGAACTGGGAGGCGGAGCTTGCAGTGAGCCAAGATCGTGCCACTGCACACCAGCCTGGGTGACAGAGCAAGACTCTGTCTCAAAAAAAGAAAGAAAGAAAGAAAGTGCACAATAAATGTAATGCACTTGAATCATCCTGAAACTACCCCCTCCCATCCCGCACCCTGAATCCATAGAAAAATTGTCTTCCACGAAGCCAGTCCCTGGTGCCAAAAAGGTTGGAAACTGCTGGCATAGTGTATTACAGAGTCATTTTCAGGTTATCTTGCTTAAATTAGAAGGGAAAAAAATTGTAACAAGTTTCGTTTTTGTTTTACCTCACATACCTATTATTTATTTGTGGTGAGACATTTAAACTCTATTCTAGCAATTTTTCATGTGGTGTGGAATACGTTGTTATTAACTACAGTCACTGTGTTGTACAAGAGCTCTCCTGAACTTACTCTTTCTAACTGAAGTTTTGTATCCTTTGACCAACATCTCCCCAAAACCCCAATAACATGTTTTTTAAAGTTAAAATAATTTGGTTAAAATAGCAGTGAACATTTCTTACCTTATCAACTTTTGTAACTTTTCCCAAAAGCAATACATTTGTACTTCACAGATAATCTAGAAATTTATATTAAAAGAGAAGAAAATAAAACCACCAGTCTCTCTATATCCAGAGATAGGCATGATATATGTATGATCTAAATCCTTCATCCTTCTAGTCATCTACACATGTTAGATCACCTGGTATCCATTATTGTGTTGCTTGCCTTTTTTCACACTTTGTCATGAATATTTTTACCTGTTCTTATACATTTTAGTATACAACCTGTAAAGGTTTTAAGTGTTCTATTGAATAGTTTTATCATAATTTATTTAATACCTTCCATTATTAGGAGTATTATATTATTCCCAGTTATTTTTGTTTTAAACAATTATGTGACGAAATCCTTGTAGCTAGATTGTTTTGCAGAGTACTGATTATTTATTTAGAATTAATTTCTCAAACTTGAATCTTGGGTCAAAAGATATTTACATTTTAAGTCTACTGATACCTATTGCCAAATTGTACTTCAAAAAAGATGCAGCAATTATTTAGCCATCAGCAGTATAGAAGAGTACCTATTTTGCTATACCCTTTCCAAAGGGTGCAACATTCTTGTCTGTGAATTGCTTGTTCGTTAACCTTTTCCTCCTCCTCCCTCTGCCTTATTAGAGTGTATGTTTATCTGTCTACCTTGATAATTTTTGAACTCACATTTGTTCAAATTAGTAAAAGTGAATTTTGCACTTCATTTTTTCATGCTGAATTGAGGTGTTCATAACACAAAGGAAGATTTGCTTTTTTGACAGAGTCTTGCTCTGTCACCAGGCTGGAGTGCAGTGGCATGATCTCGGCTCACTGCAACCTCCACCTCTCGGGTTCAAGCGATTCTCCTGCCTCAGCCTCTCAAGTAGCTGAGACTACAGGCATGCGCCACCACGCCCAGCTAATTTTTGTATTTTTAGTAGAGATGGGATTTCACCATGTTGGCCAGGATGATCTCGATCTCTTAACCTCGTGATCCGCCCGCCTCAGCCTCCCAAAGTGCTGGGATTACAGGCATGAACCACTGCGCCCAGCCGAGACTTGTTTTCATATTGAACAGACTACAGATTATGTATATAGATATAGGTATATCAAGGTGTAGCTTTACAAAGCCATTTAATACTGTTCTGTGTAGCTTACTTACTCTATTTCTGTATACATCTCTATTTACTCTATTTCTTATATGTTGCCTTATTGATCATCATTCAGAGGCCTGGAATAATTAATAGTTTAGTTAAAAGTAAAGCATGACACTGATCTCAGTCTACTTGTCGGACTTATAAATTATTCTTTAATACTAGCCCATTTTCTCTTTCACATTTTTAAAACATATTTTTTAGGTTTGCAGTAGATGGCAGCAGCAGAAAGCATTCTTTCATTCAATTGAAAATGTCATCAGGCATTTTGAGGGAACAATACAAAAGAACTTGCCCTAAATGTGAAGAATTTGTGATGGAGGCGATTTCAGAAATATCAATGTAGGCGGGCGCGGTGGCTCACGCCTGTAATCCCCGCACTTTGGGAGGTTGAGCGGGTGGATCACCTGAGGTCAGGAGTTCGAGACCAGCCTGGCCAACATGGTGAAACCCTGTCTATACTAAAAATACAAAATTAGCCTGGTGTGTGTGGTGGTGCATGCCTGTAATCCCAGCTACTTAGGAGGCTGAGGCAGGAGAATTGCTTGAACCTGGGAGGCGATGGTTGCAGTGAGCCAAGATTGCATCATTACACTCCAGCCTGGGCAACAAGAGCAAAACTCCATCTCAAAAAAAAAAAAAGAAAAGAAAAGAAAAGAAAAATAAATATAAATGTAGCATGAAATTGGTGACTATTTTATACCCCAACTAAGCAGTGAGCTCCAACAAATAATCTCCTGGGGAAAATGGATTTAATTTTTCAAATATTGCATTGTTTACTAATTACAGTATATTTTACTGGTTTTCTGGAATTCTCCTTTTTCCTCCTACCTCTCTTTATATTTACTTACAGTGAAAGCCACTTCAAGGCACCAGCCTCTTTTCTAGACAAATGGCCCTTTGCAGATGATCATTTATTATGGAGCCTTGAGTAATTTAATAAACTAAAAATACATGCTCAGAAAATGTGGCCTTTTTAGGCCCCTGCTTCCATTTTGAATGATCTTCAATGGAGCTTCATTTTGCTCATTTTGAAATTTAGGCTCAATACATCTCTTGAGTATTTGTAATAATTTTCTCTAGATCATAACATTCCCCCTAAAGTTAGACAAGCATTTTCTGTAATTCACTCATGACAGGAGCAAGCAACACTACCACAGGGGACCTATGGACATGTCACTTTTCTTTCCAAACTATACTAACAGGTGGATATTCTGTCCCATAGACCACGAGGGGTGGCTAAAAGATAGGCCTGGCCAGGCATGATGGCTCACCCTTGTAATCCCAGCACTCTGGGAGGCCGAGGCTGGTGGATCACGAGATCAAGAGATCGAGACCTTCCTGGCCAACATGGTGAAACCCTGTCTTTACTAAAAATGCGAAAATTAGCTGGGCGTGGTGGTGTACACCAGTAGTCCCAGCTACTCAGGAGGCTGAGGCAGGACAATCGCTGGAACCCGGGAAGCGAAGGTTGCAGTGAGCCGAGATCGCGCCACTGCACTCCATCCTGGCGACAGAGCGAGACTCCATCTCAAAAATAAATAAATAAATAAATAGATAGATAGATAAATGAAAGATAGGCCTAGTGGTTATGGGTTTTGAAAAGAAAAGAGGAGCACTTGGTACTTTGGCTGGTTGAAAAGCTAATGGTGTTTTCTTTTTTTTTTTTGAGACGGAGTCTCACTCTGTCACCCAGGCTGGAGTGCAGTGGCTAGATCTCAGCTCACTGCAAGCTCCACCTCCCGGGTTTACGCCATTCTCCTGCCTCAGCCTCCTGAGTAGCTGGGACTACAGGCGCCTGCCACCTCGCCCGGCGAAGTTTTTGTATTTTTAGTAGAGACGGGGTTTCACTGGGTTAGCCAGAATGGTCTCGATCTCCTGACCTTGTGATCCGCCCGTCTCGGCCTCCCAAAGTGCTGGGATTACAGGCTTGAGCCACCGCGCCCGGCCGCTAATGGTATTTTCAAAAGCAGAGAAATCAGATTGTTCTGAACTAGGAACAAGCAGAGGCTGTAAGCATATGGTACTGTAATCAAAGGCTTCCATTTCTGCCTATTCTTTTTTAAAAAAATTTTAGATTCAAGGGGCACATGTGTAGGTTTGTTATATTGGTATAGTGTGTCATGCTGGGGTTTGGGCTTCTACTGAACCCATCACGCTAATATTGAACTTAATACCCAGTAGATGGTTTTTCAGTCCTTGCTGTCCTCCCTCCCTTCCTCAGTGTCTCTTATTTCTATCTTTATGTCCACGTGTCCCCATTATTTAGCTCTCACTTATAAGTGAAAACATGTAGTATTTAGTTCTCTGTTTCTGCACTCATCCATTCAGGATAATGGCCTCCAGCTGCATCCATGTTGTAGCAAAGGACATGACTTCATTCTTTTTATGGCTGTGTAGAATTCCATGGTGTATATGATCTACCCAGTCTTAAGACTGTCTCAAAATAAAAAAGAACAGATTGAGATTCAACTAACTGAAGATGGTCTGGAGTGGTTTTCAAAATTTGTATTTTGGAGTGAAGAATTTTTTCACCCTTAATTCCATCCCAGCCCAAATTCTGTGTGTGAGATATATTAAGAAAGGAAACTTTCCAGTTCTAGACTGTAAGCGTCTTCAGGGCGGGGACTGCGTATTTATCATCAGATCTCAGCTCAGTGCCGGCACATACCGAGTGCTCTGAAGAGTTTCCTGAATGAATAAATGAAGTTAACTGCCTTACAGCGACTCTCCTTTCATGCCTCCCTAAGACTCCCCTTCTCCTTATATGCCCTTAACTTGCTGTGTGCATATGGTGCAGTAGGCAGGAACTCTTCCTCCTCCACCAGGACACAGCTTAGAAGAGAGGTTTCTGGTAAAGAATGTCTATTGTTGGTTAGTCAGCATAAGGGAGACCCCGGGGCCAAAGCCTTCTGAGGTGGTTTTTAAAAGATTAAGGCATCAAAATTTTCAAGGCCACAGAAAAATAGAAATTTTTATAAGAATTTAAAATACATTTCCAGACCCTAGCATATTTTATTAGGTTCAACAGAGCACTTATGAATTGATCCAAAGATTCTCGAATCATATATTTCCAAAGCACTTCTGTTATCAGAACTGCTTCTGTGACACTTTTTTTTTTTTTTTTTTTTTGAGACGGAGCTTTGCTCTTGTTGCCCAGGCTGGAGTGCAATGGCGCAATCTCAGCTCACTACAACCTCCACCTCCCGGGTTCAAGCGGTTCTCCTGCCTCAGCCTCCTGAGTAGCTGGGATTACAGGCATGCATCACCACGCCTGGCTAATTTTTTGTATTTTTAGTGGAGATGGGGTTTCACCATGTTGGTCAGGCTAGTCTCAAACTTGCGACCTCAGATGATCCACCTGCCTCAGCCTCCCAAAGTATTGAGATTACAGTCGTGAGCCACTGCGCCCAGCTTCCTATGACAACCATTTTCACTTATATCTTGTTGGATCTCTGACTATAATTGCTTGGGTCCATGTTTCTTGTTTGTTCATCCTTGTTTTAATCATACTCTATGGTATGCTAGCATTTTCTCTTATGTTACGTTTCAGATACTTTTGAGACAAAATATGTGATTTTCACACCAATCAGAATGGCTATTACTAGAAAGTCAAAAAATAACAGATTCTGGCAAGGTCACAGAGAAAAGGGAACGCGTATACCCTGTTGGCAGGAATGTAAATAGTTCAGCCATTGTGGAAAGCAGTTTGACAATTTCCCAAAGAACTTAAAACAGAACTACCATTCGACATAGCAGTCCCATGATTCAGTATACACTCAAAGGAAAAGAAATCGTTCTACCATAAAGACACGTACATGCATATAATCATCACGGCACTCTTCACTATAGCTCAAACATGGAATCAGCCTTTCAACAGTAGACTGGATAAAGAAAATGTGGTACATATACACCATGGAATACTACACAGCCATAAAAAAGAATGAGATAATGTTCTGTGCAGCAACATGGATGGAGCTGGAGGCCATTATCCTAAGTGAACTAATCCAGGAACAGAACACTAAACACCACATGTTCTCACTTACAAGTGGGAGCTAAACATTGAGTACACATGGACAATAGACACCAGAACCTATTTGAAGGTGGAGGATGGGAGGAGGATGCAGACTAAAAAACTACCTACTGGGCACTATGCTTATTACCTGGGTGATGAGATAATCTGTACACTGAGCCCCCATGACACACAATTTATCTGTATAACAAACCTGTACATGTATGCCTGAAACTAAAATAAAAGTTTTTTAAAATCTGATTTTAAAAATTCTTGTTGACTTTCGTTTAGAATTGAGGACAGTTTTCTATGTCCCAGGATTACTGAGTGAATGTTAACTGACTCTGCCAAAGAAAGAGGCAGTATTAGTGATCACTGTTATCCACAGATGGGATGATGTCATGCAAAGAAGATCCCAGGAGACTGGTAATCAATTCCTGGCTCTGCCATGAATTCCAAGACTGTGGACAAATCCCTGAACTTGCATTTATTCATATGTTAAAAAAAGGAAGACAGAGTAGATTGAGTTTTAAGATTTCTCCCAGTAGGCCGGGTGCGCTGGCTCACGCCTGTAATCCCAGCACTTTGGGAGGCTGAGGCGGGCGGATCACGAGGTCAGGAGATCAAGACCATCCTGGCTAACACGGGGAAACCCCATCTCTACTAAAAATGCAAAAAATTAGCCGGGCGTGGCAGCGGGCACCTGTAGTCCCAGCTACTTGGGAGGCTGAGGCAAGAGAATGGTGTGAACCTGGGAGGCGGAGCTTGCAGTGCGCTGAGATCACACCACTGCACTCCAGCCTGGGCGACTGAGCGAGACTCTGTCTCAAAAAAAAAAAATTTCTCCCAGTATCTTGTTTCTCTGAGTAATTAATTCTCAGAATGTCTAAAGCAATCGTTTACTGATCTCATTTAATAAATAGCCACGTAACACCAAGTAGGAGGTTGTATTAGTTGGGATACAGAGTAAGTAGCAGCAACAGAGTCTCAAAAAATTTGGTCCCTCATAAAAGGAAGAACACTCATCATTAGCAACCCTAAAGGAGGCAGATAATTTAGGACAGATAGACAGCTTTGATTCATTAGAATATTCAAAGCCCAGGGTTACTTCTATTTGTTGTTCTGCCATTGCCTAGGGTGTTGTCATCATCTGCATAGTACAAGTTGACTCAGTGTGGCAATGGGGAAAGAGAGTCCAGGGCAGCAGCTTCATCTCTAAGAAAACCCAGAAGTTGCAAACATCACTCACTCACATCTCATTGACTAGAACTTAGTCATGTGGTCACATGTACAGCCGGGAAAGTACAGAAATTTTTAGCAGAGTAGCTATGTACCTACCTAAAACTTTAAAAGTAGGAGTGGGGGCTGGGCGCGGTGGCTCACTCCCGTAATCCCAGCACTTTGGGAGGCCGAGGCGGGCAGATCACCTGAGGTTGGGAGTTCGAGACCAGCCTGACCAACATGAAGAAACCCCATCTCTACTAAAAATTCAAAATTAGCCGGGCAAGGTGCCGCATGCCTGTAATCCCAACTACTCAGGAGGCTGAGGCAGGAGAATCACTTGAACCCAGGAGGCGGAGGTTGCAGTGAGCCAAGATCACACCACTGCACTCCAGCCTGGGCAACAGAGCAAAATGGTCCATCTCAAAAAATAAAAGTAGGAGTGGGGATCAAGGATTCTCTTACCTAAAGGAAAGAGGAAAGATTGGATACTGGAGGACAATCTCTACCACTATACCTTCTTTATAATTTTAAGCCACTAAAACAATTTTTATTTTCCTATTTATTGTGTTTCTTGTCTAGTGAAATAGGCTGAGATCAGGTTCTGTGATTTATCCGTATGTGTATATAAACCAGCATATGTTAAGTTATCTTGAACATAGATGGCATGCATTAAAAATATGTATGCTTGATTTATATATTGATGTTCAGAGTATCTAAATCAGCACTGTGGCCAGCCCCCTTCCTCACTCCTATATTCTCCTGTATCTACTTATTACTTGTTTAATGAATGCTACCTGTACAGCTTTAATTCTTAACCTAGTTGAACAGACTAGATTGGAACCTATGAAATAAAATTTTAAAAATGCAATAGAAATCGATCGATTCGGGGCAGGTTGCTGCTAGTAACGACTACTATCTTTTACTACTTGATGTAAAGATATTACTATTCTATCTTGGAGTAGAACAATTACACGTAATGAAAAACCAAGAGCTTTCCAATGCGGCTTCATTATTTAATTTTAAGTGTATTTCCTGGACATAACGTATAATTACTTTCATGAGTACACTTTAAAACAGAGTTTTTCCCTGAAAGATTTTTGGGTTCTGCCCCCTCTGTGCCCTTAATCAGTGTTAATAGTAAAGAGATGACTATAGTGCTGGGTATTGTTAAAAGAAAAACTTCAGCCAAATTAAATTTAAAGGAGTTTAATTGAGCAATGAACGATCCGTGAATTCAGCAGCCCCCGGAATCACAGCAGATTCAGAGACTCCAGCGCAGCCATGGGATGGAAGAGGATTTATGGACAGCAAAAGGAAAGTGACAGTACAGAAAATGAAAGCAAGGTGCAGAAACAGCTGGGTTGGTTCCAGCTCGGCATTTGCCTCATTTGAACGTGGTTCGAACAGTTGGCTACATTTGATTGGCAAAACCCAGTGACTGGCATAGGTGTGGGCTACAGTTGGTTTACACCTCCACTTGTTACAGTTTACGATGTACAGAAAAATCTTTTTTTTTTTTTTTTTTTTTTTTGAGGCGGAGTCTCGCTCTGTCGCCCAGGCTGGAGTGCAGTGGCGCGATCTCGGCTCACTGCAAGCTCCGCCTCCCGGGTTTACGCCATTCTCCTGCCTCAGCCTCCCAAGTAGCTGGGACTACAGGCGCCGCCACCACGCCCGGCTAATTTTTTTTTTTTGTATTTTTAGTAGAGACGGGGTTTCACTGTGTTAGCCAGGATGGTCTCGATCTCCTGACCTCGTGATCCGCCCGTCTCGGCCTCCCAAAGTGCTGGGATTACAGGCCTGAGCCACCGCGCCCGGCCCAGAAAAATCTTTAGGCCAAACTTAAATACATAAAGAGGCCGCTTTAGGCTAAATTTGACTTAACAGTGTGACTCTACATAGTATGGACCTGTTTATGGATGGTTATATAAGGCTCATTTTAAACACTGACTTCACAGTTTACTGATTCAATGTTAATATCTTATCATCTTTAACTTCTAGTTCTTCACTTGCTGTACTCACACACTGTAATCTTATATTAGAATGAAAAGTACTAATGTGTGCCTTGCCAGTTTTACATTTGATATGGACCTTGGGGGAATTGTCCCTGCTCTCTCATATCCAGTTTCCCCAAATCCTTCCCCTTCAAGGTCTACCTCCTTATTGAAACTGACTATAACCACCCCCGCCCCCACCCACCCCAAATGGTCATTCCATCAAAAAGAAGAAAGACTTAATTCAAGCTCTGGGTAAGAGAGTGGCAGTGCAGACTGGGGCTAGTAGAGCAAACTGCAGCATTAGACCAGGCTGTGTTTGTGTAAGGACAAGCCTTTATTCCCTTCACAAGCGTGCCAACTTGCCAAAGATAAGTAAATCATAAGAATCGGCTATCGTCTGGTCTAGGAAGAGCGGCTCTTGGCCTTGACTCAGCCTCACTTCACATTCCCAGAGCTCTTGATGAGCCTCAACTTGAGGCATCTTTGTTCTTGTCATATATGTCTCCAGGGGACTTAGATGTTTCCCTAAGGGACGGGACATATCTATCTGCCAAGGGTCTGCTCCTACCTCTCTATGTCAACAGAGGGCAGCAGAGAGCACCACCCGGTAGCCTAACCTGTAGGCTTCAAACCAGGGCAATAGCAATCCAAGTGCCTAGGGAAGCAAATGCATGGGGAGTGTACCCGTTGCCCCCATTCGTCCCGTCCCTTAGGGAAACATCTAAGTCCCCTGGAGACAAATATGACAAGAATAAAGATGCCTCAAGAACAACACAGGGACTGTTATAAGCATGGGTGGCAGGGTACTAAATGTGTTGCTGTGTGTAGGATGGTCCCATGCAAGGAAGACTATTCTTGCCCCCAAATTTCAGTTACCTTTCTAGTAGTATTGTTTCCCAAATTCAGGTAAAACATTCCTGTCTGCCCCACTAATTTAACATCTACACCATTTTGTATAGTTACTCATCTCACCAAAGCTCCTTGATACTTAGGGATTGGCTTTTTAATCTTTGCATTGCTACTTCTTAAAAATTTATCTTTAATTTTACTCATTGGATGATGAAAAACAGGTCTTTAAAGGGGGAGGGTTAATGGGTCACGGATAGAATTTAAAAGTATAGTCAGTTTTCAGTAGATAACAGAGTTTAGATAAAAGCTATATTAGATGAGCCAATCTCCCTGGGGCCCTTATTTTCTTACATGTAAAATGGAACTAACAACTACCCTATTTTAAAGAAATGTGTAAACTGTAAAGTGCAGTACAAGATCATTTACAAAGAATGTCTAGGACCAGATTTGCTCCCAATTATTATTTCTGGAATTTAGGTATCTGAACTTCCAAAACAGTGCAATATAATGAAGATACATTAAGGCCAGGCACAGTGGCTCACACCTGTAATCCCAGCACTTTGGGAGGCCGAGGTAGGCAGATCACTTGAGGTCAGGAGTCTGAGACTGGCCAACATGACGAAAACCCATCTCTACTAAAAATGGAAAAATTAGCCTGGCGTTGTGGTGCACACCTGTAAGCCCAGCTACTCGGGAGGCCAAA
Source organism: Papio anubis (assembly GCF_008728515.1). NCBI lineage: Eukaryota > Metazoa > Chordata > Mammalia > Primates > Cercopithecidae > Papio > Papio anubis. The sequence continues at coordinate 105,460,940 of NC_044977.1, read as the reverse complement.
GCAGGAGAATCGCTTGAACCCGAGAGACGGAGGTTACCGTAAACTGAGATCACACCACTGCACTCCAGCCTGGGCGACAGAGTGAGTGAGACTCCGTCTCATAAAAACCAACCAAACAAACAAAAAGCAAAGAGAACTCAGAATTGACTTTAAAATGAAAGTCAGAAAAAGGATAGGTCACAGGAAAAATATGCTTTTATAACCTTTGAATAGAGAAAAATAGAAAAAAAATTAAGAGATTCAAAGTTATAATCTGTCAACCACAGAATAAGAATAACCTATGAGAAAAAGCATGAAATTCAGAAATATAAAATATATGTTTAGTTATAGTTTTGATTATGAGGTTATTAAGTAACATAACTAACATTGTTTACCATGTTGAGGTGCTATGCTATACCTATAATTACTTACATTTTGCAGTGAGTCACAGAACATTTAAGTAACCTTGCCCAGGGCTTCAGAATTAATGTATCTTAAAGCCTGGATGAATTGAGATAAATGGTAAAAAGATTTCTGTGAAAGTCACTGACTTCAAAATATCAAAGATAGAGCTTGCTGTTGAGAGGAAATATTGGGTCTTTAAAATGTTGAACTTTTGATAATGACAAAGATAATAACAATAAAGTGTAAACACCATGTAAGAGTTAGAATGTAAGAAGTGTAAACACCATGTAAGAAGACAGAATTTGAAAGTTAATCTACCAACATATTGAAATTATTAGTGTCAAAAAAGGAATTCTATAGTACAGGGAATCTGATTTTAATTTGGTTTTATTGAATAGGATGAAAGTGAATCAGTTAATGACATTGTGTTAATAAGGACTCTTTTGGCTGCAAGTGACAGAAACCTATATCAAACTGGTTTAAGTTTGTGTCTTTTTTTAAAGGGAGTGGGGAGGAAGGGATTGATTGGCTTATGTAATTGGGAGGTTCAGCAGAGTAACTGGCTTCAGACAAGACTGAAGTTAGATGCCCAGTGGCCTTTTTCAGGAATCTGTCTTCTTTCCTTTATCTCTGGTCTGCTTTCCTCTGCCCTATATATGGATGGAGACGACAGCCCTCTGCCTACTTGTCCTTACAGCTAGTGTCCTGATGAAACAAATGTTCAGCCCCCACCCTATCAATAGTTGTCAAACATCCTGGGGATGACTCGGATGATGCTTATTGGCTGGCTTGGAGGATGTGTCTATCCTTTCACTAATTATTACGACCAGGGAGTTGAGTTGACCAGCCTTGTGCCACGTGGTCACTCTTGGAGCACTCTCCATATGAACTAAAAGTAGGGGAGAGATAGTTCTTTCAAATGGGGAAGATACAGAGGCAGACTTTATGTATGTATGTATGTACGTATGTATTGAGATGGAGTCTTGCTCTGTCGCCCGACTTTAAAAGGCAGATATCCACTACTCTGATATTTTGGTATTGAATTCTGTAACCTGCAATATGTGGCTAAAGTGGAAATGCCAACTTGTGTCTAGCTAAATAAGGGGAGAAATTAAAACAGGATCAAAAGAATGGAAGTTAGACAGTTAAGAGGTTTTTTGGTTTTTTTGGTTTTTATTTTTTTTTTCTCTCTCTCTCTTTCTCTTTTTACATGAGCTCTAAGAAAGTAGTATGAATTCTAGGCCAGGTGCGGTGGCTCACGCCTGTAATCCCAGCACTTTGGGAGGCTGAGGTGGGCGGATCACCTGAGGTCAGGAGTTCAAGACCAGCCTGGCCAACATGGTGAAACCCCGTCTCTACTAAAAACACAGCAAAAATTAGCTGCATGTGGTGGTGGACGCCTGTAATCTCAGCTACTTGGGAGGGTAAGGCAGGAGAATTGCTCGAACCCAGGAGGCAGAGGTTATGGTGAGCTGAGATCATGCCATTGCACTGTAGCCTGGGCAACAAAAGTGAAACTCCATCTAAAAGAAAGAAAGTAAGTATCAATTCTATGTGGATGAGTAAAGTAATGTATAAAGTCTTCTTTTCTCTTTCAATGTATAAAGTACCTTTGCAAATTCAGTATATTATTTTTAATCCTACAAAGGTTCGGTTTATGGTATTTTGCCAGAATTTGTATGTTATGGAATGGTGTATTTTGGGGATGGTAAATATTTTATTAATTGAGAAATCTGTCTGCTTTTCATTTGCTTCAGTACATTTGCGTTATCAATGAGAGAAGAATCTTACATCCCTCTGTGGCAGTTATCCTTTTGATAGGAATAACACATTAAAGCTTCATTAAGCTGTTAAGATTTATTCTGAATAGCACATAATATCATAAGCAATTGCTTTTCTCCAGCTGGCTAGATATTTTATTATCCTTTAATAAAAAATATTGAATAGTTAAGTCCAATTAACTCACGATATTCTTTAAAGTTTGCCATAATGTGTACCTTTAATATAAAGATGACTGTAGAATTTTAACATGAGGCTTTAATCTTCTTAATAGTTTACAGATATGTATTTAGTGCAAATTTTTATTTATAGCGTACCTTTTCAAAAAGAGTTTGAAGTGCTTATCATTAAAAAAAATGCATATAATAAGGTTAACAATAGAGTAATTCAACCCAAAACAAGGACAAGAAAGCAAGTATGCATATAAATATATAGTTTTGTGCTTAGCTTATTTTAAAGCATATGAATTTTAAAGTTGGCTCTGAGCTTCCCAGCAGCAGGGTCGAAAAAATGAAAATTCAGTGGATTACATTGTAGTCATCTAAAAGGTAGACAGATACCTAATAATTCTTCAAGAACAGAAAATTTTTCCTTCATATTAAGTTGTAAAACAAATTCCTCATGTGAATTCCTTACATGGAAGATATCATTCAAGGTAATGGACAACACAGAAGCAATATGAATCTTCCTTATAATAATTTTTAATAAAAGCAAGACCATAACACTCAGTGATAGTTATTCTGCTAAGGTGTATTAGGCTAATTATATTTAGATAGCAGGTAGCTTTCTGATGATCTCCCTTGACAAAAGGATAGATTTGAGTGAGCTTATAAGGATGTTTTCCCTTAGATGTTTCTTAAAAATCACTTTCTCAGCTAGGCATTTAATGGGAGCTGGACAGGGAAAAAATGGCAGTATAATAATAATCTATTGAGGTCTTTGAATATTGAAATTCAGTTGTTGACCAAGGCTCCATATACTTTGGTGTGGAAATAGGGTTAACATTCTGATATGAAAGTGGAGAATTCTGACCAGTATTCCCAACTAGGAGACAGACTGTTTTCCAAATTAATTCACATCATTTTATATAAGCTACGTCTTTATGTAGAAAAAATGTAGCTGCTTTTTAAAAACAATGAATAGAGCTCTTGATCAGCTAGCATAACTACCTGAAGATTCCCCGGATCTGTTTCAGAACCCCAAAGATATTCCCCAACCACCTGAAGGAAAATGACTTGGATGAACTTTCCTTTGGAAATTGGGTCACGAATAGATATTTTTAGAATTTCCTGAAAAGATTTTGTACTAGTCTGTGTTCATGCTGATGATAAAGACACACCTGAGACTGGGCAATTTACAAAAGAAAGAGATTTAGTTGGACTTACAGTTCCACGTGGCTGGGGAAACCTCACAATTATGGCGGAAGGCAAGGAGGAGCAAGTTACATCTTACATGGATGGCAGCAGGCAAAGAGAGAGTGAGGAAGATGCAAAAGTGGAAACCCCTGACTGTGGGGATTATGGGATTATAATTCAAGATGAGATTTGGGTGGGGACACAGAGCCAAACCATATCAGATCTGTTCAAGATTTATTATAAGCAAAATAAAGATGTTGTATTATTTCCTATGGTTCTGATTCCTGGATCTGCACAGTTGTTGAAATTTCCCCTGTTGAGAGAGTAGCAGAATCTCAATAACAAAATAAAACCAGCTACCAGTATCATTTACTGAGTATCTTCTGTATGTAGATACTGTGTGCAACTCTTTGCATGTGTTATAATATTACTTTAACCTTCACACAATAATATAGGCTATTATTGTCCCCATTCTAATAATGAGAAAACTGAAACTCAGGTTTACCTGAATATCCATAACTAATAAGTGGCAGAAACAGGATTTGAGCCCAGATCTCTTTACCAGCTTTTAACCACTACACACTGTTGTCTGTGAAGGAAATTTGAGTCTCCATGTATTAGCATTTGAGATCACTAAACTCTTTCTTTTTCCTGGCATTTCTGACAAAAATTGCCCATGGGTCATGATACTTCGGACTTTGATTCTGGCTTAAATGAGTTGTTTTGCTTTTTTAAAAACACATTTTTTTGGTCAAAAAAACTCCAAAGCTAGAATAGCTTATATTTTTATAGCAGAATTTTTGTACCTTAATTTCTACCTATAGATTTTTATCTAATAATTAGTTTTAAATATATTCGTGCATAACGAGACTAGAGTCATTTTCCAGTTATTACTGAAGTTTGAGGAGATTCATTTGGTTCTTAAAAGAGCTTACTCACCTTGATAATGGCTTTGCAGTCCTCTACACTTAGTATGCCCATGTACTGAAATTAAAAATTACTTATAATGTTGGGACTTGGCTTGTTATCTCTAGAGTTGCATTGTTCCATACCATAACCACCAGTTACATGTGACTATTTTTGGAGTTAACTAAATTTAAATCACTTTACATTAAAAATTCACTTCCTCAAGAACACTAGGCATCTTTCAAATGCTCAGTAGCCACATGTGGCTACTGTTTTGTTAGTGCAAATTATGGAACACTCTGTAATCACAGCAAGTTCTCTTGGGCTGTACTTCTCTAGAGTGTACATTTTTCATGCCTCTATCTCCTTTCCTATCTTCTGCTTCTAAAATGATAATGACTTCCTCCAAGACTGAGTTCTATATCTTCCATAATTTGATGAGACAGCTTATCTTTCCAATGATTTCCCATGATAGCTGACATGGAGGAGTCTTTGTTGGCCTAGCTGATGTTCCTGTGGTATGGGAAGCATGCTCACCCAGGCCAAGTTTATCTTACTAAAGCGGCAAGTCCATAAAGCCAGCAAGTTTTTATTTTCCAGGTTATATATTGAGCCAAGAATCTTAGGTGACTGTTATTAGAAGCATATATAGACCTTGTTTTGTTGAATTGCTTCAGAGACTACTCCCATCCCTAGTAGACTTATTATTAGTAATTTTGTTGCTATCAAACCTTACAGAAAACCTTCTACAACAGCTTTAGCCACTTTTTTTTGTTTTGTTTTGTTTTGTTTGGAGAGGGAGTCTTGCTCTGTCACCAGGCTGGAGTGCAGTGGCGCGATCTCGGCTCACTGCAACCTCTGCCTCCTGAGTTCAAGTGATTCTCATGCCTTAGCTTCCCAAGTAGCTGGGATTACAGATGTGCCCCATTATGCCCAGCTAATTTTTGTATTTTTAGTAGAGACAGGGTTTTACCATTTTGGCCAGGCTCGTCTCAAACTCCTGACCTCAGATGATCTGCCCACCTTGGCCTCCCAATGTGCTGGGATTACAGGTGTGAGCCACCACACCTGGCCAGCTTTAGCTGTCTGTAAAAACAACAACAACAACAACAATAACAACAACAGCAACAAACAGCTTTATTGAAATATGATTGACGTAGAAAAAGCTGTAAATATTTAATGTGTACAACTTGGCTGGGCGTGGTGGCTCACATCTGTAATCCCAGCACTTTGGGAGGCCGAGGAAGAAAGATCATTTGAGCCCAGGAGTTTGAGACCCACCTGGGCAACATGGTGAGACCCCATCTCTACAAAAACTTATTTAAAAATTAACCAGGCATGGTGGTGCATGCCTGTAGTCCCAGCTTCTCGAGAGGCTGAGGCTGGAGGATTACTTGAGCCCAGGAATTCGAGGTTGTGAGCCATGATCGCACTACTGCACTCCAGCCTGGGTGACAGACAGTGAGACCCTGTCTCAAAAAAAAAAAAAAAAAAAATACACACACACACACACACACACACACACACACACATACAACTTGATGTTTCTTGGCTATCTTATTGACGTAGTCCACAAAAAGTTTGCCTCTTTCTATTAGTCTGTACTGTTTTGGAAGAAAAAAATGTTTTTTATAAATCTGATTCTTTTAATGTATCCTGGTTGGCTTTGGTCATTGTTAAAATAAATAGAGATGTATATTCTTCATCTTTCCATTTGCTCGTTCTTTTTTATTATTATTATTTTTTGAGACGAAGTCTTGCTCTGTCGCCCAGGCTGGAGTGCAGTGGCGCGATCTCGGCTCATTGAAAGCTCCGCCTCCCGGGTTCATGCCATTCTCTTGCCTCAGGCTCCCAAGTAGCTGGGACTACAGGCGCCCACCACCACGCCCGGCTAATTTTGTTTTTGTATTTTTAGTACAGACGGGGTTTCACCATGTTAGCCAGGATGGTCTCGATCTCCTGACCTTGTGATCCGCCCACCTTGGCCTCCCAAAGTGCTGGGATTACAGACGTGAGCCACCGTGCCCGGCCTGTTCGTTCTTAAATAATGGGGTTCACTCAGGCCTACTGGACGTGTACCAATACCGTATTTGCCTTTAGCACTCCCATGTTACCTAAGTAAACTTCTTTGGCCTATGTTCTTTGTAGTGACATTCCATAATAAGCTCCTTTAGAGAAGTTTGTTGGCTATGCTGTTTGCCAACAATATTCTATTGCTTCAGTATATACGGTACACTGAATACCTTTGCTGTGTGTAAAATAATCCTGAAAAGTTTTCCTTTTCCAAATGAGCTAAGAAGTGTGCAATACTTACTAGTGGTCAGGTTTAGACCCTCCCGAACCACTTAGAAACAGGCCACCACTTTCCTTCTCTCACAGTTGTGTAAATAATCTGATTGAGAAATAGAGCAGATCTCTGTTCAGAATGTTCTTGGTCACTGGACACCTCATAACTGAGGCTTTATATTAACCACAATCGTTCTAGTTTCAAGGATTTGAGGCCATTTCCCAAGTTCAGAAAAATCATGGTCAGTATTTGTCAAGTATTAGTCATTGTGAAGTGTAGTGATGAGGAGTGGGGACAATAAATATATTCATTTCCAATTTTGCATAACTGAAAAGTGTAAAAATAAAGAAGAAAGAGATGCTTTTCGAGTGAATTTAATACAGCTGTTTTTGCTGTTAATAATAAAACATCTTACTGAAACCAAAATTTGCTCAAAGTTTCATTAAGCGCCCTTTCGGAGCTGTGTCTCGATCGACTGCCAGAAGTTGAATAAACCAATGAGGAAACACTGTACACTACTTAAAAGTAGTAGTAAATTTTTCTTCCATATCCACTTTTGATACATCATGAAGGTCAGCAAGATGTTACTGCTGTACAAAACAGCTACATTCATGCAATATTATTTTCCATATGCCTGTTTTCTTAGTTACTATTGTTCCCATGCATTCTTCCTGACAATTTTGCTTTTACAAGTCGTGGTGGGCAGGGCATACATGTCCACTAGTCTGCTAGTTTTAGAAATGGTTTTCCTGACTTTGATTTGTTTTTATCGCATCAGGCATATTGCTGAGCAGTAAGAAAAGGGTTGAAGAAAAGAATTCTAATGAATAAAAGATGGGATTTCTTCTATATGCATTTCTGTTAGCCTTGATTCCACCGAAATTCTATTTTGATTCCTTCATTCAATAGCAATAATAATTTTTTATGACTATCACAGCTTGAAACACACATACACACACACGCGCGCGCGCACACACACACACAAACACACTCTCAAGCTGCCAGTCTGTCTTAAGGCAGTGGCAGATGCCTGATTGGCGGGCTCTGTTTATTCTGTGACCAGATTCCTTCTAAAAGAAGGAAGGCCATGTCTGCCTGAAGCCTATTGGCCAGGCCTACTCTGGACCCGCCCCTCTTTTTTTTCATGGCACACACCACAGCGAAGTCTGTGCGGAATCCTAAACCAGCCCAATTTACATCCATTCATGAATCTGTGACGTCAGCAAGCCTTTGGGCTCCTTTGCGGTGGGCTGGAGGATTTTGTGGGTGGAATCCCCCTCCCCTTTATTTTTCCAGTTCTGCAAGGCTTTTAAAATTAACCTTACATCTTTTCAAAGCAAGAAAATGGAACAGCATGTGTAGGAATTCTTCGTTGTTGTGAGTATTGCTCTCTGTTTTTCCTGTTTCATCAGCATTTATTTCACAAGGACAGAGGATGTGTTTGTGATTTGAGGTGATTAGAAAGCTGATATTATTGAGGGCAACACCGTGAGAGAGAGAGACAGAGAGACAGAGGCGGAGAGAAACCCGAAACCCCGTTACAGCTAGGAGCCTCTGAAACTGACAGCTGGTTTTCCTTTGCTTGTCTGCCTGCTAGACGTGGACATTTTTCATTTACGGTTCTGCACGTTACCTCGGATGCCTGCTTGGCTTTCCTTAAAGGGAGATTTATTTCTCTGAGAGGTGATGTGGATGGTATTAGCGGAAAAGCCCAGAACACCAGAAAGGTGCTGAGAAAAGCGGGGCCCGCAAGACAGAGCAGGTTCTATCCTGCGGGGCACTAGTCTTCCTTGCGGCCGTTCTTTCTGCGGTTCCTCACCCTTCACCTTGCCTTTGTTTCATATTGTGTAACAGTCAGTATCTTGCGATTGCAATTTGGGGAAGATGAATACTTGTTCAACCATTTTTCAAAAGCTCTTATGACGGGAGCCATAGTGGTGTATTTATATATATTCATAGCTCTTCTTTATGTCACTCTCTACACTTTATTTATAGTGTCAAAAACCTAAAAAGCTGCATTAGAGGGAAAGGGGGAATTATCCTTACACCTGAGTTTTTCAATATCCTCTAATGAAAACTAAGAAGTGGTTATGTATGTTCCACAATTATATTGCATAGAAATGCACACGAGTGTTTTCCTAAGATGAACTTATTAGCTGAAAATAGTTTATTCCACTGTGTTGGGGAAACATGGAAAAGTTCTGACATGTTCTAAGTGTGAAGCTGGTTTGATAGTTTGCTACTGCAGTTTTAACAAAAAGTTAGTATTTGTAATTGAATTTGTTTTCCAAGGGTCTGGTTTATTCTGGTGAAAGTTGTGAGAGTAAAGAAGAGGGATGTGACACTGTGACATGTTCTGCCCCTGGGGCAGCTCCTCAACCCGAATAATCTGACAGCATTTTCCAACTGCTTCACTTTGAGCAATTTATATGCCTGTCTGCAGCATGTACCCAGGTGTTCTTTTTGGTGAGAAAGCAAAATGCCTGATATTTCTTATAGTCTAGGCTGTCATGTTTACTTTGTAAAATCAATACTTAATTTTTAGATTTTTCCATTATCTTTTCTCGTGAAGCAAGACTTCTAAATTATGGCTATAATATGTTTTGAATTGTTGTTCTTAATGAATCTTCCAACTGTAAACTCATCTAATTTCAAACTTATCATACCCGAGGATGTAACATTGTCTTTTGTTTCTCATCTTGATATTACCGTCAATCGTTTTGTATTTCTGAGTACATTTGAACTTGCTGGAGTAATAGAGGGAGAACCTCTGCCTGATTCTAAATCAGATCTTTGTCCTATACTCAGACAATTGTGGTTTCATATTTTACTATTTTTTATTTGCTGTGTTTAACAAATGAGATAACATTTTAGACACAATATTTGTAAACACCTTGACTTATTTCAGCATTTTCCTTTTGTGTATACCTTCAGCGAGTTTGTTGAAAGTAGCAATTTCCAAGTAATTTTAAATTATTGAAGTCTACTAGCTCGAAAGATCAAATTCTTGGGATATTTTTTAAATGTTGTTTACATAATCCAACTCATCTTAAAAAATGTCTTTGATGCACATTTTGCCAAAAAAGAGCCTAATTTCTGTGAAAGAAATACTGTATGTACTTTGGATTTACTAAAGTAAAACTGTTCCTTTAAGGCACAGAGCAGATATAGAATCCTCCTCTCCCCCCACTCCTAGTGACTGTATTCTACATTATATTTATCTTCATGTATAGTGTACTTGTAGGGAAAAAAACAATAACTCTTAATTGTTTAATATCAAACAATAAAATCCTGTGTATCAGTGACTGTCAATAGATGGCTTTCTGTTTAAAAATTGAAGCTACTCCAGAAGTAGGAATTAATTTATTTAGTAAACAAAGTCAGTCAAACCAGAGCCATGTCCTGGGGAACTGTCAAAAGAATGGTTCCTAAGGGCCAGAGGCCACATCCACTGGTAGATGACAGAACAACCATACTTCGGATGACAAAACCGGTCAGTTTGGTTTGCACTGTGTGCCTATCCTCTTTCTATGTGCTTCAGCTGAATTAATTGCTTGGCGAGCTCAAATAATTCAAGATAACCAAGATGACCAATTCTGCCAGGTGGCAGCCTGATCTTGCAATTTTGATTAAAATAAAGAACATTCCCCAAGAACACTTTGTTGCTTAAAAAAAAATAAAAAAATAAAATTCAAAAAATACCACACCCTTGTTCTCTGCTATTATTCTGTAAGAATATGGGGGAGAAAAAAAATTGAGAAAATGCAGTCTTTGCTCTGAAGGAATCTAGAAAGTAAAATGCCAGAAATAAACTTCAGTATTAGAATTACCTTTGGAACCTTTTTCCCCTCCCTCACCCACAGCCTCCACTCACCTCTCCTCCCCTCCCCTCCTCCCTCCCTCCCTTCCTTCCTTTCCCTTTCTCTTTTCTTTTTTCCTATTTAATGGTTTTTAGTATGTTCACAGAGTTGTACAATCATCATCACAGTCAATTTTAGTACATTTTCATTATCACAAAAAGAAACCACATACCCATTAGCAGTCACTCCTCATTTCTCTTCACCCCCCAGCCCTAGGCAACCGCCAATCTGCTTTCTCTATATATAGCTTTGCTCAGTCTGGATATTTCATATAAATGAAATCATACAGTACATGCTCTTTTGTAACTAGCTTATTTCACTTAGCATAATGTTTTCAAAGTTTATCCATGTTGTAGCCTATATCAGTGCTTTTCTTTTTATTGCCAAATAATATTACAGTGCACCATATTTTACTTATCCATTCATCAGTTGATAGATATTTGGGTTTCTGCTTTTTTGACTATTAGAAATAATGTGTCTATGAACATTTGTGTACATATTTTTGTGTGAATTTGTTTTAATTTCTCTTGGGTATACACCTGGGACAGGAACTGCTGGCTCATTATGATTACTATATGTTTAACATTTTCAGGAGATGCCAAATTGTTTTCCAAAGTGGCTGCACCATTTTACGTTCCCATCAGCAACATATGAGAGTCCAGTTTCAGCACATCCTCTTCAACACTTGTTATTATCTATCTTTTTGATTAGAACCATCTTAACAAGTTTGAAGTGGGATCTCATTGTGGTTTTGGTTTATATTTCCCTAATAACTAATGATGTCAAGGATCTTTTCATGTGCTTATTGGCCATCTGTATATCTTCTTTGGAAAAATATCTATTTAGACACATTGTCCACATTAAAAATTAGATTATCTTTTATTCTTGACTTGTAAGTGTCCTTTATTTATTCTGGACACAAGCTCTTTATCAGATACATACTTTGCAAATATTTTCTCTCATTCCATAGGTTGCCTTCACTTTCTTGATAATATTGTTTGTGGTATAAAAATTTTTAATTTTGATGAAGTTTAGTGTTTATTTTCTTTTGTTTATGCTTTTGGTGTCATATCTAAGTCGGCTTTGCCTGACTCAAGGTCATAAAGATTTACTTCTATGTTTTCTTCTAAGAGTTTTATAGTTTTAACTCCACATTTAGATCTATGATTCATTTTGAGTGATTTGAGAAGGAGTTCAACTTTATTCTTTTGAATCTGGATATCCAGTTGTTTGAGTAATATTTGTTTAAAAGACTATTCGTTTCCCCATTAAATAGTCTTGACACCCTACCAGGGAACTTAAAAAAAAAATACTGATGCTATGCTCCCACCTCCAGAGATTTACATTTAATTGGTTTATGGTGGGACCCAGTGCTGATGTCTTTTTAAAAAGCTCCCCAGCTGATTCTAATGTGCAGCCAGGCTTCAAACTATTGACATGCAGGGTCTTAGAAGAGAGACAGACTTTCAGAATCAGGCGAGAAAATGAGTGAAAACAGAATTCTGTTATGAAAAGGAGGGAAGAGAGGAAAATTGAGAAGATTCATACCAGAAAGCTTGAGTTTTCTTGTTAATCACTCAAAGAGTGAGGGTATCATTGGAAGTTAATGGAATTGTTAAAGAGGAGGAGCTAACATTTATTAAGCACTTTCTACGTGTCTGTAAATTTTTTAAATTTTTTTAAACAAGGTTTCCCTCTGTTACCCAGACTGGAATATAGTGGCTTGATCACAGCTCACTGCAGCCTCAGCCTCCTGGGCTCAAGCTGTCTTCCCACCTTAGGCTCCGAGTACCTGGGACCACAGACACATGCCACTATGGCTGGCTGTTTTTTAAATTTTTTATAGAGATGAGGTCTCCCTATGTCGCCCAGACTGGTCTCAAACTCCTGTGCTCAACTGATCCTTCTGCCTTGGCCTTCCAAAATGTTGTAATTATAGACGTGAGCTGCTGTGCCCAGCCTACATGGCTATAAACCTGTTGGGAGCTTTTAGATACATTATTTTATTAAAATATAATCTTCATCCATCCTGGGCAACATGGCAAAACCCTGGGTCTACAAAAATTAGCTGCATGTGGTGGCACGCCTGTAGTCCCAGTTACTCAGGAGGCTGAGGCATGAGAATTGCTTGAACCCGGGAGGCAGAGGGTGCAGTGAGCCTTGATTGTGCCACTGCACTCCAGCCTGTGTGACAGAATAGACCCTGTCTCAAAAAATTAATTAATTAAATGTAATCTTCATGATATGAAGTAGGTAGTATTATTCCCACTGTACAGATGAGGAAAAAAAAGACTCAGATAGGTCATTGACTCAACCAAAGACACCAAGTAGTGTATGTCATATCCAATTCTCAAACCCAGCTCTGATTCCTCATTCTGTGCTCTTTCTTCTGTTTACCATGGATTGTGAACATTAAGTTTTGCCATGAACTGCTCTTGGTCCAGTCCAGCATGAGTTTAAAATCTTCTGTAGCACCGCTCTGGAATGGGCAAAGAGTAAGGTAAGTTAGATGTTAGGGGTTATATAGGGTTAAGTGTTGGCACAGCACATGCAGTGGGAGTAAGAAGGTGGAGGTAAATGAGGATTATCACATAATAACCATGGAGCCCAGACAGGCTGTACTCTCCCTAGATGTAGCCAGCAGAAAACGCCCTAAGAGGGTGGCGGTCCAATATATTGGGCATGAGAGAATGATTGAAGGGAATGATAGAAAAGATGAACTTCCAGGCGTGGTGGCTTACGCCTGTAATCCCAACACTTTGAGAGGCCAAGGCGGGCGGATCACCTGAGGTCAGGAGTTCGAGACCAGCCTGACCAACATGGAGAAACCCCATCTCTACTAAAAATACAAAAAAATTAGCCAGGCATGGTGGTGCATGCCAGTAATCCCAGCTACTTGGGAGGCTGAGACAGGAGAATCACTTGAACCCAGGAGGCAGAGGTTGCAGTGAACCGAGATTGCACCACTGCACTCCAGCCTGGGCAGCAAGAGTGAAACTCCATCTCAAAAAAAAAAAAAAAAAAAAAAAGAACCTAGTAGAATTAGCAAGTGTAAAGGTGCTGTCATCATTTTTCTATCCATTTAATCAACAATATTGATTGAGCATTTATTATGTGTCCTAAGTATTAGGTACGCAGCAGTGAATAAAACAGACAAAAATTGTTGCCCTCTTGGAACTTATTTTAATCTAATGAAAGGAGATGAACAGTAAGTAAGTAAATTATGTTTAGACAGTGATAAATGTTAAGGAGAAAAATAAAGATGGGAGGGGGAATAGAGCGTGCTGGCAGTGGGGTAAATTTAAAATGGGACTTTTTTTTTTTTTTTTTGAGACGGAGTCTCGCTGTGTCGCCCAGGCTGGAGTGCAGTGGCGCAATCTCGGCTCACTGCAAGCTCCGCCTCCCGGGTTCACGCCATTCTCCCGCCTCAGCCTCCGAGTAGCTGGGACTACAGGCGCCCGCCACCACGCCCGGCTAGTTTTTTGTATTTTTAGTAGAGACGGGGTTTCACCATGTTAGCCAGGATGGTCTCGATCTCCTGACCTCGTGATCCACCCGCCTCGGCCTCCCAAAGTGCTGGGATTACAGGCTTGAGCCACCGCGCCCGGCCTAAAATGGGACTTTTGCATTGTATTGTTTATGTGCGGATATTGATTCCTCAAGGAGATGGTGAACCATCAAACAAAGGGGTCAGTGATTGACCTAGTCAGGCACCGTGAGATGTAAAGAGAGTTTCTTCTAAGTCCTAAAAGTCAAAGTGAATATTCAGTATTAACTTTATTGTATAAGTGCCATGTTGGGGAGATTAGTGATGTTTCTGTTGGGTGGAGAACTCTTTTAACCTTGCATGCTTCTCTATTAGAATAGATCCTCATACGTAAGTGTGTGGATGCGAATGTGTGCCCTCCCATAATATCACCACGGAGAATCACTGCATAGTAAGGCATAGTTAATGGGGGGGATGTGTTCTGCTTCTCAGATGAATTGGGCAGAGAACCACCAATGTAGGCAATATTGAAAACATTTAAATTTCTTTTACTTTTGAAAACACTTTAGCCGGAGTTTCACACTCACCACCTTGAACAGAGGTTGAATTGAACCCTTGGTGTATAGTAAAGTTTTTAATAAAGAGGTTTATCATTCATCCATTTACCTGCCTTCTTTATCTAGAAGATTCTTATACTAAAATGGATAAAATCCACATGTTTTCTCTTTACCTACTGCAAGGCACGAGGATGGATGCAATGGAAAAAGAATTGGACTAAGACTGTAGAAGTCTATGTAGCAATCAGGTCATCCTTACCAGGTCATCCTTACCAGGTCATCCTTAGCAAAGCAATTACCCATTTAGCTTTTTAAAAAATTTTCCTTAGTTTTGGTTTTAACATGAGAGATGAAGAAATTGTTCTTAGTGATCTCAAATGTTCTTTTTAACGCTACCATTGTAAGATTCTTGGAACCTGGATGTTAATTAACAACATTAAATAAGCAAGTGACAATTTCTAAGGCAATCTGGTTAAAATGTACTTTTATTCCAATTCTTTCACAGTATTTTTTTGTTTTTTGTTTTCTCAAGATGGAGTTTTGCTCCTGTTGCCCAGGCTGGAGTGCAGTGGCGTGATCCCAGCTCACTGCAACCTCCGTCTCCTGGGTTCAAGCGACTCTCCTGCCACAGCCTCCTGAGTAGCTGGGATTACAGGCATGCACCACCATGCCCAGTTAATTTTTTTATTTTTTAGTGGAGACAGGTTTCACCATGTTGACCAGGCTGGTCTCGAACTCCTGACCTCACGTGATCTGCCAGCCTCGGCTGCCCAAAGTGCTGGGATTACAAGCCCAGCGCTTTCACAGTATTTTTACAGAAATTTAGCCTCCATGGCATGCTGCTACAACTGGAGAGGAGGAGAAAGTGTCAGAATTGTTTCAGATAGAGACATCTAGGTGATACATTATAGATTAAATCACCTTCAGATTTGCCCACGGACTTTCCTTATAAGCAGGAAATAGGTTCCTGATCAGTTATGACTTTACCACCTTTAGGCATGCCCATTATAAATGTCAATTGTCTTGACCATTGTTCTCTGTAGTCAAAAAAAAAAAAAAAAAAAAAAAACTTCCATTAGACTAGTGATTTGGTGATCTGGACTAATAGGGGATATGGCTACAGATAATCCAGTAACCCCAGTTTGGTTGTACGTTGTAGCCTTTTCCTGATGTGACCTTTGTTAGTGCTCCTAACAGAATTCATCCTATTGCCTCTTTCTACCCATCTCTCACTATCTCCTTTTGTCTTCCAACTTGAGCGGAAGCTAGATGAAGGATGAAGACTATATTAAATTGAAAAAATGAAGACCCACTAAATTCATAAATATTATAACCAGCCTTTGTAAAAATAAGATATTATTCTGTATGATAATTGCTAGCTTTTGAAAATTGTTCTTTTCATAATTTTCCCAATAACAAGTTGGTCGATGGATTGGTATTTAAAATTTGTAGATTTTGCCCCCCCCCCCAAAAAAAAGGTAAATTTTAAAATTACAAAACGGAAAATTCCCTTTTCATTTGTATGTTCACTTCATCAGTTTGGAATTTTTCTTACAATCTTCTTCATTTGTATAATTGTCAAGCCAAGAGGCCTGATGTCTAGTCCTAACAGCTATAATAATTTTCATATAGCATTTTCATTTAGTAACAATACATATCTGTGTAGCAGTGTGGTAAAAACATCTTGCAAAAAGCAATCATGTGTTGCAGGGCAACCCTAAGAGAATGTGCAGTAACTGTACAATTTTAATTGTTTAAAAATTTTCAGGAAAAACAATGTAGAACGTCCTGCTGACAGATGGTGATTGTCTTCAGTGTGCTAATTTGCATTGTGAATTCCTGGTCTGGGGTAATAGTAGAATTGAGCAATTCTGAGGACATTTTAGTGAAATTCTGGATTCACAAAAGGCCAGAGAAGTAAAGAATGAATTGATTCAAGGTTAAGGTAGCCAAAGATGAAGGACTGGAGAAAGATGATAGAAAAAAAGGAGAGCAGAGCCCAGAGAGACTGTGGCTAAGCTGATGAGGCAGGTGGCAGCCAGGACAGCAGTTTCCACCTTAAACAGAAGGGAGTGGATCTGGGACTCAGACTGAAAAAGACTCTTTGGAGTCCTAAAGGGGGGCTGTCACAGTTGCCATTACTAAAGAGGGCTCAATTTGCAAAATAAGCCCACTAAGGCTCCTTATTACCCTGAGGCATTGTGCCTGCATTTTTAGTAGCTGGCCTGCCTGCCTTTAATGGGACACATTAGGCTATCTGCAGGCTTGGATAACCATGGATAATTGAGGCTAGTGAGATAAAGCTCACCAAAATGCAAAGCCATGATTGCTTTTTCCAGGGAAAATAATCTCTTGATTAAAGTTAGGTTAAGCATTTTACTAATTACTCACCAATTATTTCCTCCCCCATAACAAATTTAGATAGTATGCACACTAAGAAGGAACAGATGCAACATACCTTTGGATATTTCCAGCCACTACTTCCAGACCTAAATTACAGACCCACTTTCATTTTTGCTAAGCATAGAAACTCCTGGGAAACACTCACCTGATATTACAGCCATTAGGGCTCAAGAGCCCATTTACAAAGAAATTTTATGACCTTGCCAGGTTCTCCCTTCCCCTTCCTTCTCTTTTTTCTGGCCATTTTTGAGCAGAATCCCTTCCATCTGTTTGTCTAAGAAAAAATAATAGAACATTTGCTTGTGTTAATGATCGAAGCTATGCCCTAATCTAGTCTTTTAAGTATTCTCAAAGACCTAGAGACAGACTAGACCAGGTTTCTTGGAGAAAGAAAAACAATCACGTAATCCTTTATATTTTCTGTAATAATTTCTTTTCTCCAATCAGGGCTTCCGCATAACACATTGAAAAGTACTCACTCCTCATCATCTGCTCTCCTTTGATTAAAAGGTTATCTACATTGATGATAAGGATTTCTTTTAACTGAATCTTACACCTTTGATACCAGATTTTGTTAAAGTCAATCTGCTTTTGTCACAAATTTTCTTATAAATAGCCTTTATCTTTTTTCTGCTATTTAATAGGCTATGGAATGGCTTTAAAAACAAAGAATAGCCAAAGAATAGCCAACTAGGTTCTAATAGACTTTGACCATATCTGAAAAGTAAAGAGAGGTGATAAGAGAACCTCATTATTAATGCAGAGCAAAGAGGACCCTAAGATAAGGTCCCTCTTCCCCCTCCCCCGCCCCAGGAAAAGGAAGTCACTCCAAGGGAGTACCTTTACATGCGACTGTCCTGCTAAAGCTTCACCAAGCTCATGAGAAATATGAAATGGTCATTTTCATCTACCTGAAATACATAGAACTTGTACCCAGAAATTCTTTACACTGATGAATAGTTATGGACTTGAATTGGCTGTGTGCTGCATTTGAAGTTTCGGGGTAAGGAAACGATAGTATTGAGGATTCCATGTTCTAGGAAATCTCTTCTGGTTTATTCTTGGGTAGTGATAGCCAAGGATTTGTCAGAGACTGGGAAGCTAAGCTTCTGTGCCTTGTTTTGGGACCTGTGCTTTCATAGCTGTATATTATTTTTCATCACAGGAAACTGAAAAAGTAGAAACAAACAAAAATGTATCCTTGATACTTTTTACCAAATTCCTCAGATTCTCTTGCTTTTGTATGTAATTCATAAAATATAGTTTATGAAAAACTACTCAATGTTTTTCAGATGGCTCACGCTTGTAATTCCAGCACTTCGGGAGGCTGAGGCGGGTGGTTCACTTGAAGTCAGGAGTTTGAGACCAGTCTGGCCAACATGATGAAACCCCAACTCTGCTAAAAATACAAAAACTAGCCAGGTGTGGTGGCATATGCCTGTAATCCCAGCTACTCAGGAGGCTGAGGCACAAGAATCACTTGAACCCGGGAAGCGGAGGTTGCAGTGAGATCATGCTACTGCACTCCAGCCTGGTTGACAGAGAGAGACTCCATCTCAAAAAACAAACAAAAAGAATATTTTTCTGATACTTTAACGATAGAGTGTGTCTAAATAACAAGAGAACAAAGTTTTTTTTTCTTCTATTTCTGTTTCTCAATTCCCATTCATATTGCCCTGCCCCTGCCAACCATGACTAGTTCCCATCTACCTGGTTAGCCTGGTCCTATACAGCGAAAAGGATTTCTTTTGATGAGTTATACATTATTATTTTTTTCCCTCCATCTCACCAAAAAAGATGAATTAGCAATTTAAAAACATCAACTCTGCAAGAGACCTACCCATGAACCAGCTAAAGCTGTGGTTCTCAAAGTGTGGTCCCAGGACCAGGACCATCAGAATCACCTGGGAACTTGTTAGAAGTGCTCATTCTCAGCCAGGTGTGGTGGCTCTCGCCTGTAATCCCAGCACCTTGGGAGGCCGAGGCGGGTGGATCACCTGAGGTGAGGAATTCAAGACCAGCCTGGCCAACATGGTGAAACTCTGTCTCAACTAAAAATACAAAAATTAGCCAGGCATGATGGCGGGTGCCTTTAGTCCCAGCTACTCAGAAGGCTGAAGTGGGAGAATCACTTGAACCCAGGAGGCAGAGATTGCTGTGAGCCAAGGTCGCGCCATTGCCCTACAGCCTGGGTGACAAAGTGATGCTCCATCTCAAAACAAAACAAAAACAAAACAACCCCCCCCCCCCCCAAAAAAAAAAAAAAAAAAAACAGATGAAGTGCTCATTCTCAAGCCAGGCATGGTGGCTCACATCTGTAATCCCAGCATTTTGGGAAGCCAAGGCGGGTGGATCACGAGGTCAAGAGATAGAGGCCATCCTGGCCAACATGGTGAAACCCCATATCTACTAAAAATACAAAAATTAGCTGGGCATGGTGGTGCGCGCCTGCAGTCCCAGCTACTCAGGAGGCTGAGGCAGGAGAATCGCTTGAACCTGGGAGGCAGAGGTTGCAGTGAGCTGAGATCACGTCACCGCACTACAGCCTGGTGACACAGTGAGACTCCATCTCAAAAAAAAAAAAAAGTGCTCATTCTCAGGCCACTCCCCAGACATTCTCAGTCAGAAATGCTGAGGGTGGGGCCCAGCCATCTGTGTTTTAACAAGCTGGCTAGGTAATGCTGATGCGTGCTAAATTTCAAGAATCCTTGATTTATAGCAGAGCTTCTCAGACTTTTAATGTGCATAGAAATCACCTGCAGATTTTGCTAAAGAAACAAATTCTGATCACTTGGCATGGAATGATTTTTGTCAACATTTCTAATTAGCTCCCAAGTGATGCTAACCCTGCTGGTCCTAGGATCACATTTTGTGAGTAGCAAGGATCTGAAGAACTGTCATAAGTCAGGCACTCCAAGAACTACTATGAGAAGCAGGCTGCATCAAAATTCTAACTTTACCAGTAGCTCCTAGGGAAATATCCCTAAAAGAGGAAGAATGCTTTTTTTTTTTTTTTTTTTTTTTGAGATGAAGTCTCGCTCTGTTACCCAGGCTACTGTGCAGCTGTGCAGTGGTGAGATCTCAGCTCACGGCAACCTCCGCCTCCCGGGTTCAACTGATTCTCCTGTCTCAGCCTCCCCAGTAGCTGGGATTACAGGCACATACTACCACGCTTGGCTAATTTTTGTATTTTTAGTAGAGAGGGAGTTTCACCATTTTGGCCAGGCTGATCTCAAACTCCTGACTCAACTGATGCACCCACCTTGGCCTCCCAAAGTGCTAGGATTACAGGAGTGAGCCACCGTGTCCAGCCAAGAGGAAGAATTTCATGCATAAAGTATTGATCATAGCATTTTTTTTTAATAGAAAGAGAAATAGCTTAACTGCTCAATAATAGGGAAATATAGTTCGTTAATCCTCATTATTCACAGATACTATATTTGCAAATTCACCTAGTAGCTAGAATCTATTTTTAACCCCCAAATCAATACTCCTGGTGCTTTTACAGTCATTTGCAGACATGCACACAACAGCAAAAAAATTGAGTCACCTGACATAACACACTCTCAACTGGGGTCGAACAAAATGAGGCTCTCTGCCTTCTTGTTTCAGCTCTCCTATTGTAAACAACTGTCCTTCTTGAGGTCTATTTAGTGCCCTGTTTTTTGCATTTTTGTTGGTGATTTCACTGTTTAAAATGGCACTAAAGCATAGTGTTGAAATACTATCTAGTGTCCCCGAGCCCAAGAAGACTATGATGTGCCTTACAGAGAAAATGTATGTGCTGCATAAGTTTCATTTAGGCATGAGTTATTGTGCAGTTGGCCATGAGTTTGATAATAACAAATCAACAATATAGATTATGCAAAGTGTCCTTAAACAGAAGCACACATAAAACAAGGTTATGTATTGATCAGTTGACAAGCATGTTGTGACCAGAGGCTTACAGAAACCTAACCCTGTACTTCCCCTAGGAGCAATGGCTGAATATTCACTAGTTCAGTCCTCACTGAGGCTTTATAGAATGTAGCTATTGTGAATAACAAGACTTAACTGTAGTTAATAATCAATATGCTGCCATTTTAAAAGGATAATGATGAAATCTATGCAATAATATAAAAAATATACAATAGTCCCCCTTTATCCATGGGAGATATGGTTCAAGACCTCCCAGTAGATACCTGAAACTGCGGATAGTATCGAACCCTATACATACTAGGTGTTTTTCCTAAACATACATAACTATGATAAAGTTTAATTTATAAATTAGGAACAGTAAGAGATTAGCAACAATAACGAATAATAAAATAGAACAATTATAACAATAGACTAATAAAACTTTGCGAATATGATCTCTTTCTCTCTCTCAAAATATCTTGCTCATCCAATATGTCACTCATCAAAATATCTTACTCATCTATTTTTGGACCATGGTCCACCAAGGGCAACTGAAACTGTGGAAAGTGAAACTGCAAATTAAGTTAAGACTACTGTATATGATGTAGTGATAAAAGACAAGAAACAGGAGACAAAGTGTCAAGTATATTACGATTAGAGTTACATTGAAATTTTTTTCAGGTAAGAAAATTGAAGGTAGTATACAACTACAGACTGGATGTTTGCCCCTCCAAACTCATGTTGAAATTTGATCCCCAGTGTTGGAGGTGGGGCCTAATGGGAGGTGTTTGGGTCATGGGGGCAGATCCCTCATGAAGAGCTTGGCACCGTCCTCGTGGTAATGAGTGGGTTTTCACTCTATTAGTTCCCACAAGAGCTGATTGTTAAAAAAGAGCGCGGTACCTTCCACCTCACTCTTGCTTCCTTTCTTGCCGTGTCATTTCTGCACACACTGGTACCCCTTCACCTTCTGCCATGAGTGGAAGCAACCTGAGGCTTTCACCAGATGCTCGGCCTTCTAGCCAGCAGAATCATGAATCAAATAAACCTTTTTTCTTTATAAATTACCCAGTTTCAGGTATTCCCTTATAGCAACACAGAGACTAAGACATATACCAATAGTTTTTAAAAAATTAATTATAAATAATAATTACACATTTATGGGATACATATGATATTTTAATATGTGTATATAACGTGTTACTGTATCAGGGTATTTAGGATATCCATCACCTTGAACAATTATCAGTTTCTTGTGTTAGGAACATTTCAAATCTTCTTTTAGCTACTTTGAAATATACAATAAATTGTTGTAACTATAGTCACCCTACTGTGCTATCAAACACTAAAACTTATTCCTTCTTCATAACAGTATGTTTGTATCTGTTAACCAACCTCTCTTCATCCCCTCTTCTCCACCCTTCCCAGCTTCTGGTAACTATTGTTCTACTACCTACCTCCGTGAGGTCAACTTTTTTTAGTTCCCACATATGAGTGAGAACATGTAGTATTTGTCTTTATGTGCCTGGCTAATTTCACTTAACATAATGACTTCCAGCTCTACCTCTGCTGCAAATGACTGCATTCCATTCTTTTTTATGGCTAAATAGTATTCCATTCTGTGTGTGTGTGTGTGTGTGTGTGTGTGTGTGTCACATTGTCTTTATCCATTTATCCATTGATGAATAATTGAGTTGATTCCATATCTTGATATTGTAAATAGTGCTGCAGTAAACATGGGGGTGCAGGTATCCCTTTGATACACTGATTTCCTTTCCTTTAGATAAGTACCCCATAGTGAGAATGCTGGATCATATGGTAGTTTTATTTGTAGTTTTTTGAGAAACCTCCATATTGTTTTCCATAATAGCTGTACTTATTGACGTTCCCACCAACAGTGTATAAGAGTTTCCCTTTCACCGCATCCTCACCAACTTTTGTTATTTTTTGAGAATAGCCATTCTAACTGGATGATATCTCATTGTGGTTTGATTTGTATTTCCCTGATAGTTAGTGATGCTGAGCATCTTTTCATATACCCACTTGCTATTTATGTCTTCTTTTGAGAAATGTCTATTCAGATCCCTTGCCCACTTTGTAATGGGATTATTATTATCACTTTTTGTTGTTGAGTTGTTTGTATATTCTGCATATTGGTCCCTTGTTGGATGAATAGTTTGCACATATTTTCTTTCATTCTACAAGTTATCCCTTCACTTGGCTCATTGTTTCCTCTGCTGAGTAGAAGTTTTTAAATTTAGCGTAGTTCTGTTTTTCTATTTTTTGTTTACTGTGCTTTTGAAGTCTTAGCCATAAAATCTTTGCCTAGACCCATGTCCTGAAGCATTTCCTTGATATTTTTTTCTAGTAGTTCTTACATTCAATCCATTTTGATTAGATTTTTTAATAAGAAAAGCCCAGGACTAGTGGCTTTACTGCTGAATTCTACCAATCTTTTTTTTTTTTGAGACAAAGTCTTGCTTTGTATCTCAGGCTGGAGTGCAGTGGTGCAATCTTGGCTCAGTACAACTTCTATCTCCTGGGTTCAAGCAATTCCCTGCCTCAGCCTCCCAAGTAGCTGGGATTACAGGCATGCACCACCATGTCCAACTAATTTTTGTATTTTTGTTGTTGTTGTTTAATAGAGATGGGGTTTTGCCATGTTGGTCAGGCTGGTCTCGAACTCCTGGCCTCAAGTGATCCACTCACCTTAGCTTCGCAAAGTGCTGGGATTACAGGTGGGAACCACTATGCCTGGCTAAATTCTACCAATCTTATAAAGAAGAACTAACATGAATTCTTCTCAAACTATTCCAAAAAATTGAAGAGGAGGGGACCAGGCGTGGTGGCTCATGCCTGTAATCCCAGCACTTTGGGAGGCCAAGGTAGGCGGATCACAATGTCAGGAGGTTGAGACCATCCTGGCTAACACGGTGAAACCCCGTCTCTACTAAAAATACAAAAAAAAAAAAAAAAAAAAAAAAGCCAGGTGTGGTGGCGAGCCCCTGTAGTCCCAGCTTCTTGGGAGGCTGAGGCAGGAGAATGGCATGAACCTGGGAAGCGGAGCATGCAGTGAGCTGAGATTGCACCACTGCACTCCAGCCTGGGCGACAGAGCAAGACTCTATCTCAAAAAAAAAAAAAAAAAAAAATTGAAGATGAGGGAATTCTTCCTAATTCATTCTGTGAGGCCAGAATTATCCTGATATCAAAAACTATGCAAGGACACAACAAAAAAAGAAAACTACAAGCCAGTAGCTCTGATGAACATAGATGCAAAAATCCCCAACGTAACGCTAGGAAACCAAATCCAACAACACATCAAAAAGTTAATACATGGCTGGTTATGGTGGCTCACACCTGTAGTCCCAGCACTTTGGGAGGCCAAGGTGGGCTGATCACCTGAGGTCAGGAGTTCGAGACCAGCTTGTCCAACACCGCAAAACTCTGTCTCTACTAGAAATACAGAAATTAGCCAGGCATGGTGGTGAGTGCCTGTAGTCCAACATACTCAGGAGGCTGAGGCAGGAGAATTGTTTGAACCTGGGAGGCAGAGGTTGCAGTGAGCCGAGATCATACCACTGCACTCCAGCCTGGGTGACAAAGAATACCCTATCTCAAAAAAAAAAAAAAAGTTAATATGTTTAATATACACGATCAAGTGGAACTTATTAAGATGGATCAACATATGCAAATCAATAAATGTGATACCAGCAAAATAAACTATCAACAGAATAAACAGACAACCTACAGAATGGGAGAAAATTTTTGCAATCTATGCATCCAACGAAGGTCTAATATCCAGCATCTATAAGGAGCTTAAACAAATTAACAAGAAAAAAAAACAAACATCCCCATTAAAAAGTGAGCAAAGGACATGAACAGACATGTCTCAAAAGAAGACATACATGTGGCCAACAAACATATGAAAAAAAGCTCAACATCACTGATCATTAGAGAAATACAAATCAAAACCATGATGAAATTCCACCTCATACCAGTCAGAATGGCTACTAAAAAGTCGAAAAACAACTGGTGCTGGCAAGGTAGTGGAGAAAAGGGAATGCTTTTATACTGTTGGTGGGAGTGTAAACTAGTTTAACCATTGTGGAAGATAATGTGGCTATTCCTCAAAGACCTAGAGGCAGAAATACCATTTGACCCAGCGATCCTATTAATCGGTATATACCCAAAGGAATATAAATCATTCTACTATAAAAACACATGCACACATATGTTCATTGCAGCACTATTCACAATAGCAAAGACAGGGAATCAACCTAAATGCCCATCAATTATATATTGGATAAAGAAAATGTGGTACATATACACTATGGAACACCATGCAGCCATAAAAAGGAACAAGATCATGTTCTTTGCAGGGACATGGATGGAGCTGGAGGCCATGATCTTTAGCAAACTAGTGCAGGAATAGAAAACCAAATACCACATGTTCTCACTTAGAAGTGGGAGCTAAATGATGAGAACACATGGATACATGGTGGGGAACAACACACACTGAAGCCTGTCAGAGGGCAGGGGGTGGGAGGGGGAAGAGGATCAGGAAGAATAAGCTAGTGGATGCTGGGCTTAATACCTGGGTAATGGGATGATGTGTGCCGCAAACCACCGTGGCACACATTTACCTATGTAACAAACCTGCATATCCTGTACATGTATCTCTGAACTTAAAAGTTGAAAAAAGAAGGGAAAAATAAATAAATAAATGTGATACATCACATCAACATCAGCAGAATGAGAGGACATATGCTATAGTTTGGATATGGTTTATTTGTTCCCACCAAATTTCATTTTGAAATTTGATTTTCAGTGTTGGAGGTGGGGCCTAATGGGATATGTTTGGGTCATGGGGCAGATCCCTCATGAGTATACTAATGCCCTCCCTTGCGGATCAGCGAGTTCTCACTCTATTAATGCCTGTGAGAGCTGGTTGTTAAGAAGAGCCTGGCACCTCCCCACCTCTCTCTTGCTTCCTCTCTCTCTATGTGATCTCTGCACAAGTTGGCTTCCCTTTGCTTTCCACCATAAGTGGAAGCAGTCTAAGGCCCTCACCAGATGAAGATGCCCAATCTTGAACTTTTTCAGGCATCAGAATCAGGACTCAGGGAAACCTTTTTTTAAAGAAATAAATTACCCAGCCGCACGTATTCCTTTTTAACAACACCAAATGGGCTAAGACACCATATGATCACCTCAATAGATGCAGAAAAATTATTGATAAAATTCAACATCCTTTCATGATCAAAAATTTTCAAAAAATTAGTCATAGAAGGATCATACCTCAACATAATAAAGACCACAAAAGAGAAACTCACAGCTATCATCACACTGAACGGGGAAAGGTGAAAGCTTTTTCCTCTAAGAACGAGAACAATATGGTCACTTTCACCAGTCTCATTCAACATAGTATGGGAAGTCCTAGCCAGAGCAATCAAGCAAAAGAAAGAAATAAACAGCATCCAAATTGGAAAAGAGGAAGACAAATTTTTCCTCTTTGCAGATAACATGCTCTTATATATAGAAAATCCTAAAGACTTCACCAAAAAACTCATAGAACTGATGAACAAATTCAGGAAAGTTGCAGGATGCAAAAGTCAACATACATGAGACAAGAACTTAGGTGGCTGAAAAAAGTTTAAAAATCAGTGCACAAAAATCAGTAGTTGATACTGATTATATAATATATAATATATACCAATATATACCAATAACAAACTAGCTGAAAATATATATTGTATATATTGGTATATATACAAATATATACCAATAACAAACTAGCTGAAAAGTAATCAAGAAAACAATCCCATTTACAATTGCTACAAAAAGAAAAAAAATCCCAACTAGGAATAAATGTAACCAAGGAGGTAAAAGACTTATACAAGGCAGCTATAAACACTTCTAAAAGAAATTGAAGAGGCCAGGCATGATAGCTTATGCCTGTAATCCTAGCATTTTGGGAGGCTGAGGCAGGTGGATCACTTGAGTCCTGGAGTTCCAGACCAACCTGGGAAACGTGGCAAAATTTTGTCTCTACAAAAAATACAAAAAGTAGCCGGATGTGGTGGCATGCACCTATAGTCCCAGCTACTCAGGAGGATGAGATGGGAGGACTGCTTGAGTCCAGGAGGCCGAGGCTGTAGCGAGCCATGATCACAGCACTGCACTGCAGTCTGGGTGACAGAGTGAGACCCTGGCTCAAAAAAAGAAAAAAAGAAAAGAAAAGAAGAGAAAAGAAAAGAAAAGAAAAAATTGAAGAGAACACAAACAAATGGACAGATATCACATGCTCATGGATTGGAAGAATTAATATTGTTAAAAATGGCCATATTACCCAAAGCAATCTACAGATTCAATGCAATCCCTATCAAAATACCAATGATGCTCTTCACAGAAATAGATGAAACAATCCTAAAATTCCTACGGAACCACAAAAGACCCTGAATAGCCAAAGCAATACTGAACAAAAACAACACAGCTGGAGGCATCACAAAACCTGACTCCAAAATATATTACAAAGGCATAGTAACCAAAACAACATAGTATTGGTATAAAAACAGACACATAGACCAATGGATAGAATAGAGAACCCAGAAATAAATTCATGTATTTACAGCCAACTGATTTTTACCAAAAATTTTTGAGTTAGGGCAATAAAATTACTTTCTTCTCTATTTCTCAAATTTTCCTAATATTGTTTTTGGTTTTTTTTTTCAGTTTTGACATTTTTATTCACTGATCATAAATATAGTCTCATGAGCATTAAGGTGATCATGAATGATGTACTAGCACCTGGAACATGACCATCATGGAGCACTCACTGTTTCCCCACCACTGGCCAAAGAAGTCAGGGCAACTAATTTTCGTAATATTGTTACATTGTTTTTTAAATGTTACACCTTAAAATTTGTGTTGTATTCGTTCTTTCAGAGGTACCTCCGTTTTACTTCCCTGAGCAGCAGAAGTAGTACATTCTGGTTGAGGAGTTGACCTTCTTAGGAAAGACCTTTTGGACATCAGTGTACGAGAGTATGTTCTCTGTGTTAAACAAAATAAAAGTTGCCCTAAATGACAATATGAACATCCAAGAGTCATTCAGAAGTACAAACCTCTGGTCAAGAGTAATTCAGAATTACAAACCTCTGGTAAAGCTAAACTAGGTACTTAATAGATACTACTAGCACCATGTTTGTAAATAATTTGTCTTGCCTAATCATAGCCTTCCAAAATTCTCTACACTGTCCCACTCTTTCAAAGGGGTTACAAGTTTGGCCTCTAAAGTGAGACAACGCTAGTTGAGTCTTAGTGTTTCCATTTATTAGCTGTATGCCTTGGGTAAGTTATTGAAAGTCTCTAAGTTTCTCCTATGTGTATAATAGGAATAATTACAGAACCAATAGGGGTTAAATGAGATAAGGTACATAAAGTCTGAGCATAATGCATCAGATGTACTAAGCCCTGAATAAATGATAGTTGCTAATATACATTAGCTTCTTTCTTTTCATTTATTTTCTAACCATGTAAAAAAGACTGCCAGTTGATACCTGGGGGAAATTTTTTTAAAAAAAGATAGAAAAAAAAAAAGAGAGAAAGAAAATACAATAGTATTCCTGTCCACAAGAATTCACAGTCTACTTGGAGAGATTGACACATATACTGTATTTTAGTTGGACAGCAATTCTCAAACTTTTTGGTCTCGGGACCAAAAAAAAAAAAAAAATGAGGACCCCAAACCAAAGGCTTTTGTTTATGTAAGTTATATCGTCTATATTTACCATATTAGAAACTAAAACAAAATATTTGTTAAGTATTTATTAATTTATTTTAAAAATAATAAACCTATTATACAGTAACATAAAGAACATTTTCTTTCATGAAAAAGAACTACAGTTTCCAAACCTTCACAATTTTTTGTGAGGAGAGTGGTATTATGAAAAGAGGTCTTTGCAAATGTCTTTAATGTCCGACTTAATAGATGATAGCTGGATTCTTCTATCTGCTTCTGCTTTCAATTTGTTGTGATATCAAATGGTATGTAGTGGCCACGGGGGATGTCCACTGTCTACTTGTGAGAGAATGTGATAAAAAGGAAAATCGTATCTTATTATTATGTAAATAATTCACAGACCCCCTAAAAGATCTCAGAGATCCCCGGGAGTTCCCAGAGCATACTATAAGCACCATTGCGTAGGGTGTGGGTAATAGCTAATATCTCTATTGGGTTTACTGTGTGCCAGACACTGTTCACAGTGCTTTACATATTTAATCCTCACAACAGCTCTGTGTGGGGGGTGCTGTTGTTATTATCTCTAATTTCCAGATGAAACCAAAGCACAAAGAGAGTAAATTCATCAAGGTGGAGTCAGCATTCAGTTTCAGACTGTCTGGCTTCAGGGTCCAGACTTTCCTATGCCACTGCACTGCCTCCCTCCTTGGCAAGTGAGCACAGTTTCATAGAGAAAATAACATTTTTCTTAAAGGCTATGCAAAGATGGAGGTTCTAATAGACAACCCTTAGAGAACATTTTATCATTACAAAGCAGGATTTTATTCTTGTGAATGTTTTCAACCTTCAGCTTTATCTCCTAAGTTTCTTTGAAATCACTTTACAGTCAGAATTTTTTTTTTTTTTTTTTTTTTTGAGACAGAGTCTTGCTCTGTCACCAGGCTGGAGTGCAGTGGCACAATCTCGACTCACTGCAACCTCTGCCTCCTGGGTTTAACCAGTTCTCCTGGCTCAGCCTTCTGAGTAGCTGGGATTACAGGCACACACCACCATGCCCAGCTAATTTTTGTATTTTTAGTAGAGATGGGGTTTCACCATGTTGGCCAGGATGATCTCAATTTCTTGACCTTATGATCTACCTGCCTTGGCCTCCCAAAGTGCTGGGATTACAGGCATGAGTTGGGCCAGTATTTTCCTTTCTTATACCTGCATCAACAGCACCATCCTACACATCCCAATCTGTGCAAGGTTCCTACCAATAGCTGCCAGTTACTGCAATTTCAATGCTGAAGACAGGATTTTGCCCCTTCTTTTTTTCTTATGATAAAATACCCATTGCATAACATTCACAATTTTAGCCATTTGAAGTGTCCAGCTCAATGGCAATAAGTACATTGATGTTGTTGTGCAACCATCACCACCACCATCCATCCACAGAACTCTTTTCATCTGGTAAAACTGATACTCTGTACCCATTACCCAGTAACTCCCATTTCCTCCTCCCCACACACCCTGGCAACCACCATCCTATTTTCTGTCTCTATGAATTTGAGTACTGTAAGTACCACATATAAATGAAATCATACAATATTTGTCTTTTTGCGACTGGCTGATTTCACTTAGCATAATGTCTTCAAGACTTATCCATATTGTAGCATGTGCTGTCACTTCCTCTCTTTTTAAGGCTGAATAATACATCTCAAGGATTTTGTCTGTTAAGAATAAACCATAAACACAGGACCTAAATAAATATCAGTTAATTTCCAAAACAAAAATAAAATAGTATAAAGAAAGGAACACAGAAAGGACCTCTAAGGTACTGTTTCTGTGCCTTTTTACAAAGTTACTATTTTCTACATTTATCCTAAAACTCATGATGTTACTTGGTTGAACATAAGCATTCAACAGATTTTTTTTAATGGTTGAGCAACAGCTAGAATCCATCATATCTACTGTAGCCATTTCACGTAACTCTGACCTTCTTTTCCTTTTCTCCTGCTTTTTTCTGTTCCCAATCCCTTTTCTCTATCATAAAGTAAAACAAAACTCTGTTTCATCTCTCCTAGGATGGCCATTCTGTGGAACTGTTCACAATTAAAAAGCAGATGGGTTAGATATCTGTAAAATAAAAACCCTAAATAAACTGAAGTACATTCTATTTAAGTATAACCTGTGTTTTGGGGTGGGGTTAGGTGAGGTGAGCGCGGGTAGGTGGGGTGGGTCATAGTCCTTGAGAAGGACTTTTATAGTGAAGTTTCTATTATTATCCTGGGACCATATAGACAATTCAACTTTCAGAATATGTTCTTGAATGACTTTTACATGCTGTGCTATGCCCTGGGGATGTAGTGGTAAACAATAGCAGGTTTGAACATGTTGGATATATGATATAATTTATGAAAGACATTATTAATAGATCGGATTATGGCCTACAGAGTTCAAGGATTTACCCCAGATCCTATAGCTGCTTAAGTAAGAATTTCAGGATTCAAACCTGAATGTGGCACCTGCCTGCACAGAGCTTACAGACTAGCAGGGGAGATCATTAAAAAGCAATTATAATACAGCGTGATATGTGCTATTAGGGGAGGAGGTAAAGGGCTGAGGGAATACAGGCTCCAGAGGAGGACGTAAGTGGAGCATCTAACCCAGACTAGAGGGAGGCTTCCTGAAGGAAGTGATAACAGAGATGAGCCCTAAAGAACAGGCAAAAATTGGGAGAAGAGAGGCATGCAGAGTGTGTTGCATGCAAAGCGGATTGCAAGTGCTTTATTCCAGAGGTGAGAGAGAAGGCAGTTAATTCAGAGAACTGAAATGAATGTGACTGAGAACTGCAGGTCAATGTCACACATGAGGCTAGAGAAGCAAAATAGGCCTAGAGGGCTGCACTTTGTTCTGGGAGCAGGAGATTTCATAAAGTTGAGTGGTATGTTCAGAATTACATGCTGAAGAAATCACTCTGGTAATGGAGATCATGGAATAGGATAAAGAGACTACAGACAAGGGTACAATTAGTGAGCATTAAAATAATCTAGGCTGACTGAGTATGGTGGCTCACGCTTGTAATCCCAGCACTTTGGGAGGCTGAGGCAGGCGGATCACCTGAGGTCAGGAGTTCGAGACCAGCCTGGCCAACGTGATGAAACCCTGTCTCTATAAAAAGTACAAAAATTAGCTGGGTGTGGTGGTGGGTGCCTGTAATCCTAGCTACTCAGGAGGCTGAGGGAAGAGAATCACTTGAACTCAGGAGGTGGAGGTTGCGGTGAGCCGAGATCATGCCATAGCACTCCAGCCTGGGCAATGGAGTGAGACTCAGTCTCAAAAAAAAAGAAATAAATAAAATAAAATAATCTAGTTAAAGATGTTAATAACCTGTGCTAGAAGGGGTTATTGGGGTGGGGAGAAGTATGCAAATTTAAGAGATATTCAGAATGTTAAAGGATACTTTTTATAAGAATAAAATATTAAGTCATACACACATAAAATGAGTCGAAGATTTTATTTAACTCATTAATGAGGAAATTAGTAAGATGTTATAAGGAAAATTCAAACATATATATATATGCAATGAGGAATGTTGAATGTATACTTAGGGGCAAAACCAGTCAATATCCACAGGGCAATAATCAATTACATTCCACCAGAAGACACAATTCAGTTGCATATCTATGGATAAGAATCAGCTGCATTACTATTTGCTATAATTTACAGAGTTGTAAATATCTTTTTTTTTTTTTTTTTTTTGAGATGGAGTCTCACTCTGTCGCCTAGGCTGGAGTGCAGTGGTGCGATCTCGGCTCACTACAAGGTCCACCTCCCAGGTTCACGCCATTCTCCTGCCTCAGCCTCCCAAGTAGCTGGGACTACAGGCACCCGCCACCATGCCCAGCTAATTTTTGTATTTTTAGTAGAGACGGGGTTTCACCATGTTAGCCAGGATGGTCTTGATCTCTTGATCTCGTGATCCGCCCGCCTCGGCCTCCCAAAGTGCTGGGGATTACGGGTATGAGTCACGGTGCCCAGCCGTAAATATCTTAAAAACAAGGAAAGGCTCACAAAAAAACTGGGAATCGTGCCCTGGGCAAGAGTACTCAATCATCTTTTTTTAACCTATTTCCTTAGGCAGAATACCCAGTCATTTTTTCTGCCCATTTCAAAGTCTTTCAATTTTCCCTGACAAGAAGATATCAGCAAGATTTTGGTGATTAATTGGATGTGATGATGGTTAGCAAGGAAGAATGAAAGAGAAAAGTCAAGTGTGGCCATTTATTCAAGGAGGTTGGGGGGCATTTAGCCAAGATGTGGATGTTGGAACAGGAGGGTACAAGGGGAAAGTTGTGCAGGCAAGGGAGAATGAGAGGTGGGGTCAGGGAAGAGGATGCCTGAAGAAATACAGGGTTGAGACTAAAAACCAGAGGGGCTTACTTCTTCAGTAGTAACAAAGGAGAACAGGAATGTGACGCAAGGTGGGATTAGCTGGCTACAGGTTTGAAAAATTATTCCCAGTAGTCCTCCGATTCATAGGTGTCAGTGGTTTCTCATTTAGAATTATTCATTTATCCTGTGTCCCTCTGGGTATGAGTCCCTGAGTACCTGCTTGCTTGGAGTAGAAACCTAAAATAATTATGTTGATTAAGAAGGTAATTTTGACTTAACTAAGTTGATTTAATGAAAATAAACTCTGCGTATAGTAGAGAAACACATCTCAAGCATCTTTCTATGCCTGGGATGTTTAGCATAACATCCAGCAATTATATTTAGTACATATATAGAATGAAAGACACATATATTGGATTATGGCCTAAAGAGTTCAAGGGCTTAACTGCAAAATTTGCATATATTTCCTCTCTAAGGAGAGGAAACTTTCTAGAAAGATCTAATTTGAAATCAGATGGACTGGACAAGCAATCTACTGACTGTGTAACACTAGAGAAGTTATTTAACCTCTCTGTACCTCATTATTTCATCTATAAAATGATGATGATACTGACCTCCATGAAGATATAAAGATTAAATGAGATAAAGTATTCAAAAATTTAAGCATAATAGATGACTTCATGGAAATTGGTATTTTTAATTCTAAGGTGTAAAGTTTTTGCATGCTTACTTTATATCAAAATATGCCTTTTTTTAACGTGGGATATATTTAGTACTGAGCTCCTTTGCTTAATTCTTTATAAATCTCAATGTAGTTTTTTCAATATAATTTCTGCAGAAAGATTCTTATTTATTGATATAGGTATCACTAGTTTCAAATACTTTGCTTTTCTCTCTTTCTTCCCAGTCTATTGACTTTTCTTTTTTCTTTCCACTATACCAAACTTTACCATTGCATGCTTCCAGAATGACATCACTATATTATAACTTAAATTAGGTTTGTTTTGTTTGGTCCCCTGTATTATTTCTCAGATGCAACAGGCATTTCTAATTCAATATTATTTCTCATTCAGCTTTTATTTTTATTTTTGAGATGGAGTCTTGCTATGTCACTCAGGCTGGAGTGCAGTGGTGCAATCTTAGCTTACTGCAACTTCTGCTTCCCAGGTTCAAGCAATTCTCATGCCTCAGCCTCCCAAGTAGCTGGGATTACAGGCACGCATGCTCAGCGAATTTTTGTATTTTTAGTAGAGACGGGGTTTTGCCATGTTGCCCAGTCTGGTCTTGAACTCCTGAGCTCAAAGCAATCTGCCCGTCTCAGCCTCCCAAAGTGTTAGGATTACAGGCATGAGCCACTGTGCCTGGCCCTAATTTAGCTTTTAAAAACACCATTACAATTCGAGATTATTACTGGTTTCCTTTTTTGGCCATTTTCTGAGTATATACAAATATACTGAAATCATAAATATGTATATTCGGCCTGGGTGCGGTGGCTGACGCCTGTAATCCCAGCACTTTGGGAGGCTGAGGCGGGTGGTTCACTTGAGGTCAGAAGTTCGAGACCAGCTTGGCCAACATGGTGAAACCCCGTCTCTACTAAAAATACAAAAATTAGCCGGGCATGGTGGTGCACATCTGTAGTCCCAGCTATTTGGGAGGCTGAGCAGGAGAATCGCATGAACCCAGGAGGTGGGGGTTGCAGTGAGCCCAGATTGTGCTACTGCACTCTGGCCTGGGTGACAGAGGAAGACTCTGTCTCAAAGATAGATAGATAGATAGATAGAAAAATAAACATAGGTATATCCTTCCAGACCTCTTGGTGATAAAAGCATTTGAAGGAGTTGGTAGTGATAGAATAATGATTTGAGCTGTTTCCCATTGTTAAGGAAAGGGTAATAAACCTCAATGTTCCTCAAAGAAAGATCAATTATACCTGCTATGTCCACCCTACATGGCTACTATGAGGCTCAAATGAAATTAAAATATATGAAATTATTTTGGAAATGCAACTCAATGTACAAATGTAAGATAACAGTGATTATTGTTATTTGCTGCTGTTTTGATACTGTTCCTAAGGACATAGGCCGATGGAGCACACCTGCCGTAGGGAGCATCTAGATGTCCCCAAACAAATGAGAGCTGACTGTGATCCTCTTCCCTCCTTCCTTTATTTTTTCCAGCAGTCAGAAGTGTCAGCGTGGTGAAACCCTATGGGCACAGTTTGGGGTGACTGAAGGCGTGTAGACCTTTT
Organism: Papio anubis; assembly: GCF_008728515.1. Classification (NCBI taxonomy): domain Eukaryota; kingdom Metazoa; phylum Chordata; class Mammalia; order Primates; family Cercopithecidae; genus Papio; species Papio anubis. Next base: position 105,425,654 of record NC_044977.1, on the reverse strand, counting down.
CATTGCTGGGTGTTGTGTTTGCAGAGTTATTTACACCACCCAGCAACCTAACCCAAGGTGAACAGTCCCTATTAGCAAAGCAGTGACTTGCTGTAGCTGTCGTTGTTCTGTTAACGTAACATCAAACATTTTCTATACCTAGAGGATACCATTTCATCCCCTGCTTTTCCTATTTATTCTTGTTTTTTGTTTTTTGTTTTTTTCATGGTTTCCAGAACCAATTCATAAGATAAGAGAATCTTACAATTGAAAGACATAGGAGAGGTCATTTGGTTCAATCCTTTTTCCCAAAGCAAAAATCTTTTGTACAATTTTTCTGATAGATGTGTCCCACATTGTGCATTTCCAGTGATAGAGAGCTAATCAGTTGTGAGATATCCTATTCCATTATTGGATTGTTCTAATTTCTTATATTCACAGAATGTTTTTTCTAATTGCTTATAGGACCTTAGAGATCATTCTAGTCCAATTCCTTCAGTTTGCAGATGAGGAAATTGAGGCCTGGAGAGGTCAAGTGACTTGCCCAAGGCCAAACAAATAATTTATGACCCAGCTGGGACTCCCAGTTCATGGTAACTTCTTTCAAAATCATTAAACTACAAAATTGTTGAATTTGTAAATATTGAGTAGCATTAAATGCTATTATGCAGTATATAGTATGTGTGTATTTAGTATGTAGCATATTTTAGCATAGCAAATACGTTGCTCTATAGATAAACTTATTTCTATTTTGATGGAGAAAATGTGACTATTTTGTTAATTGTGTACAAAGATCTCCTTAAACCTCTCTGAGAAACTCCCTCCTTTAAATAGGACTGTTTTTTTCTTTGCTTTCCTTTTCACAGGGGGGAGAAAGAAGTAATCAGTCTGACCCTTATAATATATCTAAGATGTCTTGTCGTTAGAAGAGACACAAAAACACATTTTTCTGCCTGCCATGAGGGTTGTGGGGTGGACCAGAGCCAGGGGCTTTTTCATATTCCTGTCCGGCGTTGGTGCCCGGCCTGTCAGTGGCCGTGGGGATGAGACTGGAGCGGAGCCTGCCCATATGCCAGGGAGACTTTGAAAGGTAGCCTGGTCTGCCCTGCCTCCTGGAAGGGCTGCACATAAAGGGAATTGGCAACCTTTCTGTCTTGTGAAATGACTTGCTGGAAGCTTTAGGGTCACCCCTGGCCCTGTGGGGTGGGGTGGGGAGGACTGGAGGTAAGAGGGGGACAGAACACTGATCGGCTATGATGAGAGAAGCCCACAGACTCTGGGAGGGTTCTGAGGTATCGGACAGACTCGTGGGGGTGAGGAGAGGAATATTCGAAAGAGTGTGACCTAAAGAACTGACAAGCAATGCTGTCTGTTCTGAGAAATAACCGAGAGCCTAAGAAAGGGAACCTGATATCTTTGCATCTGTGAGCCAGTAGCCCTAATGCTGTTTTAGTTATAGATGTGAAAATATTCATTTAGGGTTTATCAGATGCACCAGAAAAAAAGACATTCCCCCACAAAAAAAATTTCAAACTTTTGATCTCATATCCTATGAAGGCAGATGAGCAGCCTCTTATTCCCCAAAAGCAGAAAGAGTAATCTCTTTATTCCTATTTAATCTCACTATACTTAGTGCCTCTGTTAAAAGTACTTAGCACAGTCTGCCTTCATTAGAACTAATTGAGTCTGTGGCTGTCTCCCCTACAAGATATTACCATATCCCCTACTAGGTTAGACTTGAGTTCTGAAGAGCCGGCACTATTTCTTTCTTTTTAAAAAATTATGAAATATGTCAGGCATACCAAAAGATAAAGAAGATGTTATCTTTGCACCGTTTTAGCCCCATATGTCTTCTGAGAAACCTGGTGCCTAGCATGTAGCAGGCACACAGGAAAGATTTGCTGAATTGTGGTACCAACTTCCTTCTTATGCTTATGCACTCATTTCTTCTATTCCTTGCAGATTATGTCAAATCAGAATCATTTTTCTCTAGAGCCTAAGTGCTCATGGTCAATACAAATATACTCTGATATTCATGGAAATAACAGCTGGTCTAAATGCCTTTGGAACAGTGGTGCCCACGTTACACAGTCCTAACTGTTGATTGTCATTAGAGTTGAGAGGTAGCCAAGTGTCCTATTCAGAAGACTTAAATGTTAAAGAAAGCAGTGAAACAATAAAGCTGTATGTAGCTAATGGGAATATAGATTTGGGCTTTGATGATAGTAGTTTTTTATTTATGTTCACCATCACATCCTTTTGCCATCATTGATTTATTGAGGAAACCAAAGTGTGGCTCTTGGAAGACAGAGGTTTTGAAGAAAGGAACAATGTTGGGTTGAGGAAAGGACAGGAAGAACTTATTCGTGTGTATATTAGTGAGGGGAGGAAAAAGAAACAAAGGAAAGTGACAAAATTACCCTGGAGAAAAAATACTGATCACCAAAAGCTGAGGATAAAATGGGCCCATAAAATTTGTAACTCTCCTGTCCTGAGTATAATGACGATATGAGGCCAGGCGCGGTGGCTCAAGCCTGTAATCCCAGCACTTCGGGAGGCCGAGGCTGGCGGATACGAGGTCAGGAGTTCCAGACCAGCCTGGCCAACATGGTAAAACTCTGTCTCTACTAAAGATACAAAAAAAAAAAAAAGAAAAGATTTAGCCGGGCGTGGTGGTGCGTGCCTGTAATTCCAGCTACTCGGGAGGCTGAGGTTGCAGTGAGCTGAGCTCGCACCATTGCACTCCAGCCTGGGCATAGGGCGAGACTCCGTCAGAAAGGAAATGAGAGGGGAGGAGAGGGGAAAGGATGGGAGGGAAGGGGAGGGGAGGGGAGGAAGGAAGGAAGGGGAGAGAAAGAAAGAAAGAAAGGAGGGAGGGAGGGAAGAAGGAAGGAAGGAAAGAAGGAAGAAAGGAAGGAAGGAAGGAGAGAGATATGAAACCTTTGCCTTGTATTCATCTCTCTAACAATATTTGTAGTTCTTTGCCCCAGTTACAGTTTAGCTACTTCCTTATTTCCCTCCCTGCCTGATGGCTATAGGAAAGAATAAACTCTGGCTCATTACCTCCTCCCTGCAGCTCCTCTGCCCTGCACCCCCTCTGCTGGAGGTCCTGCCTCAGTTAGTGGTAGGATCGAGTCCTCCACACTGGAAAACCCTGTCACCATCACATCCAGCCAGTCACTCCATCCTGTTACTTCTGTCTCCAAAGTGTTGCTCAGATTCTTTTCATTCTCCCTAGAGCTCTTCCCACATCCCATTTGCCCTCCCTCCATTTTCTACCCTGAAACAGAATCATCTTTCAAATTGAATCATGTCACCTCCCTTCACCTCTCTATAGTTCTCTGTCCATAGGAGAAAAAAAAAAATCCTCGAATCCACCTTTCCAGCCCTATTTTCGACATCTCTCATCATCTCTCACCTGCCCTGCTGATGTTTGTCCTTCTCCCCAAACAACCATGTGATTTCTTCCCACCTCCCTGCGTCTGCCAAGGTTGCCCCTCTGGATGATATTCTCCATACCCCTTCCCTGGCCATCCTGGATGGGAATTTTCCCTTCTTTGTATTTCAGTAATTTGTATCCATCTCCCTTAAAGAGCTTCTCTCATTACATGGTAATTATTTATTCATCCACTTTTCCTCTAGTAGACTCCTCTAGAGCAGGGGTCCACTGTTTTGTTCATCTTTGCATCATCGTTATTGCTTAACACAGAGCCACACCATAGAAGATTAACATAGCATTTGTTGAGTCAGTGAGCAGAATAGCAAATATCTAAGTGACCACTCTCCTCACAGAAAAGGGAGTTTTTAGATGTAGCCTTGTGATTTCAGTAGCAAATTGGATGGATGCTTTTCTCAGAGGGCTGTGGGGAGAACTGATGTGAGGACATCTATAAAAGTCCTTGAATATTTTCAAAGACACGAAAGATCTAAATCTTATGTATTTAAGCAGCATGCAAGAAAACACAGTTGTTTCAGCAATTCTAATTATATTCTCTTTCTAAGAATGATCTCAAGTGCTTATAAGGCTGCTAGGTGTTTCTAGGTCTTTTTTTTTTGTTTTGACTTGTAATTTTTTGATTGTTTCAATAAACTCGATTTTCCGCACTGTTTCTCTTCTTATTAGGATCATTCCTGGTTTTGTTTTGTTTTTTTTTTGTCTTCTTTTGATCTGCTAATACTGTCTTTAACATTGTTATATTTGGGAAATAATCCAAAGCAGCTAAGCTCTTAGCTTGCAGTAAGAGGCAGAAGAGAATCACTGGCCACTAGGGCACCTTGTCTGGCGGCTGTGCAAGTTTATACAAGCGTGCAGGTAGTGTTGCTTCTTGCCAGGTGAACATATCATCTGTAGTTTTCATTTTGTGGTAAATAATATCACCGTTTTCTTTTCAAGTGATATTTGCAAGTTAACTAAGTATAGGTGAAGCAGCCTTAAGCCTATTGCTTGTTTTCTGTCACTTGAGGACTTTATTTGCCCAGGGCTCTTTGAATCCTAAATTATCCTCTAATTGCCAATATGTAAAGGGGGAGCATTTTCCCTATAATTTCCTGAATTGATGAGTTTGTGTGGGAGCAGGTGAGTGAGAGTTGCTTTTGAAAAGCTGACAGCACTGTATCCTGCTGCTGGGGCAGATCCCCTCCCTGTCTGGGCTCAGGGCTGCCCTTGTCTTCAGCCCCTGCTATGGATGGCTGCACTGATGGATGGAATCTCCTCGGGGAGCTTCATGGATCAGCCCTCTGTCCATTACCATGTAGCAGGATTATAATTTATAGCCCCAGATGGTGACTCCCCTACCCCACCACTCCCTATTTACTTCAGTAAAGCGGCAGAGGCATTAACGATTAAATTGCTTCCCCCTTTTTAAAATAATTGAAGTCATTTGCAAAGGACCTTATATAAAAATACATGTACTTATTCAAACATTTTAGTAAGTAAAGTTTCATCAGTATATGAAGACCATTATGCATTGTAATAAAAAATAAACAACCACATGGTCAGGCTTATTTTTCTTGGCATACTTCCATGTGGAAATGAGGTTTTGAGGCACAATTTCTGGTGAGATTCCTGGATTTTCATAGGAGAGTGTCAGCTCTTTCTTTTTGGTAGATTGTTAATGCTTATAGAGTGACCTCTTACCTGGAAACCCAGATTATTTGCATTCCAAGTTCCTGCCAGAAAATATAACCTATAATTTTTAGTTACTCAATATTCTTGAAAGCTTGAGTGTGATAAATAATGCTCAAGGAAGGACACCCGTCCTAGTAGGTGTATTATCTTGATTAACTTTCACAAGCATTATATACATGTGGGCTTTTGTAAGTCTTCTGCATCTGCCAAGTTGAGAATCATTTCTCCCTTCTGTGAAAATGAGATGTGAGCATTATAGGTCTCTAGGAAATCCCGTCCTAGTAGGTGTATGGGGGCACTATCTACTATAAGAAAAAGGTGATGCCCCACTAGTTCTCCTAATTAAAATTGAAGGGGATTTGTTTAAAGGCTATAATAAGAGACTTTGAAACCCCTACTATTTGGACTTTTTCTTTACTCCAAGGGAGAGGGTTTTTAATCGAGGTAGGGTTGAGGACCGACAGTGTGGTGCTGGTGTCGACAAGGGCTCTGGTGTTTTCCCCATTTATGGCTATTTCTATTTCTCCTATTTTAATTCCAAGAATTATTTACTTGGACTCTCCTACTATAAGTGTTGCTTTTCTGGAATTTTGGGAATCTCACCTTGCGTGGAGAGGTGCTCTTAAAAACTGTCCTAAATACCTCATGTTGTCACTCATAGGTGGGAATTGAACAATGAGATCACTTGGACACAGGAAGGGGAGCATCACACACCGGGTCCTATTGTGGGGAGGGGGTAGTGGGGAGGGATAGCATTAGGAGATATACCTAATGTAAATAATGAGTTAATGGGTGCAGCACACCAACATAGCACATGTATAGATATGTAACAAACCTGGACGTTGTGCACATGTACCCTAGAACTTAAAGTATAATAATAATAATAATAATAATAAAAATTTTAAAAAACTGTCCTAGGAAAGATGCCACTGTATTTGCTGGGAGGCTGTTGTTGAGGCTACTTTATACTCATTTGGGATCTATCAATGAAAGAAAAGCCTCTCGGGCCTTAGCACATAGAAATTATTATTAGTAGTAGTAGTATTACAATTTGTTTATTTATTTATTGTCAGGTTTTTTTTTTTTTTTTACAAATTATTTTTGTCTACTGATTTTTGCTTTGGGTGGTTTTTTTAAAACTTTTTTTGTGTTATTTCTTCACCTCTTTACCTATTACTGTGTACATCTTTGTCTGGAGTCTGCTTTCTTCTAGTGTGTACTTTTAAAATTTAAGTCTGTTTAAGAAGTCAAGCTTATTATATCCATTCTCATAATAAAATCATAATGTTCTCCCCTTTGAATTTTAGTATTTATTGTCTATGCTGTTGAATTCTTAAGATCTCTAACATCTCTACAGCGTGAACCATGGACAACATTTATTAGGATGTAGAGGCCAGATGATGCCTGGAAGTCTTACTGTGTAATTTAATCCTGGGCGCTGTGTTGTTTGGCTTCATTGGACTCTGAGTGTGCATATATAATTATGTGCGCATGTGTAAAAAACCTAGCCCTGATAGGAAAGAGAGGCAGGAACATCATTAGCAGAGATTAGATCTGTCTCTCCAGCTGGGCAATGTGCCTCTGAATTCCAAGGGCTTTCCCCAGTGTAAATTATTAGACTGACTCAGCTGCTGTTCAGTCCCCCCCCTGGCTGAACTGCTTTTGCTAATGCTGTTAAGCTGTGGCCCAGGAGGCAAAATGTCCTGAGGTACTAGATATATCTGATGCAAGCAAAAGGAAAAACCTCCCTGCTTCTCATATTTAGAAAATGCTGGTAGATAGTCTTCCCAAATCAAAAAATAAAAGGCAAAATGGAGATAAGAAAAACCCTGCCAAACCTCAGCTATACATAGAGTGCTTTGGAAATTGTTAGCAGACTGAAATAATTCCTATCTAGCTAAAGCAGAGAGGCGTAATCTAATCAAAAGAGTTTAATTCAGATCAGTTGAGAGTATCTGACTTTAGATCCGCTGCTGTTCTGAAATTGCTGAAGTCTAAACAAATTAACCCCGCTCTGAACTAACACACATCTTGATTGATTCAGGGCCGCCGAGTGGTCTTGTCTGAATTTCTTCAGTGGTGATAATACACTAACATTTATGAAAACTTGAACTTTTTAAATATAGCATGAAGCATAAGGCACAGCATAATGTACATACTTATTAATTGGTTGAATAGAATTTATAGCTATAGTAAATGCTCTGTTTTTAGGGTTTTTTTCATTCACAATTAGGACTATGTATATGTTGTACTAATGTAATTCAAAAAGATATGGTGAGGTGATGGATATGCTAATTAACTTGATGTGGTAATCATCTCACAATGTACATATATCTCAAAACATCACACTGTACAATTTTTGTCAATTTATTTTTTACTGTAAACATAAGATTGTCAATTAGGCCTCAGTAAAGCTGGAAAACAAAAACAAGACACGATATCTTTCTTCTATGGTTTCATTACCTAAAATGACCAACTTATATATACAGATAAACCTAATGGCCGGTTTATCCATCACAGGTCAGGAGAATAAATGAAATGCATAGATAATAGAGAAGCTGTAATCAGGTAATTATTTATATCTTTCTTTAAACAGTCACAGTTTTGTTACCAACTCTATTAACAAGTAGCAAAATTGTCTGACCTACGGTTTGCTTTTTTTCCCCCTTATTCCTTTCCTTTTTCTTTGGAGAAGGTGCTGAAGAATAGGACTAAAATATAAAGAACAAGCACATCAGATAACAGTGGGATCACTCAGTGATCAATTTTTAGGACTGTAAAATGCCCAGCACAGTGCCTAGGCACTCAGCAAGTGGTACCTGCCACCACCACCATTAACATTTCCTGCAGCAGTAGCAACCATAGTTACACTCCGCATAAACAGTAGCCTGGATACTACATGAGTGTCAGATTAAACACTGGAAATAGATGAGAACTTATTATCTTACCTGTGATTAGTGAAGACTTTATAAAGAGGGGAAATTTTAAACACAAAAGATCAAGGAAACAAAGCCTGTTTTCAATAAGCAGAAAATAGCATTATAAGAACGGATGAAGGTGTCAGCATTTCTCTAAGAGGAACTCTTGTGGTCTCCACTGCCAGTGAAGGCAGGGAGGAAAGCACAGTGGTGGAGATGGGATCAATTCTGGGGGCAAATTGGTAGCAAAGTTTACACTTGAGCGTGAGAGTTGTTTTACATGTGTCAGGCTATGGAAACAGAATGGATTGTCATTAAAAGTTAGGGTTCGCAATCAGACCAGCTTCATGGGTATGTAACTTACACAGTTGCACAGGGACCCATGCGTGGTTTAATTTTTAAAAATTTTTTCGAGATAGAGTCTTGCTCTGTCGCCCAGGCTGGAGTGTAGTGGCTCAATATTGGCTCTCTGCAACCTCAGCCTTCTGGGTTCAAGCGATTCTCCTGCCTCAACCTCCCAAATAGCTGGGATTACAGGCACCCGCCACCAATCCCGGCTAATTTTTGTATTTTTAGTAGAGATGGGGTTTCACCATGTTGGCCAGGCTGGTCTCAAACTCCTGACCTCAGGTGATCCACCCGCCTCAGCCTCTCAAAGTGTCGGGATTACAGGAGTGAGTCACTGCGCCCAGCCCCATGCTTGGTTTAATACTCTGGTATCTCCATCTTGAAATTCTTAATAGTTCTTAAACAAGGGGTCTTTCATTTTTAGTTTGTACTGGTCCTGCAAATTTTGTAGCCCACCCTACTGGCAATGTATAAAATTGTAAGTCCTTAGTTGATGTTCTTATTAGCAATGCGTTTCAGTACACTGAACATATCTTGTGTCATGCCTCTTTTTGCTCTAAGGCGAGCATGCTTATTTCTACCTGACTACTGTTAGACTTCTAGAAGTGGTTCTGAAGAATGTGTCCCTGCCAATGAATGACTTAAAAGAAACTCAGCCTTAATTTTATGCCACCAAACAATGCTATTTTTCTAATAAGGTATATACACATTATTTAATGTAATCACATAAATTCAGAAACTACACATTTGCACCTTCCAATTACTGTGGTCTTGAACAAAAGCTTTCCGATCATTGCATAAGTAATGAGTAATGTTTTCTATGAGGCCAAATTCTTTTGATCAGAGAAAAGAGACTCGTCAGCCCAGCATTCAAAACCTTTTATGATGTGGCACCACCCTATAGTTAGAGCAGTGCTGATCACTGCTCTCTATGCACCTTATGTTCCAGCTCTTCCAGACTGTTTGCTATTCTTGGAAAATGCTATTTATTTTCTTGCCCTCCATTCTTTTCTTTGCACAGTTCCTTTGGCCAGAATATGTGTCTTCTTCCAGGCAGCAGCCTCATTTCTCTCCATCCTCCACTCATTCTCTAGTGGTGTAACTCTGATTCTTTCTTCAAGGCCTCACTTTGTTGCTCAAATGTCTCTTTTTCTGTGAAGTCTTCTCTGGTATCTCAATCATAGTTGCTGCTTCACCTGCTGTGCTTATACTGTGCTTGAAGGCTAAAGTCTGCCTTATGTTGTAGTTGTTTACTTGCTGACACACTAGACTGTATGCTCCTTGAGGGTGGGACTATCTGACCGGGGTCTATTCCATTATCCATGGCATTGTAACGTGATCTCTGGCACATGTTCAATACGTGTTTACTGAGTGAGGGAATTGGAAAAGCACTGAGTGTTAACTCCCTAAAGTGAAACAGCTAGTTGACGTCAGTTGATCTTGTTAGAAATAGTTTTGACTTTTAGAAGCATTTGTGTAAGAGATAAATAATAAAAGCAGTGCTGTCAGTGGGAATGAGTCCCCCTAGAATTATACAATGTCGTGACCCTGGGTGAAAAAGTAGTAAGAGTTCAATATCAGAAGAGTTTAAAAGGATTGGGAGGTCCCAGAGTAGCCAGGAAAAATTACCTAAAACAGTTTGAAGTCAGAAAAACAGGAAGCCCAGGGTGCCACTTGAATCTCAATTTAGCCGTTCCTAGCCGGCAATTTAGTTCCCAACTATTCTTTTTGTAGCACCTTCCTTAATTAAATTGTACTGCCATGTCAAGAAAAGGCTTGAAATAAAGCCAGTAACATGGAAGGCATATTTAGAAGTATGCTAAATACATTTCTATGCTAACACTTTAACTCTCAAACTAAATTCTAGCTATTGTGCAGTTTAAGTCTTTTCTCTTGATTCTTTTGTGGTAGTAAGGAAAGCAAGAAAGAGGGAATAAATCAGAATCTCCATCTGAATCTACTGGGATTAAAAAATAATCAGACTATTCTTTGAGCTTCTCTGTAACCATAGCCAAGCATGCCTTCTAATTTTGTCAAATGGGATTAGACATATGTAGGCTAAGAGAAAAAGCCACTAATCCCAAAGCCTAGATTGTACAAAGTATTGTAGATGGGTTAATTTCTAAGTTTTTGGTATTATTCTAGCTCTATTGTCATTTCAGTTATTATGTGAAGAAGGTCATTTAACAAACTATATGTAAGGATTTTGTGATTTTTCCCGTAGGTATTTAATAATGATTTACTTTCATATTTTAAATTTTGGTGCTCAATTCATTTTCGTCTACTGAGGTTGAATGGATGCCCCATTGCAGTAACCATTTCACTAATGAACTGACTTGTTTTCATGCTAGGCAAGTAAAAAGGGGATCTGTGGAAAAAAGCCTTTAAATGAAAGCCAGAGATCATAGAGTGGGGTGGGATCATTCCAGAAGAGATGTGGGGTATATTCCCACAACATTTTTATCCAATAAAATAAAATTTTAAAATTTATGTTAAAAGTATGCCTAGAAAGAAAAGAAAATCATAAAAGAACAGTAGAAACTCTAAAGATTATATGGAAAGGACACTCCAAGTTGATTTGCCTCAGTAAATGATGGAAATTGTACATGAGCTGATTATCTATTTGTCTGTGAACCCTCAGATATAAATAATGTTTCTTTTTTAAACCTTTTTTTTTTTTTTTTCTTTGCCACCACCAGACCCTAGATCTTGAGACTTAACCCACCTCCACTTTCTGGAGTGGGAATCTCTAAGGATGGCTCAGATTCTAAAGACATGTAACCCTGACTGTGCTAAACTCTTACCTCATTTTGTTGTCTAGACTTATGATTAGTAATTTTCATTTGGAAACACCCGGCGGTGCCTCCGTCTCAAAGGGTGCTAAAGGATTCTAAATACAAAATTAACTCTGATACACACAAAATAGAACGTTATAACTATACAGCAGAGTGACTGCATTTTAACAAAGTTTGCCACACCGTGCACAATTAAATGGACTTTGTCAAAGGCGTCTTAAGTGTTTTTGACAAAGTGTCAGAAAAAGTATCAGTGTCCAGCAGTTTGTTGATGCCTTCTGGTGATTCTACTATTGCTCAGGACAGCGTGGGGACTTTAGCTTCAGAGTGCGTTTTGCCAATTTCAGCATTGGAATTAAGGGGGAAGAACGCTCAAGTGTATTCCCTCTTCCCTACACCTTGCCCCTATTAGTCAGTTCCCGCACCTGGCCCCTATTATTTGGTTTCTGTCCTTATAGTGCTGTCTTTTCTATAAATGGATTTCATATAAATGGAATTATACAATATGTAGCCTTTTGTCTTTGCTCATTTTAGATTTCCTCGTAGAATTTTGAGTTTATTTATTTATTTATTTATTTATTTATTTATTTGAGTCAGGGTCTTGCTTTGTCACCCAGGCTGGAGTGAAGTGGCATGGTCATAGCTCACTGTAGCCTTGAACTCCTACACTCAAGTGATCCTCCCACCTCGGCCTCCCAAAATATTGGGATTACAGGTGTGAGCCACTTTTTTTTTCTTCCTCACTTTTATCTTGGTAGAGTCTGGCATGGGCAGAGCAGAGATAAAATGTTTATGTTCAATCTATCACATTTAACTAGAAATCTTGTTTAATAGTTTTAGGGGGAAAAATCAGAAAGTGGGAGTATAGAGTGAAATCTTCCAATTTTGCAGTTGAAATCAAACTTATTTCAGGAGAGAAACCATTTGAAGCTTTCAGGGTCTTATTTATAGTAAGCACTCAATAAAATGCTAGCTGGCCAGGTGCGGTGGCTCATACCTGTTAGCCCAGCCTGTAAGCCCTTTGGGAGGTTGAGGTGGGTGGATCACTTGAGGTCAGGAGTTTGAGACCAACCTGGCCAACATGGTGAAATGCCATCTCTACTAAAAAGACAAAAATTAGCCGGGCATGGTGGTGCATGCCTGTAATCCCAGCTACTCAGGAGGCTGAGGCAGGAGAATCACTTGAACTCAGGTGGTATAGGTTTCAGTGCGCTGAGATCATGCCACTGCACTCTAGCCTGGACTACAGAGTGAGACTACATCTCAAAAAAAAAAAAAAAAAAAAAAAGCCGATTAGTTTGATTTGCATCTACAACAACCCCAAAAGGGAGGTTTAGTATATCCTGTGTACAAGTGAGACAACTAGTATTCAGAATATTTACATAACTGTCAAAGACTTCACAGCAGATAAGTGGCTAGGAATAAACAAGGTATTTCTGATTTGAAAACCTGCATTCTCTGCAATTACAGCACATCATAAGCATTATGTAATAAACATGGGACAACAACTATTTGTAATATACCAGGCTTCATTACAATCTGATTTATTACAGTCCTAGGGCAACCTTGCATTAATGGGAGGTTAGACATGAAATTTGCTCTGTGTGCTGTTTTTAGCCATCTCACTACCACATTGGGCATCATCAGAAGGCGTCTACCAATGAAATATATATTTAAAAATGTATAAATATATATATATATAAAGGTGGACTAGAGTTGGACATAGAGCAGACAAGGGCAACTGAGATGATGCAAGGAGTGTGTGTCCTGCCTTAGGATTACAGACTCGAGGCCGGGCCCAGTGGTTCACACCTGTAATCCCAGCACTTTGGGAGGCCAAGGTGGGCAGATCATGAGTTCAGGAGTTCAAGAGCAGCCTGGCCAATATGGTGAAACCCTGTCTCTACTAAAAATACCAAAATTAGCCAGGCATGGTGGCATGTGCCTGTAGTCCCAGTTACTTAGGAAGCTGATGCAGAAGAATTGTTTGAACCCAGGAGGCGGAGGTCACAGTGAGCTGAGATTGCACCACTGCACTCCAGCCTGGGCTACAGAGCGAGACCCTGTCTCTATTTAATTAATTTTAAATAAGCTTAATATCCCTGATTATCAGGGAAGTACAAATCAAAACCACAATGAGATATCGTCTCACCCATTAAAATGACTATTATCAAAAAGATAAAAACATAAATGCTGGCAAGGATACAGAGAAAAGGGAACTCTTATGCATTTTGGTAGGAATGTAAACTAGTACAGCACTATGGAGAACAGTATGAAGGTTCCTCAAAAAAAACACAAATAGAACTGCCATATGGTCCAGCAACCCCACTACTGAGTATTTACCCAAAGGAAAAGGAGCCAGTACACTGAAGAGGTATCTGCACCCCTAAGTGTTTATTGCAGGACTATTCACAATAGCCAAGGTATGAATCAACCCGTGTCTGACAATAGAAGAATAGATAAAGAAAATGTGGTATATGTATGCAACTGAATACTATTCAGCCATAAAAAAGAATTAAATCCTGTCATTTGCAGCAACATGGATGAGCCTAGAGCAGCAGTCCCCAACCTTCTTGGTACCATGGACCAGTTTCGTGGAAGACAGTTTTTCCACAGACCAGGGATGTGGTGGGTGGTGGGTGGGAATGGTTTGGGGATGAAACTGTCCCACCTCAGATCATCAGGCATTAGAGTCTCATAAGGTGCACACAACCTTATGAGATCCCTTGAATGTGCAGTTCACAATAAGGTTTGCACTCCTGTGAGAATCTAACGCCGCTGCTGATCTGACAGGAGGCAGAGCTCAGGCGGTGATGCTCGCCTGCCACTCACCTCCTGCTGTGCAGCCTGGTTCCGAACAAGCCACAAACAGGTACCAGTCTGCGGCCTGGGAGCTGGGGATCCCTGGCCTAGAGGACATTATGTTAAGTGAAATAAGCCAGTAACAGAAAGTTAAACACCACATGTTCTCATTCATACCCAGAAGCTAAGAAAGTTAAACTCATAGGTGTAAAGAGTGGAACAGAGGTTTCTAGAGGCTGGGAAGGATGGATAGGGAGGGATTTGTTAAAAGATACAAAATTATAGCTAGACAGGAGGAATAAATTCTATAGCTATAGTGTCCCATAGTACTGCAGGATGGCTATAGTTAACAATAATATGTATTCCCAAATAGCTAGAAAAGAGAATAATGTTCCCAACACAAAAAAAGATAAATGTTCGAGATGATGTATATGCTAATTTCCCCAATATGCTCACTATGTATTACATGTAGCGAAACATCACTCTGTATCCCATAACAATGTACAATTATTATGTGTCCATTTTTAAAAATTAAAAAATAGGCCCACACGGTGGCTCATGCCTATAATCCCAACACTTTGGGAGGCCGAGGTGGGCAGATCACCTGAGGTCAGGAGTTCAAGACCAGCCTGACCAACATGGAGCAACCTGTCTCTATTAAAAATACAAAAATTAGCCAGGTGTTGTGGTGTGCACCTGTAATCTCAGCTACTCAGGAGGCTGAGGCAGGAGAATCGCTTGAACTCAGGAGGCAGAGGTTGCAGTGAACTAAGATCACACCGCTGCACTCCAGCCTGGGCAACAGAGCAAGACTCTGTCTCAAAAAAAAAAAAAAATAGGTTCAGCTTATGAATAAGATTCTTCCATGGGCTATTAAGAAAAGTGAGTTTATGTTATACCCATTCCTTCTGTAAACAGATGTCACAAAAAACAATGACTTCCCCTTCAAAGCTATCGTCGGAAGCAAAGTATTAGGTAAAAGGGCCCTTGGTTTTTCCTGGCTTCTTCAGGCAGAGTTGTCTCTTCTTGTCCTCACTTTATGAGATGTCCTAACTGTAGATTATACCATGCTTCAAGAACAGCTAGACATGCATACACATGAATTTGCAATCAGTTATTTAGAACACAGAGAAAAAATCAGAAAATGAAGGGAAAAACATTTGCATACAGCCAGAATGTACGTCACGAAACCCATGTACAAAACCTCACAGTTTACTCATATGAAGAGTCATCAAGCCTTTGTATATAATCTTATTGCTGTTATTTTGCACACAGTTCTAACATGTTTGGGCATACGGTTTCCAAGCCCATGGCAAATACTAACTTCTCAGGTAGATTTGCTGGATACACCACCACCTACTCAGGCAAATTTACTAAGAGTTATGAAATTGATGTTTAATTAAACAACTAATACTAGACATTGAAACAACAGAAAATTCAAATTAAGCAAACAAGTACAATGATAAAGCAATCATTAGCATTTCAGAAGGATTCTTCATTTTGCAAGTAGATTTATCAGTGATACTTCAAATAGTAATTTCTATTAGTGATTTTTAAATGTTATTTTAAAAATGTGATTTATATGCAACTTTTTAGGAGCACTTAATGAAACCATGTGCACTTGTAATGAATTAAAATTATGATTCCTAAAGGGAGGCAGCTAAATATGTCTTTTTTTTTTTTTTTTTTTTTGAGACAGAATCTTGTTCTGTCACCCAGGCTGGAGTGCAGTTGCACGATCTCAGCTAACTGCAGCTTCCGCCTCCCAGGTTCAAGTGATTCTCCTACCTCAGCCTCCCGAGTAGCTGGACAAGGGCGTGTACCACACGCCCAAATAATTTTTGTATTTTTAGTAGATACGGGGTTTCATCATGTTGGCCAGGCTGGTCTCGAACTCCTGACCTCAGGTGATCCTCCCACCTCAGCCTCCCAAAGTGCTGGGACTACAGGTGTAAGCCACCATGCCCAGCCTAAATATGTCTTTAAATTCTATCCTTTGTAATATTTATCTTTGTATTGAGGGACTACATATTGTTTTCTGTCACAAATAGTTTATTATTTTGCATTTATTTTTCTTTCCATTAGAACTGTCTCATATATTTATCATTTTTTTAGCACTTAGAATCAATAATTAATATTTATTGATGTTCTTCCTTGCCATCCTCGTTTTGGACAGATGGGATTTATCTAGGATCCTTTAATAGTCTGCAAATTTCAGCTACATATTGGGAGTAGAAATTGAAACTACCCTCAATGAATAATTAAACAATGGGTATGGATTACACTCTAGCACAAAGTCATTCCAAAACAGTGACATAAGACAAGTGAAAAATGGCCAGTCTTTGACAATTTCAGATTTCTATTGTCGGTAAAGCTCAAAATGTTCTATCACACATTTTCTAGAATATCATCTTGATTGAATCATTACTTTAAAAAATTAAAACTCAGGACTACTTCTGTGAACAAAAACAACAGTAAGTCACAAGAAATGTAAAAGTCTAAAACAATAGGATCTCTCACTAATTTGGCTTTGGTTACTGCTCTGTTAAAATTTGACATTGGATCCAGGGTCAGGAGTGCTTTGTTCATCCTGGAGTTTTTGTCCTGGTTATCTGTAACACAGTCTCCTCTGAGAAGTGACACGTACTTCTGGTGATTTGGTAAAACTTCTGTTCCTATTCACCTTTTCCTCCATTAGCCCTCCCCTAGGTTTGTGCTTTTCACCTACACTAGACCTGTGATTAGGAGCTTCAAGGAATGATGGTAGCAGTAATCTAATTTCATTTTTTAGATTTTCCACAAATGAACCTACTTAGGTATTGAAAATTATTCCTCTGACTCCTTTTAGACACCTGGCCTGTGATTCCTTGGACAGTCTTTTAAAAGATGAAATCCCCAATTCAGTTTGATCCTGATGAATCATCATTAGAATGAGCTATACTTAAATCATTCACAAATATTAGTAAAACATGGTTGCAAACCTGTCATATTAAAGAGGGTAGTGGAGTACTGTGCAGCTAGCAAATCCCCATGTAGGAAGGGAGCCACAATGTTGGTTAATCCTTAGAACAGATCAATCTATTAATATGAATAAAGCACATAGAGCGACACTGTCCAATAGAACTTCCTGTAATGATGGAAATGTTATTTTTTTGCACTGTCCTATATGGTTGTCACTAGCCACATGTGGCTACTGAATACCTAAAATGGACTAGTACAGCTGAGGAACTAAACCTTTATTTTATTTAATTTTAATTAAAGTTAAATAACTACATATAACTAGAAGCTACAATATTGGATGATGCAAGTATAGAGTTTTAATGTTAAAAACAGAATGGGGCTGGGAGCAGTGGTTCACGCCTGAAATCCCAGCACTTTCGGAGGCTGAGGTGGGTGGATTGCCTGAGGCCAGGAGTTCAAGACCAGCCTGGCCAAAATGGTGAGACCCTACCTCTACTAAAAATGCAAAAATTAGCTGTGTGCGGCAGCACGCGCCTGTAGTCCCAGCTACTCAGCAGGCTGAGGCAGGAGAATAGTTTGAACCCAGGAGGCAGATGTTGCAGTGAGATGAGATTGTGCCACTGTACTCCAGCCTGGGCAACAGAGCAAGACTCCATCTCAAAAAACAAAACACAAAACAAAACAAAAACCAGAATGGAGTAAATCCTACAGAAAGTGTGCATATTTTAGAATTCTCCAATTATCTTTAGTTATTGCTAAGAATTTGTACCTTTCACCCTAAGTTTAGAACCTAAGTTCAAGGTAAAATATGAACCTATTCCATATTTTTCTGACCTAGACCTTTTTTAGTTAAACAGAAGCCCGTTATAATATCGACAATACAGTTGTGGTTAAGGGGTTGGTCTTGGGCTCAGGCTGTGGAACTGGAGTGGAACTGGGTTCAATTCCTGTCTTCACCACTTAGTAGCTGTGAGTCATTTAAACTATCTGTGCCCCAATTTTTCACCAATTATTGTCAAGGGGTAATAATAGTACCTTTCCCAAAGGGTTGATGTGAGGATTAGAGAAGTGAATATGGGAAATGTGTTTAGAGCAGTTTCACATAATCTCAATAAATGTTGTTAATATGTTATCACATTGCTCTGTGCGCATGTAAAATCTTCTAATCCAAAAAGTGAATTCCACCATATTATATCAGGTTCTGCGCTAGGTGCTGAGGCTAGATGGCGGGAAAAGAAAAAGGACAAGGTACAGAGATAAACAATGTTTGATTCTACTCTCACAAACTGATGAGACTTAGTTGTTTATCTTGAAAAATAGAAGGCATGGCCCAATCACTGCTCCCTCCAACGTGAACCATCTATGATTCTACCATTCTTAAGAAAGGCCTGGAAAAGCAATGCAAGGATGGCAGAAGGACTTTTGATGACATCTTGCCTGCCAAGTATATCTAGGACTTGCCCAGGAACAGTGTGTAGAATCTGCAGCTTTGTGAGAACTTTTATATACGTCATTGGAAGTCGAAGTCTGTTACTGATGCTCTTCAACAGCCTGAAATATTAAACTGGCAATGAATTATTTGATTTTAATGTATAGTATAAGTACAGAATGTATTGTATATTGATATCTCTAGTTATATTTTACTGTCCAACAAAACAATCTAAATACTGACAATGAATTTAATGAGAAAAGAACATTTTCATAATATAATTTATTTCAAAAAGATTTTTTGGCCAGGCGTGGTGGCTCATGCCTGTAATCCTAGCATTTTGGGAGGCTGAAGTGGGAGTATTGTTTGAGGCCAGGAGTTCAAGACCAGCCTGGGCAATATAGTGAGATCCTGTCTCTACTCTTAAAACACATTTTTTAAAGAGTTTTCCTCCCTTCTCACTTGCTTAGAGTCATGAATCTCCTGACAGCAGAGCCAGCCTATTCTTACTAAGCAGCACACTATCCATCACTTCCCAAATGGCATAGATTTTGTTTATTTATTTATTTATTTATTTATTTATTTATTTTTGAGGTAGAGTCTCATTCTGTCTCCCAGGCTGGAGTGCAGTGGCGCAATCACGGCTCACTGCAACCTCTGCCTCCTGGCTTCAAGAGATTCTCGTGCCTCAGCCTCCTGAGTAGCTGGGACTACAGGCGTGTGCCACCATGCCTAGCTAATTTTTGTTTTGTATTTTTAATACAGACGGGGTTTTGTCATGTTGCCCAGGCTGGTCTTGAACTCCTGGGCTCAAGTGATCTACTGCTTCAGCTTCCCAAAGTGCTGGGATTACAGGTATGAGCCACCCTGCCCTGCCCTGGTCTAATTATTCTTATGTTTAAAGCATAAGCAATGTTTTTCTAGAGATATTTTCTTGAGTCAATGAAATCATCTCCTAATTTAACATCACAATATAAAACCAGAGGGGTTAATTTTTTTTGTTTGTTTTGTTTTGTTTTGTTTGAGACAGAGTTTTACTCTTGTTGCCCAGGCTGGAGTACAATGGCGCGATCTTGTGTCACTGCAACCTCTGCCTCCCGGGTTCAAGTGATTCCCCCGCCTCAGCCTCCTGAGTAGCTGGGATTACAGGCATGTACCACCACGCCCGGCAAATTTTGTATTTTTGGCAGAGGTGGGGTTTCTCCATGTTGGTCAGGCTGGTCTCAAACTCCCAACCTCAGGTGACCCGCCTGCCTCGGCCTCCCAAAGTGCTGGGATTGCAGGTTGAAGCCTCTGCGCCCGGCCAATTTTTTTTCTCCCAAATGCTAGAACTACATAGTATTAATATTCTCCCAAACATTATAGCCATGTAGAACCTTCCTTTTTGTGTGTACAATGTAATTAAAACCTAGAATGTAAAAATAACTGCTGTAATTAAAGACAAAGGAAATGAAATATGAAAAAGAAGTTGCATACATTTGGGATTTTTGTCTCCTATTTTCCATCTTGCTTTTATCCTTTTCACCTGGTATCTCACTATTTATTGATTCTTTGTGCTTTCATTGATAATACCAAATGAATGTTACAAGCTCAGCTTGCCTCAGTTTCTATATATATCAACCTGTTCCCCTCTTCTTAGCTCTCTTTTCTCATCTTATCACTTTCCTAAAGAAAAGCTTACTTGTCTTTCCCTTGCCCTTCTTTTTATTCCCCTTGATTTCACATATATATTGAGCATATTGACATATTATCTGTTTATTCTAGTTCTTCTAAAGATTTGCATAGCTAACAAATATTGAGGCTAAATGTGTTATATATGTACTATCTCATATAATCATCTACTCTATGAGGTGGATTCTGTTGTTACTGCTAATGATAGACGACAAAATTGAGGCTTAGAGAGAGTTATGGTGAGGTTAGTGACTACGATTTGAATCCAGATCTATCTTCCTCTAGTGCCTTCTCTCTTAAGCCCTTACAATATTACTCTCAATATGATGAAGTACATCTGAATATTGATTGTTTGGATGAGAAATAACTTTAAAGTGTATATTATAGCACTTCTTTTTTGAGACAGAGCCTTGCTGTGTTGTTCAAACTAGACCACAGTGGAGCAATCATGGTTCACTGCAGCTTAGACCCTCTGGGCTCAAGTGATCCTCAGCCTAGTGAGTAGCTGGGACTACAGGCACGTGCCACCATGCCCAGCTAATTTTTCTTTGCAGTAACAGGGTCTCACTGTGTTGCCCAGGCTGGTCTTGAACTCCTGGGCTCAAGCAATCCTCCTGCCTCAGCCTCCCAAAGTGCTGGGATTACAGGCATGAGCCACCTTGCCCAGCTATAAAACAAATTCTTTAAAAATAATTTTAATTTTATTTTTATTTTAACCTTTACATTTAACAATAATTTTTTTTTTTTTTTTTTTTTGAGACAGTCTCGCTCTGTCGCCCAGGCTGGAGTGCAGTGGCCGGATCTCAGCTCACTGCAACCTCCGCCTCCCGGGTTTACGCCATTCTCCTGCCTCAGCCTCCTGAGTAGCTGGGACTACAGGCGCCCGCCACCACGCCTGGCTAGTTTTTTGTATTTTTTTAGTAGAGACGGGATTTCACCATGTTAGTCAGGATGGTCTCGATCTCCTGACCTCGTGATCCGCCCGTCTCGGCCTCCCAAAGTGCTGGGATTACAGGCTTGAGCCACCACGCCCGGCCTAATAATAACTTTTAAACCATTTCAATTCTTGTTCTCCTAAACTATGTATCTTAGGAGAGTTCCAAAAAGAGAGAGGAAACAGTCACAAAATAAAAGGAAAAGAAAAGGAAAGGGACTAGCATTTATTGAATGCTTACTGTATACTTAGTATCTTATCAGGGACCAACTCAAGTTCATAGTTCTATATATTCTGTAATCTTCCTTTAAAAAAATAGGGTATTTCTTTCTCTTCTACTTTTCCATGAACAACTGTCTTGCTCATAGTTCCTGAAGATAATTCTTTACCAAAGGTTGTTTTTGTAATCCTAAATGCAAGAGTTTTGGTGCCTTCACATGTAATTCATCTGGACCTTAGAAGTTGGAAATAATCAAGACACTGATATACGTTCTTGTCTCTTCATCTCTTTTGGATTTCAATTCTCTTAATCATGATCATTCTACTTTTTCTAGAATGAATGTGAATCTCATCAGTAGAAAAGGTAAAAACAAAATAGGAGTCATTAACTTTTGTTTGCTCATTGTCATCTTTTTAAGTTCACTTTTCATTTTGAATTTATAATCCTTTTTTTTTTTTTTTTTTTTTTTTTTTGAGACAGTCTCACTCTGTTGTTCAGGCTGGAGTGTAGTGGCATGATCTTGGCTCACTGCAACCTCTGCCTCCTGGGTTAAAGCAATTCTGCCTCAGCCTTCTGAGTAGCTGGGACTACAGGTGTGCACCACCACACCCTGCTAATTTTTATATTTTTAGTAGAGCTGGGGTTTCACCACGTTGGCCAGGCTGGTCTCGAACTCCTGATCTCAGGTGAGCCTTCCACCTTGGTCTCCCAAAATGTTGGAATTACAGGCGTGAGCCACCACATCTGGCCTATAATTCTTTTTAAGCCTGTTTGCAAGCCTCAGCACACCGTGACAATTAGCTTTCCTGACAGTATCCTTAACATTTCACATCATTTTTCATATCTGCAAATATAATGAAGTGGGCCCATTAATCTGTTTGTTTAAAGCAACAAGGATTTGTATTGAAAACCTCTGATTAAACAAATAATACATGCTAATGGTAGAAATTTGGAAAAATATAGAAAACTTCAAAGAACAACAATAATAACCACTGTTGACCTTTTAAAGCTAATTTCTTAAAATGTTTACTTAATTATATACATTTTGACTTTTTATACCTATTAATATTTATATATTTAAAGGTACATATATGTCTGTATCTTATTTTTAAAACATTTAAAGTTATTGATTTTATCATTCACATGGCAAGTTGGATTTAGGTCAGAAAATGTTGAATATTAATACTTAAAATACTATATATTATTTATTAAAGATTTATGGAGATAGCATTTATGATATGATTTATGGATAAATCATTCCTTTGGTCAAGATGTTTCACTTTTGACTTAAGGCATTTTTGAAGTCTCACAAGTTTCTATTTCTTGATAAATTTACAGACTACTACTCTGAAAATGAAGTATCTTTATTGGTTTTAAAGCCTACAAAAAACTTATTATAACTGTAATCACAGTTGCATTTATAGGTACTGGTATTCAGAAGGTAATTTGTCACCATGGAGAATTTGCTTCTTTGTAATTTTTATTTTTTTGCTGTCTCCAGCATACTTCAAGATTATTAAACATTCATAATTTTAACCGAAAATATAAGTACATGGCAAACATGGAATCAATATTTTTGAATGCATAATTGTTGAATGAAATGTTATAAAGAAGGTGAAATGAGGTAGGTGAGTGGATTTCGTCGATTGAGTTTTTATTGTTCCTTCAAATAGGCATTTCAGGAGATGGTCCACAATTAGGAGAGTAAGTAGGGATAAAGGCACGATTGTAGGCCATTCTTTTTATCTGATTTGAAGTCAGCTACTTCTAATCATATAACTCCATTTGAGAAAGCTAGCTAATGTTTTCAAAGGTTAAATTAAGATCTGGGTGACAGACCTCTATCCTGGAAAGATCATTTTATGTTATTACTATGCACAAGTAACATCATCCAAGTTTTAAAATGGGATTGATGCTCCTAGCAGCAGAAATTATTTTACGTTCTCAACCGCTATATGAATTTTAGAGAAATGACCAGAAGGCTAAGATGGCAGTGTTGTATTCATTTTTAACGATAGGCAAGAAGACGCCAAGTAAAGAGAAGGTAGCTTAGAAAGAGCTCAGCATCAATCAATAAATCTTGTAGAAATAATGCTTAATTTAATTTTTTATTCAATTTTAGTCACACCAAAAACTTTGTGGGGCTAAATTGTCCAAAATCTTTTGATTTGTTTATATTTATGATATAAAATTCAAAATCTGATCATTATAAAAATCCTCAATTAGTAACATGGGAAAAATTGTATTCTATGATAGAAATCCAAGAATTTGAGAGCCATTTGGCCACATTGCCTCCTCCCTTCCTCTTTCTCTCTACATTGCATCCTGGGATCTTGGCACAAAGCCAAGGTAATTTCCAGAAATTGGCAGTGCCCGGCCAAATGCGCAGCTGCTGCTGTCTCCAACTCTTGCCGACTAATTTTGCACAAACCACTTCCTCCTCTTGGGGCCAAGAAACTCAGAAGGCAGGGAAAGTGTTCCTCAAGGGCAGATATGGGAGCACTTCCTGCGCCCTTTGCAGAACGGGACCTGTTGTAAGGGCGGCAGTAGCATCACCTCACCCTCAGACCTTCCCAGAGTACTTTCTTTTTCTTTTTTCTTTTTCCTTTTCTTTTCTTTTTTGTTTTGTTTTTTGTTTGTTTGTTTGTTTGTTTTTCTTTTGTTTTTGAAATGGAGTCTCCCTCTATTGCCCAGGCTGAAGTGCAAGGGCAGCATCTCGGGTCACTGCAATCTCCGCCTCCTGGGTTCAAGCGATTCTCCTGCCTCAGCCTCCCAAGTAGCTGGAATTACAGGCACCTGCCACCACGCCCAGCTAATTTTTTGTATGTTTAGTAGAGACGGGGTTTCGCCATATTGGGCAGGCTGGTGTCGGACTCTGACCTCAGGTGATCCGCCTGCCTCAGCCTCCCAAAGTGCTGGGATTACAGGCATGAGCCACCGCGCCTGGCCCCCATAGTACTTTCTTCTGGTAAGGGTGCCATTCCAAGCTTGCCCTTTACCCCTCCGATGTTCCTTATCTTTTTCCCTTTGACTCTCCACATTCAAAAATCTTGCCCCACTTCCTTTCTGTCTCCTTCTAATATATACTAGTTTTGATTTCTTATGAATGGAAAGGACTAAACAATCAGCTCCTATGAGGGTACCTGAGCCAGATTGCACAGGGAGAGAGGAACCGAGAGGGCAGAAGACAGCCAGAGATAGTGGAACCGCCTGTGTTTCCACGGTTTCCACCTGACAGTCTCTTCACTGTGCAGTGGCAGCGTGTGGGTGTGCATACTGACACAGGTAAAACTTAGGTATTTTTAGCTTCCTACACCCTTCTTAAATGTAGAGTCAACTCAGATCATTTGAATATACCCATGGTGATGATTTTTCTTTCCCTTTGTTCTTGTAACCTCTCTATTTCTCTGCCTTTGTTGGGTCACGTTGGACTGGATATTCTTGGTGAGCATGAGGGAAGCCTATTTGACTACACAGCTTTATACGCACCTTGAGGTTTACCTCACCTCTGCCCATTCTGAGAGCAATCAGTGGGTAGCCTCCTGCTGGCCTGTGGATAGGCGCAGGGTCACCCCGCTAGGTGGGCGCTAGTGTTTCCTTCGGAATAGTTTTAGTGCATCTAGAATAGCACTGTGAATTGCTATTGTTTTTGTCATCAGTGGCCATGATACTATGGCTATTTGTTTCTCTTCGAATAAACAAACAACCGTGCTAGTGGAAGGAGCTGGGCTGAGGAAGGAGGACTCATCTCAGCTCTGCCACTGGGCAGTTGTTATATTAAGCAAGTCCGCAATCTCTCTGAAATTTGATTCTCATATGTGAAATAAGCGGGTTGAACCATATTCCTTGATTGTCCTGTTTTTCCCTGATCTCTTAAATATCAAACTGCATTTGATGACTGTGATTAGACCCATTCCCATGTCAATGGGAACAGGTCCACTTCACACTCATCCTTAACCTGTTAGAGATAGGAAAAAAATTACAAAACAAACATGCGTTTTTCTAACTTTTTGTGTATAAGCTTATCCTAACATGATGTCATTAGGCAGAAGTTCAGGATAAAAAATTGACAAAGTAGAAATTTACCAGGAATTAATACAAAGTCTGATAGTTTGATTCAAAAAAAATAAATCACACAAATACATGTTTGGCTGAAATTCACATATATATTTCAGTATGCAATTCATGTGAGCCAATAGCATATAGGACTTGCGCTGTATATAGCATGGGTTCCCAACCTCCAGGCCACGGTCTGGTACCAGTCTGTGGCCTATTAGGAACTGGGCGGAGGTAAGCAGCGGGTGGGTGAGCCACCGGAGCTTCCTCTGTGTTTATAGCCACTCCCTGTCACTCATATTACTGTCTGAGCTCCACCTCCTGTCAGATCCGTGGGGGCATTAGATTCTCATAGCAGTGCGAACCCTACTGTGAACCGTGCATGTGAGGGATCTAGGGATCTAGGTTGCGTGCCCCTTATGAGCATCTAATGACTAATGATCTGTCACTGTCCCCCATCACCCCCAGATGGGAGTATCTAGTTGCCGGAAAACAAGCTCAGGCCTCCCACTGATTCTACATTATGGTGAGTTGTAGAATTATTTCATTATATATTACAGTGTAATTATAATAGAAATAAAGTGCACAATACATGTAATACACTTGAACCATCTCAAAACCATCCCCCGTCCCTGGTCCGTGGAAGAAGTGTCTTCCACAAAACTGGTCCCTGGTGCCAAAAATGCAGCCAAGGCAGACCAGAAGGAACTGCTGAGTCAGCGGCCAGGTCAGATAGTATGAAATCAGCAGTCTTAAAATTTGAGATCAGGCAGGGCAAGGTGAGAGAGGCCAAAGGCAGGAGACAGCTCAAGGTTGTGGCAGGTGATCAGCCAGAAAGTATAATGAGGAGATCAGTAATGTCGAAGCTCAGAGATGAGCACAAAAAGAACGGGGAGGGGAGGCTGGAGTGGGTGGAATGGGGTCTGTAATAAAGGGCTCCAGTTTTTCTTCTTTCTTCCCCCTGCCCCAACCTTATATTCCCAGGCAGCTTCTCAAGGCTTAGATTTCTCCATACCCTATAATTTAAGTGCCTCTTAACCTAACCCCGTCCAGTTAAAGTGATCTCTCTGGTTTGTTAGGAGGGAAGAATCACCTGCACTGTATCGTAAGCTTTCAGAGCCCATGTGTGGAGGCAGGAGTTACCCTTGCTGCACACTGCTCCCCCACATTAGCCACTACTGTTTCTGGGCCAGCAACCCCCTCACGCACCCTCTGGTCATTCCCGCTTCCCTGCCCCTGCCAGTGCTCTTATTCGACCCCGATTTCCTTCCCTGCGTCACACACCTTACCTTCACATCCTACCTCTTTTACCATTGTTCCCATCTCTCTTGGCTCTGTAGAACAGAATATGGCTCACTTGTCATGGGGGATGACATGTAATTATTACTTCCATAAGTAGTCTGGTAGTCTGTGAGCTTCAACAGGATGGGAACCACGTCTTCAGAGACTGCCTGGTACAGGAGAGAGAGTCATGATTAGGAAAAATAACCGGTATTTCATTCTGGCTCTGTGACCTTTAGCATCTACCTGTTCCTAGGCCTTCATTTCCGCCCGTGAAAAATAGGGATAATCATTCTGTGTTTTGGATTCCTTACCTAGGGATCAAATACTTAGATTGAATGATCACAGATAACATCATTTTTTAACCTGGAAAGCACTCTATGAAAGTGAGGAGTTGTAAGAGGTTCCATCGTGTTGTAAAAAAGGCAAAGGATTTGGGGAATCTGAACTTTGAGCTAGATTTTAATTCCTTTTCTATTAGTTATTGAATATATTACCTTAGAGAAATTTCTTCTCCTGTGAAATAGAAATGACATTATTACGAGGATTATGGTGCTGGAGCTGGCTTATACACCAACTTGTAAGAGCCAATTGTCAAATATTTAGAAACTTTGCAAGCAAGTTGTTAAACTTTTATTAGCTTGAAATCTGCTCTGGTGGGAATATTTACACTAGGAAAATGAGCAAACACTACAAACCAGATTGCTGTTGTTTTGGAAAGAGCTGATTTACCAGTACTGCTGATTATGTAAACAGGCTTCTGTAAATTGTAAAGCACTTTGTCTTATTCATTATTAAAAACACTAATGGTAACAGTAATGTTCTGTATCCACAGAATCTAGCCTAGTGCGTGGCACGATTATCAGTGTATATTCTTTTTTCTTTTTTGAGGCAGGGTCTCGCTCTGTTGCCCAGCCTGGAATACAGTGGCACAAACACAGTTCACTGCAGCCTTGATTTCCTGGGCTCAAGCGATTCTCCCACCTCAGCCTTCCACCCAAGTAGCTGATACTACAGGCGCACGCCACCATGGCTGGCTACTTTTTGTAATTTTTGTATTTTTTGTAATGTTTGTATTTTTTGTATTTTTTGCCATGTTGTGCAGACTGAGTATATATTCAATAAATACACTTTAAATTTAGCTTTATGATTTGGAAACTTCTGCCCCTCTGATAAATGAGCCCCATCTTTATCTTTCTTCCAATCTCTCTCTACAAAGTGTCTTTTTAAAATCAGATAGCATCAATAAAAGCCTAGCTCCCTAGCTTCGTGCGTGATGCATAGTAGGCCTTAAATTCTGTATGTCTGTAGTTGAGCTGATCGTCTTCTTTCCAAACCTTTCTTTCTGGCATTTCATATCTCGGTTATTGACATTGTCTGTCTGTTCATTATTCCAAATAAGTGATTTGAAAAGTCTTCCTCTCCCCCTTTCCTTTACCCACCTCCATGTCTAGTCAATTACTAGATCTTACCAATTCTACCTCTTAAATCTTTCCTGTCCTCTTCACTGCCATTGCTAACTGACTTGTTCAGGTCCAGATCATTTCTTTTTGAACTATACCTTCTAACTGGACCTTCAATCTTTCCCTTTGAATCCCACCTCTACTTCTATAGATGTGATTTTAATTTATCTGACCAAATTACTCCCTTGCTTAAAATTCCTTAATGGCTCTCTGTTGTCATGAGGATAAAACCCCAAAGATTTAGCTTGTCATACAGGCCTACCATAATCTAGCCTTTGCCTACTTTTTCTAAGAGTTATCTCCTGCTGTTTCCCAATACTACCTGGAATGCCTAGTCTTTCTTTCCTAGTGACCATAAATTCACCCCTCAAGACTCAATTCAAACAAAACTTCTTATAACGTCTCTAGACACATTTTATATTTATTTTTCTGAGCTCCCATTGCACCTTATACATATCTTTGTCCCATATCTAACCATGTGGCTGTCATCTATTGGTCTTTCCTTCTAGATTGTAAGTTCCCAAAGGGTAGGAACCTATGTTCCATTTACTAATGCCTAACACATTGCATGCCACGTAATAGGAGCTCAGTGAATGAATAAGAATTCAGAGGATAGGATATTTTCTCCTCCTTCTTCTTCTTCTTCCTCTTGTTCTTCCTCTTCTTCCTCTCCTCCTCTTCGTTCCTCTTCTTCTCGTCTTCTCCTTCTCCTCCTCCTTCCTTTTCTGTTTCCATCATTTATACTATTCTTCCTTCCTTCCTGATGCTTAGAGATAGGGAGGTCACACCTAGGATGGTTGAGGGATAAGCATTATCTTAGGAGAAGATGATTGAGCAAGAGCCCCTAGGCACTTCTTCCACTGTTCAGTTTTGAGGAGAGTGAGGGATCATGGCAGGCATGCACCAACACATGCCCGCTAATTTTTGTATATTTAGAGATGATGCTTTCACCATGCTGGCCACGCTGGTCTCAAACTCCTGACTTCCTCATGATCTGCCCACCCCTCTGCCTCCCAAAAAGTGCAGCTGGAATTGCATGCTGGAGCTTCTACCTACACTTGAAATGAGAGGATAGGATATTTTCATTGGTTCACTATACAAGCTATTCATGGGATATGGTAATGAATAAAAGGCTTAAAATTTAGGTCTCAGTTATGAAGATAAGAAAATAATAAAATTGAGAGGGTCTATTTTTATCCATAATCCCCAATATAAGATACTATGGCTCCCCATCACCTTCAGTATAAAATCTCAAACTCAGCCTGGCATGCAAAGCTCCTTATAATCTAGCCCCTACCTATCTGTCCAGTCTTTCTGCATGCACTTTTATATAGCCTACATTCCAGCCACTTTGGGTTTCTCATCTGTTTCATAGTCTTTCAAGCTTCTATGGCCTCCTTCATGGTTTCCCCCACACTTGTAATACCCTCCCCCTCTTCTTTCACTGACACCTTTCTGACTTGCTTAATGAATGCCTACACTTCCTTCAAATGGATCAAAAGTTACCACCTTTCAGCACCGTTCCCTGAAACTATTCCTCCCTCTTCTGTGCTCTCAGAGCACTTACTTAATTCATTATAAGCACTGTTCTGTCAAGCTTTGTTGGTCTTTCTTTTACCCCATCTGCAAAATGAGGTCATCTTCATACCCTGACCTCTAGCACATTCTAGATGCTTGGTACAGAGTGAAGGAAGGAATGACTATTACAAAGGGATTTAAAAAGAAAGTACATTTCTGATAAGAACATACTTTGGGCTGGGCACAGTGGCCCATGCCTGTAATCCCAGCACTTTGTGAGGCAAAGGTGGGTGGATCACCTGAGGTCAGGAGTTTGAGACCCACCTGACCAACATGGAGAAACCCTGTCTCTACTAAAAATACAAAAAGTAGCAGGGTGTGATGATGCACGCCTGTAATCCCAGTTACTTGGGAGGTTGAGGCGGGAGAATCACTTCAACCTGGGAGGCGGAGGTTGCAGTGAGCCGAAATCACGCCATTGCACTCCAGCCTGGGCAATAAGAGTGAAACTCCGTCTCAAAAAAAATAATAATAAATAAATAATAATAGATATTAATACAGAATGCTTAGAATGCCTTGAAAATCACAACAATATAAACCTCTCCCAGATCTAACCACCTAAAATTAACTATTGTTAATTCCTTGGATTTTTTTCCTTCAAGTCTTTTTTCTTGTATGTATATCCTTTTAAATAAAATTTTAAGTTCATGTTGTATATATTGTTCTAACCTGTTTTTTATATTAATGTGTCGTGGATATTTTGTCATGTTCATAAATACTCTCTCACAGCATAAATTTTCATTGCTGCACTCATCTCCATCACATGGACGAACCCACAGGTTAACCAGTCCCCATGTTTCAGTGTTCTTAATGCAAACAGAAGTGTCGTGGTGTGCATACTAAAGAAAGGATGATCTCATATCTCCCTCCTGTTTTTCTCAGGTTTTGGAGCCCTCTCTTAAGTCAGAACTCTGTCCCAACAATCCTCTGAGTGTCATCTCAGGACCTTGGTCATACTCATGGCACAATGGCCAACTTTCAGGAGCACCTGAGCTGCTCCTCTTCTACACACTTACCCTTCAGTGAAAGCAAAACCTTCAATGGACTACAAGATGAGCTCGCAGCTATGGGGAACCACCCTTCTCCCAAGCTCCTCGAGGACCAGCAGGAAAAGGGGATGGTACGAACAGAGCTAATCGAGAGTGTAAACAGCCCCATCACCACAACAGTTTTGACAAGCGTAAGTGAGGATTCCAGGGACCAGTTTGAGAACAGCGTTCTTCAGCTAAGGGAACACGATGAATCAGAGATGGCCGTGTCTCAGGGGAACAGCAACACGATGGACGGAGAGAGCACGAGCGGAACTGAAGACATCAAGATTCAGTTCAGCAGGTCAGGCAGTGGCAGTGGTGGGTTTCTTGAAGGACTATTTGGATGCTTAAGGCCTGTATGGAATATCATTGGGAAGGCATATTCCACTGATTACAAATTGCAGCAGCAAGGTAAGCTAGAGTATGGACTTGGAAGATATTTCTTGTGTAAACACACCACCACCCCCACCGTCACCACCACCGTCACCACCATTAGCTGGATAACCTGTGAGCTTTGGGCAAATTAAAGAACTAGTGGCAGATGAATACCTCATTTCAGTTTCCAGTAGACCAGCTGAAGGGAAGAGATTCACATTTGGTGGGTCTTTTTTGGTTGTAGCCCATCTTTTTGTGGTCATCCAGTCTAGTGGTGTACAAAGTACAGTACATATAAAACAATCCATGGGATTATAAGAAGAAAATACTAGAGCTCTTGTTTATCTCATCATTTAAAATTTCTATTTTCATAAATTTTCAGATATATTTCATATTTTAATATAGTTGTGCAGATATATAATATATAAATAAATCATGCAGTGGCTACGTATTTAAAATTTTTTGCCAGGTGCAGTGGGTCACCCTGTAATCTCAGCACTTTGGGAGGCTGAGGCAGGAGGATCACTTGAGCCCAGGAGTTTGAGGCTACAGTGAGCTATGATTGTGCCACTGCACTTCAGCCTGGGTGACAGAGTGAGACTGTTTTTCTAAAATAATTAATTAATTAATTAATTGATAAATAAAAATAAATTTTAAAAAGTTTACTGATAACTTATACAATCAAAAAAATCTGATGGCTGCTGGACTGATTTAAAACCAGAAGAAGCCACATGGTAATGCCCCTGAAGACTGTAGGACCTAGATTATAGTAAAACTTAGATTATAGTAAAAAGGAGTTATTTTCTTACAATAAAGGCATAGAAAGCTTACATTTTGAGGAAATGACAAAATATCTAACCAATCTTGAGAAGCACTATTATTTCTAGATCCCACAATCGCCCAAAAAAAAGGAAGTTTTGTTGGGCGTGGTGGCTCACACTTGTAATCACAGCACTTTGGGAATCTGAGGGGGGCAGATCACTTGAGGTCAGGAGTTCAAGACCAGCCTGGCCAACATGGTGAAACCCCGTCTCTATTAAAAATACAAAAATTAGCCGGGCATGGTGGCATGCACCTGTAGTCCAAGTTACTTGGGAGGCTGAGGCACAAGAATTGCTTAAACCCAACAGAGGTTGCAGTGAGCCGAGATCGTGCCTCTGCATTCCAGCCTGGGTGATAGAGTGAGACTCTGCCTCAAAAAAAAAAAAAAAAAAATTAAGTTTTTAACTCCCATCATTGTGTAACAGCATATTCATATATTCTGATTCAAATATTAATATTGTACTTTTGAAGCCCTGGTGTTCTTTATAACCTCATTTTTTAAAAGTTTTGTGTTAGGTTCAGGGGTACATGCGCAGGTTCATTATACAGGTATACTCGTGTCATGGGGATTTACTGTACGGATTATTTCATCACTCAGTACCCAATAGTTATTTTATCTGATCCACTTTCTCCCCGACCCTCCACCCTCAGGTAGGCCCCAGTGTCTGTCATTCCCCTCTTTGTGTCTATGTTTTCTCATCATTTCGCTCCTGCTTGTAAGTGAGAGCATGTGATATTTGGTTTTCTGTTCCTGCATTCATTTGCTAAGGACAATGGCCTCTGGCTCCATCCATGTTCTTGCAAAGGACATGATCTTATATAACCTCATTAATATTCTCCAAAGTAACTTTTTTTTTCTGATAACAAAAGTAATATGTATGGAGTTTGGAAAATACAGGTAAGTTCCAAAAAAATTTTAAAATAATCTATGATCCTCCATCTCCTGAGAATAACCATTAATGTTTCCATTTTATATATTATGTTAGTCTATTTGTGTATGTGTGTGTATACTTTTAAAAAATGGAGTCATACTATATTAATCCGTGTTCACACTGCTATAAAGAACTACCTGAGACTGGGTAATTTATGAAGAAAAGAGGTTTAATGGACCCACAGTTCTGCAGGCTTAACAGGAAGCATGGCTAGGAAACCTCAGGAAACTTACGATCATGGCAGAAGGTGAAGGGGAAGCAAGAAAGTCTTACCATGGCAGAGCAGGAGAGAGAGAAGGGGGAAGTGCCACACATTTTCAGACAACCAGATCGCGTGAGAACTCATTCACTATCACGAGAGCAGCAAGGGGGAAATCCGCCCCATGATCCAGTCACCTCCCACCAGGCCCCTCCCCTGACAAGTGGAAATTACAATTCGAGATGAGATTTGAGTGGGGACACAGAGCCAAACCATATCACATACTGTTTTGTAATGTTTTCTCACTTCATATTGTGAACATTTTCCATGTCTTAAGTATAATTCTTCAGCATCATTTTTAATGGCTACATAATATTAAATGATGTGAATGTGCCAATATTTTTAAGCAATCCCCTATTGCTCAACATTAATTTGTTTGCATGTTTAGTTATTATAAGCCATACTGCAGTGACCATTTGTCTACTACTTTACTTTTGCATATATCTTTGATTAGTCCTTGGGATAAATTCCTAGGAGAGGAATACTTGAGTTCAAAAGATGTGTTGTTTTAAGACTTTTGATATATATCTTTGTGGCCTTATGTAAATGATTAAATTTTTATGAGTTCTCCCATCAAGAAATTCTGGAAAGGGAAAACATGGACCACAAATGAGATTCTATTTATTTTATAACTGAATTTTAGACTCTGGGACCCTCCCCTAAAAGTGTGTTCATCTCTTTTAGTCAAGACTGTTGATGGTTTTTCCACAACAGCCAGTGGCCTTCAGTTACCAGTAACCACTTTTCTCATGCGTTTTATTTCCCATTTGTGCAATACATTCTCTTAAACCAAATACCAACTCCACCCTCTATACCTGTTTTCCATAAGTATATTGGGATTTACTGGTATGTCTGTAACTTCCAGGTCCTTTTCAGGATTTGTCAACCATATGATCTGTTCTTGTTCCATGCAGAAATTCTTCATCAGTCCCTGGTTTTGTGTATGTGTATTTCTCTCTCTCTTTCATACATACTCCAGTACGCTACATATTCTGCTTTCATTTTCCCTCCACCCCCTGGCCTGCATGATTTTAAGGTTTTAAAGGAAATTAGTTGCTTCTTGCTAACAGCATTATTATGTTTTAAATTGGACATAAATATAAGCAGGAAAATAAAATAAAGAAGAAAATAAAAATCACCTGTCTTTCTACAATCCAGAGGTAACAATTTCTAATTTTTTTTTTTTTTTTTGAGACGGAGTCTTGCTCTGTCACCCAGGCTGGAGTGCAATGGCATGATCTCAGCTCATTGCAACCTCTGCCTTCTGGGTTCAAGCGATTCTCCTGCCTCAGCCTCCCGAGTAGCTGGGATTATAGGCATGCACCCATTTTTAGTAGCGACAGGGTTTCACCATGTTGGCCAGTCTGGTCTTGAACTCCTGACCTCAGGTGACCCGCCTGCCTTGGCCTCCCAAAATGCTGGGATTACAGGCATGAGCCACCGCACCTGGCCCTAATTTGTTATTTTTTTAAAGTTCCCTTTTCTTTGGTTGGACGCAAAACCTACTGATAGCTGCATAGGTGATCGACTACATTTGGTTTTTAGGGTCTCCGCTTGTCCAGTCTCAGACTTACTTTTGGTGATAATTTGAAGATCTCAGGATCCAAGTACATCATTGAGGTTCAGACTCAGAATGAGGGGCAATACACCCATCCCGTATGTTTGTCAAAAGGAGGTTTTAAAATTTTTTGTTATTATTCTGCATACTGGTATTTAATTTGTGTTCCAATTGATTATGTGACTTTCAAAAAGGTTTATTTCAGAAATAAATAAGAAACAGGCCTGGTCAGCTTAAGATTCTGATATGG
This sequence comes from Papio anubis, assembly GCF_008728515.1. Lineage (NCBI taxonomy): Eukaryota > Metazoa > Chordata > Mammalia > Primates > Cercopithecidae > Papio > Papio anubis. Next base: position 105,390,864 of record NC_044977.1, on the reverse strand, counting down.
ACACAGCAGATGCCTAGCCCTTCAGCAGATTGCAGGATATCCTACTGAGGGCTGGTGTTGCTGTGCACCATGAAAGAGTTTCGCTAGCCAGAAACCAGCAAATTTCCTTGTCAGGTCTGGGATCAGGGAGCTAATCTTTAGCCCTGCATTGCAGCCAACCAAAGGATAACACATGTCACAGGCATGTCCCTACATTTGGTACTTATGAGGAAATGTCACTGGATTTTAAAAAAATTTTAATGATGTCCTCATCTCCCTTTGAGTATATTGATAGTGAACCCAAGTAAGGTAGCACGCAATTTAAATCTTCTGTTGCCAAATAGTTTCCAGTCTCAAAGCAAGTACTGTCATGGCCATGTCTGAATAAACAAAGGAGAACTGTTGCCTTAAAGTGGGTGGGCATGTGTCTTTTTCCCAGTGCTAAGGATCCTGATGGATATTGGAATTAACATCGTTGTCACTGGGAAGATAAAAGAGAAGATAAACACTGGGGAAGAGTATCAGTGGGACAGACATAAAAGCAACGAAAAGTTTGGGACTAACCCTAGAGAGAGTATAGTCAGTTCTTCATTACTATGAGATTAGTTATCTTGCTCATCAATTATCTAGGCCCTTAATTTTGTGCATCCTTATCACCAGTTTCCTTTTTCCTGCCATTTTCCCATTTCTGAGCTCTCTGCTCGTTATTGACGGGGACTTTGAGACTGGGCAAAGAGTGCTAAATTCATATCAATCGATTTTACTTCTGATAATTAGTTTCAGTAAAAAGATGGATAGAAACATGGTTGAAGCATTACTTTCTTTATTTTACAATCTGTGTTCTTTTATTACCAGTGCTATCCACTTTATTTTTCTATGGATAATCGAGACTTGGCTGAACATAGTTGAATAGCACAGGCATGAGGTAGAGGTTGGTAGAGGAGAATTTTATTTTTTGTTGCAATACCCGGAATACTTTGTATTTGAGTGCCAAATGTATTTATATTTTAGTAATTAATCTGTTTATCGTCTTATAAAAATACTAATAGGCATTATTTCTAAAAAATATAGTGAGTTACAGTGTAAGTATCCTAAAGCAATATGAAAAGAAAGCATTTTTTAACAAATTATTTGGGAATCATTAAATAGCAATGTGGAAAAAAATAATTTATATCAGTCCTCATACCATACACCAAAATAAGTTTCAGATGAATGTAAAGATTAAATTTTTAAAAATGAACGATAGATAACTTTTAGAAGATAGACTAGGCAGTGGAAGAAATTACAAAGGAAATAATAGACAACGATCTAGAATACTTTGTTCAAAAATAATAAAATTAAAAGAAAAAGGCTTATAAAATATTCTCATTTGTATCAAAGAAATATAGAAGGAGTTTCTTCAAGTTGATGCAAACTATGGAAGGCTAACAGATAAATGAACAAAGGGGTTTTGACAATTCATACAAAGCAGATTGTGAGTATTAAACAAATGTGATCACGGGCAATTAAACTAGTGCAAAGTTATAAAACACTATTTTATACCTAATTAAAATAGAACCAAAAAATAATTGATAATGCTTACTGCCAATATGTTCATACATTGCTACTGTGAGCAAAAACTATCAAAATCCTTTTGGATAGAATTTGGAATGTATGCATTAGCCGGGCATGGTGGTGCATGCCAGTAACTAAAGATTGAGTAAATAGGGTAAAAGAGACACCCAAACATTAGTCTAATTTTGGTAGTTATTTTATTAAAAATTAGGGTAATTTGGGCTTGCATAAAGCTGTTCAAAGACGTACTGCTCAGTTATGTTCTTGCCCCAGAGTCCAGTAATAATACTTTATTCAGTCCCCTAAAATGGTCAAAATGACACTGGGGGTTTTTTGTTTTTGTTTTTGTTTGTTTGTTTTTTGTTGTTGTTGTTCTGAAATGGAGTCTCGCTCTGTCGCCCAGGCTGGAGTGCAGTGGCGCAATCTCAGCTCACTGCAACCTCTGCCTCCCAGGTTCAAGCAATTCTCCTGCCTTAGCCTCCCGAGTAGCTGGGATTACAGGCGTGCACCACCGTGCCCGGCTAAATTTTTTTGTACTTTTAGTAGAGACGGGGTTTCACCATATTGGCCAGGCTGGTCTCGAACTCCTGACCTCATGATCCACCCACCTCGGCCTCCCAAAGTGCTGAGATTACAGGTGTGAGCCACCATGCCCGGCCAATGACACTGTTAATTTGTCACTGGACCCCAATGAGGAAAATTCTCTTACAATATGCTATCAATATCTGTGTACCATAGCTGCATGGATGAGCCCATAGAGGTGAAAGTGAGATTTCATGAGCCACTTATTAATACTTGTCCTAGAAACCCTGAAGATAGTTAAAATAGCCAAGGCTATCACTTGCTGTTTCCTCCCAAATCTCACTTGGTATCATGTGTTCCTTGGGTGACTTTAAATTTGTCAGCTATTTGTATTTGAGAGAGATTTGCTTTTATGTAGCATTTATTCAATTTCAGTACAGCGGAAAATTTTAATACTGCTCAGATCAGGAGAATGGGATGAAGGCCCATGGCATAAACCACCCTCATTTTATATATTTCTTGCTCTACATAGTTATATTTTGAAGGTTAAGTTTTAGCAATTGTAATGAGAAAACATTTTATTAAGATCTACAGAGTTTCTTTCCTCTTAAGGTAGAGAAAATTAGAGAAGAGGGAAGTATAGCTCATGACTTCTAGAGGCAGATAAGCTCTTTCCGCTCTTGTTTCACCAATGCAGTAGACAGTGAGTTGATTTGCTTTCAAGACCAGAGTATCTTTGAAGCTAACTCAACACTACTTTGTTCCATGTTCTGCAAACAGCAGCCTTTGAGTGATCTGAGGAGAATCTCTCATGACCTTTCACACTGTCATCATTTTTCTCACTCCGTGGGGTTCTTAGTTCTTTGATATTTGTTTCTTACCTGTGATAATACCCTGGAAAGAAGGGGGAAAGGAGAAGGCTCAATGAATTACATTCTTTTTTTGAAAAGTTTCATGAGATTAAAGCACATATTGATTGAATTTTTGAAGTGCTTTATTTAAAATACCATTTTATTCATTATAAAAGTGATATAGGCTTATGGTAAAAAATAATTTTTAAGACAGAAAACAATAAAGAAATATAATATGAAGCACTTATAATGCCACCACTTAGAAATGACCCTTCTTAAATTTCTGGTGCAAAAAAATATTCAAACTCTAAGGAAAAGAGAAACTTGAAAATACTACAGCTTTATGAATAAGCATATCATGACTAATGACTAATGGCCCTCTCAATTACTTATGAGAGGCAATGTCATATAGGAGAGAAAGCACTCTTCCTAAAATTGGCCAATCCTGGGATTCTAGGCCCAGTTCTACCACTTATCAGCTATATGATTTTAGGAGAATTTACTTCACCACCCTATGCCTTAGTTTTTTTCATCTTTAAATAACTATAATAAGGCCATACTTGTAGGGTTGTAAGGATTGAACATATGATATATGTCAAGTACTATGCTAGTGTATGGTATATACTAAGTACTCAATCAAAGATAAATATTAATGTAAGTAGTATGCATAATGAAGTTCTTAGGAGAGTATCATTAAAAATTCATTAGCGGCCCGGCACGGTGGCTCACACCTGTAATCCCAACACTTTGGGAGGCCAAGGCGGGTGGATCACCTGAGGTCAGGAGTTTGAGACCAGCCTGACCAATATGGTGAAACCCCGTCTCTACTAAAAAATACAAAAATTAGCCAGGCATGGTGGTGGGTGCCTGTAATCACAGCTACTTGGGAGGCTGAGGCAGGAGAATCACTTGAATCCCAGAGGCAGAAGGTTGCAGTGAGCTGAGATCACGCCATTGCACTCCAGCCTGGGTGACAGAGCAAGACTCCATCACATTAAAAAAAAAAAAAAAAAATTCATTAGCAAAGATTCACTGAGCATCTGCACTAGAAATTCAAAGAGGAATAAAATAACACCTGTAATGGGTGATGGGGTAGGGATAGTTGCATAGAGGCAGATGGGTAAATTGACTGACATGCAAGCTTAAGGTGAGGGGGTAGGACTGCAAGAGTGGTAGGTTATGTTTTGTTTGGAGGAAGGCATATCGGAGGCTTCTGCTCTGCTTTATTTCAGTGGTTAAAAATTGATACAAACTAATGTGTATGAATATTTGATCTATAGTTCCAAGGTACATAGGAAGGTTCTATCTTTTGGTGGGAGACAGAGGGTAAGGCTCATCCTGGGTGATGATGAAGGTACCTTCAGAATGGCCTTGTAGAGTGGTCCCTTCTGAGATCTCTTCAAGCTTATTTCTTGCTTGTATGCCTAGATACTTGGGAAGTGCCATTTGAGGAGATCTCAGAGCTGCAGTGGCTGGGTAGTGGAGCCCAAGGAGCTGTCTTCTTGGGCAAGTTCCGAGCGGAAGAGGTGGCCATCAAGAAAGTGAGAGAACAGAATGAGACGGATATCAAGCATTTGAGGAAGTTGAAGCACCCTAACATCATCGCATTCAAGTAGGTCAAGGCTTTTTTTTTTTAAAGAAGTAGACCTATTTTCTTTCCCCCAATATAGACACACAAGTTTCTGCTTTGAGAGATATCTCAAAAGCATTCTCTAGACTTAGCACTGTGCTAGGTGCTTTGGGAGGGTATCAAGGAACTATTATATTGGAGTTGTGTCCTCAGGCATCTTATAATCTAGTGGTTCATTTTGCTGAAGTATGTGCTACATGGAAGGGGCATGCACACGGGACAGGAAGGGAAAGTGTGGGTTCCTGCCAAGCAGTCAGATCTGCTGCATCAACCTCATTTATCAGTGGGATGACAGAGGTTACTTCAATATCACCTGAACAGCCTAAAATTCACTTAAGAAAACAAAGTTGACTGGGTGCAGTGGCTCATGTCTGTAATCCCAGCACTTTGGGAGGCCAAGGCAGGCAGATCACTTGAACCCAGGAGTCTGAGACCAGCCTGGACAACATAGTGGGACCCTGTCTTTTAAAAAAATTTTTTTAAATTAGCTGAATGTGGTAGCACAGGCCTGTAGTCCTAGCTACTTAAGAGGCTGAGGCAGGGGGATTGCTTGAACCTGGGAGACTGAGGCTGTGTTGAGCCATGTTCATGCTACTGCCCTCCAGCATAGGTGACAGAGTGAGACCCTGTAAGAAAGAAATAAAGAAAGAAGGAAGGAAAGAAAGAGAGAGAGACAGAGAGGAGAGAGAAAAAGAGAGACAGAGAGAGAGAGAAAAGAAAAGAAAAGAGAAAAGAAAGAAAGAAAGAGGGAGGCAAGGAAGGAAGGAAGGGAAGGAGGGAAGGAAGGAAAGAAAGAAAGGAAGAAAGAGAAAGAAAGAAAGAAAGAGAAAGAAAGAAAGAAAGAGAAAGAAAGAAAGAGAGAGAGAGAAAGAAAGAAAGAAAAGAAAGAAAGACAGACAAAGGTAACATCTGAAGTGATCAAAGAACAGTCAATCCTTGTGTAGTAGATACATATTTTGTATTAGGTTCTGTTAGCATCCCTTCTTAAACATTAACCTGTAATAGCAGGTACCTTTAGAGTATAGCCTCTGGTTTTCCTAGATCCCCTTCCAAGTAATGTCAAACATTCAGCTTTCTTAACCTAATGATTGTCAAGTTATTGATAGTAAGTCATATGTTATATTCATTTCACAAAGTGATTGTTTTCAAGAGTCTGTGAACATATCTTTCTAGTCTAGATGATTTTTTTCATAATATTGACTGGGATCCCTAACAGAAGGAGGAGAGTCAAAGTTTAAAGGGTGGAAGTGCTGAGCTCTAAATAGATATGATCTCTTCTGCCTGAACCTTTCCCTTGAGTTCTCTCCCTCGCTAGCCTTTTAATGTTGCCCTAGGCTTAAACAAATAAGTGGTAAGTGGCTTTAGAGGAAAGAAGGTGGAGAACAGAACAAGTATTTTTAGGTAGGATGAAAGTTAGAAACTAGAGCTTTGTGATATATTTGATATGTATTTTGCATTCCTGGAAAATAGTATGACCAATGAGGCTACAGCTAAAAGTGGAATAATTTACAAATCCCCCTCCTAAGCTAGGAGAAACTTCTCCCAGCCTCAGAAGGGATCCTTCCTTGATAAAACTCTGATTATAAAGCTAAAAATGTCATTTGATAAGTCTTAATTGGGATCACATCCACGAAGTAAGGAAGGTAAATTTTGGGTACAGGTTTTGTAGAATGGGTTTAAATGAGTACTGAGGTTGAGTTTTGATTACCAAACAAGAACCCTTAAGGAAAGGGAAAGACGTGTGAAGAAAGAGAAGCAATCAACCAGGACACCAAGAGACAGAAAGAAGTACTGGATTCGTTTCCTTGTGGAAGGGTCATTCATGCAGAGGGCAGGGAAGAGAGCTGCGGTTGCTGCAGTTAATTCTGTCCTTGGTTGACCTAGTAGGGTCAGGAGGACGTGTGACTAAAATGAAATGCTGCAGAGACAAATTATCATCTTTCCAAAGAGGATACATTTCAAAACACAATGGGGAGATTATTTTAAGCAGACAGACAAACAGAGACCCTCTTCTTTCTTTCCTTCATTTTACTTCACTGAGACGATCATCACTTCCAGTATGCTACATCCTCCTAAATGGAAGGAAGGGTCAAAAGCTTTTAAACTTAGATCACTAGGACACTGGCTTTGAGACACAGAATGTTCTGTAGGTGAGTATGGCCTTTTGCCCTCTTGAAGTGAATTAGGCTGTGTGTTGCAGGTAAGAGGGTTTTCCAGCAGGGTACCCGGGGTCACTGAAAGTAGAAATGTGTCCTAATAGGATGGTGTTGTGAGAAGCTTTATTTTTACTTCCTTTCTTTTGCTTCTTTCTCTTTCTTCCTATCTTTTTCCCACCTCACCCTTCTGACTCTCCTACCTGCATATGCAGTTTTCAGCATTGCCCTACTAGTGCCCAACTCTTTAGGCTGAAGATACTTGAATAGTATTTACCTCTACATGGAGAACAATAGTGAGACTGTGTTCCTGGCCCATTACACCATGCTCTTGGGCATTGTGCAGTGTTATGTTTGCAGCCATCTGTGCCATGTGTTGCTTGGCCAATGAATCCCATTCAGGACCCTCTGGAAGATATACGAGGGCATGATTAGATTTTAGTACATCTCTCTGGATACTTTTTTCTGTGCTTACAGCTTCTTTTGAAGTTAATAAAAACCACATACAGAAGGGGAAGTACAAGATAAGAACGCTGTATTCTTTTTGCATCCAATTTTTTTGTTAATCTTTTAAGAAAACTCAACCTGACTGTTCCTAATGGAATTCAGTGCCAAGGGGAAGAAAAGGTAGCAATTAGAAGTGATTATAGAGCTGTTATTTATAGCTACTAAGAAACCTTGTCATAGTACAGGGCTGATGAAATGATTGCTCCTCGTTCGTCAGTCAAGAGAAATAAAAGGTGCGTAACATCACTGTTAGACTGTTTCTATGTGGAACAAGTTAAAACATAGTTGAATAGGAGGCTGAGTACCTTCAAAAATGTTTATGTTGGTATACTTAATCATATTACATTATACCTGCTGTATTTATTAGTTCTCTGTAATGATAATTAATCATTTGTTTGTAGGTGCCAGACACTTGGGTTCACCAAGCTTTCCTAAGAGACATATAACCGGAACTTGAAAAAAATTATTAAAAATCAAGATAAGAATTCTTTGTAGCCTAGAAAATGATAGGAGAGTAATAGAAATAGCTTTGTGGCATTTGACAGGCACATCAGAGCAGGGGAAAATGAAGATTAATTATACTTCTTCATAACCTGCTATTGTTATAAGATCATCATCATCTTCATATGATCAGTGACGTACGCCATGACCTCTAAATTCTTTCATCACTTAGAGCAGCTGAAGAGATAGGCATGGGTCGGTAGCTGGCTGAAGACTTTAACTGATGTCTTACAGATACTCTGCTAACTTCTCTAGAAAGTTTCAAAGGAAGGCGTGTATACCCATAAGCGATAAGACATAGATTACATATAGTAATTTTTCTTCTCATCCTGAGAACAAAACTGTGAAGTAGAGTTACTACGATCATTCCTTCTTTTATGAGATAATGGTGTTAACATAGGAATTCCCAATGTGCTTGGCTAAACAGAAGTTAAAAAGCTAAAAGGGAGGCAGTCTTGTACAGAGTGTAGAGGGCCTGGACGTTTAAATTAGGCAGACTGAGTTTGAATCCCAGCTCTGTCACTTAATAGTTGTATGATCTAGTTGTGATTAGGACAAGTTATTTTCTCACTCTGAGCCTTACTTGTAAAAATGGAAAAGGTAATATTTATCTTACAGTAGTTTGGGGCAGATTAATAAGACAAATAAACATGGAAATGTCCTTGAAAAATAGAAGAGGTTCTTTCACGTTAGTTTCCTTCCTCCTCCTCAAGGCCTCTGTACGTGTCATTTGAAGGCTTTTTTAGTTAAGAAGGTTGAGGTGAAGTTAACAAACATTTGTTAAAGACTTGCTGTGAACCGCTAGGCCTTGAGGTAGAGAGAATAGAACTTGAAGACCGTTCCCTTCAAGGAGCCTATAATCTATATGTGGAGAGAAAAACTGCATATAAAGAACTAGTGGCTGTTGTATATCATAGGAATTTAGAGAAGAGAAAGATCTTTTTGGAGGGGAATAATTGGGAAAGGTTTTCATGGATGATGTCGGAATTGATGCAAATATAAGCTACATGGATATATAATACGTTGTATAGGCTGGACGCAGTAGCTCACGCCTATAATCCCAGCACTTTGGGAGGCCAAGACGCATGGATCACTCGAGTACAGGAGTTTGAGAGCAGTCTGGGCAACAATGATGAAACCCCGTCTCTACTAAAAATAAAAAAATTAGTGGCCAGGAGCGGTGACTCAAGCCTGTAATCCCAGCACTTTGGGAGGCTGAGGCGGGCAGATCACCTGGTCAGGAGTTCAAGACCAGCCTGACCAATATGGTGAAACCCTGTCTCTACTAAAAATACAAAAATTAGTAGGCGTGGTGGCAAGCGCCTGTAATCCCAGCTACTCGGGAGGCTGAGACAGGTGAATTGCTTGAACCCGGGAGGTGGAGGTTGTGGGGGGCTAAGATTGTGCCACTGCACTCCAGCCTGGGTGATAGAGCGAGACTCCATCTCAAAAAAATAAAAAATAAAAAAAATTAGCCTGGCGTGGTGGTGCACACCTGTAATCCCAGCTACTTGAGGAGGCAGGAGAATCACTTGAGCCTGGGAGGCGGAGATTGCACCACTGCACCCCAGCCTGGATGACAGAGCGAGACTCTGTCTGGGGGAAAAAAAAAAAAAAGTTGTATATTGTTTTTCATATTCTTTTGTGATTCGTAAGCATGATTGGGTGTTCACACTCGCGGGTGAGATGTGCCTCCTTCCAACCTTGTTACAACGTTAGCACATTACCTGTCTGACATAAAAAAAAGAGAAATGTTTTTCAAAGATTATGTAAGATGGAAAATTGAGTCGTCTTTGGGTCCTCAGTCTAGTTAGTTATTTTTAATTTGAGTAATTTAAAATTCAGCAAATAATATTAAAAACAGAAGTATTTTGTCTGAATTATCTCTCTGTACACTCATAAAACCCTCTAAAACTGTAAAAGGAAGAAATTTTAAATTATTCCTTTTGTTCTTTTTTTTTTTTTTTTCTGAGACAGAGTCTCACTCTGTCACCCAGGATGGAGTGCAGTGGCACAATCTTTGCTCACTGGAACCTCCTCCCAGGCTCAAGTGATTCTCCTGCCTCAGCCTCCCAAGTAGCTGGGATTACAGGCATGCACCACTATGCCCGGCTAAGTTTTGTATTTTTAGTAGAGACGTGGTTTCACCATGTTGGACAGGCTGGTCTCGAACTCCTGACCTTGGTGATCCACCTGCCTCAGCCTCCCAAAGTGCTGGGATTACAAACATGAGCCACCGCACCTGGCCAAATTGTTACTATTTTTTATTTTTGAGATGGAGTCTCACTCCGTTTCCCAGGCTGGAGTGCAATGGCGCGATCTTGGCTCACTGCATCCTCTGCCTCCCGGATTCAAGCAGTTCTCTGCCTCAGTCTCCTGAGTAGCTGGGACTACAGGCATGCGCCACCATGCCCGGCTAATCTTTTTGTATATTTAGTAGAGATGGGGTTTCACCATGTTGGCCAGGCTGGTCTTGAACTCCTGACCTTGTGATCCACCTGCCTTGGCCTCCCAAATGATTCTTAATGATCTAAAACAACGCAGTATCCAGCCTGCACAAACCTCAGAAAAGTGTGCTCTTTGTCCCGGAATGGAAGGGTCCCACAGAAAAGGCACCAGACACAGCACAGCATATAGATATCCAGAGTGAACAAAACAAACAAAAATTGTCTATGGACATCATAGAGAAACCTGTAGACTAGAGAAGGTTCAATGCTAATTTAAGAATCAGAAACTATTATCTATACACATTTTAAAAATAATTTGGGTATAGAATCGGTTTTGATTAACTCTTCTTTAAATATACATATGTATGCATGTATGTGTGTATTGATGTACATGTTTGTGTTTTCTTGGAAGGGGTGTTTGTACTCAGGCCCCATGTTATTGTATTATCATGGAATACTGTGCCCATGGACAACTCTACGAGGTCTTGCGAGCTGGCAGGAAGATCACGCCTCGATTGCTAGTAGACTGGTCCACAGGAATTGCAAGTGGAATGAATTATTTGCACCTCCATAAAATTATTCATCGTGATCTGAAATCACCTAAGTGAGTTCTGGAGCTAATGTTTCAGCTATTTTGTTCTTTTGAAATACAGAATATTTATCAACCTCAGTTGACATTTTCAGACATCATACTTTTAGTTCAGTTTCAATCAGGACAGTGGGTAATTCTGTTTGTGCATCTCTTGGGTTATTGTTGACCTACCTGCTTACCTGTATGGCAGATGTCTCCAGGTACCTGAAACCACTTTTCCCTCTTGTTGCTTTTAAATCATACAACTGTGAAACAAAATTCATTATTATCTGAAGTATTCACCTTCTATCATCTCAGATAGTTAATGCCAGGCCTTCCCATTTCAAGCCTTGGTTTGTTGTTTTCCACGTGTTCAAAACACTTTTTAAACTGAGTTTCAGAAATGTATACAACAGGATAAAATGGATAAATAAGAAACAGGCTAGCTGGGTGGAGTGGCTCACGCCTGTAATCCTAGCACTTTGGGAGGCCAAGGCGGGTGGATCACTTGAGGTCAGGAGTTCGAGACCAGCCTGACCAACACGGTGAAACCCTGTCTCTACTAAAAATATAAAAAATTAGCCAGGCATGGTAGCAGGCGCCTGTAGTCCCAGCTACTTGAGAGGTTGAGGCAGCAGAATTGCTTGAACCTAGGAGGAGGAGGTTGTAGTGAGCTGAGATCGCACCACTGGACTCCAGCCTGAGCGACAGAGCAAGACTCCGTCTCAAAAATAATAATAATAACAATAATAATAATAATAATAATGAAACAGAGGCAAAGGAAAAGTAAAAACATTAGAACTAAAAATTGTTCACAAATTACATGCCATGAGATTCTATAGACGTGGACTACACATTTGGCTTTGAGCTTCTAGTGTCTAAGCAAAGGAGGAAATAAACAGTTATAAGGTTCACAATGGCCATAGGAAAAATAAACACTGGCTATGTAAGAGAAGCAGGGCTGTTTCTAGTAATCTCTGTTTTCAAAAGGATTTCTTGGCTACTAATCACTTTAAGAGGAGTGTGTAGTTAGTTCCCCAAATTGCATGAAGAAGGAAATTGATAAAATGATTTATTTCAGTATAACTCCTGTTTTTCAACATTATTTTTATTATTTATCATCACATTTTGGGTAGATGAGCAGAGGATTAATCTCTTCAAAATATATTTGCAGCCTAGGCAATATAGTGAAACTCCATCTCTCTCTACAAAAAATTTAAAATTTAGCCAGGCATGGTGTCCAAGCTACTCAGGAGGCTGAGGTGGGAAAATCGCTTAAGCCCGGAAGGTCAAGGCTACAGTAAGCCATGATCACACCACTGCACTCTAGCCTGGACAACAGAGCACAACCCTGTCTCAAAAAATAATCAAAATAAAATAGATATATTCATTTATTATATATACACACACACATATATATATATTTGCATAGTGCTCTCATGGTTTATAATATCTTGGGGGAGATCTATTATCACACCTTTGATCCTGGCAAAAACTGTGTGGGATTTGTAACAAGTATTGTTATTCTTATTTTATGTAAGGGAAACTAGAGCTTAGCCCAAAGTCATGGGGCTAGGACTTGAACCTAGAATTTCTGAACCAAAGGCTGCTGCATCCTACCTCATTATGTGACGGTAAGGGATTCACAGTGAATCCTGCCTTTCCTCCATGGACAGTATAAATCAATCCTTCATTATAAACTTCAAAACAGTTCTTATTTATCACCATCGTCCTCAGCAATTACAGTGCTTAGTTGACTGAACAACCTCCCCCTTGCTTTACTTGCAAGTAAACATGATTGTGTAGTGCTCATTTCTTCTGTTCACATTCTTACCCTGTTGCTTTTGCCATTTAGTGCATACAGGTAAGGACATTAACTACCTGAAGGCCTCTTTGAATGGTTCTCCTTTTTAATTACCTTGTTCTCCTTGTGAATTAATCTTAGAGGGAAGGAGTCAGGAAGCCGTAGAATAGAGTAGTGAATGGGTTACCCCAGTAAGCCTTTCCCTCTACTAACAATAACACTCCCAACCCCAGCAGCTTTGGCTTCTTTGGGTTTCAAGCTGATTTTGGGAAGACAGGGATCAATCTGACTTGCTATAACAAGAGATCTCATTACCTATATTAAGTCTGCAGGCTCTGTGACCCCATCTTTGTCTCAGAGAAGATTTCAGAAAAGTTCTAATGTTATATTTCTCTAGTCTTCTCCCAAGTTCATCCTCTCTTGTCACACCAACGGAGGCAGAGAGGAAGTTCCCAGAAAAGGTTCCCTCTTTTAGGGGCTAACTGCCTACTCTCACTTTCATGGTGTATCATATCAGTTCTCCAATTCTCTTATCCCATAATATTTTAATCCTTATGCATTTCCACTAAGACTAACACGGTTAAATCAAAACTCCTAAGTTATATAAATTTTACATATTAGGTGCAAAACCAGGGCGTGGAGGATGGTATTCAAAAGCAATTGTAAGCTCTGAGCTATTTGGTAAATAGCCATTGGGGTTGGAGTTGTGAACCTGGTAAATGTGAAGGAATCCCTGCTTTAAATGGAGAAGCAAGGGGATAGAGTCAGATGTTTTCTGCTTTACAGCCTCCTCAATTCTGATACTATTTGAGGATGAAGACTTTTTTTTTTTAGACAGAGTCTTGCTCTGTGGCCCAGGCTGGAGTGCAGTGGTGCGAACTCCATTCACTGCAAGCTCTGCCTACTGGGTTCACGCCATTCTCCTGCCTCAGCCTCCCGAGTATCTGAGACTACAGGCGCCCGCCACCACGCCTGTAAGCCTTTCATCATTAAACATAGGTCCCTAGATCATTAAAGCCTCTGAAACCCTAAGTCATTAACTTTCTAATGTTCTGAACAGGTTGTTTCAAGTGAAATCGATCTAGGGTGTGAAGCTGTCAATTTGGTACCAGATTGTATTCATCTTCAAGGCTGGCACGAGCACTTGGCCTCAGGTCACATTTTCAGATAACTACTATGACAAGTAAAACACTACTGGTATGGAATTTACTTAAGCTTGGATTTACTTCTGCTTTTCCTTATCAGCACTAGTGAAATCCCAGCATATATATTAGCCTTTTAATGTAATGAATCCCAAATATCATGGTCTCATGCATGATATTAGTTGGCTATCATTTAAACAGTGTTTAAAAAGAAGTATTCTTTTTAGTGGGCTGGCTAAAGCCAGCAAGGACGGAAACCAATATTTATTGATAATGGTGCCTAACATATCTTACCTCATTTAATTCAAATGAAAATTCAATGAGATTGTTATTAGAGGTCTATCACCCCTTATCCAAAACTCTTGAAGAAAGATATTTTCAGAAAGGTAGTACACTACCTTAGACACCCAGCGAGGTCTGGAGCAGTACCCTAAAATCAACCACATTAACAAATCTGCAGCAAAACCTGTTGTTCACACAAAGTGGGATGAAGAAAGTGAGTTTGCCTTATACGTGTGAAAAAAATATAAGCTGACTGAGAACTTTTTGTATTTTCAAATTGTGGATAAGAATGAAGAGTCTCCATCCTACATATGAGAAAACTGGCTTAGAAGAGTTAAATAAGGCCGGGTGCAGTGGCTCACACCTGTAATCCCAACACTTTGGGAGACAGAGATGGGAGGATCACCTGAGGTCAGGAGTTTGAGACAAGCCTGACCAACATAAAGAAACCCCATCTCTACTAAAAATACAAAAATTAGTTGGGCGTGGTGGCAGGTGCCTGTAATTGCAGCTACTTGGGAGGCTGCGGCAAGGAGAAAATCCCTTGAACCCAGGAGGCAGAGGTTGCAGTCAGCTGAGATCGTGCCATTGCACTCCAACCTGGGCGGTAAGAGTAAAACTCTGTCTCAAAAAAAAAAGAAGAGTTAAGTAACTTGGCAAAGGTCGCACAGCAAGTGGAAGAGGCAGCATAAGACTAGGCATTAAAAGCCTGTTATGCTAAGCTGCCTGACAAGTATGAATGATGTTATTTCTAGTGTATAGCCAATGCCCCAGTGACATTGGAAACTGCAAGCTGAATACTACAAGATAGGAAGCAGCAGATAAAGTCTTCCGTTTCAGCCATTTAGAATCATGGTTTTCATTAGTACTAACGATCTGGATGTTTTCTTTTTATTTCTTTTTAAAGTGTTTTAGTGACCCACACAGATGCAGTAAAAATTTCTGATTTTGGTACGTCTAAGGAACTCAGTGACAAAAGTACCAAGATGTCATTTGCCGGCACAGTTGCATGGATGGCGCCAGAGGTGATACGGAATGAACCCGTATCTGAGAAAGTTGATATATGGTGAGTGGCGCCACCAGTTGTGCCAACTAAAATGCCTTTTCCCACTTTCGCCCTATTAGCACTGTCTTCCTTCAGCGCTTACTTTTCCAGAATATTCTTGAGCGTTGTCCACTTTTGGTTGATTTCAGCCTCATATTATCTGAGGTACTTGCCAGTATGGTGATATATGGGGAGAAGGATTAGGGGGAATGAGGGTGACTCTCCACTCAGTAAGTCATCAGTTTGGGGGACCTCAGAGAATATACTGAACTTTCTAGAAAACTGAAAGTTTACTTCAAATGATCATTTAGTGTGGAAGTCTTCCTGAAATGTGTTACATAATTCTCACCTTCTTGAATAAAGTACAAGAGCTTACCTATTCTCAATGACTCAGGTCATCATTACACATATCAATAATGTACTTTGCTGTGATACAATTATGTTCTCTAGACACATTTGAGATGTAGGAGGTTGTTTTGCCCTTTTATTGAACAGCCTCTATAGGCTATGATTTTAAAAAAAGATCTCTATAACATTTCTTCTGAGGTTATAAGTCTTTTTATTAACAGTATTTTTCCCTGTAATAGCTTTTCTTCTACCCTTAAAATTGGCAACTAGTAACTTTTAGGCTTAAAACCAAAATAATAGCACATGTCAAAATTGCATGTAATACCAGAGTAAATAGGATAAAGTAGAAATGTGGGGTCATTTGTAATTTAGATAGTCATGACCAAAGTACCCTCCTTAGGGATTACTAACTGATGTTCCCACCGGAAATATCTAAGAGTGTTTTCTCAGTCTCACCAACAAAATGTGCTAAACTCTTGGATTTTTGCCAATCATATAGGTAAAAAACGGTATCTTGGGTGCATTCCTCTCGGGACAAGTAAGCCTATACATTTGTTCGTATGTGTTAGAGCCCTCATATTTTCTTACTTGTGAATGGCTCATAATCTTTGCTCAGCTTTCTGATTTTTACTCATAATTTATCAGAGTATTTTACATATTAAGGAGATTCACATTTTGTGTAAATTGTAGATAATTCACATTTTGTTATTTTGCTGATGGTATTTTTTGCCTTGTCAGATTTTGAAAATACAGTTTAATTTATCAATTTCTCCTTTTATGGCTTTTAGATTTCATGGTTTAAAAAGTCTTTAAAAGCCAGGCATGGTGGCTCACACCTGTAATTCCAGCACTTTGGGAGGCTGAGGTGGGTGAATCACTTGAGGTCAGGAGTTCAAGACCAGCCTGGCCGACATGGTGAAACCCCATCTCTACTAAAAATACAAAAAATTAGCTAGGCGTGGTGGCACATGCCTGTAATCCCAGCTGCTTGGGAGGCTGAGGGGCAGGAGAATCGCTTGAACCCAGGAGGTGGAGGTCGCAGTGAGCCAAGATCAGGTCACTGCACTCCAGCCTAGGTGATGGAGCGAGATTCTGTCTTAAAAAAAAAAAAAAAAAAAGTGTTTAACACTCCTAGATAATTTTTTAACTCCTTATTTTTAGAAGATTTTTATGGTTTCATTTTTTTATTTAAATCTTTGATTCAAGTGAAATTTATCTTGATTTATGGTGAGTTATAGATTTAATTTTTTTTTCCCAGCTGTTCCAACAACATTTTTTGACTAATCAATTTTTACCCGCTGGTTTGTGATGTTACTTCTATCTTACATTCAATTCCTAAATGTATTTGGTTTATTTCTGGATTTCTTGTCCAGTCCGTTATTCTGGTTGTCTGTTCACACATAAGAGTTAATTATTCAAGTTTTAATTTCTGGTAGTGTTGATTACCCCACATAGAATGTTGTTTTTTTGTTTTTTTCAGAGTTGTCCCAGATGTTTCTGTTTTTCTTATAGCAATACTAGAATTTTAAAACTGGGTATATGTACTAATTTGATTTAAATTAATAAAGAGCTAAAATACAAATCAGTCTTTCTGAAACATCTTCTGTACATGTTCCTGGTGCTACTGTAGGTCTTTTGGAGTGGTGCTTTGGGAGCTGCTGACAGGAGAGATCCCTTACAAAGATGTAGATTCTTCAGCCATTATCTGGGGTGTTGGAAGCAACAGCCTCCACCTTCCAGTTCCTTCGACTTGCCCTGATGGATTCAAAATCCTTATGAAACAGACGTGGTAAGAATATTGTCTCTAAAACAATAGGGAGGTCTCCAATGTGTATTTGGAGTGAATCTCCTAGTGGTAGAAAGAATAGGAGCTTTGGAGTGGGAGAATCTGTGGTTCAAATACTAGCTCTGCCCCTTTCTATCTGTGCAATTTTGGGCATGTTATCCAATATCAGTTTTCTCATTTGTAAAATAGAGACAACACCGACTCATAGAGTTATTGTGTTGTAATTAATGACAATTTAGAAATAAAGAACTTGGTATGATTATCTTGAAATAGTAGGCCTTGGCCAATGATAGCTATTATTTCTTTGCTAGTCCTAATGGGCTATTATTAAATAGGTCACTGGTCCTAGATTTCCATTTCATCATTAGAGGTATCTCATAATTACATTTTCCTTTTGCTCTTCAGTATATCAAAACTGTACTGCAGGGCAGCCAGGCACACAATTACAGGTGGCTCACACCTGTAATTCCAACACTTGGGCGGCAGAGATGGGAGGATCACTTGAGGCCAGGAGTTCAAGAGCAGCTTGGGCAACATAGCGAGACCCCATCTCTACTTTAAAAACATAAAATAAAATAAAATAAAATATAAATAAAAAACTGTACTGCAGGCCAGGCATGGTGGCTCATGCCTGTAATCCCAACACTTTGGGAGGCCGAGGCAGGAGGATCACTTGAACCCAGGAATCTGAGATAAGCCTAGGCAACATAGTGAGACCCTGTCTCTGAAAAAATAAATAAATACATAAATTTAAAGAAATGTTAAAACTGTACTGAGATACAATTCAGTTATGCTATCCTGATATAATGGAGTACAGCTGATTTTACTCAGATATAGCCATTTTGAAGTAAACAGTCTTTTTCATAAAGTAAAATAAAGTCTTCATTCTCCTGGACACAACTTCTGAAATGCACAAACTGTCTTTTTCACTTTTAGGCAGAGTAAACCTCGAAACCGACCTTCTTTTCGGCAGACACTCATGCATTTAGACATTGCCTCTGCAGATGTACTTGCCACCCCACAAGAAACTTACTTCAAGTCTCAGGTAAGTTGGGAAACTCTCTACCACGTGCTACTAAACAGATAGAGAACTCTCAGTGAAAAAAAGTAACTCTTAGAAGGGCCCATTGTGTTTGTTATAATGGTTCTATAACTCTCTTCATTGTGAAATAATAAATATGTTACTTCACACATGACATCTTAGAGTTTTTAAAGCACTTAACATATATTAATAAATCATTTGAACAAGCACGTGTTGGCCAGGCATGGTGGCTCACGTCTATAATCCAGCACTTTGGGAGGCCGAGGCAGGCAGATCATCTGAGGCTGGGAGGTCAAGACCAGCCTGACCAACATGGAGAAACCCCCACTCTACTAAAAATACAAAATTAGCCAGGTGTGGTGGCGCATGCCTGTAATCCCAGCTACTCAGGAGGCTGAGGCAGGAGAATCGCTTGAACCCGGGAGGCAGAGGTTGTGGTGAGCCGAGATCGTGCCATTGCACTCCAGCCTGGGCAACAAGAGCTAAACTCTGTTTCAAAAAAAAAAAAAGGAAAAGAAAAAAACGTGTGTCAGAATATCATCCTTATAGTGGCTTCTGGTAAAACTGCTGAATAGAAAAGAGAAAAAGAAGATATGAAAGCTGTAATGTACATACATCTGAATTAGGATTACTGCTGACCTTCAAGAAAGTATTGTCTTCTTTGAAGTAGCAAAGCTGAAGTACAGAGGTGGGAGGTTAAATACCAGAATGAGCCTATGATAGAACTCAGCCCAGAGAGAACCTTTTCTCTAAGTATGTCACCTAGTAGCTCCAAATAAGTATAATTTAATGTATCTGTTAGCCTCTACTGTACAACAAACCATCTCAAAACTTTTATTTTTATTTTCTGAGACAAGGTCTCATTCTGTCAGACAGGAGTACAGTGGTCTGATCTCAGCTCACTGTAGCCTTCACCTCCCGGGCTCAGGCAATCCTCCCACTTCAGGCCCCCAAGTACCTAGGACTGCAAGCATGCACCACCATACCTGGCTAATTTTTGTTTTTGTTTTTGTTTTTTTGATAGATACAGG
This sequence comes from Papio anubis, assembly GCF_008728515.1. NCBI lineage: Eukaryota > Metazoa > Chordata > Mammalia > Primates > Cercopithecidae > Papio > Papio anubis. Next base: position 105,371,669 of record NC_044977.1, on the reverse strand, counting down.
GTTTCACCATGTTGCCCAGGCTGATCTAAAACTCCTGGGCTCAAGCAATCTGACTGCCTCAGCCTCCCAAAGTGCTGGGAATATGGGCATGAGCCATTGCCTGGCCCCATCCCAAAACTTATGACTTACAACAGTAAGCATTTATGTGTATGTAGCTCATGATTCTATAGGTTGGCAGTTTGGGTTAGGCAGTTCTACTGGCTTTGACTGGGCTCACTCATGCCTGCAGTGAGTTGCCAGGTCAGCTGGGAGGCTGGCTGGTCCTAGACTGTCTCATTCACATGCCTGACAATTGGCTGGCTATTAGCTAGAGCACCTTGCTTCTCCTCCACATGGCCTCCACTCCTCCAGCAGGCCACCTTGGGCTTGTTCTCATGGTGTTCTCAGGGTAACAAATGTAATGAGAGAGCAAGTCCCAATGCACAGGTGATTTCCAAGCCTGTGCTGCATTATTCCTGCTAATGTTCCATTGGCTAAGCAAGTCACAGGCCAACCCAGATTCTTGGGACTGAGAAATAGGCTTCACCTCTTGACAAGAGAATCTGCTACAGTACATTGTAAGGGCATGGATCTGGAGAGGGGAAGAATTGGTGGCAATTAAATTAAAAGGCTGCAAATGTCATAAGGATTGGTCATCTAACCACTATCAATGTGGATAGGGGGTGGTAAGAGGTGAATTCTTTTTTTTTTTTTTTGTCTGAGACGGAGTTTCACTCTGTTGCCCCGGCTGGAGTGCAGTGGCGCGATCTCGGCTCACTGCAAACTCCACTTCCCAGGTTCACGCCATTCTCCTGCCTCAGCCTCCTAAGTGGCTGGCACTACAGGCGCCCGCCACCATGCCCGGCTAATTTTTTGTATTTTTAGTAGAGACGGGGTTTCACCGTGTTAGCCAGGATGGTCTCGATCTCCTGACCTCGTGATCCGCCCGCCTCGGCCTCCCAAAGTGCTGAGATTACAGGCGTGAGCCACTGCGCCCAGCCGAGATGAATATTTAATAAGGCCCTTATCCCTTCTATCAAAAGGGATGGAACTATAACTTTGGAAATAAATGTGATGATCCTGAATTATAGCTGTATGCTTCTGGAACATAACACAATTATTACCTAATTTCTCATTTCTCATATAGCTTTATCTCACTTAATGTTATTGTGCTTCAGAAATGAATTTTTGTAAAGTGAATCGCATCTCCCCGCTGACTTCCAGTATCATTTCAGATTCATTCTCAGAAAAGACATTTTATTAGCAATTGGCATTTCAACCTCCTTCTCATAGCCCCTCATCCCTGAAGGGCGATAAGTTTACCCACCAGGAAAGTATCTGATGAAAACAGTACTGGACTTTGGGAGGGGCGTCATCCCTGGGAGCTGAACAAGTCCTTAAATATGCCTTTCACTTTGGGAGGCTGAGGCGGGCGGATCACGAGGTCAAGAGATCGAGATCATCCTGGCCAACATGGTGAAACCCCGTCTCTACTAAAAATACAAAAATTCGCTAGGTGTGGTACCACGCACCTGTAGTCCCAGCTACTTGGGAGGCTGAGGCAGGAAAATCACTTGAACCAAGGAGGCGGAGGTTGCAGTGAGCCGAGATCGTGCCACTGCACTCCAGCCTGGGCGACAGAGCAAGACTCCATCTAAAAAAAAAAATATATATATATATATATATATATATATATACATGCTTTTCTACCTGCCCCTACCAGAGGCTTGGAGTACTTCTGTGGTGTCTGATACACAGAGAGACACTCTGCCTATCAGACAGATATTGAGGAATATCTTAGTAAAGGCACAGGGCTTGTTTTTGTTTTTGTTTTAATTGAAGTTGCTAAGAAATGATAAATCAGAGACTCCTGTCCTGTTACCAAAGTTCTAACACACTCTCTGTGATCCATAAACTTAGCTCTCCCCACAACTGTGTCTTTAAGTGGTCAGGCTTGCCCCTATTGTTTTTTCCTATTTCTAAGAAATTATTATGTTAGTAAAGTGTTTGCTTTCAGAGGAAATAAGATGAGGCAGGAGGTTGACTTCATGACATTTCCTACATTCTTTGATATACATTCAGATCAATTCCCTTAGCACTATCACCCATCTGTTCAAATACATGTAGGTATGGGGCACTGGGTAAGAAATCTTTCAAATATCTTCTGTTTGTATTCAGAAAAAACACTTAACCCTTTTGTGAAATGAAAGAGAATAATAGTACTCTCAAGGAAATCTTGCAAACTTTAAGATATGGTTGTGATCACAGCTTTGCTGCTGCTTCTTTTTTTTCTTTTTTTTGAGACGGAGTCTTGCTCTGTCTTACCCAGGCTGGAGTGCAGTGGTGTGATCTCTGCTCACTGCAGCCTCCACCTCCTGGGTTCAAGCAATTCTCCTGTCTCAGCCTCCCGAGTAGCTGGGACTACAGGCATGTGCCACCACACTGGGTTAATTTTTGTATTTTTAGTAGAAATGGGGTTTCACCATGTTGGCCAGGCTGGTCTCAAACTTTTCACCTCAGGTGATCCACCCACCTCGGCCTCCCAAAGTGCTGGGATTACAGGTGTGAGCCACCGTGCACAGCCAACTTTGCTTCCTTTACAATAAAACTGTACATACCATAATTTTGAAAAGCAATTTCTGATGATGGTATTAAGTCACAAGCCATTGAGACAGTCAATATAAGTTTATATATTTGGAAAAACTTCCAATTCTGAACAGATGTTACTTAAGCCCTCCTAAAATGTCACTTCTGAAGTCAGTCCCACATTTTTTGAGAACCTACCACGTGCACAGCCCTGTGCAGGGCAGCTAAGTAGCCACAGCCGGTGTCCTCACCTGAACCGCTCCCAGATTATCAAGATACCCACAGCATGGAGCATTAACATTGAACTCAGAAAAGGTTCTCTTGGGAAAAGAATAGGAGGAAAGAATAGGAGAGGAGGTCAGAAGAGGAGAGAAGAGGGGAGAAGAAAACTTAGTACATTAAGCATCTAAGTCTGCTCAGGCTGCTACAACAAAATGTCACACACTGGGTGGCTTAGAAACAACAGAAGTTAATCTCACGGTTCTGGAGACTGAGAAGTCTAAGGCACCCACACAGTTGGTGTCTGGTGAGGGCCTGAGTTCTGGTTCCTGGGTGATGCCTTCTGACTGTATCCTCACAAGGTGGAAGGGTGAACAACCCCCCTGGGCCTATTTGATAAGGGCACTTTTCTCATTCACGAGGGCTCTGCCCCCATGACCTAATTACTTCCCCAAAGCCCTACCTCCTAATGCCATTCCCTTGGGGTTAAGATTTCAGCATATGAATTTGAAGGGGACACAAACATTCAGACCACAGCAGCATTTTTTCGTATTCACTTATTCTTCCACATTTTTTCCCGACATAAAATTTCACTTCTCCTTAAATAGCTCCAAATCTGCTATTTTGCTACCTCCTAGAATTTTCTCGGTATTTATAAGTCAATTCGTCTCTGGATCTGAAAGTGAGGCTACCTCTAGCTAATATGAACTGGCTAGTGAGGTACTACAAATAGCAAGAGACTTTTAGTCTAAACCCCGTCCTGTCACTTCATACTGTGTGGTCTGGGCTAAGTCACTCAGTTACACTAAACCTCGGCTAATTCACCAAAACAATGAAGATAATCATATCTTCCCTTCCTTAGAGAGTTTCTGTGAGGAGCAAATGAAAAGATAAAACTGCAAATGCATTGTAGACCGTCAAGAACAGTTGGATCGTAAGATGTCATTATTCTTGGCTGGGTACAGTGGCTCATGCCTGTAATCTCAGCACTTTGGGAGGCCGAGGTGGGTGGACCACTTGAGGTCAGGAGTTCGAGATCCGCCTGGCCAACATGGCAAAACCCTGTGTCTACTAAAAATACAAAAAATTAGCCAGGGGTGGTGGTGGGCACCTGTAATCCCAGCTACTTGGGAGGCTGAGGCACGAGAATTGCTTGAACCCAGGAGGCAGAGGTTGCAGTGAGCTGAGATCGAGCCACTGCACTCCAGCCTGGGCAATAGAGCAAGACTCCATCTCAAAAAAAAAAAAAAAAAGATATCATTATGTCATTATTCTTGAGTTGCATATGATAGCATAAAACAAAAATGAAGGTGTTATTATTCACCTTAATTTTTGTAGCTTTGTACTAAGCTACAAAAATTAAGCCTCCTTTGGTTTGTTACATTCTGTATTCTTTTTCTGATGAACTCCTGAGATAAATAAGATGGCAGCCAGGGAACTCCTATTGTATTTGACTTTATCCTGCTCCGGTAGAGGAGAACTGGCTTTTTGGCAGGCACATGCTCTTTCTATAGTCCTCTTGTACCTGAGGCCTTGCCTCCTCCTGCCTGCTAAGATCCTCTCAACGTCAATTATCAATCAATAGTTGTTAGCCCCTGGTCTCCACTTGCTACCAAAACTGTCGGTCAAGAGGTGCTGCCAAGAGCCCAGCTGACTCCTTCCTGAGAGAAAATGTGTCATTCGTTTTTTGTCAACAGCACATGTGTAAAGATGTAGCCTATATAGAGCAGATGAACAAAGCAACCAATTTCAATACAGTATTAGATTCTGCCAAAGCTATAGCTTCATTGCTAGACAATCACCCATTTCTCCAAATAGGCAATTACTGTCCCTGGTATTCAATTACATTTGATATGAGTCTTTAGAAAACATTTTCACCCCATTCCAGATCCCAGCTGCTAGGTGGATCGTGTGCCTGACTTTGAAGCTCTCTCAGCCCCCTGCCTTTGAACCATTCTAGTGTTCTCTTGAGTGCCACTGTGACCACCCAGAAATTCAGGGACTGGGAGTTGCAGAGACACCCCAACTCTGAGGTTAGACTCTGCTGCCTTGAAAGTAATCTTCTTGTAAGGGAACAGATGCATATGCAGAGGCTGGACACTCACATCAGGGGAGGAGTCGTGTGCCCAGTAAGGGTTGTACTGGACCCCACTATGGCTTTTCTGATTCCATCTGATTTCCCTTTACTAAGCCCCCAACATCTTGCTTCTGTACTCCTTAAGCTAGGCTGGAACTGGCTTAATTTCTTTTTTGTTGTTGTTTTTTATTTACTTTTTTAAAAGTGTGGTAAAAATAAAGATAGTATACAATTTGCCATTTTAACCAACTATTAAAAAAAAAAATTTTTTTTTTTTGAGACAGAGTTTCACTCTTGTCACCCAGGCTGGAGTGCAATGGTGCGATCTCAGCCCACTGCAACCTCCAGCTCCCAGGTTCAAGCTATTCTCCTGCCTCAGCCTCCCGAGTAGCTGGGACTACAGGCACCTGCCACCATGCCGGCTAATTTTTTGTATTTTTAGTAGAGACGGGGTTTTACCATGTTGGCCAGGCTGGTCTCGAACTCCTGACTTCAGGCGATCCACCTGCCTCAGCCTCCCAAAGTGCTGGGATTATAGACATGAGCCGCTGCACCCGACTAATTTTAACCATTTTTTTAATGCACGACTCAGTGGCATTAATTACATTCACAATGTTGTGAAATTGTCACCACTATCTGTTTCCAAAAATTTTCATCACCTCATTCAGCAGTAACTCCACATTCCCTCCTCCCCACCACCCCTGGTAATCTGTATTCTACTTTCTGTCTCTATGAATTTGCCTATCCCAGGTTATTTCATTTAAGTAGAATCATACAATATTTGTTCGTTTGTGCCTGGCTTGTTTCACTTGGCGTGTTTTCAAGGTTCACGTATTTTGTAGCATGTGTCACAACTTCCTTACTTTTTATGGCTAAATAATATTCCATGGTGGCCGGGCGCGGTGGCTCAAGCCTGTAATCCCAGCACTTTGGGAGGCCGAGGCGGGTGGATCACGAGGTCAGGAGATCGAGACCATCCTGGCTAACATGGTGAAACCCCGTCTCTACTAAAAATACAAAAAACTAGCCAGGCGAGGTGGCGGGCGCCTGTAGTCCCAGCTACTCGGAGGCTGAGGCGGGAGAATGGCGTGAGCCCGGGAGGTGGAGCTTGCAGTGAGCCGAGATCGCGCCACTGCACTCCAGCCTGGGCGACAGAGCGAGACTCCGTCTCAAAAAAAAAAAAAAATAAATAAATAATAATAATAATAATAATAATATTCCATGGTATATATACCACATTTTGTTTATCCATTCATCTATTAATTCAGCTTCATTTTGACACCTATACAGTATTCCCCACTTATCCGTGGTACATTCCGCGACCCCCAGTGGATGCCTAAAACCTTGAATAGTACGGAGCCTGACTGCTGTCCATCAGAATACGTTTCTTTTCAAATCTTCCACCCACAATGTAATGTCTCTTCTATCTTAACTAAGCTCTTTCTTTACTTTTTATTTTTATTTTTTTTATTTTTTGGAGCAACCCTATTAACTGATTAGGCTCTTATTAGTACTGTGGACAGTAGGAGAGGAATGCTGGTTACATTTCAGTGTTTCTCAGGCATTGTAGTGAAATGATGGGAAATGCCCCTCCACTCCTAGGCAGGTGGCTTTGTTATAGGTCAAGCTCAGGCAGGACTCCTCCCACCCTTAGTCTTCTCTCTCAGAGGCTCCTCGACAGCTGTGCAAATTGGCTTTAGGCTTGCCAATCCTCCCTTTCTTCATATGTGCCCAGACATGCCTGAATTGCAGATTAAGCTCAAATTGGAACTTCTTTTCCATAAGATTCTAAGTATATAAAATGGAACTCAAAATTAACATGTGCCAAGAATAGGATACCTTCGGGGGAAACACATTCTTCATCAATACCTGGTTTTCCCATACATCCTTTTTCCTCTTCACAGGAGGGAATTTCTTTCTGGAAACCTACTTTCTTACAGATTTCAATCTTCAGAAAGTTCTCCTTGAGTTTCCCGTAATTATAAGCTAGATGTCAGGAGACTTATTTCCTCTAGAATTAAAACAAATCTCATCTGTGAGATAAAATTCCTCACCACCAGAGGGAGGTACTCCTTTTCTCACCCCTTCTCGAAGTATTTTAGTAGGATACAGTGACAGTTTTGCACAAAAGAGGATACTTCAAGACACAAATCTGACACTCTTATTCTTTTTTGGTCTAACTACTTTCACTTGTCATTCTTTCGCCTCCTAAAGCTCAAATACTCCTCCTGCTCCATGACTTTGATCTGATGATTGACAGAATAGCATTACCAGGGGCTGCTGTCAAAGGCCATTAGCAAACAATAGAGTAGTGTATTCTGATGAGATTGGGCACGTTCAAGGTGGTATGGCCATAGACTGCAGTAGTGTATTCTGGATCTTGGCTTTCTAATGACATTGTTGGATAGATTTGCTGCCTGAAAGTCAACCAACCAACGGAAACTTCTCTCCAGTGTTCAACATATATATGGGAAAATCTAGCATATTACAGAATGATCATTTTTTGCATGATTAAAATATAATTTCCTCTATAAAAATAGATGAGAAACAGCTAATTTGAGGAAAACCTTCTATAAATCCACAATTACTTAAGAATAACTTCTTACTTGATCCAGAAAGATACTCTTTTTATTATTGTGGTAATAATAATAACTTAATGAGAGCTACTGTCTTATTTTATTTTATTTTATTTTATTTTATTTATTATCTGAGATGGAGTTTCGCTCTTGTTGCCCAGGCTGGAGTGCAATGGCGTGATCTTGGCTCACTGCAACCTCTGCCTCCTGGGTTCAAGCGATTCTCCTGCCTCAGCCTCCCAAGTAGCTGGGATTACAGGTGCGTGCCACCACACCCAGCTAATTTTTGTATTTTTAGTAGAGACAGGGTTTCAGCATGTTGGCCAGGCTGGTCTTGAACTCCCGACCTCATGATCTGCCCGCCTCGGCCTCCCAGAGTGCTGGGATTCCAGGAATGAGCCACCACACCCACAATAGCAATTAGAGATTGCTATTATTTGTTTTAAATTTTTTAAATTGAAAAAATATAGGCAAGGATGTAGAGAAACTGGAACCCTTGTACACTGTTGGTGAGAATGCAAAATGGTGCAGCTAATATGGAAAACAATAGGGAGATTCCTCACCAAATTCAAAATGGAGCTACCTTACAATCTAGAGAGATACTTTTTAACATGAATCTAAAGGTAGTAGAATAATTTTAGGAGAAGATTATACCACTAGATACATTTAGTTACAAATCTAGCCTTCACTGGAAATTATATCTCATTAGTTTCTGGAGATGGAAGATAGTTTATACATAATATGAAGAAACTTATTTTTGTTGTTTCTCTCTGCTCTGTGTCTACTGCCTATAGGCCACATTCCAGTAGTGGTTTTTCTACCCCCTAACATTTAGGTAAAATTAGCTTGAAATTTCATGCCCTGTGGAAAGCTGCGTGTCCTTTCTAATACTTCTGTAAATTTCTGGGAGAGTGATAATTTCATGGCCATTCTGCCTTTGCCTTCCTAAAATTCTTGGTCCCCACCCCTGCTGCCCTGTGGTTGTGCCTTTATCTTTGTCCCATATTCACCAAACATTCAATTCAGCGCCTTTCTTTAAAAAACAAAACAGGGCCGGGTACGGTGGCTCACGCCTGTAATCCCAGCACTTTGGGAGGCCAAACCGGGTGGATCATTTGAGGTCAGGAGTTTGAGACCAGCACGGCCAACATGCTGAAATCCCGCCTCTACTAAAACTACAAAAATTAGCCGGGCGTGGTGGCAGGCACCTGTAATCCCAGCTACTCAGGAGGCTGAGGCAGGAGGATCACTTGAACCCAGAAGACGGAGGCTGCAGTGAGCCGAGATCATGCCACTGCTCTCCAGCCTGGGCAACAGAGCGAGACTCTGTCTCAATAATAATAATAATAGTAATAATAATAAATAAACACTTTAAAAAAAAAAGCAGTCATTCAAAGCCTAAGTGAATGTCAGATACCTCACTGAAGGTTTAGAAAATTTAAAGAAGTTTACATTTTGAACAACATAAACCATGTATTAGACATCCATCCCTGTTCTAAAAATTTTGTCAAACTACTAAATTGCTTGGCCATACTCTCTCTTTCCTCCTCCTCCTTCTCTCCTTTCTGTTCTTTCCCTCAACTTCAAATTCCCATATAGTTTCTTATATTTCTAGTCCCATTTCCTGCTGTTCATGCCTATAGGGTCTTCTACTCTAGATATTTTCTCAAGATACTTTCCCAAATAAAACCTAGGAGGAATTCTGGGGCCAAAAACATGTTCGTAATCTCACACGCACATATATGTTTCCATGTGGTTATCAGAGCTGTTTTTTTCTGGCCAGGCTCTCTGAGCCACCATCTTGCCTTAAAGTGAACTCTTCTATTCCAGAAGTGATGGCCAGCATGCCAGCTGTGATGTACCTCAGTCAGTGCTGGAGGAAAACTCAGAAAAACACAGCATCATATATTGGAGTAGAAATATAGAAATGGGCTGGGGCATGGAGATATAGTGGCAGCAGATATTTTGCTATCAATCAAATCATATTTTTTGAACATCTATTCTAAAAAAGGCTCTTCAGTATAAGCATGCAGGAATGAAAAATCTTGTACATGACTTTTTGGATATATCAGGGATTGAAACTCTCGGAATTTATCAAAATCTAATTTGTCCTTGCCCAGGCTGAATGGAGAGAGGAAGTGAAGAAACATTTTGAGAAGATCAAAAGTGAAGGAACTTGTATACACCGGTTAGATGAAGAGCTGATTCGAAGGCGCAGAGAAGAGCTCAGGTCAGCTCATCCCTCCTTCCCCACCTGCCCTCATCCCCAGGTCTTCCGATGGTAGCAGGAACGCTCTTCATAACCACCATTGCACTTTCCACACACCTTTCACCTCTGCGTTTTATTGTTATGCTCTTTAAAAGTTGCCCCCTGGGCCGGGCGCGGTGGCTCAAGCCTGTAATCCCAGCACTTTGGGAGGCCGAGACGGGCGGATCACGAGGTCAGGAGATCGAGACCATCCTGGCTAACACGGTGAAACCCCGTCTCTATTAAAAAATAGAAAAAAACTAGCCGGGCGAAGTGGCGGCGCCTGTAGTCCCAGCTACTAGGGAGGCTGAGGCAGGAGAATGGCGGGAACCCGGGAGGCGGAGCTTGCAGTGAGCCGAGATCGCGCCACTGCACTCCAGCCTGGGCGACAGAGCAAGACTCCGTCTCAAAAAAAAAAAAAAAAAAAGTTGCCCCAAAAGTTAGCCCTCCTTTATATCTCTTTCCTATCCCTTCCTCCCAACTCCATTATCCTCTTTTATTATGTCTCTGCAACAAAGATTCTTGAAACAATGCTATTTAGTCATTCAGCCAGTGTCCTAGGTGCCATGGAATTCCAGAAATGTGTAAGATTTAGTCCCTGGCTTCAAGATGCTTATAATCTATTAAGAGATATAAGGCCAAGCGCAGTGGCTCACACCTGTAATCCCAGCACTTTCGGAGGCCAAGGCAGGCGGATCACTTGAGCCCAGGAGTTCGAGATCAGCCTGCCCAACACGGCAAAACCCTATCTCTACTAAAAATATGAAAAATTAGCTGGGTGTAGTGGTGCACAACACCTGTGATCCCAGCTATGCAGGAGACAGAGGCATGAGAATCACTTAAACCCAGGAGATGGAGGCTGCAGTGAGCCAAGATTGTGCCACTGCACCCCAGCCTGGGTGACAGAGTGAGATTCTCTCAAAAAGAGAGAGAGACAGATAAGACATGTTCATGGATAATCACTGATACGGTTTGGCTGTGTCTCTACCCAAATCTCACCTCAAATTGTAACCCCCATTATCCCCATGTGTCAAGGACAGAACCAGATGGAGTAACTGGATCTTGGGGGCGGTTCCCCCCCGCCCCCGCTGTTTTTGTGATAATGCATGAGTTCTCAGGAGATCTGATGGTTTTATAAACGTCTGGCATTTCCCCTGCTTGCACTCACTCCATCCTGCTGCCCTGTGAAGAAGGTGCCTGCTTCTCCTTTGCCTTCTGCCATGATTGTAAGTTTCCTGAGGCCTCCCCAGCCATGCCGAACTGTGAGTCAGTGAAACCTCTTTCCTTTATTGAATTACCCAGTCTCGGGTATTTCTTCATAGCTCTGTGAGAACAGACTAATACAATCGCATCTGAGTCAGTTCCAGCTGCTATAACAAACTTTAGACTGGATAATTTATAACAATAGAAATGTGTTGGACAAAGTTCTGGAGCCAGGAAAGTCCATGATCAAGGTGCCAGCAGGTTCAGTGTCTGGTGAGGGCCCATTTCTCATAGATGGCACCTTCTCTGTGTCCTCACACTGCAGAAGGGCAAAAGGGCTCCCTCAAGTCTTTTTTATAAGGGGACTCATCTCATTGACAAGGGCAGAGCTCTCATGACCTAATCACCTCCTAAAGACCCCACCTCTGTGTGTTTTTTTTTTTTTTGAGATGGAGTCTTGCTCTGTCACTCAGGCTGGAGTGCAGGGCACCATTTCAGCTCACTGCAACCTCCACCTCTTTGGTTTAAGCGAGTCTTCTGCCTCAGCCTCCCAAGTAGCTGGGACTACAGGTGTGCGCCACCACGCCGGGCTACTTTTTGTATTTTTAGTAGAGATGGGGTTTCAATATATTGCCCAGGTTGGTCTTGAACTCCTGACCTCATGACCCACCCGCCTCAGCCTCCCAAAGTGTTGGGATTATAGGCGTGAGCCACTGCACCTGGCTGACCCTACCTCTTAACATTATCATCTTGGGTGTTAGGTTTCAACATATAAATCTGGGGGGACACAAACATTCAGACCATACCAACCACTGTATCACACAGGATCTGGGCCATGGCTAAGTGTAAATGAGTGATCATGGCGTTGGCTTTAACTGCATGTTTCCATTAACATATGAGTCTCTTCTACTGTATTCTTATTAAGATAGTGACAAATTATAGACAGAGTTTTATCTGTGGCCCTCTTGGCTATTCTATACGACTGATGGGCCCTTTAGAATAAACCAAGTGGAGAGCTTAGATTTCCCACCTCCCATTCCATTTTGTCTGAGTTACTGCACTGGACAAGGGAACCTTAAACTATGAGGGCCCTTGGGCAAATGCTTTTGTGATCAATCATCCTGTTTCGTATTTCATCAAGCGGACTTTTTTCTCCCGAAGTTGGTTGGCCTGGCTGACCCTGTGTTTTCTTTGATAGGCATGCGTTGGATATTCGTGAACACTATGAGCGGAAGCTTGAGCGGGCGAATAATTTATACATGGAATTGAGTGCCATCATGCTGCAGCTAGAAATGCGGGAGAAGGAGCTCATTAAGTATGTATCCAGACCAGTGTCTGTTCTTACTGATTTGAGTCTGTCAATCAGCAGAAACATACTACCCTTCCACATTGCTGCTACTCAGAACTGGCAGATATTTCATTCATTCACCCAACATTCCTTCCAGGATGTGCTATGCACAGGTCCCTGCCCCCAGCGAGGTATACAAATAAGCAGAGTTGCCACAGAGCAAGTTATAGGGGAACATGCACTTGGCAGTCATTTGCTGCATAGGGAAGGGGTCCGCATTTCAAAAAGAGCACAGGGTGGAGAGCGGGGAGCCGATTGCCGCCTGGGGAAATGTGTTGGCTGCTGAAAGTGGTGTAAGGTCCTCCTGATGGTGGCAAGAAAACCCTGGGAATCCTGACCAAAAAAGCAGCTACTGAAAATAAGCAGGACTTCTGCCATTGTATTATGTTGGGGAAATGAAAGTGAGTATTAGTGTCAGTCCATGAGCTGAAGAGCAGAATGCAGTCAGGTTAATTTGAATCTAGAATTTTTTTTTTTTTTTTTTTTTTGAGACGGAGTCTTGCTCTGTCACCCAGACTGCAGTGCAGTGGCATGATCTCACTGCAACCTCCACCTCCCAGGTTCAAATGATTCTCCTGCCTCAGCCTCCCAAGTAGCTGGGATTACAGGTACCCACCACCACACCCGGTTAATTTTTGTATTTTTAGTAGACACGGGGTTTCACCATGTTGGCCAGGCTGGTCTCAAACTCCCAACCTCAGGTCATTCACCCGCCTCAGCCTCTCAAAGTTCTGGGATTGCAGGCGTGAGCCACTGGGCCAGCTTTGTTTGTTTTTTAAACCTGAATGGCAGCTTTGTTATTCAAATAGCCTGTATCTGCTAAATATGGCCAGAATCTGTGGGTAGAATTAGCCTGTGAAAATATTCTGCATATCCTTTCTGCCTGCAATGACTGAGGTGTGGCTTTTGTGTTTATTTTTCAGGCGTGAGCAAGCAGTGGAAAAGAAGTATCCTGGCACCTACAAACGACACCCTGTTCGTCCAATCATCCACTCCAACGCCATGGAGAAACTCATGAAAAGGAAAGGAGTGCCTCACAAATCTGGGATGCAGACCAAACGGTGAGACACCTGTACAAACACAGTATTCAGATAAATGGGGAAAAAGCCCCCTACAAATCCATTCTCACATGATGATGGATGTGGCCTCTTCTGTAGCTCATCAGATGAGTGTAGAGATACTCATCTCTAGGTAAAACAGAGTAGGAAGGTGAGGGAGTATCACAGACTTTAGAAATCCAGCTTTTACATCTGTGGCATAAATATTTATTGTCTTAGCATGGAAAGGTAAATAAACTGGAGGCCAGACAGACCTGGATGCAAATCCTGGACCTGCCTTATAAGGTATATGACTTTACCTCTGTCAACCCCAGTGTCCTCATGGCTAAAATGGTACAATTACAGCACATGAGATTTCTTTTTATTTTTTTGATCTCTAGGACACAGAATTGGGTTAGTCATAATTCTTGATTTATGACACAGTAGTCCATGCATGCCTACTTTTATTCACACATTTAGTTTGTTCTTGTTAATAATGTGGAAAGTACCTGCAAACTCACTGTATTAGTTCCTTCTTGCATTGCCATAAAGACATACCTGGCTGGGGCAGGGCCCGGTGGCTCACACCTGTAATCCCAGCACTTTGGGAGACCGAGGCAGGCAGATCACAAGGTCAGGAGATCGAGACCATCCTGGCCAACATGGTGAAACCCCATCTCTACTAAAAAAAATTACAAAAAATGAGCTGGGCGTGGTGGCATGCGCCTGTAGTCCCAGCTACTCGGGAGGCTGAGGCAGGAGAATAGCATGAACCTGGGAGGCGGAGCTTGCAGTAAGCCGAGATCATGTCACTGCACTCCCACCTGGGCGACAGAATGAGACTCCGTCTCAAAAAAAAAAAAAAAAAGATAGAAATACCTGGCTGGGCGCAGCGGCTCACACCTGTAATCCTGGCACTTTGGGAGGCTGAGGCGGGTGGATCACAAGGTCAGGAGATAGAGACCATCCTGGCCAACATGGTGAAACCCTGTCTCTATAAAAATGCAAAAAAAATTTAACCAGGCATGGTGGCGGGCGCCTGTAATCCCAGCTACTTGGGAGGCTGAGACAGGAGAATCGCTTGAACTAGAGAGTTGGAGGTTGCAGTGAGCCAAGATCACACCACTGCACTCCAGTCTGGTGACAGAGTGTGACTCAGTGTCAAAAAAAAAAACAAAAAAAAAACCTGAGACTGGGTAATTTTTAAAGATAAAGGGTTTAATTGACTCATGGTTCTACAGGCTACACAGGAAGCATGAAGCCTTCTGCTTAGCTTCTGGGGAGGCCTCAGGAAACTTACAATCATGGTGAAAGATGAAGGGGGAGCCAGCACTTCACATGGCTGGAATAGGAAGAAGAGAGAGCAAAGCAGGAGGCGCTACATTTCTTTAAATAACCAAATCTCGTGAGAACTCACTCACTCACTATCATGAGAACAGCACCCAGGGGATGATGCTAAACCATTCATGAGAAAGCGCCCCCATGATCCAGTCACCCCCCACCAGGCCCCACCTCCAACAGCAGGGATTACAATCCGACATGAGATTTGGGTGGGGAATGTAGACTCAAACCGTATCACTCATCATGGAAACAAAAGCAGGGGCTTTGATAATTACCTCTATCTAACCATATGGTTCCCCTCATTGTACCCTAGCATGGGAGTTTTGTGAAGTTTAGATAAGATAATATGTATAACATGTGAAATCATCTATCAAATCATAGATGCTCAAAAAATGTATTTTGGGATGGTTTAAAAAAAGATTGCCCTTTCACCTTTTTACTACATATTTGCCTTATATTAGTTTAATCTTGGAATTCTCTTCCTCTCATTTTTCCTTTACCAAACTCTGTAGAGACTCATTCCTCTCAAGTAACAGAGGGTTGGCTCTCTCCTAGCTAAGTTAATGTAAAGGGAAGGAATGTCCCTAAACCTAGGGTGTAGACCTAATAGTGAGATGTGAGCTAAATGCGGTAAGAATAGAGGTAATAAGAGAACACAAACCAAGAATGTATTATGATGCTATCAGAATGGCAGTCATTCTACCATAGCTGGATTAATAGGTACCTAACTTCTAATGAGTAACTACACGGACTAATCCCAATTTTGCTTTTACCCACTGCCCCAAGCATCTAATGGTCAAGTTCTGAGAAACTTTTTTTCAGATTCCACCTGACACAATCCTTGCAGGTGGGGTAAATCCCAACACCCCTTTTCTTTTGTTGTACTAATAGGGACAGAGTCTGCCTGATGGCTGCTCCCTGCCTTCTGCCTACAGTGAAAAGAAAGAGCACTGGGGGAGAAAATAGAACTATTTAACTTTTTAAAATATGAGCTCGTGTTTGCTTTTATTTTGGCTATGAGAAATGTTTGAAGGAGTTTGATACCACAAGTAGATTCTTAGTCAATGAGCTAGCTGAACACGAGAAGGCAACCCGCAAAGAGCTGTACTGTCAGCTGATTGTCCCTTGAAGGAGTTCAGTTTCACATGATTTGGACAGTGCAATGATTACCTAGTGAGAAGTCTGGAGACCTTGAAGGAAATTAGAGAGGAGAAACCATTCAACCATCCTTAAGCCCAGATTTCAGTTTATGTTTAGTTAGAGACTAAAAAGAAGAGTGTCAAGTTCAATCATGGACATTTCCAGCCTGTCATACCTGAGTACAGTCCAAAAAGATAATCTAAATACCCCATAATAAGGAGAGGCTTGAAATGGGGAAGAACTATGCCTCAGGGTCAAAAGACTTGGGTTCAAGTTATGAGTTCTGCCATTTGCTAGCTTTGTGATGGATACAAGCCAACATAACCTCTGATCCTCAGTGCACTTCTCCATACAGTGGGTATTGTAATAGTAGGAACCAAGTGCTTTCTGCAGTACAAGTTGGCCAGCTGACCATAGAATTTTGAATCTGGGACAGGAAGCTGCCAATAGCAGACAATACCCTACCCACCTTATCTTAAACCCTTAATACCTGGAACTTCTATGCTAAGACAAGTCCTCAACTGTACTTTTTTTTTTTTTTTTTTTTTTTGAGACGGAGTCTCGCTCTGTCGCCCAGGCTGGAGTGCAGTGGCGCGATCTCAGCTCACTGCAAGCTCCACCTCCCGGGTTCACGCCATTCTCCCGCCTCAGCCTCCGAGTAGCTGGGACTACAGGCGCCCGCCACCACGCCCGGCTAGTTTTTTGTATTTTTGGTAGAGACGGGGTTTCACCATGTTAGCCAGGATGGTCTCGATCTCCTGACCTCGTGATCCACCCGCCTCGGCCTCCCAAAGTGCTGGGATTACAGGCTTGAGCCACCGCGCCCGGCCTCAACTGTACTTTTCTTGTATAAGAAGAAAAACCCATCTCCTGCTGCCTACTTATGAGCTCTGGCTATTCAATGTGTGGCCTCACTTTAGCATCATCTGAGAGCTTGTTATACTTGCAGGCACTGAGGCCCCACCCCAGACCTACTAAATCAAAGTCTTCATTTTTAACAAGCTCCCCAGGTGATTTGTATGTGCCTTCAAGTTTGAACTCTGACCTTCAATAAACCAGATTGAAAATTAGGCGAGACTTTTTGTCTGGATTCTACCACTAATGAGCTATGAGAGTATGAGCCTTTTTGGCTGGGCTGTGCGCTCTTCGTCACATATGGTGAAGACAGGATTGTACCTATGGTTTCCAAGCGAAGCCTGGAACACTCAAAGGCTTGTACAGAGGTTTCTCAGAGGCCACTGCAGGTGTAGAAAGGACAAGGAGGGGGAGCCCAGGAGCCCTGCAGAGAGGGGCTGCTGCTCTCCACTTCAATCAGTTGCACTATACCTGTTTTATATACTGCATTTCTCATAATAATTCATTTGAGAGGATTCTGTTGTTAAAAACAAAAAAGTCTGGGCCTGTCATCTGTAAAATTTCATGCTGACTTGTGTCTTTCTGGTCCAAAGAAGGGTAAGGCTACTCGCTGGTAGGAAGAAAGCAGTGGTTCTTCCTGGTAATCCTAGGGACTCTGCCCTGATCAGTTCATCAGTTCAGAAACCAGTTACTGTTTCCCTACAGACCTTGGAGTCAGTGTGGGCAAGGTTTACCTTCAGGACCCTGATTTTCTTTTGCACGTAATCTTCACGACTGGCCCAGTGGACACGTGAAAACAGGACTGTGAAAGAACCCCCTCCCTTTAGGATCAAAGTGAAATGCCAGTGTCACTCCGCACTAGCCCTTCTCTTCCTGCTGCTACTCAGCCTCCTGCTGAGCTCTGTATTTCCTCCTTCTCTGACCCCTCCCTTCCTTTTCCTTCCTTCAAGCTTCACTGAGTACTCATTTTAAACAAGACTCCTTGCTAGGGTGAGGTATAGGATATAATACAGAAGGAATAACAGAAATCCTCTATAAGTGGACATGTAGGTTGTTCCCAGCTTTTTGCTATTTCAAATAATACTGTAACATAACATCATCAAACATATATTTTGATGCACATATGAGAAGACTTCAAAAACTTCATGGAAAATGTAATTATAAAGGGTAACAATTAAAAATATAAACTTTACTTCTCAACATAAGCTCCATCAAGGTTAAGATAATTTTGTAAGTGATGATATCAGTCATTTAACTCATCCCTAAAGAACCGAGAGTCCTGGGAATGTACCCATGTCACTACAGTCTTTTTTAGATTATTAACTGAAGAAAAATGGATGCCCTTTAAAGGTATTTTCAGATTAGGAAACAAAAAGAAATGAGAAGGAGCCACATTGGGAGTGTAAGGTGGATGCTTAATGATCTCTTATAGAAACTTGAAAAATTGCCCTTGTGTGATGAGATGAATGAGCAGGAGCATTGTCCTGGTGGAGAAGGACTCTCTGGTGAAGGTTTCCTGGACTTTTTTCTGCTACTGTTTTGGCTAACTTTCTAAAACACTCATATAATAAGCACATATTGTCATTCTTATGGCCCTCCAGAAAGTCAACAAGCAAAATGCTTTGAGCATCCCAAAAAACTGTTGCCATGACCTTTGCTTTTTTTTTTTTTTTTGTAGAGACGGGGTCTTGCTATGTTGCCTAGACTGGTCTCAAACTCCTGGCCTCAAGCAATCCTCCTATCTTAGCCTCCAAAGTGCTGGGATTACAGGTGTGAGCCTGACCTGGACGACTTTTACTCTTTTTTTTTTTTTTTCAGACGGAGTCTTACTCTTGTCACTCAGGCTGGAGTGCAGTGGCGTGATTTTAGCTTTCTGCAACCTCCGCCTCCTGGGTTCAAGCGATTCTCCTACCTCAGCCTCCCGAGTAGCTGGGATTACAGGCACCCACCACCACACCTGGCTAATTTTTGTAATTTTAGTAGAAATGGGGTTTCACCATGTTGGCCAGGCTAGTCTCGAACTCCTGACCTCAGGTGATCCACCAGCCTCGACCTCCCAAAGTGCTGGGATTATATGCATGAGCCACCACACCCAGCTGACCTTTACTCCTGACCAGTCTGCTTTGACTGGACCAGTTCCACCTTTTGGTAGCCATTGCTTTAATTGTGCTTTGTCTTCAGGATCATACTGGTAGAGCTGTGTTTCATCTCCTGTTACAATTTCACTTATTTAAAGAGATGTTTGAAGATCTTGATCTCAAGTGTTTAAAATTTCTATTGAAAGTTCTGCTCTTGTATGCAGCTGATCTGAATGCAACAGTTTTGGTTCCCATTGAGTGGAAAGTTTGTTCAACTTTAATTTTTCTATCAGAATTGTGTACACTGAGCCAAATGAGGTGTCTATTGTGTTGGCTATTTTTTCTGCTGTTAATCATCAGTTCTCTTCAATTAGGGCATGAGTAAGATGAATTTTTTTTCTCACAAATTGATGTGGTTGGTCTGTTCCTGTGGGCTTCGTCTTCAACATCATCTCATCCCTTTTTTTTTTTTTTTTTTTTGAAACAGAGTCTCGCTCTGTTGCCCAGGCTGGAGTGCAGTGGCACCATCTCGGCTCACTGCAACCTCCGCCTCCCGAGTTCAAGTGATTCTCCTGCCTCAGCCTCCCGAGTAGCTGGGACTACAGGCACGCGCCACCACGCCCAGCTAATTTTTGATTTTTAGTAGAGACGGGGTTTCACCATGTTGGCCAGGCTGGTCTCGATCTCTTGACCTCGTGATCCACCCTCCTTGGCCTCCCAAAGTGCTGGGATTACAGGCATGAGCCACTGCGCCCAGCCCAGCCCTTCTTAAAGAAGTTATCCATTTGTAAACTGCTGATTTCTTTGGGACTTTGTCCCCATAAACTTTTCGTAAAGCGTCGATGTGTTCATCATTCTTCCACTTAAGCTTCCCCACAAATTTGCTGTTCTTTAATTGTAGCATAATTCATGTTGCTCTGATAGGGGCTGTTTTCAAAGCGATTGTTCTGAGTGCCTCAAACTAGATCATGTTTACAGACGTCACCAATAAGGTGATACGAGTTTATTTTGATGCAAAAACTTTTGAGATCCATGCATAGCTTTTTCATAATATGCATTTTCCATGAACATTTTGCAGACTCCTCATACATTATCTCTATTGGATAAATCCCGGTGACTGCTGATTCAAAGGCTCTGTGTATTTTAAGTCTTAGGATAAATTTCCCCAAACTTGAATGTGTTTTCATGTGTTTCAGACTAAACCTGTTCTTTTCTCCCAGGCCAGACTTGTTGAGATCGGAAGGGATCCCCAGCACAGAAGTGGCTCCCACTGCATCCCCTTTGTCCGTAAGTCCCAAAATGTCCACCTCTAGCAGCAAGAGCCGGTATCGAAGCAAACCACGCCACCGTCGAGGGAATAGCAGAGGCAGCCATAGTGACTTTGCGGCGATCTTGAAAAACCAGCCAGCCCAGGAAAATTCACCCCATCCTGCTTACCTACACCAAGCTCAATCCCAATACCCTTCTCTCCATCACCATAATTCTCTGCAGCAGCAATACCAGCAGCCCCCTCCTGCCATGTCCCAGAGTCACCATCCCAGACTCAATATGCACGGACAGGACATTGCAACCTGCGCCAACAACCTGAGGTATTTTGGCCCAGCAGCAGCCCTGCGGAGCCCACTCAGCAACCATGCTCAGAGACAGCTGCCCGGCTCGAGCCCTGACCTCATCTCCACAGCCATGGCTGCAGATTGCTGGAGAAGTTCTGAGCCTGACAAGGGCCAAGCTGGTCCCTGGGGCTGTTGCCAGGCTGACCCTTATGACCCCTGCCTTCAGTGCAGGCCAGAACAGTATGGGTCCTTAGACATACCCTCTGCTGAGCCAGTGGGGAGGAGCCCTGACCTTTCCAAGTCACCAGCACACAATCCTCTCTTGGAAAACGCCCAGAGTTCTGAGAAAATGGAAGAAAATGAATTCAGCGGCTGTAGGTCTGAGTCATCCCTCGGCACCTCTCATCTCGTCACCCCTCCAACGCTACCTCGAAAAACAAGGCCTCTGCAGAAGGTAAAGTGTGATGACAAGAGGGGCCTGCGTCACTGCCTTCAAAGAATGCCAGAGCCTGTTATGTTAGACACATTAGAGAGCTACGTAAAAAGCATACATTTTGTAAAAGGACAAGATAACAGAAACATAAATCGAAATTTATTTTACTTTAAATTCATTCTTTCCACACTACTTAAGTGATAAACTACAGAATACATTTTAGGAACTACTGAACCAGAGGACTGAGTCAAGTGTATGTATAATAATTTATGAATAAATAACTATATATTGGGGATATGGGCTGAGCACGGTGGCTCACGCCTATAATCCCAGCACTTTGGGAGGCCAAAGCAGGAGGATCACTTGAGGTCAAGAGTTCGAGACCATCCTGGCCAACATGGTGAACCCTGTCTCTACTAAAAAAATATAAAAATTAGCCAGGTGGTAGCACACACCTGTAATCCAAACTACTCGGGAGACTGAGGCATGAGAATTGCTTGAACCTGGGAGGCGGAGGTTGCACTGAGCCAAGATCGTGCCACTGCACTCCAGTCTGGGCGGCAGAGCGAGACCCTGTCTCAAAAAAAAAAAAAAAACAAACAAACAAACAAAAAAAAACTATGTAGTGGGGATATGTAATCAAAATAGTTTGGAAACCACTACGCTACAGCTCTAGTCCTGAGGGATGTTACGGGAAGTAAGGAGCCTGTTATAGAATAAGTTTAAGAAGCACAGTATTCTCTCATCCCCTCATACATATTCCTAGTGCACATTAACAGTCCTCTACTTTGAGAAATCATGCAGTAAGCTTGTTTAACCGAGCATTTCCTCACCTATTTGAACATACTGCCTTTTAAAATTAACATCTATTAATCCCCCGTGGCACTAGCTTTCTTCACAATTTACTTTGGAAAACATTGCCTTAATTGACAGGCATCGTGACCCAGATAGTTCTTAGTCATTGAAACCTGTTTCTCTCCTCCTTATCCACTGGCGGCCTAGGATTTGTCAGCTGGGAAGCAGACTACCATAGCAGTTAAGAGCGCGAGCCTAGGAGTCAGACAGATCTTCCTTTAAAGCCAGTCTTTTGGCCGGGCATGGTGGCTCATGCTTGTAATCCCAGCACTTTGGGAGGCCGAGGCAGGTGGATCATGAGGTCAGGAGTTCAAGACCAGCCTGGCCAACATGGTGAAACCCCATCTCTACCAAAAATACAAAAATTAGCCAGGCGTGGTGGCATTCGCCTGTAATCCCAGCTACTCAGGAGGCTGAGGCAGAGAATTGCTTGAACCCGGGAGGTGGCTGCTGCAGTGAGCTGAGATCTCGCCACTGCACTCCAGTCTGGGCGACAGTGTGAGACCCCATCTCAAAAAAAAAAAAAAAACCCACGCTCTTCCACTTAGTACCTCTATGGACCTCAGTTTCCTTTTCTATAAAATGGGCCTAACATTGGACTCTGCCTCATCAGTTGATATAAAGACTACATGCATGAATACATATAAAGCATTTAAAACAGGGTCTGGAACATAGCACTTTTCCAAAAGTATTAGCTCTTCTTGCTATGAGTCAAAAAGAAGATTATGTATGAAAAATGTTTACAACATGCTAGACACCCACCCAATTCTAAGTATGGTTTCATCTCATCATCATTGTTCATCAGGAATTTAGCTGAAGGAATGAAAGGGTATAAAATGTAATGAGTATGTTTGGTCAACTAGGCATTGAGTAGAAAAGAAGCTGAAGCTGAGGGCTGTCATCTGAGAATTGCATTTCCCCCTCCACCTACACTGCTGCTCCTGTACTGACTAAGCAGTCCCAGAGATTAAATTGTGTTTCAGGGGCTGGCCGCGGTGGCTCACGCCTGTAGTCCCAGCACTTTGGGAGGCCAAGGCGGGCAAATCACCTGAGGTCCAGAGTTTGAGACCAGCCTGGCCAATATGGTGAAACCCTGTCTCTACTAAAAATACAAAAATTAGCCGGGCATGGTGGTCCACTCCTGTAATCCCAGGTACTCGGAGGCTGAGGCAGGAGAATCACTTGAACCTGGGAGGCAGAGGTTGCAGTGAGCCAAGATCACACTACTGAACTCCAGCCTGGGCAACAGAGCAAGACTCTGTCTCAATAAATAAATAAAAAATAAATAAATAAATAAATAATTGTGTTTCAGCTGGTGCAGTTGATTTGGGCCAATCCATTCTCTGCTCCTCCAACTCCGATGGCCAGTAACTTGTATTTTTTGGTAACTTCTTTATTAAGATATAATTTGCATACCATACAGTCCCCCCGTTTAAAAGTGTATAGTTCAATGCTTTTTATCCACAGAGTTGTGTAACTATCACCATGACCAATTTTACAACACTTTTATCACCCCAGAAACAAACCCCACACCCTTTAGCAGTCACCCCATCCCCTAGGCTCCCCCAGATAACATGTATCTTTGAACCTTTCTCATGCCGTTGTGATATCATCTACGGGTCTTTACGCCATAGAACACATACCTTGTACATTTGGCTTCATTGGAACCTCACTCCCACAGAGCAGCTCAACTTTTCTTTACCAAAATATAGTCCCATAGGTCCTCCTAGGGTAAACTGCTCATCTCAGTAGTCAGGATAACTTCATCTCTGTCTTTCCTATTTAAAAAAAAAAAAAAAAAGCATATCAGAATACAAGTAAGAGTCATGATATTTTAGAACTGACTTTTAAAAAGGTAAATTATTCTCAATATTTGGTACAGTTCCTTGGACCCAATTACCCACCTTACAAGTGATTGGGTAATCCAGCATATCATGATGCTGTGCTTAAGGACAGTTGATCTTAAGTGTGGCTGCTCCTATGCCCTTGGTTTGAGATGAGTTCCCATAAAGGAAGATCACCTCAGTCAGGACACTTAGCCCGCCTTCCAGATCAACCACGGAGCCCCAGCAATCATGGGGCCTCAGGTGTCCCAGCCAGAGCTCTCTTACTGCTGCCAACATGCTGACTCAATAAAAATGCATTAAGTACTTTCTTTTAATTGACAAACAATAATTACATATATTTATAGGGATAACACCAATTTTGTATGCAGAATTCTATTAATGGAGTGAGGCATACAGTACAAACAGGATATAGTCTAACCCTCAAAAATCTCTATCCAACCACATAATATTAGTGAAAAAGGGATTGGTATATAAAAAGGGAAAAAGTAATTGTTGGGCTTTGAGGATTTCAAAGATCACTTCTATGACAGAGCCTGGAACCACTAGTGACAATGATTACAAGAGACTGCCCCCAAATCCAAGACCTTCTCTCCAACTTCCCTCTCCATCACTCACCTCTGGACACTTTAATGGAGCCATCACCTCCCTGAGGACAGAGATAAATTTCACTCAGTTCTACACGTCTTCCAGCATCTAATGCAGGCCACCATCACAGGTACTCTGGAAAAGTTGCTAAATGAATAATGAGGACATGTACGTTTAAAGATGACATTCAGCAAGCTACTACTAAATGAATGCCTTTTGATGATAATTACATTTTTTACAGATAGTGGGGATGGTGTGAGAGAGAGAGTGACACTAAAATAAATAAAACTCTTTTCTCCTTGTTCTCCTCAGAGTGGAGATGACTCCTCAGAAGAGGAAGAAGGGGAAGTAGATAGTGAAGTTGAATTTCCACGAAGACAAAGGTAAAACCAACAAATGCACATGATTGCTTTTAGTGGAATGGGGAAAAAATCCTAAGTTTACCACACCTGCTCTTCAACCACAGGTGATTCCCTGGCAGCCACCTTACAGGCAACTTTGAACTCACTGTGTTCATGTTTTCCTGTTGCCACGTTTTGGCAGTTGTTCGTGCACAGCAGATCCTAGTTCATCAGCATTCATTTTACAGCAACTTCATGATGAGGAGCATGAATACAGATTCAAGATTACAACTGAGAATACAGTGGGCAGTTTGTGACAGATGGCCATGCTATTTTATGGGTAATTGTGTTGGTTTCTAGTGTGTCTCCCTGTGTTAGTCTGCTCAGGCTTCTGTTACACAAACTGGATGCTTAAACAGAAATTGATTTCTCACAATTCTGGAGCTGGGGAAGTTCAAGATCAAGGTTCTAGGTGACTCGGTTCCTGATGAGGGCTCTCGTACTGGCTTGCAGACAGCTACCTTCTTGCTGTTTCCTCACATGGCAGAGAGAGATCTTCCTTCCTTTAAAAGGTGACAGTCTTATTGGATTAGGGGCCCACTCTTATGACCTCATTTAACATTAATTACCTCCTAAAGACCCTATCTAGAGGGTCTATCTAGATACAATTATATTGGAGGTTAGAGCTTCAACTGATGAATTTGGGAGGAAGACAATTCAGTCCATAGCATTCCCCATGCCTTAGATTTTATACCTCAAGTTAAATATGATTAGATAAGTTGAGTCCACCTTCAACTCAGCCTTAGAAATAGCTTCTTGCTTAGATAGCGATAATAATACTCCTGCTAGGAGTCAATAAGGGCCATCTCCCCTTACTTCTAAAATAAAAGCTGCCCCTAATGTAGAGAAGATAGTTTTCCTACCAAGAGGTCTTTTTCTGCTAATAGACACTGTGTTCTTGAAGAGTAATGCTCTAAGAGGCAGAGGTTGCAGTGAGCCGAGAAGGTCTCCCCAGGAAGGTTTGTGTACCTACCCCAAAACAGGAATTCCCTACAAATGAAAGGACTCCTGGCCCTTTGATAAATTATATTCTGGATCCCCACATTATGCACAAAATTGAAATCTGTTCTCATTCCCTGCTATTCCTGGACTCTTTATGGCCTCTTCTTATATATCCCTGATCTGCCCCCCAACCCCCCACCAACTCACCCCATCACCTGGCCTGGGCATCAGCCAGGCCTAGGTCATATGGCATAAAATCTCTTTGTACTATGCCAGGTGCTGTGGCTCACACCTCTAATCTCAGCACTTTGAGAGGCTGAATCAGGAGTTCGAGACCAGCCTGGCCAACAAGGCGAAACCCCGTCTCTACTAAAAATACAAAAATTAGCCAGGCATGGTGGTGCACACCTGTAGTCCCAGCTACTCAGAAGGCTGAGGCAGGAGAATTGCTTGAACCTGGGAGGCAGAGGTTGCAGTGAGCCGAGATCACACCACTGCACTCCAGCCTGGGCAACAGAGTGAGACTCTGTCTCAAAAAACAAAAACAAAAACAAAAAAAACTCTTTGTACTAAGAAATACAGAAAGATCAGACAATGGCAAAATAAAAAGGCAGTCTTTATTATTTGTTTTCTTATGTTTTTTAAGCCAGTGTAAGCTAATATCATTCTTATTTACTAAGCTGCTTATAAACAATGGGAAGGAAGTGAGGAACTTTTGCAAATTTTCTCCCCAGAAGCTCTGGCTCATTAGAGCCAAACCCAGATGTTAACTGGAATGAGCTACTAACTGGCTGGGCAGTACCCACAGCTGCAGAGTGAATGTTCCTTCCAAGCTCATTTCTGTTGGAGGTTGGTCAACAGAGGTAGTGAAGACACTTGGGCCTCCAGGGTCACCATGCCCAGTGGATACTGGGCTCTGGGAAATGAAGCTGGGGTAGATTGACGGGGAGGTGAGGGATGGGGGTTAGAGGAGGACACTGATCAAAGTGTGTGTAGACGCAGCCCAAACCTCAGCTCTGCCTTTTCTCATGGTGTGGCCTTAAACAAGTCACTTCTCTTCTCTGGCTCCAGTTTACTCATCTGGGAAATGAGTTAGTCCAGAGACTCTCCAAAGTCTCTTTCACCTGTGAGAATCTATAACTCTAAATAAGAGGCATAATTGAACATTTCCATACCATGCATACATGTACATAATATGATTAGACAAGCTGATTTTTTTCAAAGACAAGTCATAGCCATCAGCTTGGAGTGTAGTGTTTAGTCACATAAATATATAAACCAAATGAAAGGGGAAATTAAAATTTCCTTCTTGTGTTAGTTACCTTGGGCTGCCAATACTACAGATTGGATGGCTTAAACAACAGGAACTTATTTCTCAAGTTCTGGAGCTGGGGAAGTCCAAGATCAAGGTGTCAGCAGATTCAGTTTCTGGTGAGGGCTCTCTTCCTGGCTTGCAGACAGCCACCTTCTCTGTTTCCTCACATGGTCTTTGCCCTGCACATGCATGTTGAAAGAGGGTGGGAGGGAGGAATGGAGACAATCTCTTCCTCTTCTTATAAGGCCACCAATCCTATTTGATTAGGACCCCACGCTTATGACTCCATTTAACTTTATTTACCTCCTGAAAGCCCTGTCTCCAAATACAGTCACACTGGTATTAGGGCCTCAACACGGAATTTCATGGGGGATAAAATTCAGTCCATTGCTTTAATGTTAAAAGTTAAATAGTTTCTACCTATCTTGATTTCTTAGACCTCCTCAATGGCAGGAAGAAAACTAGATTATCCCTACCACTACTATGAGTGACAAATAAGGAAAGGAAAGTAGTTGTTCCTCCGACTAAGTTCTCCTGGTTCTTCTTGGTTCTAGGCCCCATCGCTGTATCAGCAGCTGCCAGTCATATTCAACCTTTAGCTCTGAGAATTTCTCTGTGTCTGATGGAGAGGAGGGAAATACCAGTGACCACTCAAACAGTCCTGATGAATTAGCTGATAAACTTGAAGACCGCTTGGCGGAGAAGCTAGACGACCTGCTGTCCCAGACGCCAGAGATTCCCATTGACATATCCTCACACTCAGATGGGCTCTCTGACAAGGAGTGTGCCGTGCGCCGTGTGAAGACTCAGATGTCTCTGGGCAAGCTGTGCGTGGAAGAACGTGGCTATGAGGTGGGGGCTTCTCCCTTCTCCCATCACTGTTCCCTTTTTTGCTCTTTGGGGTTCAAGGCTCTAGAGCCTTTACAATTTTCATTTAGTAATAAGATATAACAGTAACCTTGTATTAGTCTGTTCTCACAGTGCTATAAAGAACTACCTGAGACTGGGTAATTTATGAAAAAAGAGGTTTAATTGACTCACAGTTCCACAAGCTGTACAGGAAGCATGGCTGGGATCATGGCAGAAGGTGAAGAGAAAGCAAGCATGCCTTCACATGGTGGTAGGAGAGAGAGAAAGCGAAGGGGGAAGTGCCACCCACTTTGAAACCATCAGATCTCATGAGAACTCACTCACTATCATGAGAATGGCAAGGTGGAAATCCTCTCCCATGATCCAGTCACCTCCCACCAGGTGCTTCCCCCAACACTGGGAATTGCAATTCAACATGAGATTTGGGTGGGGACACAGAGCCAAAGCATATCAGGCCTCCAAGAAGTAAGTAGAAGTACAGAGATCAACAGAGCTCCCAGAAATGAGGGAGTTTCTCCCAAATGACACACATACATGGAACTGCTCAGGAACCCTTCATGTCAAGATTTAACTCAAACATCCCCTCCTCCCACTCCCATCTCCCAACGTGGTTAAAGGTCTGAGCCCAGGTCAGGTGTGGTAGCTCAGACCTGTAATCCCAGCGGGAAGACAGGAGGATCACACTAGGGTCAGGAGTTCAAGATCAGTCTGGGCAAGATAGCAAGGCCTTGCATCTACAAAAAAAAAAAAAAAAAATTTAGCTGAGTGTGGTGGTACATGCCTGCAGTCCCAGCTAGTTGGGAGGCTGAGGTGGAAGGATCTCTTGAGCCCAGGAGTTTGCGGCTGCAGTGAGCTGTGATCACACCACTGCACTCCAGCCTGGGCAACAGTGAGACCCTGTCTCTGGAAAAAAAAAAAATTATTTTAAAGGTCTGAGCCTCCCCGCTCCATACCCTGACTCTTCCCTGGATGATGCCATCATAGGACATATAGCACTTTATTTCATATTCAGGATTGCCTTTGGAGGGGCAGGCTAGCATAGTGGTTGTAAGTGTATACCCTGGAATCTGACTGCCTGAATGCAAATCGCAGCATTCTACTTACTGTGGGACCCTGGGCAACCCACTTAACCTCTTTGTAAAAAGGGGATGATAATACATCTGTCTCATAGGGTTATCATGAGGACTAAATGGATTAACAGATGTATTAATAAACTACTTACCGCAGGGCACAGTGGCTCATGCCTGTAATCCCAGCACTTTGAGAGGCCAAGGTGGACGGATCACGAGGTCAGGAGATCGAGACCATCCTGGTTAACACAGTGAAACCCCATCTCTACTAAAAATACAAAAAATTATCCGGGCGTGGTGGCACACACCTGTAATCCCAGCTGCTCAGGAGGCCGAGAGGCAGGAGAATCACTTGAATCCAGGAGGCGGAGGTTGCAGCAAGCCGGGATCACACCACTGCACTCCAGCCTGGGCGACAGAGTGAGACTCCATCTCTAAATAAATAAATAAAGTACCTACAACAGTGCCTGGAGCATAGCAAACGCTACAGAAGTGGTGGTGTGGTGGGCACTGTTATTATTGTCGTAGCAATCATCAGCATCATCTTTATGTGTTTTCTTTCTCCATAAGCCCCACAAGGACAGGACCTGATCTCATTTACCTCTGTAGCCCCCTTACCAAGCGCAGTGCCTGTTGTGTGGGAGGTGTTTGACATATATTTACTGAGCGTATATTTACTGAGTGATTATAGAAATGAATTAAGGTTTTATTTTGTCTTGCCTTTGCAGAACCCTATGCAGTTTGAAGAATCGGACTGTGACTCTTCAGATGGGGAGTGTTCTGATGCCACAGTTAGGACCAATAAACACTACAGCTCTGCTACCTGGTAATGAAGGAATACACGTCCTGAAGATCTCGTGACTATACTGGCATTTCAGATCCACCCCACCCCCAGACTCATCCCACTCTCTCCCAGCATTTTGTCTGGGAAGAGAGACTACCCCATCTTTACACCCCCTAGAAATGAGCTGCAATAACA
Source organism: Papio anubis (assembly GCF_008728515.1). Lineage (NCBI taxonomy): Eukaryota > Metazoa > Chordata > Mammalia > Primates > Cercopithecidae > Papio > Papio anubis. The sequence continues at coordinate 105,342,132 of NC_044977.1, read as the reverse complement.
GGAACATGAAACTTCGCAAATCTCTGGAAAATAATATCCAAATGAAATTAAGTCTCACTGAACATTTCAATCAAGAATGGCAGGGATCTATTTTATTGAATATTCTAGCTACTGTAACATTGATATTTATTTTTGTTTGACATTTTAACACTTTGTACTGTAAAGAGTGAACTATATATGAGATAAAGATACAATAATTTCTTGCAAAAAAAAAAGAGATAAAGAAAAAGAAAAGGACAGAAAAAAAGAAATAAGTGGAATTTAGGAGCAACATCCTTGGGAATTTGTGGGGCCGGGAGGTATTATTGCTGCTTGAACAGGGGACCAGGTCTTTTGGCCATAAGTGACTAAAGAAGAGCCAGAGCAAGACATTTAACGTTTTAGAACACAAAGAACAGCAAAAGAAAAGCCATTCCAGGCAACTTGTGAACAGATCATATTCACTTCAACCAGCTTGTCCAGGTGGGTTACAGAAATGACCTAGAAAAGTCTGGTGACCAGATACTCACGCCCAACGTCTTCAAGGGCGTGTGCTTCCTCTAGGAGGGAAAAACAAGCCTGTATGTGTGGAAGCTGATTTCATTTTTAAATGTTTAAACAGCAGTTGGTAGTGAGGTTTACAGATAGTGTCAAATCTTGTTTTTGGCAAATACGTCCCTTTTTAGTGCTGTCACTGTCATGACCTTGACAAATGTGCTACCTTGACCCAATGTGTTGATCTTTCATACTCAAGTGCCATTTCCTTGTAGCTCATTTCCTTTCTGTCTGCTGACCACTTCCTGTAGGAACAAAGGTTGGGGGGCAGTACGGAGGAGGAGAAAAGGGTAAGAGAGGAAGAACATCTACAACGGTGTTAGGAAAGCGAACGTGGAATTTATAAAACTCCATTCTCAGGATCACTCAGTTCAGCTACGTGGAGAAGATGGAATCACCCTCTCTGGAACCAGGTTGCTTGTCTACTTGAGTCATATTGATTCAAGCGGGAGAACAGACTTTGAAGGCAGCTAGGATGTATGTGTGTCTATACAATGTCTGAGCCCAAACCATCCCTTTGTTTTTATTTACTAGCTCATTCTATGTTGGAAGTTCTTTTTTTGTTTTGTTTTGTTTTTTGTTGTTGTTTTGTTTTATTTTGTTTTGTTTTTTGACAGAGTTTCGCTGTTTTTGCCCAGGCTAGAGTGCAATGGCACAACCTTGGTTCACTACAACCTCCACCTCCCGGGTTCAAGCGATTCTCCTGCCTCAGCCTCCCAAGTAGCTGGGATGACAGGCGCCCACCACCACGCCCAGCTAATTTTGTATTTTTAGTAGAGATGGGGTTTCACCATGTTGGCCAGGCTGGTCTCAAACTCCTGACCTCAGGTGATCCGCCTGCCTCGGCCTCCCAAAGTGCTGGGATTACAGGCATGAGCCACTGTGCCTGGCCTATCTTAGAAGTCTTAATGACTGGTTACCACTGTCAAAATAAAGGCAAAAACAAGCAACCTGCAAAAGGCAACTCCTCTCCCAGCACCATAGCATTTTTGTTCAATGCTACTTGTAAAATATCTTTTACTTCACTCCAAATCAATGCAGTTTTAAGGAACTGGATTTGAACATTTGTGGAAAGAACAAGTGATGCTGAGCAGAGATAGGAAAGATTTTTACATTTGCCAAAAGCATGAGGTCCTGCCTGTCTCCAGGGTCATGGGCTCTGAAAAGCATTCCAAGGTACTTCGTGGTGCCTTGGCATTATGGAAAATTTTATTTAGAAGTTTATGTACAAATAGATGTTGACCTAGTACCTGTCCCTGTCTCCAAGATAGATTACTGTCAAACAACCTCTCTAGATTCGCTGGACTCTTTGACATTGCATCATGTTGGACATTAGGAAATACTTGCACAGACAGCTGTTAAACCATTTCCAATGCACATGAAAATGTTGTCACTCCTCTGGGTTTCACTGATTGTATCAGCCAAAAAGGAAAGGCAGGAGGGAATTTAGAATTCCTTTTGCTTGTTTGATCCATTTGTTTACACTTTATGTTGATACATTGATTTAAAATGTAGTGTCTGTGATTTATAGCTCTTAGGTAGGATGAAGGAAAATGTTTAATTTATACAAAGAACAGTATTGTTTGCATTAAATTATTCCATTTTGTAAAAATTCTGTAGCTGGACTACATGAAAGATCTTAAGTTATGGCATTATTATCATTGTTATTTTATTTTATAATATTATTCTCATTTTCTGTTGATCAGAAGGTGTGATTTATGATGTAGCACAATGATTGTGTTTATTGCTAACCAGGAATTATTATGGATTTTATGATTTTAATGAAGGAATGAAAATGGAACTGCCATTTGGGAGCTCCCTGGTATTGATCTTAGCTGTGTTCCCTAATTTTCTGTGTACAACAATCATCTGAGGATGCATGTTCTGCCCTGAAGCCCAATGGATACATGTGATTTTGACCTGATCATGAAAGCTCCTGGGTGGGCCAGTAACCCCCAGGATGTCAAATAGTGGATGGACATATAGTTCAAAAGCTGTAAACTTTCTAAAGTTTCTTAGGAAATAAAATCATGGGACTATATTAGAAATAAAAAGAGAATGATTTAATGTCCTGAGAGGAACAGACCTAGAGGGTTTCCGCACAGGGCTCATGGATTCATTTCAAGAACTGACAACATAGTTTGCAATCTCCTTCCTGCCAGACCCCTTTATTCTCCCATCTTTATTCTCCTAGTGGGGAGTAGCAGGGAGACTCAAAAAAGAAATGGTATACAGTAGTCCCCTCTTACTCGGCTTCACTTTTCATGGTTTCAGTTATGCTCAACCACAGTCCAAAAATATTTGATGGAAAATTCCAGAAATAAACAATTCGTAAGTTTTAATTGCACGGCATTCTGAGGAGCATGATGAGATCTTGCCCCTTGCTGCCCTGGATGTGATCCTCCCTCTGTCCAGCATATTCATGCTGCTCATCCATTAGTCACTTAGTAGCAGTCTTGGTGATCAGAGCGACTGTCTCAGTTATCAGATGACTGTATCGCAGTGCTTGTGTTCAAGTACCCTTACTTGATTAATAATAGCCCTAAAGGGCAAGAGTGCTGTGCCTAATTTACAAATTAAATTTTATCATAGATATGTAAGTATAGAAAAAAACAAAACATAGTATAGGGTTTGGTACTACCAGAGTTTTTAGGCATCCACTGGGGGTCTTGGAATGTATCCCCCAGAGATAAGGGAGGACTACTGTATATACATGTAGGGCATGACATAAAATGCCTAACTGTGATGTCATCCTAGAACAAGACTAAAGAACTTTAAGAAGGAGGACTGGTCACTTAGAGAACCAAGCACTGGAAAAATATCTTGAAAGGCCATATTTTCCATCCTCTGACTTCACATCTCACTGTACTGCAAATCTCTCTGGTTCATTATTCCTTGGAACTGAGATGCTACAACTCTATGTCTTCTTTCTATCCAACATGAAACACTGGCACTTTTGTCCAATTCTTGCCCACCTTCAGTGGCAACAGAGAAACATGAGGGTCAGCTTCTATCTTACATCTTTCAGTGATGGTCTTCCTAGAAAACCTACCCCTGATACCTCATAATTTTGATCAGTTTTTTTTTTAATTCTCATCTTGATTATCTGTTACACTATTGTCATCATACACCTTATCTGGATTAACTGTTATGAGTATGTTAGGGTAGTACGTAGTGGCTGAATCTCAGTCATTCATTGTATAGTTGAGAGTCTGAATAAAGTCCATATTGAATACATTTTTTTGAGTAGAATTGACTAGGTTTCAGAGAAGAATAATGTCCTCAGTGGAGGTTAAAAAGGGAAATACCTTTTCTAGCCCAGCCTGCTCCTTTGCTGCCTGCCTTGTGATAACCACGAAAATCTTGAATTGATGTATGTTTCTTTGAGAACGACTCCACAGTCATCTGAAGAGTGTTGAATCAAGAGCTCAGGGAAGTTATGAGCTAATTCTTCAGTCCCAACAAGTGTGTTACAACAGTGCTTCCAGGGACCTCACAAGACTGTGATTTCAAGCTGCTTCATTGATGGAAAGTTTCACCACCTTGGGATGAATGTCCATGTTCAGTTAGCATCTGTTTTTGACTGACTGCAAGATGATGAGTTTTAATTTGGGTTACAGAGGAGCATTTTGTTCTGATTTCCATCTATTTCTAGGTCATATGCTCTGGATAACAGTTCCTTTTAAAATTGCTTTGCAGAGGGACTGAGAAACCTGCATCTACTTTGAAATCATAATGGACCTTACCATCACTTAAGTTTAGACCTGTTTGCAAGATGGTGGGGAGCTCCTGCTTAGAAAGATGAAGATGCCAGCTCTATTGTAAATTAGCATCTTCTTGACGTTGAGATACTATGTTTTAAAATGTTGGCATCAACAAATCTATCCTCCTAGAATTAAAGACATTTTGAGTAGGATTTAGTAGGTACTGGACATCTCCTGTAGAGCTTCATCATGCTAAATTATTCCCTCTCCTTTTCTAATATATGTGCTTGGGTTTGGGGTTTGCCTGGCGCCAACCCAGACATTTTTTTTGGAGGGGGGGCGGGCAGGATCTCTGTCACCAGGTTGGAGTACAGTGGCATGATTATGGCTCACTGCAGCCTCACCCTCCTGGGCTCAAGTGATCCTCCCACCTCAGCCTCCTGAGTAGCTGGGACCACAGATGTGTGCCACCATGCACAACAATTTTTTTTTTTTTTTTTTAGAAATGGGGGTCTCCCTGTGTTGCCCAGGCTGGTCTCGAACTCTGGATTCTAGCGATCCTCCTTCTTTGGCCTCCCAAAGTACTGGGATTACAAGTGTGAGCTGCCACGTCCAGCCTCCAGACTATTTTAAATGCCCTCTCCCACTGGGGAACATTGGCATCCTTTAAGAATAAATGCATCCTTTTTGATCAGATGACTTACTCTTTTTTTCTTCAATGTCCTATGTCTCAACTTTTTTTTTTCCTTTTCTTAAAACAGTCCCACTTGAACTTCTTGGAACTGAATTCTCCAGAACGTAACATTTATAATCCATAGAATTCCTGCCCTGCTTTGCAGTAGAGTGTGCTATGTTTTGTTTTCCCACTGAGCCAGAAGTCAAAATATTATACTACCACTTACCACCATCTACCCCCTCCAAGACCAAGACCAACATTATGTATTGAGCACTGTATCTTCCCTACTGAGCCGAGACACAGCCTCAGAACCTCTCAACATAGCACTTGGAGCAACAATTGCCACTTGACTGAAATTGCTGTTTGAGCTTGAGTTAGCCCCAATGGGAGAACGACAGGCTCGCGCTAGTGTTCTCTTATGGCTCCATCTGTGGTGTCAAGGGTGGTACCACTGAAAGGGGAAAGGTCACTTCCCTCCACCCACTGCCCTTCTGGACAACAATTCCAATTGAAGGAACACCAATCACTGATGGATCCAATTCCAAAATGTCTCTTCATTCACATTTAATTCTGTTGAATGAATATGTTCCTCCCTCACCTCTTATAAACAGTAAATTAATATAAGTCCCATTTACTTGCTTCTTTCTTAGACTCTACGAGACTCATGTACCAAAATAATGTGACATTCTTTTCGAGACTTTGACTTGTACTGTCAGTATGAATTTAGTGCCTTTCCAGGCAGCAAAATGTTTCTTCTTTGCCAATTTCATAGGACAAACATCCCAGGATACTCATACCACCAGTGTTACCAACCTCACAGACTGGCACATTAGAATCATATTAATCTGCTTGTTTGCATGTTACAACTGATACTGCAAATGCCTATTCAAGTTAGACTGAACTAGGCTAAGCAGAGGACCCTTGTGGAACCTGGAGCATTTCTCAGGGACAGGTGGCTAAAGAGGAGAGCTCTGAAATCACTGCTCTGAGAAACAAAAGGTGGGTTAAGGCTTTTGTTAACTGTCACGTGGCCAGGGTACAATGGCAGGATTTCACAGAGTAGAGCCCTAAGCAGATGGCAAGACCACTGTAAGGAAGCTCCCAGCAGCATCCCAGGTCTGCTCTCCAGAGCCACTTCACAGCACTCAGGGATCGCTGGCTCCTGGCCCCAGGCTGCTGTCCAGTGACCAGGTGGACAGGGTCCTCCAGTGACTGCAGGCCAAGGGAATCCTGGCCAGCATGTGCAAGCTATTAGGAAGATGTCCCATCTTCGCCCATATCACCCCAGTGGCTCTTCACCTCCAGAGTGACCACTTCCCAGACTCTGGAAGTGGGAAGACCCTCTTTGATGCTTTATTACAATAATTTGAGCTCCTATGGACTTGGAGCAAATGCATTTCTCTTTTGTGGTTAAGTCTCCAAATGAACGTCCTTACCTGCCTCCCCTCTGGTCTCCCGTACTGTCAGTCCCCAGCTCCCAGTGTTTTCTGATGCCGGCTCCCTCTCTGTATTGAACAGCAATGGGAACAAGAATGACTATCAAAGCAAACAAATGCATGGAATTAAACAAAAAGTGTACTTCACTGTTTCCTAGTCCTGTCTTTTTCTAAATGTACCGTTTGCGTCCCGAGAGTTGCCTTAACAATCTCAGCACTTGTCAGAACTTGAGGGAAAGGAAGACTTTCCATGACTGGGTTTCCTGCAGCCACAAAAAAACAGGTAATGGAGAAAGCTAGTTTGTGATTCTTATATTTGACACAGCCACGAAAGGAAGAGGCAATCATCATTGTATTTGGTGACAGCCTCTTCTTGACTATTCTGTAAAGGTTAGACCAGCACTCTGCCTCTTCCCTATACTTTCCTGCTGCCCATCTGGTAGCTACTCCTGTTACTAGTGACCCCACTATACAGGGAGCAGAGAGAGAAAAAGAAGATGAAAATCTGGCTTCCAATAAATTATTTTGGTAAGAAGCATCCTGAGATTGGAAAGCTTAAAACACCATTTTAGACTGTCTGATTTTCAGCCAATCCTAATTTCCACTGGCAAGGGTAGTTGAAAGTTAACATGTTCAAACAAGCACCACACAGAACACTTATATCCATTTATTTGGGAAACTGCTTTGCCTGTAAACTCACAACTGATAAGGCACATTATTGCAAAATCATTGGGGTGGAGGGAGGGAGACAAATCTAAGATTCCTGAAAAGGGGCAAAGGGCACACACTTGCAATGCTGTGGAAAACGCATTTCTCCTTCCCTCCCCCTACTCCAGAACACCAAGGGCCACAGTCTTCAAAGTCTGCTGCCTCCTTCCCCCACTCTCATTATCAAGGCTTCTTGTAAAGAAACACGTTTTCAACAATGAAATCCTTGGTGTGAAAGGATCATACCATAACCGAAAACCATCACCTGGGAATGCACTCTCCCTATGGAACATGAGTATTCCCAAGAATTCATGTAGAACAAGAGGCCTAGATTAAAGTCTTGGTAAGACCCTTGGCCAAACCAAATCATCAACCCAGCAGATGATGTCCAAGAGCCACGGTCTGGTAAGTCCTGATGAGATACTCCTGCGGGGTGCAGGATCACAGGGCTGGTCAGTTTAGGTGCCAAGGTCCCTCTGTCTTTGGAAGCATTCATCCAGGTCCATGCCAATTCCGTACTGCAGCTAGAGGAAGTAATGACAGCTTAGCGCATTAAGATACAACACAACAAAGTTATCAGAAGCCAAGGTTTCCCTTTGAATTAAGACATAAAATTATTAAAAGATGCAATTATTCTTTGGTTACTCTCAGCAAATAAAAAAATGAAAAACATTCAGAAGGTATACTGCCTGATGGCCCCATATACTGAACTCATTCTCCTAGCATGACACAGAAGGGATTCCTGCAGAAATGACAGATAAAAAGTTTGCCTGGTCATCTGATTCAGGTGAGTCAAGGGCCCTACCCCATCCAGATGGGTAAGAATTTCTCCAGAACATATCCATAACATACAGCGTTTGCTCCATTCATATTTAATAGTCTGTTTGCAATCAGCTTAACTGTCAGGACATGCAATCACAAGTAGGTTTGACATACATGGTAACATCAGTGTGTCTGAACACAAGAGCATGACAGAAATCATCATGCATGTGAGCAATACGTGGAAGTCCTAGGCAGTTCGTCAACTTGTTTCACTTGGCTTATGAAGAGGTAGGTCATCAGCAAAAAAGTACAAAAGAAATGCTCTTCAAGAGACGAACAGAAGATGAAGAGTGGTGTCAGTGATGTGGGTTCCCATGTCATCATCGGTACCAAACATCCACAAAGATGCAACAGGAGGACATCTGTCCCATCAGCCTGTCACTCTGCAAAAGTGGTACTCTGGACAAGGACGGTCAGCATCTTCTCCCAAGGCAGCTCAGGGGCTGGCATGAGGCAAATACAACAGGCTATCCTGAGCTCCTTATTAGACCACAAAATATAATACAAACAGCATTTTCTTTTTCTTTCCTTTTTTTTTTTTTTTTTGTTGAGAGACAGTCTCACTCTTATCACCCAGGCTGGAATGCAGTGGTGTGATCTCGGCTCACTGCAACCTCTGCCACCTGGGTTCAAGCAATTCTCCTGCCTCAGCCTCCCAAGTAGCTGGGATTATAGGCGCATGCCACCATGCCTGGCTAATTTTTGTATGTTTAATAGAGACAGGATTTCACCATCTTGGCCAGGCTGGTCTTGAACTCCTGACCTTGTGAACCACCACCTCGGCCTCCCAAAGTGCTGGGATTACAGGCGTAAGCCACCGTGCCCAGCCACAAACAGCATTTTCTAGGAAGCATCCATTGTAGTGTCTGCTACACCAGGGCTGGTTTGAAAACCTGATGTAATACACCTTCAAGAGCAGAGTGTCCTTTCTGACAAGACACTGCACATTGATGCACAGTGTCCATATCACCTATAGAAGGCAATTAAAAACAATGAGGGGCTTTAGAGGACCACATCCATTACACAAATAAGCAACTGAGTCCAGGGACGTGGCAAACAGAAAATCCAGATCACGTGTCTTTTCTACTGTGTATGTGATTAGCAGTGCTTGTTTCATTCAATTGCAGATGTTTCTGACTAAATTTTTTAATGAGGGTTCCAGGAATTAATGCCACCATGGCAATGGCCAATAGCTTAAAGACAGTGTCCCAGGAGAAAAGAGCATCCAGAGAGGTTAGGGTTGACAGGATGGAGCCTGTCTGCACACAGATGAAATTGTATGGGATCAAACCTGCAAGAAGAAAAGGGAAAAGTACCTGTTACTAACAGCAGCAAAATTAAGAAAATAATAATTCAGAAATGTCACCAGGAACAGTGACTACAGTTTTTATTTTTATTTTTTTTGCTTGACTCTTGACCCTTACACATATTAACTCTTTCCCTTCTTTCCTTCTTTTCTTTTCCCTCCTTTCCTCACTTCCCATATATACCTGTCTTGTTCAACAAAAGAACTTGAGATATTTACACAAATAATACATACTACTATAAGATAATTTTAAAATAGGGCCAGGAATAGTGGCTTATGCTTGTAATCCCAGCGCTTTGGGAGGCCGAGGTGGATCACCTGAGGTCAGGAGTTCGAGATCAGCCTGGCCAACATGGTGAAACCCTGTCTCTACTAAAAACATAAAAATTAGCCGGGCGTGGTGGCATGCACCTGTAATCCTAGCTACTCAGGAGGCTGAGACAGAAGAATCACTGGAACCTGGGAGGCAGAGGTTGCAGTGAGCCGAGATCTCACCACTGCACTTCAGACCAGGCGACAGAGCTAGACTCTGTCTCAAAAATAAATAAATTAATTAATTAATTAAAATTTCAAATAGGAAAAGCAAAATGCGTGCAGAAGAATACAAGACATCAGGGAGTACAGTTACTAGAAAAATGCATAAGGTTCACCTGTTTGCTAAAAGTGGGCCCCAAATTTGGTTCTGAGTACCCAATAGCCAAAGTAAAGAGAGAAGTGCCATTGCTGACAGTTTTTTAAAAGAAGTACTATTCACATTCCGCACTGTCTCAAAGATGTCATCAAATCCACTGTATTCCAAAAGTCTGACTGGCTGACCAGGCTAGCTGCAGAACAATCAGCTGGTGACACTGTTAAAAACGCATCCTCGGGCTCCACCCCAGAAATTCTGGTTACTTGGTTCTGGGGTAGTGCCCAGGAACCTGTATTTTAAAAGCCCCTTCTCCACTCCCATCCCGAGATTCTGATTGGTTTGGAACCCTCTGATAGTCCATTCCTCTTCTATAGGAGAGGAAGCATACAGGAGATGAAGATCCCAGACCCCTCAGGGTCACACAGCTTGTGAGATAGGGGACAGGAAGCCTGGCCTCCAGAATCTTGCCAAGCCACCTAGATAATCAGAAGCCGCAAACCCCCACTAGCTGAGGGCCTGAGGCACTTGCCTGAAAGCCACTATGACCAGAATTGGCTGTGGTAGATCTTGCTTCTATTTAAGATCTCCATTTCTCTCAGGTATCCCCTATTAATAGCAGCTGCTCAACCACAGTTTTGCTCTGTTTGACCTAGAAGCCCTGAATCTTCTTTCCCTCTAGGCTCTAAGGAAGGTTGAAGAGAAAGAGATCCTTGCATTAGGCTTAAGGAGGGTGGTTTTCTTCCAGTATGGAGAAAGCAGCATCACTGATCTTATAGGATGTTAGCACTTTACCACTCTGATAAAGGTGGTCCAAGGTCCCTACTTTGAGAAACACTGCTCTAGTCCCAGCGCCTTATCTGGATGAGTGGCCCTTTCAGAGCAAGTAGCTTGCTGGAGGTCATATAATTGTCAAAGGCAAGGAGAAACTTTAGATATCGTCTAATTCAGTAGACTGCAAAACTCAGGATCCAGCAGAATCCCTTCTAGGGACTAACTACTTGCATCACCTGGAAAACATCAAAAGATCCTGATCCCTGAGTCCTACCCCAGAGGTGATTTAGTTGATGTGTGGTATAGCCTTAGCTTAGGGATTAAAATCTCCACAGGTGATTTTTTTTGGGTTTTTGTTTGTTTTTGTTTTTTGAGATGGAGCCTCACTCTGTCACCCAGGCTGGAGTGAAGTGTCATCCACTCAGCTCACTGCAACCTCCACCTCCCAGGTTCCAGTGATTCTCCTGCCTCAGCCTCCCAAGTAGTTGAATTACAGACGCACACCACCACGTCAGGCTAATTTTTGTATTTTTAGTAGAGACAGGGTTTCACCATGTTGGCCAGGCTGGTCTTGAACTCCCAACCTCAAGTGATCCGCCCGCCTCAGCCTCCCAAAGTGCTGTGATTACAGGTGTGAGCCACTGAGCCTGGCCTCCAAGTGATTTTTAATAGGTTTGCAGTTTGAGAACGACTGGGTTTGCAGTTTGAAAATGACTAGGAACTGGATTAAAATGCATATTCCCAGATTCCACTCCCAAGATTCTGATTCAGTAGGTCTCGAGTAGGCCCCAAATCTAGATTCTCAACAAGCCCCCTGACCCTACCAATCTGATAAAGGTGGCCCAAGGCCCACACTTTGAGAAACACTGCTCTATTCCTAGCCAGGTGGCCCATTGAGGGTAAGTAGCTTGCTGCAGGTTGTGCAATTGTCAAAAGGCAGGAAGGAACCTCATTGATGCCAGCTCTTCCTAAGGCAGAACTTAATCAAAACAGTGGCCAAAAACCAGACAGGAAGTCCCTTGCTCTGCTCCTTTCTTCTGTCCCCACTCAAAACTCATGGACACATACCCTCATTCCAACCCTGCTCTTCCTACTAGCATTTACTGAGTACTTACTACGGGCCAAGTTGTATACTTTACACAGACTATCTCTTCTAATCCCAGTGCCCAGCGCATACAGCCATGCAATGAACAATCTTCATTTAGTCCAAAAGTATTTTTATGGGTTTTCATGTTGAAGCCTGAGTAGATCTGAAATCAGGAATCATTTCTTTAGATCATAAGGCTTGAAGTCACACTTTGTGAGCCTGTGTTCTCAGAAGCAGGCACATGCTCATGTGGCCAATAACCCAGGGCAGACCCCCAGTGTGACAGCTCTGAAGACTCAAAACTACCCCACTAGCATCTTACCGATAAGAACTGAGAAGAAGAACTGTACGATGGGGATGTTCAGAATTGGGGCCGAGAGGTTCAAGAACCAGTTTGGTGTCATGGGGAAAAGTCTCAAAAACAGTAAGAAAAAAAACAAGCTGTTTCTGTTCTCCTCCACCTGTAGCCAAAGAGAAGAAAGCTGTTAAGAAGTAGAAAGGGTTTCCAGGTATTGAAAACTTGCTGGTGCCAGGCACTGTTCTAGACAGTTTACATAATCTGTTCCCAATTCTTCCAACAACCCTTCAGGGACAGATTGTTTTCCTCATTTTAAAATAGAGGTGCTGAGGATCAGAGAAGTCAAGAACTTGCCCAAAGTCACAGAGCTGGTAATGATGGAGCTGGGATTTGATCCCAGGTCTATGTCTCCTGAAGACATCAAAAGAACCCCTAGGACCTCCTGAGACAGTGTGGAAGAGCACTGTGGGAAATCCCTGCCACTTGCTTCTCTTAAGGCCATGCACGTGGTGACTTTCTGGGGTCCCAGCTCTCAGATGTGACCCCTCCCCTTACCTTTCTCTGCAGCAGGGCCACTTTATCAGGAAAGTAGGACACCACCAACTGTTTGCCAAAAATACTGGAGAGCAGGTAGCAGCATGTGGCACCCACCGAGGTCAACACACAACACAGCAGAAGCCCCAGCCACGGCCCAAACAAGGCACCAGCTAAAACATTCTGCAAAGAAAACAAACCCTCAGGCATGTGACCATCTGGCAGCTACCAGCAACCTCATCTTGGAGCCTGAGAGTCATAGGTTCCCTCCTCCTTCACTGCTTTTTTCCAGCTAAAACCCAATTGCCTTATTTATTTATTTATTTTTAAGAGACAGGGTCTCGCTCTGTCATGCAGGCTGGAGTACAGTGGCATGATCATAGCTCACTGCACCTTCAAACTCCTGGACTCAAGTGATCCTCCTGCCTTAGCCTCCCAAGTAGCTAGGACTGTAGGCACACACCACCACATCCACCTACTTTTTTTTTTTTTGAGACGGGGTCTCGTTCTGTCTCCCAGTCTGGAGTGCAGGGGCCCGATCTCGGCTCACTACAACCTCTGTCTCCTGGGTTCAAGCGATTCTCCTGCCTCAGCCTCCCAAATAGCTGGGACTACAGGCGTCCACCACCACTCCCGGCTAATTTTTGTATTTTTAGTAGAGACGGGGTTTCACCATATTGGCCAGGCTGGTCTCGAACTCTTGGCCTTGTGATCCGCCCGCCTCAGCCTCCCAAAGTGCTGGGATTACAGACTTGAGCCACTGCACCCGGCTTTTTTTTTTTTTTTTTTTTTTTTTGAGACGGAGTCTGGCTCTGTGGCCCAGGCTGGAGTACAGTGGCACGATCTCGGCTCACTGCAAGCTCCGCCTCCTGGGTTCACACCATTCTCCTGCCTCAGCCTCCCGAGTAGCTGGGACTACAGGTGCCCGCCACCACGCCCGGCTAATTTTTTGTATTTTTTAGTAGAGACGGGGTTTCACCATGTTAGCCAAGATGGTCTCCATCTCCTGACCTCGTGATCCGCCCACCTCTGCCTCCACCTCCGCCTCCCAAAGTGCTGGGATTACGGGCGTGAGCCACCGCGCCCAGCCTACATCCACCTACTTTTTAAAATTTTTTGTAGAGATGGGGTCTCACTGTGTTGCCCAGGCTGGTTTCAAACTCCTGGGCTCAAGTGATCCTCCCACCTCAGCCTCCCAAAGTGCTAGGATTACAGGTGTGAGCCACTGCCCCAGGTCCTAATTGCCATTTAAAGAGGTGACTGAAAAATTATGAAAAGACTGGGAACTACACCTGGCATCAGTCTCTTCACCTTGAAAATGAGGATAAGGATAAAAGCCTCAGGGGGCAGGAGAGAATTAAATGGGATCTCTGGCTGTGGTAGATTCTGCAATCACTGGGGCTCCAAGAAAGTAGAAATGAAACTCACAAGTTATTTTTACTGTTTTCAAAGATGAACACAAACCATGAATTTTCCCTTGGTGGGACCACACAAGCTATATAAGATGTCTTGTTTCTTTGCTTTGTGCTGGAATTACATCCATGTAGTATGCTAATCCCGGGGGTTCCATGTTGACCAGAGCTCTAGCCGACATTTGAAGACGTCTTAGTTTAAGAAAAAGGGAAAAGTGAACCAATACTTCCTAAATGCATTTTGGCTGCTACACATCATCCTGACAAAACATGGGATCCAAGACAGAAAGTAAAAGGAAGCCTTGGTATTGGGAAGAGGGGGAGCTGCTGAGCACTGTGTTAAGTGCTTGACTACATGACCTGTGTAATCCTCACTACATCCCTGAGTCATGCCATCCTTGCCCCATTCTACAGGTGAGAGATTAAGTATCTTCCCCAAGACCACAGCAGGCAGAGTCAGGGTTCATCCTCAGGTCTGGATGTGGAGCCCCCACCAAGCAGCAGCTGGCTCGCAACCCTGAAGAGGAATCAGTCCAAGACAGAAGACAGACACAGGGAAGCCTCAAGGAGTCAGCCCCTGACCCCGAGCCCCACACCCCAAGCCCCACACACCTCCCCTGCCTCTCTTGGACATGTCTGCTTTTCTTCTAGTTTCCAATAAGGAAACTGCTTGAGCAGGTCCAGCCTCAGCCTAGAGGAGAGAAACATGCTGGGGCAGGAGAGGGAAGCAGTACAAAAGGAAGCTGTCAGTGTCTCCCCCTTCAGTGCTCAATCCCACAGTAGGCACGCTGAGGGCCACTGTGTGCCAGCCCCGCTACACCCACTGTCACGTTTAATCATCCCCACACAACAATCCCAGGAGGTTACAGGGGAGTATCCGAATTTTACAGGGTAGGAGGGAGGGCAGGACACTGACCAGGAAGCTGGAGCCGGGGATGGCAAAGCCCTGTTTGTAGAGGTAGGCACTGCAGAAGAGCAGGAACACGTAGGCCTGGTGCTCCTTCCGGTAGTCTCGAAGGACCTCAGAGAGTTCCCGCAGCTCTGCCAGGTCGGAGGGGAACCACAGGGACCTGGGGATTTGGAAAAGCAGATGGAAACATGAGTTCAGATCAGCCCAGTGCCCACGAGAGTCATTCGCTGTGTCTTCCTTTCAGAGTAGGTTTATAAATATGCCCATTATCTGGTCTGCTGGGAACACATACACTCCCAATGACAGACGACCTGATACGACGTTGCAGAGACAGACAGGAGAGCCCTAGTTTGGAAGCAAGAGACCTGGGTTAGCATCCCAACCCTGCTACTTTCTGTTGTATGTCCTTGGACTAGTCCCTGGGTCTGTTTCCTTATCTAAAAATGAGGGGTTGGTGCTAAATAGTCATTAAGTTCCCCTTTAGCTTTGGGATTTTAGAATCTGTTCTTAAGAGGCAAATGGATTCATTTCCAGGCAAGTTCTAAATGTCCTAAATTGCCTTCCTTTCAAGGACATTGCCTCCCCCACAAACCAAGAACAATTCAGATTTCAAACTGTTCCTGAGGTGCCAAGTAAAACGACTTTTTAGCATTCACTATAAAGCCAATTAAAGATTCTTCAGGCAAGTATATCTATCCCATACTACAAACGTAACTTTTTTGATAGTATGTCAGGCTTGAATCAAACCCTTTAAAGAACCTACTATTTCATTCTGCTCTTAATCTGGTCCTCAGTGCACTTTGAATCCTGTCCAAAGGTTACAGTATAAAGGCTACCTTGCCTCTACCATCTGAACAGTCCTTGAATCCATCACTGATTAATTATGAGCAAACCCTCCCACTTCTCATGAGAATGCTTCCCTTGGTATGTCCCACACCCACAGCAGAGCCTTCTTAACTAGAGCAAAAGAATACAATAACTGAAAACAGTTGCCTTAATAGTCAAATATCAGTAATTCCCTTGACCACACAATGCTGTACTAGGCACACTTCCATGCACTTTATAAAGAGTATGCAGCACTCATAAAAACCAGCCACGTAAGTATTGCTCTGCCTCCTGCCTCGACCAGTCGTTCATTAGAATGGGAAAAGTAGGCCTAGCGCGGTGGCTCACGCCTGTAATCCCACCACTTTGGGAGGCTGAGGTAAGCGGATCACCTCAGGTTCGAGACCAGCCTGGCCAACATGGTGAGACTCTCGTCTTTACTAAAAATACAAAAATTAGCCGGCCGTGGTGGCGCGCGCCCGTAGTCCCAGTTATTCGGGAGGCTGAGGCAGGAAAATTGCTTGAACCCGGAAGGAGGAGGTTGTAGTGAGCCGAGATCGCGCCACTGCACTCTAGCCTGGGTGACAGAGCGAGACTCCGGCCCGGGGGGTGGGAAAAAAAAGGTAAAAGTAGAGACAACCAGGAAGAGGGGCAGAGCCGATAATTAATTTGCGAATAATTTAAAGTTGTCCATGCAACATTTCTCCTGAAGACCTAACGTCTAAAGTCTCAAGGGCAGACCTGACGGAAGTGGGGTGGGGTGGAGGAGAGGCAGCTGAAAGTGGACTTGAAGGGGCTGGGGGCCCGCACCGGGGCGAAGGTCGGCTGGAAATGGGGCCCAGGGCTGGGACTGGGAAAGCAACGGCGCGGGCAGGCTCAGCGCCGCGTCTCCCTCGGCAAATCCATCCAACCAAAGGCACCGCGGCGTGACGCCCTGCACACCCCGCAGCCGGCACCACACAGGTCCCAGTCAGGCCCGGGACCGGGCTCTCATTTCACCCGCCTGTCCGAGACCGTGTGGACGCGGGTCCAGATACCAGACCCGGATTCCAGTTCAACAAGAGAACTTCAATTCCCAACGCCTCCGATACCGGAACCCGGATCTCCCTATTCCCAGCCCAGGTCCTTGGACCTGGCTCCCTTCCTCTGACCCGAACCTGGATTCCCGCTACGCACCTGCCTCCAGCCTCCTCGGTGGAGCCCAGTCTCCGCCCGCGGGGCAGTCGCGTCGACAGCAAGTACAAGGCGAAGGTGCAGCCAGCGAAGACCAGAAGGAGGCCGAGCAGCGGGCGCATGTCGGCTCCGCACCCCGGCCCGCGGGGCAGCTGAGAGGTTCACTTGCACGCCGGGGCGCAGCGGCGGGCGGACTGAGGCAGCGGAGCACGTTCGCAGACGGACCGAGGAGGGGTCCGCGCCAAGACCCGCCCCCGAACCAGGCCCCGCCTCCCGAGCCAGGCCCCAGCCCCGGATTCTGACTCCGCCCTCCCTGTCCTTCGGTGGAGATTCCCGGAAAAACCTGCCTCCCAGGCTGCCCTCTCTCCGTCTGTCTGTGCTTGTTTTTCTACGTTTATCCCTGTCGCTTTCTCCACTTATTCTGCAGTCATGGAGCGCCCCCAGTGCTGGCTCGGTGCCAGGGCTGGGAGATCCGGGGGCGAATCGTGAGCCTGGCCTACAGCGAGCTTGCAGTCTAGTGGTCAAGGCAGTCTTGTCCACAACCTGCTGTCACACGAAGCAAATGTAGCTGGTGTAGCACCAGGGGCTGCAATCAGGTGTGGTGGGGCGGCAATAGTGACCACGGAAATAATCAGAATGCTTTCAATTCAGCTCCTACTATATTCCCATTATTCCTGAGCCTCACAATCATCCTCCAAGGTAGGTATTTTTGTCTTTCTCTAACAGATGAAAACTCTGAGTTTCAGAAGAATTAAATGACATCCCCCGAAAAGAGAGACAGTATAAGAATCCAAGTCAACCTGAGTCCAAAACCAGTGGTCCTTACACTGTGTTGATTTATGGAGGAGATGGAGTTTAAGTTTACCTTCAGGGATGAGCAAGACTTTTCTGCAAGCAGAAAAAGGAGGAAATGGGTGAACAATGGCCCAAGTAAGGCACCAGAGTCCAGTTTCAGTGAAGCCTAAGGTACATGAGAAATAAGTGAGAATTGGGGACAAACAAGAGTGCACTGAAGGCAGGCTAAGGAGATAGATTTTTAATAATGTAGATGAGACACCAACAGAGGTGTTTTTAAGTAAGAGAATGATTTAGTTCCTGTTTTAGGATGTTCGCTTTGGCAGATAGCCGCAACTGTCCTGATAAGAAGGCAAGCCGGCCTAGCTCACGCCTGTAATCCCAGGATTTTGGGAGGTCGAGGCGGGCGGATCACTTGATGTCAGGAGTTCGAGACCAGCTTGTCCAACATGGGGAAACCCTGTCTCTACTAAAAATACAATAATTAGCCGGGCATGATGGCACGTGCCTGTAATCCCAGCTTCTCCAGAGGCTGAGGCACAAGAATCACTTGAACCTGGAAGGCAGAGGTTACAGTGAGCTGAAATTGCACCACTGCACTCCAGCCTGGGCGACAAGAGCGAAACTTCAGGAAAGGGAAAGGGAAAGGGAAGGAAAGGAAAGGAAAGGGGAAGGGAGGAGAGGGGAGGAAGAGAGAGAGAGAGAGAGAAGGGAGGGAGGAAGGAAAAGGAAAGAAAGAAAGCAAGCACTCAGGCCTGATCCAGGACCACTGCAGTAGACTTGGAGGGAGGAGGCTGGGGGTAGTTGAATTGGTGTGATATGTCACTGAGTAAACGGAGGAAGGGACAGAAAGAGAACTCCAAAGTGTCAAAAGCCTGGACAACAGAGAGAAAGCATCCTTGTTATATCATTTAAAGCACCTGTTGGGCCAAATAGGGAGCATTTTTCAGAATTCATGTGCACAAGATTTCGCAATTATATGTCCAAGAATGTAATCTACATCCAAGAATGTAATGGAATTTAATTCCACATCCAAGAATCCCCATAGGGAGCAAAGATGTATATTTAAGGGTGTTCTCTCAGCTTTGTTTTTATGTTAGGAGATTGGGAACAACCTAAATGCCCATCAGCTGGCGACTGGCTAGGTTAACTATGGTATATTCACAAATAGAATACTAGGTAGCCTCCTAAAAGAGGAAGGCAATTCTACACATCCTGATATAGTGTGGTCACCAGATAGATGGCTCAGATACAAATAAAACAAACAAGTTGCAGTATTAGAGTATGCTATGTATGACTCCTTTTAAAGGACAAAAAGAGGATATACTTTAACTTTTTAAGATACTGACGTATTTATTTATTTAAATTTTTTTTTCACAGAATAGTTACAGCATATAGAACCAAAAAATATTTCCAAATGAAATTACTCAATGTCTGAGATTTGCGTCAAAATAATAGTACAGGGGTTTAGTGAGTAAGGATATAGGTAGAACAAGATTTCCATGAGTTGATAGCTATTGAAGCTGGGTGATCACCTGGAGGTTTTATACTATTTGGATGTTATACTATTTTTTTTTCTATTCTTGTGTATGTGTCAAATTTCCACTTAAGAGAATGGGGGGAAATGGTGTCAGCCCTTCATTCCAGCTGAACACACCATGTTAGTTCAGGCCCCGTCACACTACTCTTCTAGCCATCTGTCAATCTTCTCTGCCTGGCAAATTTCTACTCTTTCATCAGGACCCAGGATAATTATCACCTTCTCTGAGAGGCCTTCTCCAACCCCTATAGTCAGAAACATTTGTTCTCTATGCTTGGGGCCCCTGAGAAATGTCTGTAATCTTGTTGCAAATACATATTCCAGTGTCATTATCCATCTCCCTAGTAGACAGTGAACATTTCCATCAATGAAACAATGTCTCAACTATCTTCTTTCTGTCTCAACCCTTAACCCTGGCACCTAACAATTGTTTGTTAAATTCATGGGTCAGGTCTAGTGAAGACAATGATTAGCTGTTTGGTTTGGTACATATTGACCTTGAGAAGTCAAAGGGATATGGGAGGAGAGAAAGTGAATGAGGAACTGATGTTATTGAGCCTGTGCTGAGACTGCTGGGGCAAGAAATAGAGTGAGGAGAAAGGAGGTGAGGCTCCTGCTGGCAAGGACCTCACTTTCCTTTCAGCTGGGGAAGAGCATGGAAAGATACAATTCTAGAGCGTGGTAAGTGCCATGGATGAAATAGACAAGGCAAAACTTACTCCACTTCAGCAAAGCGATGTCAGTATTCTACTTATGGATGAGTGGATGAACACAGGTTTGGATGAAATCACTTGTGCAAAATTTACAGCTGTGAGTGCTGAACAGGAACAAGCCTTTGTCTGCCATCAGGTGAGGCCATGCTTTTTCCTCTGCTCTTCACTGCCACTTGACATGAAACTCTGGAGCTCAGACCAAACATTCAGATTTGGTCATTCTACAGGAGATAGTTGAAGTGAGGGGAGGGGAGAGGGTCTCCTAGAAACCACATGAGAGGGAAAGTAACAGCAGCTGACTTTCGTTGAGTACTTAGTACACTCCAGACCCCATACTAAGCTTTTTTTTTTTTTTGAGATAGAGTCTCGCTCTGTTTCCCCAGCTGGAGTGCAGTGGCGCGATCTTGGCTCACTGCAACCTCCTCCTCCTGGATTCAAGCGATTCTCCTGCCTCAGCCTCCCAAGTAGCTGGGACTGCAGGTGCGTGCCACCATGCCCAGCTAATTTTTGTATTTTTAGTAGAGATAGGGTTTCACCGTGTTAGCCAGGATAGTTAACCTCACCATCTGCCTGCCTCGGCCTCCCAAAAGTGCTGGGATTACAGGTGTGAGCCGCTGCACCTGGCCCATACTAAGCCTTTTACTTATATGAGTTTATTTATTCCATGTAACAACCCTCATGAAGTAGGAACTCTTTTTTGAGGAACAGGGTCTTACTATGTTGACCAGGCTGGTCTTGAACTTCTGGCCTCTGGTGTTCCTCCTGCCTTGGCCCCGCAAAGTGCTCAGATTACAGGCTTCAGCCACCATGCCCAGTCTAAAGTAGGAGCTCTTTTATAGCCTGGGAAAATGAAGCTTAGAAAGAATGAAGTCAACAGAGCAACAGAGGTCACACACCTTGCGAACAGCAGAGCCCAAATGTCTTACCATGCACTAGCCTTTTGAGAAAGAAGACCGAGATCAGGAGCTGGGTAAGGAAATGGTGGAAACAGTGAAAGAGAACAAGATGCCCCCTTTCATTTGCGAGATGAGAAACAGAAAAAAGAAACGTCCTGAGAGCCCAAGAAAGACTGTTAGGAAAGGAACTGGGGCACAGTGTCAGAGTCCATGGAGAAACCCAGCAGGGAAACCTGAGGGTCATGGAAACTGGCCAACATGAGGTGGTAAGGGACCTTTGACAGAGCTATTTTGGGTGGTGCTAACCTGCTTTGCCACAGGCTCACGACTGGAGCATCTGCTTGCTTCCTCTGACCTGCCCCCTGGACTCATGTTGTGATTCCTCTCGCTCAACCTGTCTGCCTGGGAAAGAAGCCCTGGACTGTGTTTCCCCAATCTCAGCATCCCCAACCCTCCTGGCCCCCAACCCAGTACCTGCAGAGCTAACTCTAACTGCCCAATGCACCTCCTGCAGGCTGCAGCAGCCCCCATCGAGGCCACTCATTTACAGCACAGGCCCACACAGTCTGACAAAGGACAGCTGCAATCCTCCATCAACTGCAGTCCTTTCCCAGGCACATGCTGGATTGGGAAACAGGTGGGAGAAAAGAACAGGTAAGAGGTTCCTGTGGGAGTGAGTTAGCCTAGCATTTACTGTGCCTCTTTGTGAAGAGCAGCCAACCTTTTCTGGCTTAATCAGACTTGCCCAGAGCATTTGAAAAGAGTAGCTCTGAAGTCCATGTAATTTTGCCTCCCCACCCCCACCCCAACCATGACTGATTGGAACTGGATAGATGTCTTCCTCAGGAGGAGGAGCCAAGGGCTGTTTCCTGTCCCTGGACTTTGGAATTGGGCCACCTAGTCAGTGAGTGGCCAAGAACCCAACGAAGCTGCCCCATGAAGGGAACTGAGCTCAGTCAAAGAGATTCGTGGCAGAGCGCTAGGGTTAATAGAGGCCCACGAACTCTTATTGCTGAAGGCTCTAGGGCTGCCCCATCCTTGCCCTTCCTGAGATTTGATGGATCACCTCTCCCTGGGTTTCCACAAGTCCTCTCTCTCTATCTCTCAATAATCTATTAAATTTGGGTGTGAGTGGATTTCTGTCCCTTGCATCCAAAGTCTCCTTAGCTATGATGGAGTTCTATAGGAATGAGAGCAAGGGTCAGGGGTCCAAGGGTAGGAGCTTCTAAGTTTAGGACTTTAGAAATAACACCGTTAAGTGTGTTGATGTCTAAGTCAGAGTGGAGGTGATTCTCTCAAGTTTCTAAGCATCATCCATTCCGTTCTGTCCAACAGACATTTATCAAGCACCTGCTCCGTGCCTAGCATTGTGCTAGGTGCTAGAGAGCCAAAAATAAATAAACAGCAGGTGCTGTTGTGGAGCTCACAGTCTTGGAGGGGTTAAAGACACGGAAACAAATTACAACACAGCTTAACAACAGTGACAGAAGCACGTATGATATGGTTTGACTGCGGCCCCACCCAGATCTTATCCTGAATTGTAGTTTCCATAATCCCCATGTGTGGTGGGAGGGGCCCAATAGGAGGTCATTGAATTATGAGGGCAGTTTCCTCCATGCTATTCTTGTGATAGTGAGTTCTCACGAGATCTGATGGTTTTACAAGGGGCTTCCCCTTTCACTCAGCTCTTATTCTTCTCTCTCCTGCCACCATGTAAAGAAGGATGTGTTTGCTTTCCCTTCCATCATGATTGCAAGTTTCCTGAGGCCTCCCCAGTCATGTAGAGGTGTGAGTCAATTAAATCTCTTTCCTTTATAAATTACCCAGTCTTGGGTATTTCTTCATAGCAGCCTGAGAAGGGACTAATACAACACACAAAGTTGGCAGCAAAGTGAGTGGTGGAAAGGAGTCATGGAAAAGCAAACAAGAGAGGGTTTTAACTACAGCTTGGCATCCTCCAGTAATGTTGTAAGGTCCTGGAGGGTTTTGGCAATGGTGCTAAAACGAGGGTATAAGAACAAAATCCCCTAGATTTTAGGCAGGTGAGCTTGCTGAGGTGTCAGGACCACCTGGAAAATGTGATAAGAAGTGACAAAGGGGCAGGGTGCAGTGGCTCATGCCTGTAATCCCAGCACGTTGGGAGGCCAAGGCAGGCAGATCTCCTGAGGTCAGGAGTTTGAGACTAGCCTGGCCAACATGGTGAAACCCTGTCTCTACTAAAAATACAAAAATTAGCTGGGCGTGGTGGCACGTGCCTGTAATCACAGCTACTCGGGAGGCTGAGGCAGGAGAATAGCTTGAACCCAGGAGGTGGAGGTTGCAGTGAACCGAGATCGGGTCACTGCACTCCAGCCTGGACAACAGAGCAAGACTCTATCTCAAAAAAAAAAAAAAAAAAGTGACAAAGGAGCTAACTTCTGTCTTTTCTGGGAAGTCTGGGAAATGGGCTATTGGCCTCCAGAGATAATGGAGACAATAGTAACGAAGGTGTCTGGGAGAAAAGTCTAAGACAAGAAGGTTCGACACCCTCATGAGAAGGTTAGGCACCCTGGTGAGAAGGTTAGGCACCCTCATGGAAATGCACTGTGGCTAGGGTGGAGGGGAAGTCTTTACTCACAACTGAACATGGTTCCATGGGGGTCAGAAGATAACAAAGTGTTCATTTAATACATGTTTCCTGAATGCAGACTATATGGGAGGCACAGGACTCCTGCCTTGCAGAGCAGTCTAGTGGAGAAGACAGATATTTATCAAATAATCACGCAAATAAAATGTTAAAAATATAGGCCAGGCATGGTGGCTCAGACCTACAATCCCAACACTTTGGGAAGCCGAGGCAGGCAGATTACTTAAGGTCAGGAGTTCAACATCAGCCTGGCCAATATGGTGAAACCCTGTCTCTACTAAAAATACAAAAATTAGGTGGGCGTGGTGGCGCAGGCTTGTAGTTCCAGCTACTCAGGAGGCTGAGGCACGAGAATCATTGGAACCTGGGAGACAGAGGCTACAGTGATCCAAGATTGCACCACTGCACTCCAGCCTAGGTGACAGAGTGAGACTTCATCTAAAAAATAAAAAAAAAAAAAAGTTAAAAAATACAACTAAAAAGTGCTATGAAGGAGAGGTACAGTGCAGAACTTCTCTATATGGAAATAAGGTCAAAGAAGACTCCCTGAGGAGGTGGCAATTGAGCCACGATCCAAATGATGAGTAGGAGGTCACCAGTGAAGAGGGAAGGGAAGAGGGTAGACTGTAATTTAATTGTGCTTTGAATTTGACACTCAGACAGATATATGGTACTGAGAAAGAGAGGGGAGGAGTAGCAAGGATAACAAGAGACAGTCAAAAGTTCCAGGGGCCCTTGGAAGAAAGATACTGAGAACAGAGTGGCCACGCTTGTAACTGCCTTTGTTTCTCCTGATCACTGTTACATGAAACTTATTGAAATTCATACCCTCTCCAGTGAACAAACTTCCTTTCTTTATCCATTCATTCATCCATCTACCCGTCCTACAGTGAGCCAGGTACCTGGCTAGGAGACCCGTAAGCCCAGAGTTTACAAATTGGTAGAAATTCTATTTCAGGCATTTTGTTGCTATTGTTTTGACTCCCTGCTTACCAGGAAAGGAAAGAGAACAAAAAAGTGACTGTGCTGATCAAAATATGGACCAACAAAACCCTAAGAAGAAACCAGGGCCGCCGGGTGCAGTGGCTCACACCTGTAATCCCAGAACTTTGAGAGGCCGAGGCGGGTGGATCACAAGGTCAGGAGTTCAAAGCCAGCCTGGCTAAGATGGTAAAACCGGGTCTCTACTAAAAATACAAAAATTAGCCAGGCATGGTGGTGGGCACCTGTAATCCCAGCTACTTGGGAGGCTGAGGCAGAGAACTGCTTGAACCCGGGAGGCAGAGGTTGCAGTGAGCCAAGCTTGTGCCACTGTACTCCAGCCTGGGCCACAGAATGAGACTCCATCTCAAAAAAAAAAAAAAACAGGGTCTACAGCACACTGATCTTTCTATCCACAATTACTGAGGAAATGTGGGAAGAAGGAGGAAGGATGGTAAGATATCCAAGAGCTTGTTCCACTCAGAGTTCAGTCATCCCTCACTTAAATAAAACAGACTCTGTATTTGATGCAAATGTAAATCTGTAAGAAGATGTGCCACTCGGGAATATATTTATAGATTTCTTTAATTTATGACATAGAGAATCCATTTCTTGGCCGGGTGTGGTGGCTCATGCCTGTAATCCCAGCACTTTGGGAGGCCGAGACAGGCGGGTCACCTGAGGGCAGGAGTTCAAAACCAACCTGGCCAACATGGTGAAACCCTGTCTCTACTAAAAATACAACAATTAGCCAGGTGTGGTGGCGCATGCCTGTAATCTCAGCTAGTCAGGAGGCTGAGGCAGGAGAATCAATTGAACCCAGGAGGTGGAGGTTGCAGTGAGCCGAGATCACACCATTGCACTCCAGCCTGGGCAACAAGAGTCAGACTCCGTCTCAAAAAAAAAAGAGAGAGTCAATTTCTTCATAACAAGGGCTGTTTTCACAGATAGCAGTTGAAGGAGCAATCACTTGGGTGAGGAGGAGGTGACTGGGCCTGTGGCACTTCACAGACCTTCCTACAGTGGCCACAGCCATGGGACAGATGGTGCCTCCCCTCACACTGGGCATCTGGCCCCAGGGATTGTCTTCCCTTCTTTCTGGCCTCAGCCCAACAGGACCTCTGGACGGGACTCCTGCTGTCATTCTAGATTCACATCTACCTCCATGGAAGCAAAGGATTCCTCAAACTGGAGGCTTCGGATTCTCCAAAAGCAAACCGCTTCATACTTTGAATTCACATGTTAGCAAAACAAGTGACAGCCTTGTTCCAAAAGGCTAACATTAGTTACCTCTCATAGGTGGCATCGTGAATAGTATTTTTTTTTATTTTGTATCTATGCATTTTCTAAATTTCCTTCAATAATCATAGATTACATTGATAATAAAGAAGTGTGAACATTTCTTAAGGGTTGCTTAAAATGAGGGTCACCTGTAAAGTGATCCTTCTCCACCTTGGGTGAAAAACAAGCTCTGCTTCTCCTTCTCTTGCCTCATGCTCCATCGCCGGTCCCCGTGTAGAGAGGCTACCCCACGGCTTCCTCGTCCTTCTTTCTTCATCCACTTACTGTCTAGTCCCAGCAGCCGCCCTCTTAGCTGTCAGTCCATCCCCACCTTCTCCAGCTCCTCCATGCTCCAGCAACACTTTAGAGAAGGCAGAGGGCCAGCACGTGGCTTTCGTGCCTTCCCAGAACAAACAGCCTGAGAGAGAAGCTGGTGTTGAGAGAGAGAGGCTCTCTCATTGCAAATTAGATAAGCCCTATGAAAATAAATAAAAGCATATTCACATTTATCAAACATCTCATAGATGTGGCACCTATGGGATTTCAAAAAACCCTTCATAGACTTGCCTCCCAAACCCACACAGCAGCCCCATGAGGTAGACATCAGTTTTGTTCCCTTCTACGAGTGGGAACTGGAGGAAGGTGGCACAGGGAATGCAGAGTTGAGTCCACGGTGAGGCCTCCAGTCCATCCTTCCCTTGAAGATGCTTGACCTGCAGCCGCGATGGGCAGAACCACCCATGTGACAGGCAGCAGAATTGACAGGTCGGAACAAACGAGGCCCCAGGACGCAGCAGACACAGCCCTGGGCTGCCACGAGCCTGGCTATTTCTGACTCGCCCTAGTTAGGAGCTCCCTTCCCAGGATCGTTTTATAATCACAAGGTTGTTTGATGTTGTACAATGTGACATCCATAGGACGCTACTGAAAAAAGCCTTGGTTTTTTCATACTTTTTGTGCCTTGCAGAAAAGGTGAGGTGAAGCTTTCAAACAGCCTGTGGTTGTAGCTTTCTTTCTGTTATTGATGCCCATGTGTCCTGGCAACAGTTACATCTGCAACTTTGGGCAAAGAATAGGTTGGAAGACTGTTTCAACGTTTTCCATCAGGACAAGATCATACCGACACAGCTGGGGCCTGGGAAAATAAGACAAAATATCCTTGTCCATGAATTTACAAAAATGCAATGGTCTAGTAAATAATATTATATCCTTAAGATACAAAATTACCCAGCAATTGTTTTTAATATAGAAAATGCTTACGGTGGTTGGGTGCGGTGGCTCACGCCTGTAATCCCAGCACTTTAATAGGCCAAGGCGGGTAGATACCTGAGGCCAGGAGTTCAAGACCAGCCTGGCCAACATGGCTAAACCCTGTCTCTACTAAAAATACAAAAATTAGCTGGGGGTGGTGGCTCATGCCTGTGGTTCCAGCTGCTCAGGCGGCTGAGGCAGTCCTTGAACCCAGAAAGTGGAGGTTACAGTGAGCTGAGATCATGCCATTGCACTCTCGCCTGGGTGAGAGAACGAGACTCTGTCTCAGGAAAAAAAAAAAGAAAATGCTTATAGTAAGTAAAACACCAAGGAGAAAGCAAGATATATGGCCAGGCACGGTGGTTCATGCTTATAATCCCAGCACATTAGGAGGCTGAGGCTGGCAGATCACCTGAGGCCAGGAGTTGGAGACCAGCCTGACCAACACGGTGAAACCCTGTCTCTACTAAAAATGCAAAAAATTAGCTGGGCATGGTGGTGTGTGCCTCCCAGCTACTTCGGAGGCTGAGGCAGGAGAATTGCTTGAACCGAGGAGGCGGAGGTTGCAATGAGCCAAGATTGTGCTACTATTATACTCCAGCCTGGGTGACAGAGCGAGACTCTGTCACCCCAGCCCCTCAAAAAAAGAAAGATGTAAAATTGTATTTACCATATAACTTTAGCTTTAAAAACAATAAAAGAAGGAAGATTATATAGAAATAACAATAAATATTAACAGTGGTTGCCCCTGAATAATGACAATATGGGTGATATTTTTCTGCTTCCTATCAATTTCTGTACTTTCTAGATTTTGTAAAGTAAACATATATTGTCTGATATTCAGGGGAAAAAAGTATTAAAAAGTTTTAGGATGGGCCGGGCGCGGTGGCTCAAGCCTGTAATCCCAGCACTTTGGGAGGCCGAGATGGGCGGATCACGAGGTCAGGAGATCGAGACCATCCTGGCTAACACGATGAAACCCCGTCTCTACTAAAAAATACAAAAAAAATAGCCGGGCGAGGTGGCAGGCGCCTGTAGTCCCAGCTACTCGGGAGGCTGAGGCAGGAGAATGGCATAAACCCAGGAAGTGGAGCTTGCAGTGAGCTGAGATCCAGCCACTGCACCCCAGCCTGGGTGACAGAGCGAGACTCCGTCTCAAAAAAAAAAAAACAAAAAAAAAAAAACAAAAAAAAAAGTTTTAGGATGTAATGACTATCCTCTTAGGAGAAACTTGTATTATTAAATGTTTTAGGGTACCCTAAACTTTCTTTTTTTGTTTTTTTGTTTTTTTGTTTTTGAGAGAGAGAGGGTCTCACTCTGTCGCCCAGGCTGGAGTACAGTGGTACGATCTCGGCTCACTGCAACCTCCGCCTCCCAGGTACAAGCAATTCTCCTGCCTCAGCCTCCCAAGTAGCTGGGATTACAGGCACACGCCACCACTGCCCAGCTAATTTTTTATATTTTTGGTAGAGATGGGGTTTCACCATGTTGGCCAGGCTGGTCTCGAACTCCTGACCTCAGGTGATCCACCCACTTTGGCCTCCCAAGGTGCTGGGATTACAGGCATGAGCCACCATGCTCAGTCCCTAAACTTTCAAGAAAAAGGAATTCATAAAGTACTAACTGCTCACATCATTTCCTGTCTCCCTCTCTGTCCACAGGTTAGATGCTAGGACTATATGGTAGAGGGGCATTTGTCACAAAACATACATGTCAACACAGCTCCGTACTTTAAAAAATAACAATAATTCTTTCTCTCCTTCTCCCCTTCTTTCTCTGTTTGTCTGTCTCTCTCTCCCCACACATACATTGTTGCTTATTTTTTCTGGAGCAATTGAGAATAGATTGTTTACTCCTTAATACTTCATTGTATATTTCCTAAGAACAAGGACATTTTCAGTGCCATTATCAAATTTAAGAAATTCAATATAATACTTTCATACTGTCAAGGGTGCGGTGGCTCATGCCTGTAATCCCAGCACTTTGGGAGACTGAGGCGGGCGGATACTTGAGGCCAGGAGTTCAAGACCAGCCTGGCCAACATGGCGAAACTAAAAATACAAAAATTTTTTTTCTACTAAAAATACAAAATCACAAATGCAAAACTTAGCTGGGCATGGTGGACACACCTGTGGTCAAGGGAATAATATGTTCCAATTTTCTGTACTTTTTTTATACTAGGCTCTGTTTTATCAGCTTGCCAAATTATACAAAGCTTTCTTTTCTACAACAAATTACCAGTTTACAAGTAGTGTGGTAGTTAGGGAAGAATTGTATAATTCTCAGCATATAACAACAGTATTTCCTTGGATTACTAGGCCATCTATCTTTAAGTACATGCAGTATAATTTTCTTGGATTACTGGGCTACCTGTTTTTATTTTTAAATTTTTTAAATTTAATTTTGTGTTTTTATTTTGAGATAGGATCTTGCTATGTTGCCCAGGCTGGACTCCAACTCCTGGGCTCAAGTGATCCCCTCGCCTCAGCCTCCTGAATAGTGGGATTACAGGCATGCACCACCAAATCCAGCTGGGATGGGCTATTTGCTTTCTAGCCTTTTTTTTTTTTTTTTTTTTTTTTTTTTTTTGTAGAGACGGGGTCTCCATATGTTGCCCAGGCTGGCTAGAACTCCTGAGCTGAGGCAATCCTCCCACCTTGGCCTCCCAAAGTGCTGAGATTATAGGCATGAGCCACTACACTTAGCCTGGGCTACTTGTTTATAATAAAAACTAGTTTTGGAAAACCCATCATGTCCCTCATTGTGAATAATAGAGTCTTATTAAAACATCAGACCAAGCAGATTGGACAGGATCCAGCAATATCCCTGGAAACTAGCATTTTGTCTACCCTCAGCTCACCTTTCCGGATGGGCAAGGGACCTTAATTTCATTCGGAGAATCCTGAGCTTGTACCTTGGGCCTATTATAGATCCTGTAGAGAACATCAAGGAAACTGCAGCCACTTTATCCAGATCTTGATTAAATCTTGCAAGTAGACTCACTTGGTGATATTTCTGAAATGTGGTGGGTTCACTGGAAGGAAGAAATAATATTGAAAAATGGATAAAGACTACTAATGAAAGAAAGCAGTTTTGAAGCCTACAAGTCACTGGTAAACTACTTCACCCCATAGCCTGCACTAGCTGATGTGTTTGTTTGTTTGTTTGTTTGTTTGTTTGTTTGTTTCTGAGACAGTGTTCACTCTATTGCCCAGGCTGGAGTATAGTAACCTCCCAAGAACTAGTCAACTTTGGTGGGCAAAGTCTGCTGACTCCAAAGGGCTGTGTAAGTGACCCAAAATGACATTAGAGCGATATGATGCTAATGACTGCCTCCTACACAGCAGGTGATGTCCTTGTCTCTTGACTCATCTCCCCGACCCCCTGAAACATTCTGCGAGGGGGGCATTATTCTCCTCATTTAATAGACAGAAACAGATGCTTACAGAGATCAAGCTCCCCAGGTCACAGGCCTTATATGCAGCAGTGAAGGGATTCCAGCCCAGTTCTGACTGAATTCAAAGTTATGATCTTTCCATTAAACTGCATCCCTAGATGCCTAAGTACATCTTTAGCCAAACTAAATGTTAATTGAATTGTGCCTAAGCATGCATTTTATTTAGTTCTCCCTCTCAAGATGAACCTTAAAAGAGGCAAATCCAGAGTCCGATACTTTTTTCCAAGTGTATAGAGATGTTTTCTATAGGTGGGAAACCAAATTGAAGTTAAGGTATATCACTGGAGAGGTTCAGTTCAGTCAGTGTCTTTCTGGGGAGGTGGAAGGACCATGGAGCCCCTGGCTTCAGGAACAGAAGGCTTGCTCTAGACATTAATCCTTTGTGTTTTTTTGTTTTGTTTTGTTTTGTTTTTTGAGATGGAGTCTTGCTCTGTTGCCCAGGCTGGAGTGCAGTGGTGCGATCTCAGTTCACTGCACCCTCTGCCTCATGGGTTTAAGTGATTTTCTTGCCTCACCCTCCTGAGTAGCTGGGATTACAGGCACCCGCCACCTCTCCTGGCTAATGTTTGTATTTTTAGCAGAGACAGGGTTTCTCCATATTGGACAGGCTGGTCTTGAACTCCCGACTTCAGGTGATCCGCCTGCCTCAGCCTCCCAAGGTGCTGGAATTACAAGCATGAGCCACTGAGCCTGGCCAACATTAATTCTTACTTTGGGAATGGGGTGATTGTGACGAGGTATCTGTCACCCCACTGGGATCATGTCTAAGTCCCAAGGAGTACAGAAGTGCCACAAATAAAACTAATCTGAAAGGCGCCCAGATTTTGTTTTCTTGATACCATCTCTACTGAAAGAAACTAGGGCTCCCTGGAGAAATGATTGATTCCACAGCTGGGGCAGGAAATGTGCAAAGTGATCCTGGAAACCCGTGTGCCAGAAAGTTAGGAAATGTTTCAAAGAGTGATGGAAGCCGGGCGTGGTGGCTCATGCCTACAATCCCCACACTTTGGGAGGCTGAGGCAGGCAGATCACGAGGTCAAGAGATCAAGACCATCCTGGCTAACATGGTGAAAACCCGTCTCTACTAAAAATATAAAAATTAACTGGGCATGGTGGCTCGCGCTTGTAGTCCCAGCTACTCAGGAGACTGAGGCAGGAGATTTGCTTAAACCTGGGAGGTGGAGTTTGCAGTGAGCTGAGATCACACCATTATACTCCAGCCTGGCGACAGAGCAAGACTCTGTCTCAAAATTTAAAAAAAAAAAAAAAGTGATGTAAATGTTCAAAAGACACAGAATCATCTCACACCCATTCAGATGGCTAATATCAAAATAATAGAACATAACAAATGTTGGTGAGGATGTGGAGAAACTGGAACCTGTGTGCACTGTCAGTGGGATTGGAAAATTGTGCAACCATTAAGGAAAACAGTATAGTGGTGTCTCAAAAAATTAAAAATAGAACTGCAATATGATCCAGAAATTCCACTTCTGGATATGTCCAAAAAAATTGAAAGCAGAGTCTCAAAGAGACATTTGCACACCCATGTTCATAGCAGCACTAGTCACAATAGGCAAGAGGAGGAGGCAACCCAAGTGTTCATTGATGGAAGAATAAACAAGTGTGGTATATGCATACAATGAAATATTATTCAGCCTTAAAAAAGAAGGAAATCAGCCAAGCGTGGTGGCTCACGGCTATAATCCCAACACTTTGGGAGGCCGAGGCAGGCAGATCATGAAGTTAGGAGTTTGAGACCAGCCTGGCCAGCATGGTGAAACCCCGTCTCTACTAAAAATACAAAAAAATTAGCTGGGCATGGTGGCATGCACCTGTAGTCCCAGCCACTCGGGAGGCTGAGGCAGGAGAATCGCTTGAACCTGAGAGGACGAGGTTGCAGTGAGCCGAGATTGCACCACTGCTCTCCAGCCTGGGCAACAGAGTGAGACTCCGTCTCAAAAAAATAAATCAATCAAATCAATCAATCAGTGAGTTTCCAAGAAAAAAAAATGAAGGAAATCCTGTCACATGCTGCAACATGGATGAACATAGAAGACATTATGCTAAGTGAAATAAGCCAGTCACAAAAAGACAAACGCTGTAGGATTCCACTTATATAAGATATCTAACATAGTCAAATTCATAGAAAGAGGAAGTAGAGGCCGGGGGCGGTGGCTCACGCCTGTAATCCCAGCACTTTGGGAGGCTGAGGCGGGCGGATCACAAGGTCAGGATATCGAGACCACGGTGAACCCCCGTCTCTACTAAAAATACAAAAAACTAGCCGGGCGAGGTGGCGGGCGCCTGTAGTCCCAGCTACTCGGGAGGCTGAGGCAGGAGAATGGCCTAAACCCGGGAGGCGGAGCTTGCAGTGAGCCGAGATCGCGCCACTGCACTCCAGCCTGGGCGACAGAGCAAGACTCCGTCTCAAAAAAAAAAAGGAAGTAGAATGGTGTTTACTTTGAGGTGGGGGAAGGGAAGTTGTTTAATGGGTGTAGAGTTTTGGTTTCACAAGATGAAAAAGTTCTGGAAATTGGCTGGGCGCGGTGGCTCAAGCCTGTAATCCCAGCACTTTGGGGGCCGAGACGGGCGGATCACGAGGTCAGGAGATCGAGACCATCCTGGCTAACACAGTAAAACCCCGTCTCTACTAAAAATACAAAAACTTAGCCGGGCGAGGTGGCAGGCGCCTGTAGTCCCAGCTACTCGGGAGGCTGAGGCAGGAGAATGGCGTAAGCCAGCTTGCAGGGAGGCCAGAGGCAGGAGAATGGCGTAAAGCCGGGGCTGGAGCTTTGCAGTGAGCTGAGATCCGGCCACTGCACTCCAGCCTGGGTGACAGAGACTCCCGTCTCAAAAAAAAAAAAAAAAAAAAGAAAAGAAAAAGTTCTGGAAATCTACTTCACAACAATGTGAATATACTTAACACTACTAAACTGTACGCCAAAAAAATGATTAAGATGGTAATTTTTATGTTATTTATTTTTACCACAATAAAAATAATTTTTTTTTTGAGGCGGAGTTTTTGCTCTTGTTGCCCAGGCTGGAGTCACAATATCTCAGCTCACTGCAGCCTCTACCTGGTTTTAACAATTCTGCCTCAACTCCAATGCTGGGATTACGAGCATGTGCCACCACACCCGGCTGGGTTTTTATTTTGAGATGGTGTGCTCTGTCGCGGCACGGAGTGCGGCATGACGATCTCGACTCCTGCAACCTCTGCCTCCTGGGTTCCAACCTTCTCTGCCTCGGCCTCAGTACCTCGGGACTTTACGAGCGCCTACACCTGGCTAATTTTTGTATTTTGGCGGGCGAGGTTTCACCATGTTAGCCAGGATGGTCTCGATCTCCTGACCTCGTGATCTGCCCCCCTTCGGCCTCCCAGAGTGTTGGGATTACAGGCGTGAGCCACTGTGCCCAGCCAATTTTTTGTAACTTTAGTAGAAACAGGGTTTCGCCATGTTAACCAGGCTGGTTTCCAACTCCTGACCTCAGATGATCCACCCACCTCGGCCTCACGAAGTGCTGGGATTACAGGTGTAAACCTCCACACCTGGCCAAAAAAGAATTTTCTTTAAAAGACAATAACAAGTGTTGGCAAGGATGTGGAGAAATTGGAACCCTCATACATTGCTGGTGGGAATGCGAAATAGTACAACTGCCAAAAATAGTTTGGCCGTTCCTAAAAATGTTCAACATAGAATTACCGTATGACCCAGTAATTCCATTCCTGGTATATACCCAAGAGAAATGAAAACATGGTCACATAAAAACTTTTATCCAAATGTTCATAGCAGCATTATTCATAATTGCCAAAAAGTGGAAACAATCCAAATGCCCATGAACTGATGAATGAAATGTGGCATATAAATACATTGGAACACTGGCCACAAAAAGGAACAAAATATTGCTACATGCTACAACGTGCATGAATCTTGAAAACATTAAACTGACTGGGTGAGGTGGCTCATACCTGTAATCCCAGCACTTTGGGAGGCTGAGGCAGGCAGATCACCTGAAGTCGGGAGTTCGAGACCAGCCTGACCAACATGGAGAAACCCCATCTCTACTAAAAATATAAAATTAAGCCCGGCGCGGTGGCTCACGCCTGTAATCCCAGCACTTTGGGAGGCCGAGGTGGGCGGATCACCTGAGGTCAGGAGTTCGAGACCATCCTGGCCAACATGGCAAAACTCTGTCTCTACTAAAAGTACAAAAATTATCTGGGCGTTATGTGGCCACCTGTAATCCTAGCTACTCAGGAGGTTGAGGCAGGAGAATTGCTTGAACCCAGGAGGTGGAGATTGCAGTGAGCAGAGATCGCGCCACTGCACTTCAGCCTGGGTGACAAGAGCGAGACTGCATCTCAAAAAAAAAAAAAAAAGAAAACATTAAACTAGCCAAACAAAGCCAGGCACAAAAGGCCACATATCGTATGATTATCTTTATAGGACATGTCCAGAATAGGCAAATTCAGAGAAAGTTTAGTGGTTGCCAGCAGGTAGGGAGTAGACATGTAGAATTACTACTAAAGGATATAGGGTTTCTTTTTGAGATGATGAAAATGGTTTGGAATTAAATGATGGTGATTGTTGTACATTTTGTGACTATATTAAAATTTACTAAATTGTATACTTTATTTTAAGATTTTTTTAATTTTTTTTTTTTTTTTTTTTTTGAGACAGGGTCTGTCTCTGTTGACCAGGCTGGAGTGCAATGGCACAATCTTGGCTCACTGCAACCTCTGCCTCCTCAAGCTATCCTCCCACCTCCCAGCCTTTTGAGTAGCTGGGACTACAGGCACAAGTCATTACACCCAGCTAATTTTTGTATTTTTTGTAGAGATGGGTTTTGCCATGTTGCTCAGGCTAGTCTCAAACTCCTGAGTTCAAGTGATTCCCCATGCCTTAGCCTCCCAAACTGCTGGGATACCAGCATGAGCCACTTCACCCAGCCAAATTGTATGTTTTAAAATGTGAATGTGGCCGGCAAAGTGGCTCACGCCTGTAATTCCAGCACTTTGGGAGGCTGAGGCAGGCGGATCACCTGAGGTCAGGAGTTACAGACCAGCCTGGCCAACATGGTGAAACTCTGTCTCTACTAAAAATACAAAAATTATCTGGGCATGGTGGCAGGTGCCTGTAATCCTAGCTACTTGGGAGGCTGAGGCAGGAGAATCACTTGAACCTGCAAGGTGGAGATTGCAGTGAGCAGAGATCCCGCCACTGTTCTCCAGTCTGGGCAACAAAGCGAGACTCTGTCTCAAAAATAAAATAAAATAAAATAAAATAATAAAAAAAGAGGGTGAATTTTATGTGAATTACTTCTCAATTTTTAATTTTATTTTTTGAGACAAGATCTCACTCTGTCACTCAGGCTGGAGTGCAGTGGTGTAATCATAGCTCACTGTAGTTTCAAACTCCTGGATTCAAGTGATCCCCTCGGCTGAGCCTCTTGAGTAGCTGGGACTACAGGCACATACCACCAAGCCCACTGTTTGTTTGTTTGTTCGTTTGTTTTCTGTACAGACAGAGTCTTGCTATGTTGTCCAGGCTGGTTTCAAACTCCTGGGCTCAAGCTATCCCCCTGCCTCAGCCTCCCAAAGTGCTGGGATTACAGGAATAAGTCACTGGGCTTGGCCTTTCAAAATGATTTTTTTAAAAAGCAAATACAAATACATGAATCCGGGGAGAGTCTCCAGACCAATAATAACCTTGACTGTGACTTCATCTATTCCCATAGTCTGGTAAGACTGGATCAACTCAGGGTACATGCTCTAATATCATTTTCTTTTTCTTAAATTGTAAAAATAATTTAAAAAATGATAAAGTTCATCTTGAAAAAAAGAGAAGAGTACCCATAATCTCACCATGTAATATAACGATTATTTTCTTTTTGTACATATTCTCTGATTGATAGTGATGTTTTCACAAACAGGACTAAAATAAGAATGTGCATTAAAGATGTTAAGGTATTTATCTTAATCAAGATACAAAACTCCAAATTTAGGAATTCCTACTTAGGAGACATTCACTGTATAAAATTTAAAATTGGGCTGGGTGTGGGGGCTCATGCCTGTAATCCCTGCACTTTGGGAGGCCGAGGCGGGAGGATCGCTTGAGCTCAGGAGTTCAAGCCTAGCCTGGGCAATAGTGATACCTCATCTCTACAAAAAAATTAAAAAGTAGCTAGGCATGGTGGTGCACTTAGTTCCAGCTACTCTGAAGGCTGAGCCCAGAGAATCGCTTGAGCCCAGGCGGTTGAGCTACGGTAAGCCATGATCTCGCCACCGCACTCTGGCCTGTGTGACAGAGTGAAACCCTGTTTCAAGAAAAAAA
The DNA here is from genome assembly GCF_008728515.1 of Papio anubis. Taxonomy (NCBI): domain Eukaryota; kingdom Metazoa; phylum Chordata; class Mammalia; order Primates; family Cercopithecidae; genus Papio; species Papio anubis. The sequence goes on along the minus strand of NC_044977.1, from coordinate 105,305,430 downwards.
AAAATTTTAAGACATATGTAAAGCAAATATGTAACAAATTATTGACAGAATTCTTAAGTTTTGCTAAGTGGGAAAATTTCATTATATAATTGCACAATCTTCCCTGCTAGTTCTTAGAATCTCCAGAATAGAAAATTCTAAATTCTAGGTAAGATCTCTGCTCTTGCTTCCTCACTGAAGATTCCTCAAGATGCGCCCCATAGCGGTGATCTCCCTGAAAATGCTGCCCCACCGTGGATGTGGGGACATTAGCTATGAAACAGATCAGCAGGGAACCCTAAAAAAATAAATAAATAAATAACCAGCCCAGCAGGGTGGCTCATGCCTGTAATCCCAGCACTTTGGGAGGCCAAGGCGGGTGGATCACAAGGTCAGGAGATCGAGACCATCCTGGCTAACACAATGAAACCCCGTCTCTACTGAAAATACAAAAAATTAGCCGGGTGTGGTGGCGGGTGCCTGTAGTCCCAGCTGCTAGGGAGGCTGAGGCAGGAGAATGGCGTGAACCCAGGAGGTGGAGCTTGCAGTGAGCTGAGATCGCGCCACTGCACTCCAGCCTTGGGGACAGTTAGACTCTGTCTCAAAAAAACAAAAAACAAACAAACAAAAAAAACACCGCTGCACTCCCAAACTTCAAGTATGGTGGGGGTACGGGGAGCAATACAGCTTAATGGGAGGAATCTAATGTAGTGATTAAAACTATAGGTGCTGGGGTTGGATAGACCTGCTTCTGATTTCACTTGATTCACATTGATCAGCTGTGTGATACTGGCCAAATTACTTGGTCTCTCTGAGCCTCAGTTTCTTCATAGATGAAATGGGAATGGTAATGGTACCTCATAGGGTTTTGGTATAATTGCATTCGCCAATTTGTATAACATGCTTAGTTCAATAAACAAAGGTTGTTATTATTATGATCCAAAAATGCATTTTAAAAAGCCACCTACAAACCACCCACCCCACATCCACTTTCTCTATTTATCTACACAATGAACCCGTAGGGTGACTGCCACTTTCAGATGACATTCTACCCAGTCTTCTATGGATGTGACCAAGAGACAGCCCAAGTGCTTGGTAAACAGTAGGTCCCAGAAAACATTTCCTGAATAAAATGAGCTTCAAGTTCCTTTGCTTAAAGCCTCCTCCCCCCTTTTCCTGAAAATAAAGATTTTCTAAAGTATTAATTAATTTTAAACATATATATGTATATATCCATCAGAAAGTTAAAAAGAAAAGAGAAGTTGAAAAAAAAAAAAAAACCACTGAAATTCCCACCACCCAAAGGGCAATGTAACATTTTGGCATGTTTCTTTTTCATTGATTTTTACATTGTTAAGCTAATTTTATGCTTTATATAATTTGATATTCTACATTTTTCACTTAGCACATTATAAGCATTTCCTTGTCCGTGTTTTATAAATGACTTCAATGTATAGTGGGAATATTTACATTTACCATTTTCCCATTGTTAGATTTTTAGAATGTTTCCAATTTTTATTGCAAATTACATTTTCTTTTCTTTCCTTTTTCTTTTTCTTTTTCTTTTTAGATGGAGTCTTGCTCTGTTGCCCAGGCTGGAGTGCAGTGGCGTGATCTTGGCTCACGGCAACCTCTGCACCCCTGGGTTCAAGCCATTCTCATGGCTCAGCCTCCCAAGTAATTGGGACTACAGGCGCCCGCCACCACACATGCTAATTGTTGTATTTTTAGTAGAGATGGGGTTTTACCATGTTGGCCAGGCTAGTCTTGAACTCCCGACCTCAAGTAATCTGCCTGCCTTGGCCTCCTAAAGTGCTGGGATTACAGACCTGAGCCACCATGCCCAGCAGCAAATAACATTTCCTGAGTTTCAGAAACATATATATACAAACACACATATATATGTTATATATGTATTATATATGTTTACATATGTATTATGAGCTCATGAAAGAATAGAAATGTGTGTGGGTAGAGATGTTTTTTGCCTTTGGGGCTGGGATTGTTGGTGAGATTCGGCAAGGACTTGTACTTTTATATTGCAAATTCCTTTTTTTAATTATTTTTTATTGATAATGAGAAATCATAATTATATAGATTTAGTGGATAAAAGGTGATGTTTTGATCTGTGTATACAATGTGGGATAATTAAATCAGCATATTCCTTTATTGTTTAAATCCTTCATAGCAAACAAGGATAACTTTAGTATTACATGTTTAATCAAAGGAAGTAAGGAGGAGAGGAACGAAGGGAGAAAGGGAGGTAAAGAGGGAGGACAGGAAGGAAAAAGGGAGGAAGGAAAGAAAGGAAGAAGAGAAGGAGGGAAGGAAAGAAAACCCTTGCACCAATCCCATTTGTAAAGAGCCTGGGAGATCAAGAGCCAGGGAAGCAACTAAGCAATAGGTCCCCTTATATCTTTTATAGAACAAGGAAAAGCATAGATCTATAAATAACAAAGTAGGTGGATTTGTGATTTAATTTCTCTGAGCAAAAAGGGAAACAGTGCACTGCAAACAATTGTACCTCAACTTACTGATTGATTTTGGATTCTGTTGTGTTTCCAGCTTTGTCTCTCAATTTGATGGTAATGTCCCCTCTTCTGATATTCTTGTTCCATGTTATAATGTCCACAAAATAATGATACACTGCAAAAAAAGAGAGAGAATACAGTAAGCGAGAGATACTACCCTGAAGGGTTGGTTCCTAAAAACTGAACCTCCTTAATCACTGAGTCTCTTCTCTTTCTCTCTAGTTTCTCTGCAAAAATACAGGGCAGAAGTTTCTAATATTCCCTTCTCTTCTCTTTGGTAAAGATGGAATGAGTGCTAGCAGAGTTCACTGGTTTCCAGTAACCATGGTCAGGCATCATCGTTGAACCAATGTTTCCAGGTATGGTGAAGTCTCAGGGCCTGTGACTGAGTGTGGTTCACATCAATTCCTGCCCATTTTAGACTCAACCAACTAAGGGGCCATTTGGAGACCCTTCATGGCTGAGACAGCTTTCCACAATTTGGGCCATGTCTGCCAGCCTATCCAGCCTTCCTCATCCTTTTCCCAATCATGCCCAACCACTTGCACTCCCAGGACTGTGAAGGCTCCTGGGCCTTCACCCACCTGGGCACTCTTACTTTGCCAGCTCTGTGAGCCCACCTTTCAAGTTTCAGTTTAATGTCATTCTTCCAGGAGGCTTTCCCTGACCCCAGACTAAGTCAGGTCTCCTTTCTTGAAGTTCCTGCCATACTCTGGACTGCCCCCATTATTACTCAGCACACTTGCCTGTATTTACAAAATGCAAGAAAGGATGACAATAAAAATAAAGTGGCATTCCCTAACCAGCAGACTCGGAGAAAAAAAAAAGTGGTAAATATGTGGGTACATCTATACAAATATTACCTGAATAATGTCTTATGGGTTTTTTTTTTTTTAAAGATAAAATTAAAACACACTACAACAGGAACTAATCAGGGAGATGACAGTCCCACGAAGGAATAAGGTCAGTCCTGGATTTGCCATTTTATGGCCCAAGTTGCTCAGGGGCTTGCCCCATACAGACCAGGTAGGTGCCAAATCCTGGACTGCCACACATGGCTCCAAAGAAAGAGGGAAACCCAGTGATCCGCAGGCTTTTCTTTTAATTTTTTTTAAAGAGTCTCTCTATGTTGCTGGAGTGCAGTGGTGTAATCTCGGTTCACTGCAACCTCTGCCTCCTGGGTTCAAGCAATTCTCTGGCCTCAGCCTTCTGAGTAGCTGGGATTACAAGCGAGCACCACCATGCCCGGCTAATTTTTGTATTTTGTTTTTGGATTTTTTTTTTTCTGTGTTTTTAATAGAGATGGGTTTTCACCATGTTGGCAAGGCTGGTCTCGAACTCCTGGCCTCAAGTGATCCGCCTGCCTTGGCCTTCCAAAGTGCTGGGATTACAGGCGCGAGCCACCATGCTCAGCCTGCAGGCTCTTTTAAAAGAGTTGCTCACACCTGGCATGGAGGCTCACACCTGTAATCCGAGCACTAAGGCAGGAGGATTGCTTGAGCCCAAGAGTTCAAGACAAGCCTACGCAACATAGTAAGACTCTGTCTCTAAAAGAAACAAACAAACAAAAAGTTAGCTGAGCATGGTGGCACATGCCTGAAGTCCCAGCTACTTGGGAGGCTGAGGCAGGAGGATTGCTTGAGTCCAGGAGGTTGAGGCTGCAGTGCCCCATTATTGTGCCACCGCACTCCAGCCTGGGTGACAGAACAAGACCCTGTCTCAAAAAAATAAAAAATTAAAATCGGCTAGGTGCGGTGGCTGATGCCTGTAATCCCAGCACTTTGAGAGACCAAGGAGGGCAGATTACCTGAGGTCAGGAGTTTGAGAACCAGCCTGGCCAACATGGCAAAACCCCATCTCTACTAAAAATACAAAAATTAGCCAGGCATGGTGGTGTGCACCTGTAGTCTTGGGTACTCGGGATGCTGAGGCAGGAGGATCGCATGAACCCAGGAGGCAGAGGTTGCAGTGAGTTGAGATTGCGCCACTGCTCTTCAGCTTGGGCAACAGAGTGAGACCCTGTCTCAAAAAATAAATAAAAAAAATAGTTGTTCCCAAGGAAAGTGAAAATGGGTACAACACTGTAGGAAAAACATATCTGCCCAGGGAAATTCTAGTTGCTTCCCAAGGCGTCTAATCATCGGCTGCCCCCTTTAATTCCCATATGGAATACTCAACCTCTCGAGGCCTTTAGGTCATCGTGTTTGCTTTAGAGCTGGAACTGACCTGTAGATATGGCTGACACCTGATTTTTCTTTTTTTTCTTTTTTTTTTTTTTTTTTTGAGACGGAGTCTCGCTCTGTCGCCCAGGCTGGATTGCAGTGGCCCAATCTCGGCTCACTGCAAGCTCCGCCTCCCGGGTTCACGCCATTCTCCTGCCTCAGCCTCCGGAGTAGCTGGGACTACAGGCACCCGCCACCACGCCCGGCTAGTTTTTTGTATCTTTTAGTAGAGACGGGGTTTCATCGTGTTAGCCAGGATGGTCTCGATCGCCTGACCTCGTGATCCGCCCGTCTCGGCCTCCCAAAGTGCTGGGATTACAGGCTTGAGCCACCGCGCCCGGCCGACACCTGATTTTTCCTAGTCTCAATTTTATGTCTCTTGGGGAATCAAGCAATTTTCTGGAAGATCTTAGTGATTAGAATGGTCATCCAGTGAAACTAACAACTCTGATTTGTTGAGATTTTATTAAATTAATATTTTTAAATTGCATCAGATTAAACCTAATATCCCAGAAGACAGGCATTATTACCCCCATTTGACCAGTCAGGACACTGAGACTCAGAGAAGTCAAATGACTTGACCAAGTGTTGCAGGAAGTCAGGGACCCCAAACAGAGGGACCGGCTGAAGCCATGGCAGAAGAACATAAATTGTGAAGATTTCATGGACATTTATTAGTTCCCCAAATTAATACTTTTATAATTTCTTATGCCTGTCTTTACTGCAATCTCTGAACATAAATTGTGAAGATTTCATGGACACTTATCACTTCCCCAATCAATATCCTTGTGATTTCCTACACCTGTCTTTACTTTAATCTCTTAATTCTGTCATCTTCTTCATAAGCTGGGGAGGATGAATGTCGCCTCAGGACCCTCTGATGATTGTGTCAACTGCACAAATTGTTTGTAGAACATGTGTATTTGAACAATATGAAACCTGGGCATCTTGAAAAAAGAACAGGATAACAGCAATGTTCAGGGAACACCAGAGATAAGACTTCTGGCTGCCAGTGAGCCAGACGGAATAGAGCCATATTTCTCCTCTTTCAAAAGCAAATAGGAGAAATACCGCTGAATTCTTTTTCTCAGCAAGGAACATCCCTGAGAAAGAGAATGTGCCCTGAGGGTAGGCCTATAAATGGCCCCCTTAGAAGCGTGCAGCCTTTTATGGTCGAAGCCGAAGGGATGAAATAAGCCCCGGCCTCCTGTAGCGCTCCCAGGCTTATTAGGACGAGGAAATTCCCACCTAATAAATTTTGGTCAGACAGGTTGTCTGCTCTCAAACCCTGTCTTCTAAATAAGATGTTATCAATGACAATGTGTGCCTGAAACTTCATTAGCAATTCTAATTTCACCCCATCCGGTGGTCCTGTGATCTCGCCCTGCCTCCACTTGCTTTGTGATATTTTATTAGCTGGTGAAGTATGTGATCTCTGTGACCCACACCCTATTCGTGCACTCCCTCCCCTTTTGAAAATTGCTAATAAAAACTTGCTGGTTTTACAACTCAGGGAACATCACGGATCCTGCCGACATGTGATGTCTCCTCAGGACACCCAGCTTTAAATTTCTCTCTCTTGTGCTCTTTCCCGTTATTTCTCAAACCAGCCGAGACACTTAGGAAATAGAAAAGAACCCATGTAACCATCAGGAGCAGGTTCTCCTGATAACAAAGGTCCCACAGCTATTATGTGGTAGACTCAGGAGTCAACCTCGGCCCTTCCAGCTCCAAAGTTGATGCTTCATCATGGCCCGTATTTGCCAAGAAGTAGCCAGGAAGCTGAGACTCAGCCATCCTCAAAATAAGAGGCAAAAGTCAACAACCACATTCACCACTCACTGCAGAATGGGTTCTCCTCAGCTGTGTCAAAGAATGCCTTCGTCATTGGAGGATCTTTCTCCCTTAAATAGTCTTTCCAATTATCAGCACGATAGCCTATAAAACAAGTTTAAAAATTGTAAGATTAGCATGTATTATATAAACGTAAAAGCAACTAAGGTAGCAAGAACATTGAGTTTGACTGTATCCACCACTTCTGAGAGAAACTCCCTCCACCTCCATTCCCCATGGTGAGGGCCTGCAGGGTGACCCATCTTGCTGGCCAACCCTGTTCCTAAGAGCTGAAGGGCAACAGGACCCTCCAATGGTTTTCCCCCTTTACTGGTTATCAGTAGCAAGGTGGGGGGGTGCGGGGTGTGGCACACACTGGTGTGGACTAAAAATAACACTGATGTTTTTCAGTAATATATTCATTTTCTAGATTAAAACAGATTCAAGTTCATACGTAAAATAGCATCTCTCTTGCAAAGCAATGTGCTTTCTTTTTTTTTTTTTTTTTTTCTTTTTTTGAGACGGAGTCTCACTCTGTCGCCCAGACTGGAGTGCAGTGGCCGGATCTCAGCTCACTGCAAGCTCCACCTCCCAGGTTTACGCCATTCTCCTGCCTCAGCCTCCCGAGTAGCTGGGACTACAGGCGCCCACCACCTCACCTGGCTAGTTTTTTGTATTGTTTTTAGTAGAGACAGGGTTTCACCATGTTAGCCAGGATGGTCTCGATCTCCTGACCTCGTGATCCGCCCATCTCGGCCTCCCAAAGTGCTGGGATTACAGGCTTGAGCCACCGTGCCCGGCCCTAAGCAGTGTGCTTTCTTGAAGAACGACAATGGGGCCCCTATATTGCGTAGACCTGGGCTTGCCACATGACTGTGTCACTAAGCAGGTGAGTGTCCTCCTTTGTGTGCTGTCCAGAGGGGCCTCTTTCTCTCCTCTGTCCCTAGCCCTAGAGAATGGCCTTCACATTCTGCCTTAATTGATCCAGGGTGGGACCCAGGCATCAGTATTGTGTTAAAACTCCTTAGGTGATTCGAAAGCACAATCAAGGTTGAGAATCCCGGCCGGGCGCGGTGGCTCAAGCCTGTAATCCCAGCACTTTGGGAGGCCAGAGGCGGGCGGATCACGAGGTCAGGAGATCGAGACCATCCTGGCTAATATGGTGAAACCCTGTCTCTACTAAAAATACAAAAAACTAGCCGGGCGTGGTGGCGGGCGCCTGTAGTCCCAGCTACTGGGAGGCTGAGGCAGGAGAATGGCGTGAACCTGGGAGGCGGAGCTTGGAGTGAGCCGAGATCGCGCCACTGCACTCCAGCCTGGGTGACACAGCGCGAGACTCCGTCTCAAAAAAAAAAAAAAAAAAAAAAAAAAAAAAAGGTTGAGAATCCCTTGTCTATACCATGCCCTGCTGTTAACTTGGATTTTTCCTTTTGGAAAAAAATAGAAAATCCTCATGGCCATCCAGTTTCAAAGTCCTAACCACCTAGAATATCTGTACTAATCCCTAGTGAATGAATATCCAAGCAGCCTCCACAATATCTATTACCTCACTCCACCTGCTGTAGGTGCACACAAGAGCTGGAATGTGGAGTGAGGATATTTACACAGACATGAATCTGTGAAAAAGTTCACTTGGCAGGAGGGTCTCTGGGCTTATTGTGGACCCTCTCCCAGCAGAGAGGTTGTATGCACAGAGAGGGTATTGCTGTCCCCACAGGAGCAGGCTGTGTAGAGTGACTGTACCCTGGGTAAGCTTGGAAACTCTTCTGGAACCTTCTTTTCCACGCTAGAATAGAGGGTCCAGGGAGATTGTACTGCCTTCTGGATGGAATACTCTACAGTTGCTTTTCTTTTCTTTTTTCTTTTCTTTTTCCCTTTGTTTTTTGTTTTTTGAGATGGAGTTTCACTCCTGTTGCCCAGGCTGGAGTGCAATGGTGCGGTCTCGGCTCACTGAATCCTCCACCTCCCAAGTTCAAGCGATTCTCCTGCCTCAGCCTCCCAAGTAGCGGGGATTACAGGCACGCATCACCACACCCAGCTACTTCTTGTATTTTTGTAGAGACAGGGTTTCACCATTTTGCCCAGGCTGGTCTCGAACTCTTGACCTCAAGTGATCCTCCCGCCTCGGCCTCCCAAAGTGCTGGGATTACAGGCGTGAGCCCACTGTGCCCAGCAGAAAAACAAGTTTTTAATACAATTGTGGGGCCAGTTTTTACATGATAAAGTGGTTCTGGGATTCATACCAAAAATTAGTTCTTTGTGAATCAGAGAGGAAACTGCTTGTTGGACTTACCCAGAAGGGGACAAGACTCATTCTGTGATGCACCACAGCTGACACACTTGCCATTCCTATAATCCCGGTAGGAGTCACAGGGGTATGCAGTGATGGCACAGCTGTCTCTCAGGGAAGACAGGTACAGGTATACAGACCTCTGGTGGTCACATTTAAAATACTGAAATCCTTGGTTGTAAAAGAAGTGATGAAAGAGTAGAGCAGTTGAAGCATTTAATAATACTATATCACATATTTTACACACACACTTATTTCTCATCTGGCCCTGTGCCGTCTGTTTCAGTGTATTTTATTTCATTTAATCTTTATAAAATCCCATAGATAAGAATTCATGCTGGCAAGTGGGAGGAGAAAAGATGAAATCAAATTAAGGTTGTGGCAAGAATTAGGGCAAATATGCTTTGGTGAAAGACCTTGGGCCAGGCGCAGTGGCTCATGCCTGTAATCCCAGCACTTTAGCAGGCCAAAGCAGGTGGATCACCTGAGGTCAGGAGTTTGAGACCAGCCTGGCCAACATGGAGAAACCCCGTCTCTACTAAAAATACAAAAATTAGATGGGTGTGGTGGCGGGCACCTGTAGTCCCAACTACTCAGGAGGCTGAGGCAGGGAGAATCGCTTGAACCCGGGAGGCAGAGGTTGCAGCGAGCTGAGATTGTGCCACTGCACTCCAGCCTGGGCAACAGAGTGAGACTCCATCTCAGAAAAAAAAGAAAGAAAGAAAAAAAGAAAGACCTTGATCGCTCATGTAGCAATTGAGGTATCTTTCACTGCCATCCAATGCTTGATCCACAGATTGCCTGCATCATAATCACGCTTGTTAAAATAGAGTTCAGGTCCAGCCTTAAATACTTCTAATTCAGAGGAGGTGCAGGCATCAGCATTTTAACAAACACTGTCCCCTGTTTTCCACGTGGTCCTGAAGCATGTAAGTTTGAAAGCCGCTGGTCTAACATTGCAGGGCTACTTCAGACTACAAAGATGCTGTGTCTGCTCATCAAGCTGACATCCACCCATGGTGAGGGTGTTTGGGTCCAAGACCAACCTCCCCTAGGTCATGGGGAATCAGAAGGAATTACCAAAATTGTTATCATAAAAGTAAATTGCTGGCCGGGCGCAGTGGCTCATGCCTATAATCCCAGCACTTTGGGAGGCTGAGATGGGCAGATCATGAGGTCAGGAGTTCAAGACCAGCCTGACCAACATGGTGAAAGCCTGTCTCTACAAAAAATACAAAAATTAGCCAGGCATGGTGGCACATGCCTGTAATCCCAGCTACTTGGGAGGGTGAGGCAGGAGAATCTCTTGAACCTGGAAGGTGGAGGTTCCAGTGAGCCAAGATCGAGCCACTGCACTCCAGCCTAGGCGACAGAGGAAGACTCTGCCTCAAAAAAAAAAAAAAAAAAAAAAAGAAATTGCAAATCATTAACTAGTTCCTCTTCATTCTGCCTTTTCATATGATATATTTACTTAGAGAAAGGTCGAAAAATGCAAACAACTAGCTTCAGTTATGGAGTTCTCTCACTCCCCTGCCACATTTATTATCAGAATTTTCAAACAGGCACAAAAATCGAGAGAAGGATACAAAGAACCCTCATGCCCATATCATCCCCGCTCCAGTAATTCAGTGATTATCAAAATTCTCCCATTCTTATTCCACTTACTCTCCAGCGTTGCAGCATTTAAAAACCAATCTTTCACTGTTACATACCACTACTAGATCTAATCAAGTACTAGCTTCTAGCTTTTTTTTGAGATGGAGTCTGGCTTTGTTGCCCAGGCTGGAGTGCAGTGGCATGATCCTGGCTTACTGTAACCTCCGCCTCCCGGGTTCAAATAACTCTCCTGCCTCAGCCTCCTGACTAGCTGAGATTATAGGCTCGTACCACAACTTCTGGCTAATTTTGCATTTTTAGTAGATACGGGGTTTCACCATGTTACCCAGGCTGGTCTCTCAGCCTCCCAAAGTGCTGGGATTTCAGGCATGAGCCACCATACCCGGCTGAGTACTAGCTTCTATCTTGAATAGAATAACTTTGACTCTGCTTTTCTCAGTGTACAGACTTTGCCTATTTAGTTCACCAGGATAGTTGAACTATTATACTGTTCTGAACTGTTATACTATACTGAACTGTTCTCCTATAGTTCCAGATCCTAACACAGTGCCAGACACATGGCAAATTAATAGGTATTTGTTGGATGAATGAATGAATGCAACCTCTAGCGGGTTCTGCTGTTTGCTGAAACCCCTCTGCTTTATTTCTGCTCGAGGGTTTATTTATTTATTTATTTATTTATTTATTTATTTATTTTTATTTTATTTTTTTTTTAGATGGAGTCTCGCTCTGTCGCCCAGGCTGAAGTGCACTGGCGAGATCTCGGCTCACTGCAAGCTCCGCCTCCTGGGTTCACTCCATTCTCCTGCCTCAGTCTCCTGAGTAGCTGGGACTACAGGCACCCACCACCACGCCCAGCTAATTTTTTGTATTTTTAGTAGAGATGGGGTTTCACCGTGTTAGCCAGGATGGTCTCGATCTCCTGACCTTATCATCCACCTGTCTCAGCCTCCCAAACTGCTAGGATTACAGGCGTGAGCCACCGCGCCCGGCTACTCGAGGGTTTAACTAGAAGTCTGGTTCTTACGAGCTTCCTCAGTCTGGTACTGTTCAGTGCCAATAATCCCAACAACTGCCGAAAACTTAAGAGCAAGAGTCATTCGGATCCTGCCACATTTTTTATTCATGTCAAAAGCAACGGGGCCTGGCACTGCACAGAAACCAGGCAGGCAATCAAGAGAGACATGGGGGACACCTGCCAGATGTTGAAGGTCATTGGAAAATACAACTGCTCAGTAGTTCTAAAATGCCATTTCTGGACTAGTGCTGGTTTATGACAATGTGTTCACGAGTCTGTAGCAGAGTGTGGGAACCACACAGATGAGACTGAATATTTCATTAAGCTAACTGCAATTAATGTAAAGTTCTGCATGTTCTGGTTTTATGTCCTTTCTTTTGCGGGTGTATGCGTTAAAATGCCCTTTATTATGAAATAATGGTGATGATAGATGTATTTTTGTGGTTTAGGATCTTTTCCTAACTCAGCAAATTAAGCGTGTTTTCAAATATTTTAAAACCAGAAATGTATACATTGTACTTATAACCGCTGAAATAAAACAGTCAGAAACACTATCGGCAGCCAGGCATGGTTGTCTGTGCTGGGCCCCTGTTGACTTCAGTAAGGATGGCACCAGGTTCAAAAGGCTAAAGAAGAGACCTAGAGCCAGTGAAAAATACCTACAGTTTATTGGAGGAACTTACATACAGGGACAGTCCAGTGGCAACAGGTCAGACAGGAGAACTGTAACCACTTGTAAGAAGCATGCACCTTATATAGCATCTTCACTTAGCACCCTCATCCCACCCAGCAACCTCCACATGGCAACCCTCATTACTGAAGTGTTGCTGTCAGCTGTGTCTGCCGTAAGGGTCGTTCTCGGGGTATGCTGACGTTATTGATGTCAGGTGTAGCTCACACTTGTAATCCCAGGACTTTGGGAGGCCAAGGCAGGAGGATCACAAGGAAGGAAGAGAAAGGAAGGAAGGGGAAGGGGAAGGGAAGGGAAGGGAGAAGGGAAGGGAAAGGAAGGAAGGAAAGAAGGAAGGAAGAGAGAGCAAGGAAGAAAGGAAGGAAGGAAGGGAATGAAGAAAGAAGGAAGCAAGGAGAGAGAAAAAAAAGAAGGGAGGGAGGGAGAAAGAGAGAGGGAAAGAAAGAAAAAGAGAGAGAGAGAAAGAAAACAATGACGACGAAGAAGAAGGTCGTCATATTCTGTCAGTCACCTCACTTTTATGTTGCCCTCTAACTCCCCATTTATGTTTTTGAGATTTTTCTCATTGTAAAAGTAATATATAATTATTTGAAAAACACAAAATGATAGGAAACAGTGATGCAAAAACACCTAAAAGTCTGATATCAACAGATTGCCCGTAATAACTATTTGGAGCATTTACTTTCAGTCTTTTGATCCAGATTTACATCTGTACAAATACAGATTTTAAAAAATTGGCATTGTATTATATGGTTTTGTCTTTTTGACTTACCACATTGTAAGAATTTTTATTAATCTCTGAAAACGTGACTTTTAAGAATTATATTTTCTGTGAGCATACCATAATTCATTTAATAATTTTTGTAAGCTGGACATTTAAATGATTTTGAAAGCTGTAATTATTATAAATAATGTTATGTTGAACATATTTGCACTCTAATTCTTGTCTCCATTTTCCATTATTTCTCTAGGAGCGATTTCCAGGTGTGGAATTTCTAGGTCAAAGACATACCTTTTCAGGAGAGAGAAATAATTCATAATAGTTTTCAAACATGTGGCTATACTTTTAAAAGCAGTATATTTGAGTTATAATTTATAATTTATATTTATACTACCTGTATCTTCTCAGGAAGTTTGTTTTCTATTAAAAATTACTACATGTGGAATAATGTCAGATTTTAAACATATGCCTTTTTCTTTTCTTTTTTTTTTTTTTTCTTTTTTGAGACAGGTCTCACTCTGTTGCCTAGGCTAGAGCGCAGCGGCATGATCATGGCTCACTGCAACCTCTGCTTCCCAGGCTCAAGCAATCCTCCCACCTCAGCCTTCTGAGTAGCTGAGCCCACGAGTGTGCCACAACACCCAGCTAATTTTGTTTTTAGTTTTTGTAGAGATGGCGTCTCCCCTCCGTTGCCCAGGCTGGTCTTGAACTCCTGAGCTCAAGCAATCTTCCCACCTTGGCCTCGCAAAGTGCTGGGATTACAGGTGTGCACCACTGCACCTGGCCAAAATATGCCTTTTTATTTTTTTATTTTTTATTTTTTGAGATGGAGTTTCACTCTTGTTGCCCAAGCTGGAGTGCAGTGGCGCGACCTCGGCTCACTGCAACCTCTGCCTCCCAAGTTCAAGCGATTCTCCTGCCTCAGCCTCCTGAGTAGCTGGGACTACAGGCATGCGTCACCACACCTGGTTAATTTTTTGTATTTAGTAGAGATGGGGTTTCACTATGTTGGCCAGGCTCGTCTCAAACTCCTGACCTCAGGTGATCCACCCGCCTCGGCCTCCCAAAGTGCTAGGATTACAGGCATAAGCCACCATGCCCGGCCTCCAAATATGCCTTTTTATACCACTATTTTACAAAATATAAAGTATCCGCGCTTACCTCCAAATATTGTTTTGGGGCAGCCAGGTTGATCCAATCCTCCATTTGGGTAGAAGTCTATATTTCCTAATGGCTCCTTGTAGCCCAGTGCTAAAAGAGAACACATTCTGCTTTTATACTGCTTTGAATTTTTCCCATCTCACAGCTCATTTGCCTGCCGGATATAAGCAAGAATTCTATTATTGTTGTTGTTATATAATTATTGTTATACCTATGTAAGTGGTTTGCCCAAAGTCACCCAGCTAGTTAGTTAGAAGGCAATGATTTCCAACAAGGTAACTGTGAAGATGGCCAGGAATTTACTTCCAATATTTCTAACGGCCTAAGGGAGTTTAGTCACTCATCCACTGCAAGGCTGATAAAATGATACATTTCTTCTTTTTTTTTTTTAGATGGAGTCTTACTTTGTTGCCCAGGCTGGAGTGCAGTGGCGCAATCTCGGCTCACCACAACCTCCACCTCCTGGGTTCAAGGGATTCTCCTGCCTCAGCCTCCCGAGTAGCTGGAATTACAGGCATGTGCCATGATGAACGGCTAATTTTTTGTATTTTTAGTACAGACGGGGTTTCACCACGTTGGCTAGGCTGGTCTTGAACTTCTGACCTCGTGATCCACCCACATCAGCCTCCCAAAGTGCTAGGATTACAGGCGTGAGCCACTGTGCCCAGCTCTGTTTCTTCCTTATATTTGGCTGCAACCCTTTAATTGTCTGGTGCTTCCGAGCCTCTATTTGCATTTGTATAACAAATGAATAGGAGACAGGAAAAAATGAATTTTTACTTAGTAGGTAAAATCTTTAAATATTTGAGATCTAGGGTGGTAAAAAGATTGGAACTACTTCTAGAAAATGAGGACCTAGAAATGTATACATAGTTCAGGTGCAGTGACTCACGCCTATAATCCCAGCACTTTGGGAGGCTGAGGTGGGAGAATTGAGACCAGCCTGGGCAAAATGCCAAAACCCTGTCTCTACAAAAATTAGCCAGGCATTGTGGTGTGTGCCTGTAGTCCCAGCTACTCAAGGGGCTGAGGTGGGAGGATCTCTCAAGCTAGGAGGAGGAGGTTGCAGTGAGCCAAAAGCGTGACTGCACTCCAGCCTGGATGACAGAGCCAGACCCTGTCTCAAAAAATGATAATAATAAAAATTTTTAAAAGTATGTATAGATTTGGCCGGGCGCGGTGGCTCAAGCCTGTAATCCCAGCACTTTGGGAGGCCGAGACGGGCGGATCACGAAGTCAGGAGATCGAGACCATCCTGGCTAACACGGTGAAACCCCGTCTCTACTAAAAAATACAAAAAAACTAGCCGGGCGAGGTGGCGGGTGCCTGTAGTCCCAGCTACTCGGGAGGCTGAGGCAGGAGAATGGCGTGAACCCAGGAGGCGGAGCTTGCAGTGAGCCAAGATCACGCCACTGCACTCCAGCCTGGGCGGCAGAGCGAGACTCTGTCTCAAAAAAAAAAAAAAAAAAAAAAAGTATGTATAGATTTAATAACTGTTTATTGTCTTTATTAAACCCCCAATCAGTAATGTGCTTGATTTAATATAAATTAAATAATTTAATGTAGGTGTACATCTATATGCACATGTATATACATAATGCATCGTGGTAATAATAATAATAGTTATTATATATTGGGAACCCACATGTGTCTGTGGGCATGGTACTAGGTGTTTCACAATGCAAAGTGGCCATTGGTAAATTCAGATGAAACAACTTAGGTGAAGATATGGGACTAGGCATGGTGGCTTACACCTATAATCCTAGCACTTTGGGAGGCCAAGGCAGAAGGATCACTTGAGCTCAGGAGTTTGAGACCAGCCTGGGCAACATAGTGAGACCTCATCTCTACCAATGAAAAAAAAAGGAAGCTCAGAGGACTTAAGGAACTAACATGACATCACTAGAAAGGGCAAAACCTGGGATCTGAATCTACATCTGCCTGATGGCAAAACTATACCCTCTCCTTCAAAATTCACTTCCCAAAAATAATTGCTCTATTCTATTCCATCAAGCATTAAAATGTACTTTGCAAATTTCATAGTAAGAATGCCACTGTTTCACAAAGAGACAATTTCTTTCAAGGCAAATAACTGTTGAATACCACACCAGAATGCCCATGAGAGATGGCAAGGGTTTTTTTAGGTGGTTGTATCATGAAAAGAATGTCCGATTAAATGATCACTCTGCTGTTTCCTCAATCCTCCCCAAGTTCCTACTCCAGCTCTTCTCCCAGACATCTGGATATAGGTAACCATCCTTGAGTATCACCCAACCCCACATGACATGTATCCAATCCCAGACACAAAAACAGCGCCGTGAAAGACAGAAATGGGCCAGCTGCAGTGGCTCACGCCTGTAATCCCAGCACTTTGGGAGGCTGAACTGGGAGGATCGACTGGTCAGCCTGGACAACAATGCAAGACCCCCATCTCTACAAAAAGAAGAAAAATTTAAAAATTTAAAAATTAAAGATGGCCAGGCACAGTGGCTCACGCC
This sequence comes from Papio anubis, assembly GCF_008728515.1. Classification (NCBI taxonomy): domain Eukaryota; kingdom Metazoa; phylum Chordata; class Mammalia; order Primates; family Cercopithecidae; genus Papio; species Papio anubis. Next base: position 105,288,869 of record NC_044977.1, on the reverse strand, counting down.
TGTAATCCCAGCACTTTAGAAGGCCAAGGTGGGTGGATCACCTGACCTCAGGAGTTTGAGACTAGCCCGGCCAACAGAGTGAAACCCTGTCTCTAGTAAAAACACAAAAATTAGCTGGGAATGGTGGTGAGTGCCTGTAATCCCAGCTACTTGGGAGGCTGAGGCAGGAGAATTGCTTGAACCCAGGAGGCAGGGGGTTGCAGTGAACCAAGATCGTGCCACTGCACTCCAGCCTGGGCAGCAAGAGTGAAACTCTGTCTCAAAAATAAAATAAAATAAAATAAAATAAAAATAAAGACAGCCATGACCAAGAAGATCTGCAGAGAGCCAGAGAGCTGTAGGTGCATCAGAGTCACTCTGTGTGGAGAGATTTAACACCTGCAGCTCAAGAAAATAAAAAGAACAAACAACACCAAGAAATAATGCATGCAAACCCAGTCACACATAGGAAAACACTTATCTTCATGTTGAGAAAATTAGCCTGTCCTTCATTGAGCATGATAATTCCTTTAAAAATATGAAGAGACCATGGGATAATCATCCATGCTCTAGTACAAGGTCCTGGGTGCCTACATTAAACCAGCTTCCCTCAATATTTCTGTGGATTTGGAACCCTGCCCGGAAAAAAAAGTAGGGATCTACAGGAACCTGATCTGCTCCTACGTGATGATCTCTCCCCGGGAGAGACTCTTTAGGAGCTTAAGGGTAGTCACTGGCCCACAAGGAAAGGAGCATTACCATCAATGTCGGAATGGATGACATCAACAAACTGTGCATCACTGGGATCTAATCTGTCTTGGTGAGGTTTCCCGTTGAATAAAGGGCCCGCAGGGTCGAGGCCTGGAAAGAAGACAGAGTCACTTGGCAGCCCCACACCATGAGTCACCTGCGACCGGGCCTTTGATCCTTCTGGATCCCAGGCTGCAGGGCACCCTCAGGTGGGCGAGCACTCACACTCCCGTCCCACTTGGCCAGGACTCCTTTCCATGGCTCTGCAGCTTGTTCCCACAGTGGAGATGGTTACCCTGGCTGTGCCCCTGAGAATGGCATCCAGATTCCATCAGGGGCATGTCTCATGCAGAGCTCAACTGTAGGGAATGCACACGTGTATGAGGTTCAAGGGGTGGGGACAAACGGGGATTCCTCAGGAAAAAAGCACCAAAGGATGCATTAAAAAGAAAAGAGCAGGCCGGGCGCAGTGGCTCTCACCTGTAATCCCAGCACTTTGGGAGGTCAAGGCAGGGGGATCACAAGGTCAAGAGATCAAGACCGCCGGGCGCGGTAGCTCATGCCTGTAATCCCAGCACTTTGGGAGGCCAAGGCAGGCGGATCACAAGGTCAGGAGATCGAGACCATCCTGGCTAACACGGTGAAACCCCGTCTCTACTAAAAATACAAAAAATTGAGCCAGGAGAATGGCGTGAACCTGGGAGGCGGAGTTTGCAGTGAGCCGACATTGTGCCACTGCACTCCAGCCTGGGCGATAGAGCGAGACTCCGTCTCAAAAAAAAAAAGAGATCAAGACCATCCTGGCCAATATGGTGAAGTCCTGTCTCTACTAAAAATACAAAAAAATTAGCTGGGCGTGGTGGTGTGTGCCTGTAGTCCTAGCTACTCGGGAGGCTGAGGCAGGAGAATCGCTGGAACCCGGAGGCGGAGCTTGCAGTGAGCTGAGATCACTCCAGCCTGGCAACAGAGCAAGGCTCCGTCTCAAAAAAAAAAGAAAGAAAGAAAGAAAAGAGCAGGTGCTATACTCATCTTTATCCTACTTTAGATGACCCAGAAACCTCACTCAGCCCTTCCTTTTTGTTATTAATAAATAAAGAACTTCCACTCTTATTCATATATGCTAGCTCATTTGATCCACATTGCAAACCTGTGAGAGAGGCAGGGTAACTATTATTATTTTACAGATGAATGAACTGTGATTCAGGAAGATCAAGAGCCTTGATCAGAACATAGCCTCTTAATGCAACCACTTCTATCTGTTGAGCTCTTGGTTTCACTGCCCTGAGTTTAGCAAGCTTGGCAGGAAAGGGCGAAACTCACTGGTCAGGCCAGGTATCAGGTTAGGTATTGAAGAGGGAAACAAAGTGGGTGTCAATCCCTGCAGAATTGACCCACTCTATAAATGCCTAAACCGGTTTCTCGCCCTTGGTCAATGTTATTTGGGTGTTCCTCACCATCACTATGAAGCAGCTGGAAAAACAGGATAGAAGCTCCTATGATGTTGTAACCACAAAATAAAGATTAAACAACAACAAGAAAAAGCCGGGCGCGGTGACTCACGCCTGTACTCCCAGCACTTTGGGAGGCCGAGGTGGGCGGATCACGATGCCAAGAGGTCAAGACCATCCTGGCTAACATGGTGAAACCCCGTCTCTTTTTAAAAAAAAAAAAAAAAAAAAAGTTAGCTAGGCATGGAGGTGGGCACCTGTAGTCCCAGCTACTCGGGAGGCTAAGGCAGGAGAATCAACTGGACCCAGGAGGCAAAGGTTGCAGTGAGCTGAGATCATGGCACTGCACTTCAGCCTGGGTGACACAGCAAGACTCTATCTCCAAAAAAAAAAGGAAAAAAAGGTCTGGTTTACCAGATCCCTAGCTGGAGTGAAGAAGCTTTCGAGGGAAGTTTTCCTTGAAGTTTTTGTCTGTGAATGTCATTTTATATCTCCTATCCCCTGGTGTTACATATAAAATGCAAGAGATAGCATCTTTGCCTTTATTTCCTAAGTTCTAGCCTTTTTCTTTCTTTCTTTCTTTTTTTTTTTTTTTTTTTTTTTTTTTTTTGTAGGGGAAGGGGAGGAGAGCCGGTTGTGGGGACATTTGCTATGTTGCCCAGGCTTGTCTCAGACTCTTGGACTCAAGCAGTCCTCCCCCGTCAGCTTCACAAAAGGCTGGGATTACAGGTGTGAGCCACCACACCCAGCCTACCTGGTTCTAGCTTTAATCCCTCCATTTCAGCTGGTCGCAGTGGCTTACATCTATAATCCTAGAATTTGGGAGGCCAAGGCGGGAGGCTTGCTTGAGACCAGGAGTTCGAGACCAGCCTGGGCAACATATGGAGACCCTGTCTCTACAAAAAAATTAAAAATTTGCTGGGTGTGGTGGCTCATGCTTGTAATCTTAGCTACTCTGGAGACTGAGACAGAAGGATCACTTGAGCCCAGAAGTTCCAGGTTCCAGTGAGCCATGATTGTGCCATTGCCCCCCAGCCCAGGCAACAGACCAAGCAAGAGGAAGGAAGGAAGGAAGGAAGGAAGGAAGGAAGGAAGGAAGGAAGGAAGGAAGGAAGGAAGGAAGGAAGGAAGGGAGGGAGGGAGGGAGGGAGGGAGGGAGGGAGGGAGGGAGGGAAGGAAGGAAGGAGGGAAGAGGAAATAAGCAGTGCCTGGCGCAGTGGCATATGCCTGCAGTCCCTGTAGCCCTAGGTACTTGAGGTGGTGGGGAGATGGGGAGAAAGATGAGCTGAGAGCATGGTTTGAGGCCGGGAGTTTGAGGCTGCAGTGCGCTGTGATTGCACCACTGCACTCCAGCCTGGGTGGCAAAGAAAGACCCTATCTCAAAAATAAATAAATAAATAGGCTGGGCGCAGTGACTCATACTGTAATCCCAGAACTTTGGGAGGCCGAGGTGGGTGGATCACCTGAGGTCAGGAGTTTGAGACCAGCCTGGCCAACACGATGAAACTCTGTCTCTACTAAAAACACAAAAATTAGCTGGGTGTAGTGGTGCGCACCTATAGTCCCAGCTACTCGGGAGGCTGAGGCACGAGAATCACTTGAACCTAGGAGGCAGAGGTTGCAGTGAGCCAAGATCGTGCCACTGCACTCCAGCCTGGACAACAGAGTGAGACTCGGTCTCAAAAAATAATAATAATAATAAATTAATTTAAAAAACACAAAAATTAGCCGGGTGTGGTGGCAGGCGCCTGTAATCCCAGCTACTTGGAAGACTGAGGCACGATAATTGCTTGAATCTGGGAGGCAGAGGTAGCAGTGAGCCGAGACCGTGACACTGTAATACAGCCTGGGTGACAGAGTGACACTCTGTCTCAAAAAAATAAAATAAATAAAATTTACAGTTAGAGCCTCAGTTTATAGCAAACTCTAGATGCATGATGAATAAAACATCTGAACCAGGGCAATTTTCAGAGTGATAAGGATGCTATTAATAAGCCTGGGAGTTTGAGGCTGCAGTGAGCTGTGATTGCACCACTGCACTCCAGCCTGGGTGACAAAGTAAGACCCTGTCTCAAAAATAAATAAATAAATAAATAAAATTAACAGGGAGAGCCTCAGTTTATAGCAACCTCCAGATTCATGATGAATAAAACATCAGAACCAGGACAGTTTTCAGAGTGATAAGGGTGCTATTAATAATTATACCAAGACAAAGGTACAAACTGGGACTGTCACAGGCAGGCTTGGACTTGGGATTTCCTTAGCAATAAGCCATAGCAAATGATTAGCTTCCAGTGTCAGAAAGAAGTTATAGTAAAAGCTGCATACTATGTGTGAGCAGATAGATACGGAGCCCCAAACCTAGCACTAACCAGCTGTGTGCCCTTAGGCAGGTTACTTTACTTCTCTGAATTTCAGTTCCTTTAAATTATAAAATTGAGGTAGAATTAATAGCTACTTCAGAAGACTTATAAGGTCAGGTGTGGTGGCTCATGTCTGTAACCCCGCACTTTGGAAGGCTGAAGCAGGCGGATCGCTTGAACACAGGAGTTCAAGACCAACCTGGGCAACATGGCGAAACCCCATCTCTACAAAAAATACAAAAATTAGCCAGGCATGGTGGTGCATGCCGTTAGTCCCAGCTGCTCGAGAGGCTGAGATGGGAGCCTCAGAGGTGATCACCTGAGCCCGGGGAGCTTGAGGCTACAGTGAGTCATGATCATGCCACTACACTCCAGCCTGGGTGACAGAATAAGACTCTGTCTCAAAAAAAAAAAAGAAAAGAAAAGAAGAATTATAAAAGGACTCCTAAGGCCAGGTGGTGGCTCACACCTGTAATCCCAGCACTATGGGAGGCCAACACAGGAGGATTTGTTGAGCCCAGGAGTTCAAGGCCAACCTGGGCAACATCATGAGATCCCATCACTAAATTTAAAAAATTAAAATAAATAAATGGCTCTTGAATCTAAATCCAGAACATTCTGAGATTATTGTGGAATACAAACAGAATGTAAAAAGTGAGCTTTTCCTTTTTTGTTGTGTTGTTTTGGTTTTTGTTTACTGTTTTTTTGAGACAGGACCTCACTCTGTCACCCAGGCTTGAGGGCAGTGGCACGATCATAGCTCACTGCATCCTCAAGCTCCTAAGCTCAAGCGATTCTTCTGTGTTGGCCTCCCAAAGTGCTGGGATTACAGGCTTGAGCTACTGCACCCAGCCAAAGAGCTTTTTCTTACTGCTCTAAGATCACCAGAAAAAACGTTCAGATAGGAATCCTTGGCTTTTGTTGCAGCCTTAACTAGTTTGAGAATTTGATGAAAATTCTGGACCCCTCCCCAGGACAGACACCCAGCATTTGCATGCAATTTCAGGAGCCTCTTACTCCCATACCCCAGATCAACATAAACTCTGGAAGGAAGTGCTGTCCAACAGAAATACAGCATGAGGCGGGCACAGCGGCTCGGACCTGTAATCCCAGCACTTTGGGAGGCTGAGTTGAAAGGATTGCTTGAGCCCAGGAGTTCAAGACCAGCCTGGGCAACATGGTAAGACTCTATCTCTACAAAAAAATTAAAAATGAAGCAGGTGTGGTGGCACACACCTGTAGTCCTAGCTACTTGAGAGGCTGAGTGGAGGATTGCTTGCACCTGGGGGGTTGAGGCTGCAGTGAGCTGCACGCCAGCCTGGGCAACAAAGCGAGACCCTGTCTAAAAAAAAGGGGAAAAAAAGGCCGTGTGCAGTGGCTCACGCCTGTAATCCCAGCACTTTGGGAGGCCGAGGTGGGTGGATCACCTGGGGTCAGGAGTTTGAGACCAGCCCGGGCAACATGGTAGGATTCTATCTCTACAAAAAAATTAAAAATTAAGCAGGTGTGATGGCACACACCTGTAGTCCTAGCTAATGGAGAGGCTGAGTGCAGGATTGCTTGCATCTGGGAGGTTGAGGGTGCAGTGAGCTGCACGCCAGCCTGGGCAACAAAGTGAGACCCTGTCTAAAAAAAAAAAAAAAATGCCGGGTGCAGTGGCTCACACCTGTAATCCCAGCACTTTGGGAGGCCAAGTTGGGTGGATCACCTGGAGTCAGAAGTTCGAGACCAGCCTGGCCAACATGGCAAAACCCCATCTCTACTAAAAATACAAAAATTAGCTAGGAGTGGTGGCACATGCCTGTAATCCCAGCTACTCGGGAGGCTGAGGTAAGAGAATCGCTTGAACCCAGGAGTTGGAGGTTGCAGTGAGCCGACACCGCACCACTGCACTCCAGCCTGGGGGACAGAGCAAGACTCCTTCTCAAAAATGAATAAATAATTTTAAAAAAATTTTTTAATTAAAAATAAAATTAAAAACTTGCAGCCCTAAAAGTTTACCTCCTAAATGCAGTTTTAATCATTTACCTCTCCCCTTTTTCCATCCACGTCTACCTTTTCAGTTTCCATAGATTTAAAATAGCCCTCTAGGTATGAGGATGGATTCTGGGAAAGGAGAAATGGGAGAGGCTTTGAGACTCTGAAAGAGAGAGCTACTGTGGAAAGCTACTAAGCACTAGGCAAGAGATTCCAGCAAGGGAGTCTTTGTTTGGGATTTGACCTGCTGCATTTCCAAACGTTTTCATTCAGTATTGGCCTGAAAGCTGATATTTAGAGAATAAGCCCCAGCCATCAAAATTCTCATCTCATTTTCTTATCATGAGACTCCAGCTGTGCCTGGGGACTGACACTTATTAGGTTTATAGTTCAGGGTCTCCTGGATTAAATAAAAGGAAGAGGACCAACTGCTTGGGGCACACAGATCTGAATGGGACATAGCTGTTTTTCCAGCCATAACAGAAATAAAGTCACGACCCATCTTTTCTATAGTATATACAATTTACAAAATGCTTTACTTATGTTTTATTACATAATAGCCTGAGGTCAATGTTATTTTGATCTTCCTTTTGCACGCAAGGACCCATGCTCAGAGAGGTTAGGTAATTGGAGCTGGCTTTGAACCCAGGGAGTTGGATTGGCCTACATAATGCTCCCCCAGTGAACACCCTGCCCAGGCCACCACCCCATGCCCATTCACAGGCGCTTACCTGTAATTCTCCCCAGCTGTCCATCGTACATCTCTCCAACAAACCCAGATATGTGGGCTCCTAGACTTACTCCGATCATGTAAATGTCATCAAGAGAAGCTCCTTCTGCCTGGAATTTCAAGAGGTCCATCATTATAAATTTTAAGGGGCCAAGGAATTAACAACATTTGTAGAAATTTCCTGGCTGTTGACTTTGGAGAAGTAATTCTAAGCACTTTACATCTATTATCTCATTTAAAGGTCACAACACCCATGCAAAGTAAATACTATTCTTTTGATTATGCAGATGAGGAAACTGAGGCCCCAAGTTGAAGTAATCTGCCCCAGATCAGGCAACTGGGGAGAGAGCAGAGCAGGATTCAAAAGTCTGTCCGCCGGGCACAGTGGCTCACACCTGTAATCCCAGCCCTTTGGGAGACTGAGGTAGACAGATCACCTGAAGTCGGGAGTTTGAGACCAGCCTGACCAACAGGGAGAAACCATGTCTTTACTAAAAATACAAAATTAGCTGGGCGCGGTGGCTCACGCCTATAATCCCAGCATTTTAGAAGGCCAAGGTGGGAGGATCACGAGGTCAGGAGATCAAGACCAGCCTGGCCAACATGGTGAAACCCCACCTCACTGAAAATACAAAAATTAGCTGGGCATGTTGGCGTGTACCTGTAGTCCCAGCTACTTGGGGGGCTGAGGCAGGAGAATCACTTGAACCCCGTAGGCAGAGGTTGCAGCAAGCTGAGATTGCACCACTGCACTCCAGCCTGGCGACAGAGTGAGATTCCGTCTCAAAAAAAAAAAAAAAAAGAAGTTGAGGAATCTCTAGGCATTTAAACCAAGAACTCCTAGACAGAACCTTTCCTACCTGTAAGACACCTTTACTGTGAGAGGGAAAAAAATGTCCCTTCCTCAAGACACTTTGTCATCATCTGCTGGAAATTTATCATAACAAATATATAAATCTACAATGTCACAATGACAAGGGTGCTCCCTTACATGGGTGCCCTGTGCAGTGCACAGCCTAACAAACACCTATTGGCCTTTTGCACAGCCCCTCATCCCACCTTCCCTGGGGCTTATTCACATTTGCAAAACGTTGCAAAATAGGCTTCCTGCTCACTGTAGCTATCTCTTGGCCTTAAGCCCTCAGATAATGGGCCGGTTTCAACATAGCTCTGAATCATCTACAAGAATTCTCTTACCAACATCTGGTCAATAAATTCCTTCAAGACCAAGGCTACTTTTCTGGTCTTACTAGAGGCATGGGTGTATATTAAAGTTGTAGCTCCTCGATTCCAATCAACAACAACTACGTTCATGTCTTCAACAGAGAGCAAACCCTTTACTAAGTCCTCCATCCAAACAGGAGGGGAGCCTGTTATCCTGAATCCATGGACAATGAAGGTGGTTTTCTTGGTCACATTCAAGTTCCCAAAAGCTGAGGAGTTGACGGTTTGTGCGCAGGTCAGGTTTCTCCTTGTGTAGAGCAACAGCCTCACGTTTAGTGCCGTACCAACCACTGCACTGTGAAAGCTCAGCCTGGTGAATGAAGGACATGTTTCTTCTGTGTCTGAAAATAAAAATGAGATGGCATCACGACAGGTCTTTCCTTAGTTGGGTATCAAGCAAGAGTGTTGTTCTGTATTTGTAGGAGTTCTTATGTTCCTGATAGGACCTGGTTAAGAGCTGGATCCAGTTGAATTAAGTTGCAAAATCATACATACATATTTTGAGACAGGGTCTCACTCTCACCCAGGCTGGAGTGCAGTGGCGCAATATCAGCTCACTATAACCTCCACCTCCCAGGCTCAAGCAATTCTCCCACCTCAGCCTCCCTGAGTAGCTGGGACTACAGGCACACGCCACCATGCCCGGCTACTTTTTGTGTTTTTTCATAGAGACGGGGTTTCACCATGTTGGCCAGGCTGGTCTCAAACTCTTTCGACCTCAAGTGATCCACTCACTGCAGCCTCCTAAAGTGGTAGGATTACAGGCCTGAGCCCACTGCACCTGACTGCAAAACCATATTTGTTTTTTTCTTGTTTTTGTTTTGCTTTGTTTTGTTTTGTTTTGTTTTCTGGAGACAGAGTCTCACTCTGTTGCCCAGGTCCGAGTGCAGTGGTATGATTTCAGCTCACTGCAACCTCCGCCTCCCAGGTTCAAGTGATTCTCATGCCTCAGCCTCCCAAGTAGCTGGCATTACAGGCGCTCACCACAATGCTGGGCTAATTTTTGTATTTTTAAAAGAGATGAGGTTTCACCATGTTGGCCAGGCTGGTCTGGATCTCCTGACCTCAGGTGATCTGTCCATCTTGGCCTCCCAAGGTTCTGGGATTACAGGCATGAGCCACCATGCCTGGCCAACAAAATCATATTTGATCCAGAGCTTGTATGTAGTGACCTCTTGCTTCACCAGAAAACCATTCTTCCAGCCAGGTGTGGTGGCTCACACCTGTAATCCCAGCACTTTGGGAGGCCAAGGCAGGTGGATCACGAGGTCAGGAGATCGAGACCATCCTGGCTAACATGGTGAAACCCTGTCTCTACTAAAAATACAAAAAATTACCTGGGTGCTTTGGCGAGCTCCCATAGTCCCAGCTACTCAGGAGGCTGAGGCAGGAGAATTCGCCTGAACCCAGGAGACAGAGTTTGCAGTGAGCCGAGATCATGCCACTGCACTCCAGCCTGGGTGATAGAGCAAGACTCCGTCTCAAAAAAAAAAAAAGAAAAAGAAGAAGAAAACCATTCTTCCAAATCCTATCCTCCTTCAAGGTTTAACCCAAAAACCACCTTAATGAAGCCTTCTCTGACCCTCCCAACCATAAGTACTATGCTTCACCCCAGAACTCCCAAAACTCCCTTTATGCACCTCGTTGATGACACAATGGAAACCCACTTTCAGGCATGGATTATAGGTATCTATGTACATATGTGTCTATCCTGCTAGAACACAATCTCTTTGAAATGGCAGCTCATTACTTATATATCCCTCATAGTGCCCAGCACGTGGTAGAGGACTCAATAACATGTGGAACAGCAAGTTATCCCCAGCTCCAAGTGGGAGATGATGAGTATCTTCTGTAAGATACTCAGAAGAGGCAAGGCACTACTGATGGCCATTCTTGGTGGCCAAGAGCAAAAAGGGAAGGCTGTTAACATGCAATGGGCCAACAGAAGACAAGAGTGCCCTGGGAAACATCTGTCTGACTTCCTCCAATAGGAATTCAGGAAGCATTTGCTCTGGGTCCCTGTTCTCAATGAATCTTCATTTGCACATCCAGGAATTATTCTCCTTCATTCGAAGCCTCAGAGTAGCCTTCATCTTGGGGTCCCTGCCCATCTTTAATAACCTGAGTCTGTTCATGTATGCATTTATTGAAACTTTTCGTAAAGGCTCTGGTACTCAGGAGTGAGTGAAGTTTCACAATAGAATCAGCACAAAACTGACCCCCCAAATAAATAAATATGGAAATAAATAAATAAATAAAAATTAAATGAACTTAAAGGAAATTTACATGTGACTAGATGTTACTTGTTGGTTACACTTAAATTGATGGTTCTTATCGTTACTTCACAATTAGTGAAATTTGTTCCCAGAAAACACCGTCTGTAGGATTTCTGCTTTCATAAAGTTAAAGAGACTTATCTAGGACTAAAAGCTTCCCATTTTATTTATTTATTTATTTGATACGGAGTCTTGCTCTGTTGCCCAGGCTGGAGTGCAGTGGTGCAATCTTGGCTCACTGCAGCCTCCATCTCCAGGATTCAAGTGATTCTCCTGCCTCAGCCTCCCAAGTAGCTGGAATTACAGGCACCTGCCACCATGCCTGGCTAATTTTTGTATTTTTAGTAGAGACAGGGTTTCATCATGTTGGCCAAGGTGGTCTTGAACTCCCGACCCCGGTGATCTGCCCACCTCAGCCTCCCAAAATATTGGGATTACAGGTGTGAGCCATTGTGCCCAGCCAAGCTTGCCATTTTAAATAATTTTTCTTGGTATCTGAAAATTATCTGCATCCTCTGTTTAGTGCTCAAAACTGTGGTAAATCAGGTAGATAAATAATCGAGACTCTCTCTCTTAAAAAAAAAAAAAAAGAGTTAAGGAGGCTTTGAAATCCCTCATCCTAGAAAACAGGTGGTTAATGTTGAACCCCAAATGCGCGCAATCCTCCTTTTACTCTGCTGCATCAAGTAGCATGTGTAGTGAGGCATGCTTGTGATGGAAACATTTTCTCCATCCATTAGCCTCTTTCATTTCCTCTTCCTGTAAGTTGCATGCTCCTGGGAACATGGACTTGCCTAGTTTGTAGAGAAAGACCCAGAGCAAAGAGTTGCCTGTGTAGTTAGTCATCTTCTTATTGATCAGGAAGTGTCTTGGGGTAGGGCTGAGCCTCTCCTTCTTAGCTATCAGTAAGGCTGGGTTTTGTTCCTGGGTGTGCAACTGACTCACCAGGTGGCCTGGGGAAATTATGTCATCTTTCACTTGCCACGTATCTGCCCAAGAGAGGAATCCTGGGGAGACTAATCTGAATGAGATCATACTTGAGAAGACAAAGATTCATTTCCCAAGAAGAGGACTGTTTAATTGTCTGGTTTTGTGTTTTATTTTGTGTTTTGAGACAATGTCTTGCTCTGTCACCCAGGCTGGAATGCAGTGGCACGATGTCGGCTCATGCAACCTCTGCCTCCTGGGCTCAAGCAGTCCTCCCACCTCAACCTCCCAAGTAGCTGGGGCTACAAGCGCACACCACCATGCCTGGCTAATTTTTATATTTTTTGTAGAGACAGGCTTTCGCTATGTTGTCCAGGCTAGTCTTGAACTCCGGGGCTCAAGCGATCCACTTGCTTCGGCCTCCCAGAGTGCTGGGATTACAGCATGAGCCTCCACGCCCAGCCCTACATAATTTTTTTTAAGTCTTAGTTATTTTTGTAATGGCACTGTCCCCTGGAGAAGTCCATCATAAGTATTGAGTGAAATGGATTTCCTTGTTCCCCTAAATACTAAATATTATAAGAGCTTTACATGTATTATCTCTCATCCTCAGAGAATATGTGCAATTCATTCCAAAAGAATCTACTCTATCCTAGAATCTATGTCAGGTGGCATTTTAGAGGAAGAATCAGTCAGTAATGAAATAATACACACAAATAAGTATAAAACTGCTACCTGTGATATGTGCCATGTAAAGGAGATAGAGTGTAAGATGAGAACTTAAATAGGGAGCTTGGTCTGGTCTGGGAATCAGGAATCTTCTTTCTCTTGCATCCTCTGAAAATAGAGTATCTAAATGCCAACAATGGGGGATTCTTTTTAAATAATAAAAACATAACATCAAAGTATGATAACATCACAGTTGGGCAAATTCAAGTTACCCAAACTATTAAGCTTTATTTTTGTAGTTTTTTAATTTTATTACCTATACTTAATGTTTCAGGTGTTATGTACTTTTTAACTTTATATGCCCCTTTTACCTTTAATTCCACCAAATTTTATATATATATATATTTTGTTGTTGTTGTTGTTGTTGTTTTGTTTTGTTTTTTTGTTTTTTTTTAAACAGAGTCTTGCTCTGTTGCCAAGCTGGAGTGCAGTGGTGTGATCTCAGCTCACTGCAACCTCCACCTCCTGGGTTCAAGTGATTCCCCTGCCTGTCTCCCAAGTAGGTGGGACTACAGGCGTGCGCCACCATGCCCAGCTAATTTTTGTATTTTTAGTAGAGACGGGGTTTCACCATGTTGGCCAGGCTGGTCTCGATCTCTTGACCTTGCGATCCTCCTGCCTCAGCCTCCCAAAGTGCTGGGTTTACAGGTGTGAGCCACCGCGCCCAGCCTCAAATGATATTTTTATCATAACTGGGCTCTCTTTTCATCAGCATTTGCCTCTTTATCCTTTTTACCTTCTGAATCCCTTTATTTCCTTTATTTTACAGACCTTTTTTTTTTTTTTTTTTGAGACGGAATTCCACTCTGTTGCCCAGGCTGGAGTGCAGTGGCGCGATCTCGGCTCATTGCAACGTCCGCCCCCTGGGTTCAAGCGATTCTCCTGCCTCAGCCTCTCAAGTAGCTGGGATTATAGGTGCCCGCCACAACGCCCAGCTATTTTTTTGTATTTTTAGTAGAGATGGGGGTTTCATCATGTTGGCCAGGCTGGTCTCGAACTCCTGACTTTAGGTGATCCACCCACCTCAGCCTCCCAAAGTGCTGGGATTACAGGCGTGAGCCACCACACCTGGCCCCATTTTATGGATCTTATATATAGGATCAAATTGGGTTTTGTTTTATGACCCACTCTCAGATCCTTTAAAAAAGATAAATGAGGCCGGGCGCGGTGGCTCAAGCCTGTAATCCCAGCACTTTGGGAGGCCGAAACGGGTGGATCACGAGGTCAGGAGATCGAGACCATCCTGGCTAACATGGTGAAACCCCGTCTCTACTAAAAAAATACAAAAAAATAGCTGGGCGAGGTGGTGGGCGCCTGTAGTCCCAGCTACTTGGGAGGCTGAGGCAGGAGAATGGCGTGAACCCGGGAGGCGGAGCTTGCAGTGAGCTGAGATCCAGCCACTGCACTCCAGCCTGGGCGACAGAGCGAGACTCCGTCTCAAAAAAAAAAAAAAAAAAAAAAAAGATAAATGAGTATACCCTTTTACATTTACTGGCATAACATATACTTGGCGTGGTACCCACAGAAGTGCCTAAGACCTGCCTTTCAGAGAAACTTCTGGAAGAAGCACAGCTGAGTTGGCCGATAGCCCATGAAGCCATGGCTCCCGAAGGATGCTGCTCCCCACCAATCACTGAGCCAGGCCAGGCAGGTCATTCCTGTCCCATGTGGCACTCTCTACTTGGAAACTTTGGCTCAAGGATTCCCCATCAGTCTGGCTGAAATATCCTCAGAACTGTGCTGGGGTCTGAGGCTCTTCCTACCCAACTTTTCCTTTCTCCTCTCCATTCTCAGGTGCCAAACTGCCCGCATCATGGTGTGAAGCCTCCCTCTGCCTATTCCCACTCCCTCCTCCTTTATCCTTCACACTCTCTGAAATAGATCTCTTACACATCCATCCCCATCTTCTCAGAGGTCCCACATGGACACAACTGAACTGAATTCTGCAATGCTATATTTTCCAGGGTTAGTGACTTCTAGGTTCACTATCTTTTGCTTTATGGATTGTCTTCTTCTTTTTTGTTGTTGTTTTCTCGGGGGTTCTTTTGTATGTATGTATTCTTTCTCATATTGGGAAGTTTATAGCTTGTTTTAATTCTTCTGGTAAACACCTTGATAACTCTATATGAAATATTTACGGCTGGGGCCGGTGGCTCACTCCTGTAATTCCAGCACTTTGGGAGGCCGAGGTGGGTGAATCACCTGAGGTCAGGAGTTTAAGACCAGCCTGACCAACATAGTGAAATCCCGTCTCTACTAAAAATACAAAAATTAGCCAGGCATGGTGGTGTGTACCTATAGTCCCAGCTACTCGGGAGGCTGAGACAGGAGAATTGTTTGAACCTGGGAGGCAGAGGTTGCAGTGAGCCAGGATCTCACCACTGCATTCTAGCCTGGGCAACAGAGCAAGACTCCCTCTCAAAGAAAAAAAAAAATTTAAATCCTTTTTCATGGAATTTAGATGTATGACCTGTATGCCAGAAGTAGACTACATGCAGAACTGTTCCAGACTGAAATACATCTGTCCACACTTAATTATTTACCAACATGCAACCCCTGGCAAGGATTTCTGGGCATCTGGAAACTGGATTTCCAACTCGGAGTGCGCTGCCCACTTCTGCCATGTGCTCTGCTGCTGATCTTTGTCAGAACAGCTCTTTCCTGACTCTACTCTAGCCCTGGCGTTAGTACCTTGAGACAATATCTAATGATTCTTTGTGATATGTGACGAGGACATTAACACACTTAATACTTCTCTCCACTAACTGGACTTCTACCTTCTGATTTTTATTAGTTATAACATTATTTTTAGCTCACCTGGTGATTCCTTGTATCGTTTCAAAATAAATATTTAAGCCTCTGTGTATTGATATATCAGTCACAGAGTTTCTGTTCTATTTACTGTATCTGTTCTATCAACTCTTTCTCTACCAAGAAAAATGAGAAAGTTAATACACCTATATCGCCTCTCAAATCCTCCTTGATCCTTCCTTCAGAATACATACATACACCCCTAGAAACACGCATTCTCTTCCCATTGTCAAATACAGTCGATTCTCGTTATTTCTGGATCTTTCTTTCTCTCTCTCTCTCTCTTTCTTTCTTTCTTTCCTTCTTTTCTTTCTTTCTTTCTCTCTCTTTCTTTCTTCTTTTTTTTTTTTTTGTTTGTTGAGACAGGGTCTCACTCTGTTACATAGGCTGGAGTGCAGTGGCACGATCACAGCTCACTGCAGTCTTGACTTCCTAGGCTCAAGCAATCCTCCTGCCTCAGCCCTGAAAGTATCTGAGACTACAGGCAAGTGCCACCACACCCGACTATTTTTTTTTTAATTTTGGTAGAGATGAGGTCTTGCCATGTTGCCCAGGCTGGTCTTGAACCCCTGAGCTCAAATGATTCTCCTGCCCCAGCCTCCCAAAGTGTGGGATTATAGGTGTGAGCCACCCCAGCCAGCCACATTTGTGGATTTCTTTTTGGTTTTGGTGTTTTATTTTTTATTATTATTATTATTTTGAGACAGAGTCTCACTCTGTTGCTTAGGCTAGAGTGCAGTGTTGTGATCTTGGCTCACTGCAACCTCCACCTCTCGGATTCAAGCAATTCTCCCACCTCAGCCTCCCGAGTAGCTGGGATTACAGACGTGTGCCACTACGCCTGGCTAATTTTTGTATTTTAAGTAGAGACAGGTTTTCGCCATGTTGGCCAGGCTGGTCTCCAACTCCCGACCTCAGGTGATCAGACTGCCTCAGCCTCCCAAAGTGCTGGGATTACAAGCGTGAGCCACCGTGCCTGGCCATATTTGTGGATTTCTTATGTGCAAATTTATTCATCACCCCAAAATCAATACTCGAGGAACCTTTTCAGTCATTCATGGACATGTGTAGAATGGCAAAAAAATTGTGTTGCCTGACATGCATGATCTCAGCTGAGGTCAGAGACAGCAACACTCTGCCTTCTTATTTGTTTCAGCTCTCACACTCTAAACAGGTATCCTTTTCACGGACACTTAGGTGACAGTCACTTAGTGCCACGTTTTTTGCTTCCTGTGCTTTTTCTTTTTTCTTTTCATTTTCTTTTCTTTTCTTTTCTTTTTTTTTTTTTTTTTTTTTTTGAGATGGAGTTTTGCTCTTGTTGCCCAGGCTGGAGTGCAGTGGCGTGATCTCAGCTCACTGCAACCTCCACCTCCCAGGTTCAAGCGATTCTCCTTGCCTCAGCCTCCTGAGTAGCTGGGATTACAGGCGGCCACCACCACGCTCCGCTACTTTTTGTATTTTTAGTAGAGACAGGGTTTCACCATGTTGTCCAGGCTGGTCTCGAACTCCTGAACTCAGGTGATCCACCCACCTCAGCCTCCCAAAGTGCTGGAATTACAGGCGTGAACCAACATGCCCAACCACTTCCTGTGCTTTTTCTTTTTTTTTTTTTTTTTTTTTTCTGAGACGGAGTCTCGCTCTGTCGCCCAGGCTGGAGTGCAGTGGCCGGATCTCAGCTCACTGCAAGCTCTGCCTCCCGGGTTTACGCCATTCTCCTGCCTCAGCCTCCCGAGTAGCTGGGACTACAGGCGCCCGCCACCTCGCCCGGCTAGTTTTTTGTATTTTTAGTAGAGACGGGGTTTCACCATGTTAGCCAGGATGGTCTCGATCTCCTGACCTTGTGATCCGCCCGTCTCGGCCTCCCAAAGTGCTGGGATTACAGGCTTGAGCCACCGCGCCCGGCCTTCCTGTGCTTTTTCTTGGTTATTTCACTGTTTAAAATGGTGTCCACTCATAGGTTTATTGCAGCACTATTCACAATAGCGAAGATATGAAATCAACCTAAGTGTCTATCAACAGATGATTGGAAAAAGAAAATATGATGTATATATACAATGGAATACTATGTACTCATAAAAAAGGATGAAATTATGTCTTTTGCAGCAACATAAATAGAACTGGAGGCCGTTATCTTAAGTGAAATAACACAGATGCAGAAACACAAATACTGCGTGTTCTCACTTATGAAGGAGAGCTAAATAATATATCTAGGGCTGGGCATGATGTCTCACGCCTGTAATCCCAGCACTTTGGGAGGCCAAGGCAGGCAGATCACTTTAAGCTCAGGAGTTCAAGACGAGCCTGGGCAACGTGGTGAAACCCCGTCTCTACTAAAAACACAAAAATTAGCTAGGTGTGGTGGTGCACTCCTGTAATCCCAGCTACTTGGGAGGCTGAGGCAGGAGAATTGCTTGAACCTGGGAGGCAGAGGTTGCAGTGAGCTGAGATCATGCCACTGCACTCCAGCCTGGGCAACAGAGCAAGACTCCACCTCAAAAATAATAAATAAATAAATAAATAAATAAATAAATAAATAAATAAAATGGTGCCCAAGCATAATGCTGAAGTGCTGTCTAATGTTTCTCAGCAGGAGAAGGCTATGATGTGCCTTATAGAGAAAATACATGTGTTAGGTAAGCTTCATTCAAGCATGAGTTAGAGTGCTGTTGGCCATAAGTCCAATGTTAATGAATCAACAGTATGTATTAAATCAGATGCCTTTAAACAGAAACACACAGAAAGTTATGTATTGATCCGCTGACAAAAATATTATGACCAGAGGCTTGCAGAAACCTAACCTTGTACTTCCCCTAGGAGCAATGGTTCAGTATTTGCTAAGTCAGTGTTTGAGGCTGCTTAATAGGGCATAACTAACACAAATAACGAGAACAGGCTGGATATAAAAATTATCTTCTGGACTCACGCCTGTAATCCCAGTGCTCTGGGAGGCCAAGGCAGGAGGATTGCTTAAGCCCAGGAGTTTGAGACCAGCCTGGGCAACATAGCAAGACTCCATCTCTATTTTTTTGTAATTATCTTCTGAAATCATACTGCTCCAGTTATGTACTTTTAGTTCTATAAAGTACATGTCCATTGCTCACTGAGTCCTTTTCCTAAGCTTCTCCCTTCACCACTAGGTGACTGGCTCTTGCTGTCTTTTTTTTTTTTTTTTTTTTTTTCTTTGAGGCAGAGTTTCTCACTCTTGTCTCTCAGACTGGAGTGCAATGGCATGATCTTGACACACTGCAACCTCCACCTCCAGGTTCAAGCGATTCTCCTGCCTCAGCCTCCCATGTAGCTGGAATTACAGGTACATGCCACCACGCGCAGCTAATTTTTGTATTTTTAGTAGAGACGGGGTTTCACTGTGTTAGCCAAGCTGGTCTCGAACTCCTGACCTCAGGTGATCCACCCGCCTCGGCCTCCCAAAGTGCTAGGATTACAAGCTTGAGCCACCATGACCGACGCTCTTGCTATCTTTTTAAGGAGGGTTCATGGTTAATATAATCCCTAAATTCGTTTGTATCTGGGAATAAATTCCTTAGCCTAAATGATGACCTGGCTTTGAACCATATTCTTTCCTTCAGGAAAGATCAATATTCTATTTTCTTGTACTGAATTTCACCCTGGAGAATTTTCCTCACTTTTTTTTTTTTTTTTTTTTTTTTTTTTTTGAGATGGAGTTTCACTCTTGCACTCAGGCTGGAGCGCAATAGCTTGAACTCTGCTCACTGCAAACTTTGCCTCCCAGGTTGGAGCGATTCTCCTTCCTCAGCCTCCCCAGTAGCTAGGATTACAGGCGCCCACCACCATGCCTGGCTAATTTTTGTATTTTTAATAGATATGGCATTTCACCATGTTGGCCAGGCTGGTCTCGAACTCCTGACCTTGGGTGGTCCTCCTGCCTTGGCCTCCCATGGTGCTGGGATTACAGGCATGAGTTACTGAGCCTGGGCAAGAATTTTCTCCTTTTTATATCACTGCATTTTTCCTACCACATTCCTGAAGCCTTATTTCCTTTTTCCAGAAAAACTCCCCACTGATGTAGAAGCTCCAGGATAATTCATCTGTTCCACCCATTGTATTCTCAGTGCCAAGAACAGGGCCTGGTTCAGAGTTAGCATCAATAAATGTTGATTGAACAAATGAATATCAACATGTTAGCATGTTCTGCAGAGACCACATCCTCCGAAGTGTTGGAATTACAGGTGTGAGACACTGAACTCGGCCTCATTCTTTAAATAGTCATTTCTGTTGGTATTTCCGAAGTCATCAGGTACTTGTATGCCTTCAGAAAGCAAAACCCTTTTGAGTTATTTTATTGTTATGGTACAAAGTCAAGGTTGTTCAGAGGTAGTGCAACAGAGCACATATAACCAGTGACCACAGAACATGTTAAAGTGGTTTTTAAAGCTTAACTTCTTCCATTAGAGTTTATCTGAAACAGGGGAAATTTTGCCTGTCCTTTTCAAACTACTCTGAAATTCAATTACTCTGAAATACCATTTCCTGTTGATCATTGGAAAATTACAGTTGGATGAGTGGTGTTTCCAATATACTTTGATAAGGAATTCAGACTCCTATTTAGAACAGGCATGATTATCATTTATTCCTTTCTATCTCTTAAAAGAAAAAGAAACATATGCAGGTAGGATACCAGGGCAATCTGACTGTAACTTCTTTAGCATAACTGTGCCTGAGATGTTTTCTTGCAATTTAATGCATGTTCTCCTGCAGACCAAATCTGGCCATGCCCATTTATATATTGTCCATGGCTACTTTCCTGCTCTAAAGGCAGAGTTGAGTGGTTATGACTAATGGTCCATAAAGCTGAAAATATTTACTATCTGTCTCTTTACAGAAAATGTTTGCCAACCCTAGTCTAATGTCCTAAACACAAATACAGGCCAAGCATGGGTGGCTCACACCTGTAATGCCAGCACTTTGGGAGGCTGAACTGGGAGGGTCCCTTGAGGGGAGGAGTGCGAGACAGCCTGGGCAACATAGTGAGATCCCATCTCTACAAAACAAAAAAACAAAACACCACCTTGGAAAGAGCGTGAGTTTTGGAGTCAGACCTAGGTTTGACATCCAATTCCACTGCCTATTAGCTATGTGACCTCTGGTAATTAATTGCCTAACCTCTCTGGGCCTCAGCTTTGCATCTGTAAAATAATCATAATAGGCCAGGCATAGTGGCTCATGCCTGTAATCCCAGCACTTTGGGAGGCTGAGGCAGGCGGATCACTTAAGGTCAGGAGTTCGAGACCAGTCTGGCCTACAGAGTGAAACCCCATCTCTACTAAAAGTACAAAAAAAAAAATTAGCTGGGTGTGTTGGCACATGCCTGTAATCCCAGCTACCTGGGAGGCTGAGGCAGGAGGATCGCTTGAACCCGGGAGGCAGAGTTTGCAGTGAGTTGAGACCCAGTCACTGCACTCCAGCCTGGGTGACAGAGTGACACTCTGTCTCAAAAATAAATAAATAAATATAAATAAAAATACAAAAATTAGCCAGGTGTGGTAGTGCACACCTATAATCCCAGCTACTCAGGAAGCTGAGGCGGGAGAATCACTTGAACCCAGAAGGCAGAGGTTGTGGTGGGCCAGGATTGCGCCACTGCACTCCAGCCTGGACGACAGAGTGAGACTCCGTCTCAAAAAAAAAAAAAAAAAAATTTCTAAAGCTCAGCATGGTGGTACAGGCCTATATAGTCCAGCTACTTGTGAGGCTGAGGCAGGAAAAACACTTGAGTCCAGGGTTCAAAGCCTGCCTGGGCAATATGGCAAGACCCATCTCTTTAAAAAAAAAAAAAAAAAAAAGGCTGGGCGCGGTGGCTCCTACCTGCAATCCCTGCACTATGGGAGGCCGAGGGGGGCAGATCACGAAGTCAGGAGATCGAGACCATCTTGGCTAACACGGTGAAAACCCGCCTCCACTAAAAATACAAAAAATTAGCCAGGCGTGGTGGCAGGCACCTATAGTCCCAGCTACTCAGGAGGCTAAGGCAGGAGAATGGTGTGAACCCTGGAGGCGGAGCTTGCAGTGAGCCGAGATTGTGCCACTGCACTCCAGCCTCGGCGACAGAGCAAGACTGTCTCAAAAATAAAAATTAAAAAAAAAAAAATTTCCCGCCCGGTGCTGTGGCTCACGCCTATAATCCCAACACTTTTGGAGGCCAAGGTGGGAAGATCACTTGAGCCCAAGAGTTCGATACCAGCACGGACAACAAGGTGAGACCCTGTCTCTACAAAAAATCAAAAAGTTAGCTATATGTGGTTGCACGTGCTGGTGGTCCCGGCTACATTGAGCCTGTGAGAGAGGTTGGTTTGCACCCAGGAAATCAAGGCTGCAGTAAGCTGTGAGCTATGATCACACTACTGCACTCCAGCCTGGACAACAGAGTTAAGACCTTGTCTTAAAAAAAAAAAAAAGAAAAGCTGCCTATGCTGTCTCAGCTACACACTCAGCTCTGGCTTCTTAGCTTCTACCTCATTTTGGAGGAATTAATTTTATTTCCCACATTTCTGATTGGGAGAAAACCTCTTCAAAGAGAGGAGACTCCTCATTCATATCCAAAGAGGTATCTGTGTAAAAAGAAGACAGAATTGTGGACAGAGGAGAGGAAGTTCTGAGATTCTACGACAGTCAATAAGCAAAGGTGGGAATTGCTTGAACCCGGGAGACGGAGGTTGCAGTGAGCCAAGATCACGCCACTGCACTGCAGCCTGGGTGACAGAAAGACTCCGTCCCCAAAAACTAAGGTATCTCAGACCTGTGGTTGATGAAGGTGCCTTGGACCCTTTGGTCCACTGACCTCCAAACTTATATGACAGAAGTCCTATATGACAGAATTTCACGTCAATTTCATGTCCTACATGAAATTAATCTTGACGTGTAGTGCCCAGTCAGGAAGTAAAACAGCCCTGACTCATACTGCTTTTTAATCTGGAGTTTTGCTTTCTAAGGTGTGCTTGAGCTTTCTTCCCCTCCACCCCGCCCCCAAACATGACAGATGTGTATTAATAACTTCTTTAGAACAGAGGTCTACATGGCCGGGCGCGGTGGCTCAAGCCTGTAATCCCAGCACTTTGGGAGGCCGAGACGGGCGGATCACGAGGTCAGGAGATCGAGACCATCCTGGCTAACACGGTGAAACCCCGTCTCTATTAAGAAACACAAAAAACTAGCCGGGCGAGGTGGCGGGCGCCTGTAGTCCCAGCTACTCGGGAGGCTGAGGCCGGAGAATGGCATGAACCCGGGAGGCGGAGCTTGCAGTGAGCTGAGATCCGGCCACTGCACTCCAGCCTGGGCGACAGAGCGAGACTCCGTCTAAAAAAAAAAAAAAAAAAAAAAGAACAGAGGTCTACAGTCAGGTTTACTGACTTGATGCTGCCTGAAAGTATTTACTGAAGGCAGGGCATAGTAGCTCACGCCTATAATCCCAGCACTTTGGGAGGCTGAGGAGGGTGGATCGCCTGAGTTTGAGACCAGCCAGGCCAGCCTGACCAACATGGTGAAACCCCGTCTCTACTAAAAATACAAAAAATTAGCCAGGCATGGTGGCGGACACCTGTACTCCCCAGCTACTCGGGGGGCTGAGGCAGGAGAATCGCTTGAATCCGGGAGGCAGAGGTTGCAGTGAGCCGAGATCGCATTACTGCACTCCAACCTGGGCAACAAGAGGGAAACTCCCTCTCTTGGGCGTGGCAGCACATGTCTGTAGTCCTAGCTACTTGGGAGACTGAGGCAGGAGAATCACTTGAACCTGGGAAGCAGAGGCTGCAGTGAGCCAAGATCATGCCACTGCACTACAGCCTAGGTGAGACAGAGCAAGACTCCACCTCAAAAACAAAACAAAACTCATCCTGAGCCAGATTGTGAAAGGATTACAGTTGGACAGGGTCAAACCTTGTAAAGCATTTGTTTCGCCAGGCGTGGTGGCTCACACCTATAATCCCAGCACTTTGTCAGGCCAAGGCGGGTGGATCACAAGGTCAGAAGTTCAAGACCAGCCTGGCCAAGATGGTGAAACCCCCATCTCTACTAAAAATACAAAAATTAGCTGGGCATGGTGGTGGGTGCTTGTAATCCCAGCTTCTCCGGAGGCTGAGGCAGAGAACTGCTTGAACCCAGGAAGCGGAGGTTGCAGTGAGCCGAGATCACGCCACTGCACTTCAGCCTGGCAACAGAGCCAGACTCCGTCTCAAAAAAAAAGAAAAGAAAAGAAAAGAAAATATTTGTTTCTTTTTTACCCTGGGCAGAGACAGGCAAGAAGCATATGGGCAGATTGCCCTCTTGATTGGAAGGATATGTCTGCTTTTAACCACTGGCTGTATTTCTTTAGGATGCAACCGAGAAAATAAATGAGATGCCAGATTTTCTCATTCTCATTTCTGAATCATGTGCATAAATATGCACATTCACACCCCCTCATTCACCTTTGCCAACTTGTTAGAGAAAGATGAGTCACCATACAGGAACAGTTCTAAATCATTCTAGAGGATTACAAATATCTGGGGAAATAATTCTGGTTTTGGCACTAAACACTTTCCTCTGGGAAAATATCTACCTAGTTTTACAGTTGCTAGGGCCAAAATATTGATAGCAGAGTAACTTTAAAAAATACTTATGTCAAGCAGCCTTAATTTAGAACAATATTTTAAAACCTGTGTTTGTTGTACCACCTGTAGCTGAAAAACCCTGAAGGCTTGTTAAAAATGCAGGTTCCAGGCCAGGCACAATGGTATGTGCATGTAAGTTCCAGATACAGACAGGGTGAGAAAATTTTTGAGACAGGGTCTTGTTCAGCCAGCTGAAGTGCAATGGCTACTCAGAGGCACAGTCATAGCTCACTGCAGCCTCCAACTCCTGGGCTCAAGCGATCCTCCAGCCTCGGCCTCCCCAAGTGCTGGGACTACAGGTGTGAGCCCCTAGGACCAACCAGAAAAGTGTTTAAAATGTAGATTCCAGGATCTCACTCCAGACCTACTAAGTTTGGATTTTTGGAGGTGGAGTGCATTTTAATCAAGACCTCAGGGGATTCTAGTGTACTTTAGTTTGTTAGCTGTTGCTTTGTTCACTGGTAAGATTATGGCAAACATTCCTAACATGGTTTCACAAAGATTAGAAAACAAAACAAAGATCTCTGAAACTGAATGACTTGTATCCTTGGGATTTCTGAAGCTCATTTTAATGCTTGGTAATTTTTGGACTGCAAGCAGAAGGGAAAAACAGAAAGTGCATGCATTTGAGATTAATAATGTCTGCTACCAGATGAATATTATCCAACACCCTCCCTAATGAAAGTTCCAAGTTTATGGCTTCCTAGACACTGAGAAGACTAGACTTAGCTTACAGCTATACTATTTTTTTCCTTCTACGTACAGAAGTTTATTCTTCTGTGTCTCTGTCTGCTGAGATTCTATCATGCAGCAGTGACAGTCTTCTAGAATCATGTAAAACAAGACTTTACTTCTGAGAAGATGCTAAGGAAAAGGAAGGTCACAAAAAAATTAAGTTGCTGTTTTTTCAGCTTTATAAATGGAGATGTATAATGAAAGACTGGAAGAAGGTACCCACAAGCCATCCCATGTTTTTGTGTTAGGGTTGGCCCTGACCCACTTAAGATACCTCTACCTTTATATTCTTTTTTTTTTTTTTTTTTTGAGATGGAGTCTCACTTTGTTGCCTAGGCTAGAATGCAGTGGCACCATCTTGGCTCACTGCAACCTCTGCCTCCCAGGTTCAAGAGATTCTCCTGTCTCAGCCTCCCGAGTAGCTGGGATTACAGGCACATGCCACCAGGCCCGGCTAATTTTGTATTTTCAGTAGAGACGGGATTCACCATGTTAGCCAGGCTGGTCTTGAACTCCTGACCTCAGGTGATCCACGCGCCTCGGCCTTCCAAAGTGCTGGGATTATAGGCGTGAGCCACTGCACCTGGCCATTTATGCTCATTTTTTTTAATTTAAAAATGATAATAGGCTGGGCGCGGTGGCTCACGCCTGTAATCCCAGCACTTTGGGAGGCCGAGGTGGGTGGATCACGAGGTCAGTAGATTGAGACCATCCTGGCCAACATGGTGAAACCTCCTCTCTACTAAAAATACAAAATTAGCCAGGCGCAGTGGTGCACTCCTGTAGTCCCAGCTACTTGGGAGGCTGAGGCAGGAGAATCGCTTGAACTAGGGAGGGAGAGGCTGTAGTGAGCTGAGATCGCAACACTACACTCCAGCCTGGGTGACAGAGTGAGATCCTGCCTCAAAAAAAAAAAAAAAAAAAAAAGATAACAAACATATACTTTAAAATGTCGAATTCTCAGTTAAAAATATCATCATTGCTATGATTTTAACTTACTAGAAAATCAACTTCAAAACCATATATAAAGAAAAATTTATAGGCCAGAAATCCTAATACTATTTTTCCATTTCCCTTCTAAACTTCATTCACAAGCATACATACATGATTTTAACATAGTTGTAATCATAGTTTACCAACAAATTTAAGTTCTACTTTTTCTACTTGGTGTTACTTTAAAAATGTTTGCTTATTTCTGCATAGCATCAGAATTAGTTTAAAGGCTACTTCAAAAAAATTAAGTTGATATACTGTCTTTTATCCATTCCTGTATGTAGAAACATTTTGGTTATATCTAGTTTCAAGTTACTGCAAGTAATATAGTTAGACTTATCTCTGCATAGGAGGCTTTTCTCTTTTAAAAGTTATTCATTTAGAATAAATTCCCAGCAGTGGTTTTACTAGCTTAAAGTACAGGAACATTTTTATGGGTCTGAATATATAACATATTTACCCTTTGCCCTTCAAAAAAATTATATCAACCTTCATTACCATAGCTATCTGAAACAAAACTGAATACTTAAAAAGGTTGCAAAGTGTCGAATTTTATTTTTTTAAGCATTTCACTTTGTTTTTGTTACATTATCAGGTACATTAGGGTTTAAATTTTGATTTCCTCATTATAATTAACAATTTTTAAGTTATAAGTATGCCAGGAACCATTCCAAGTAGTTTATCTATATTAAATTATGTTTTCTCTAAGAATAATTTAAATAAACTCTCGATGTATGAAAATATAAAAACCAACCCTCGATATATTAAATACAAGATAAATTTTTATATTTCCAGAAAATAAATCATCTCATTTCACAGAACTAGAAAGGCATAGATAAAGACTAAGAAAGAAAATAAGACTTCTAGATTTTACAGCAGATTTGATTGTTGTACATAAGAAGAAATTAATTTGAAGACATAGTAGCTTCTTTTATTATTGAGAATTTTTTTTCAGGATTAGAAAGTTCATCTAACCTGTATCTTTTTTTTTTTTTTTTTTTAAGGAAAAGCTAAGGAAATGATACAAGCTTCCTATATCTTTTTCCTTAAAAACGACTCTATGGAACTTAAAAAGTTCACTGAAGGAAGTAGAATGATGACATGCAAAATGACAACACAACTAATTCTATTTTTTAAGCAGTTAAGAAAACCAGTTAGTAAATAACCTACCTGATCTTGCCAAGCACATCAAACTGATGAATAAGTAGAATCTCAACATATGGAAACTGGAGAGATCGTGTGTCACATTCACAAGAATGATTTACTTTGCAGAGGCTTAAGAGTTTCCACTGCGGAGTTTTGCTCACAGTGAGCTCAGACGACTCAGAGGTGTGGTGACAACAGGAAGTTCCCTAGGGACTGACTGCAGGCAGTCCCAACCCTTTCAGGAGCTTTGACTCCTCCTCTTTTCAATAAAAGGTCAGTTACTGTCTACTTTATAAATTTTATGCATATCTTAGTATTATAATCTGCATTTGCAGAATGACGAGTTCAGAATAGTTTCATTCTTTGTGGGCGGTTTATTAGTTGTTTGGCTTGGTGTGTTGAAATCCAGTGTGACTTGAGATCTTTTCCCCCTTGGTTCCTGTGAATGAAATAACAAATCCAGTTTGTATCTGTTGGCCTGTATATACAAAACCAGTTTTTACATTAATTCATACACTCATTCATCATAGGGCAGTCTTTAGATTTTATTAAGAACATTTTATTAGGTCCAATTATATATCTACTTTTGCCAAAATATATGTATGCTTCAGATTAAAGGAAACTTTTTTTGGTATTGTATCTCTTTATTTGTATTTCTTCCTATCTAGAATTTCTACATCTCTAATAGTTCTTTTTTAAAAAGGAAAAATAGGCCAGCGCGGTGACTCACGCCTGTAATCCCAACGCTCTGGGAGGCTGAGGACTGCTTGAGGTCTGGAGTTTGAGACCAGCCTAGCCAACATGGCGAAACCCTGTCTCTACTAAAATTACAAAAATTAGCAGGGGTGGTGACACGCACCTGTAGTCCCAGCTACCTCAGGAGGCTGAGGCACAAGAATTGCTTGACCCCAGGAGGCAGAGGTTGCAATGAGTCAAGATCACATCACTGCACTTCAGCCTGGGCAACAGAGTGACTGTCTCAAAAAATAAATACATAAATAAAAAGGAAAAATAAATAGAAAACTTTCAAATAGAGAGCCATGCCAGAATCTATGCATCTCAGTGATAGAGGTAACTAAACTTGTGCTGCATAGCTCCAAGGTAATTTAATTCCCTTTCTGATGAGAGTGCTTGCAGCACTAACTCAGGCTTCTAGTGGTCTGATGAGCTTAAAAATAAGCCAGGCACGGTGGCTCACGCCTGTAATCCCAGCACTTTAAAAGGCCGAGGTGGGCGGATCACGAGGTCAGGAGATCGAGACCATCCTGGCTAACATGGTGAAACCCCGTTTCTACTAAAAATACAAAAAAAATTAGCCGGGCTTAGTGGTGTGCGCCTGTCGTCCCAGCTATTCAGGAGGCTGAGGCAGGAGAATGGTGTGAACCCGGGAGGCGGAGCTTGCAGGGAGCCAAGATCGCACCACTGCACTCCAGCCTGTGGGACAGAGCGAGACTCTGTCTCAAAAATAATAATAATAATAAATAATTTTTAAAAATTAACATGCTGGGCGCGGTGGCTCATGCCTGAAATCCCAGCACTTTGGGAGGCTGAAGCGGGTGGATCGCTTGAGCCCAGAAGTTCCAGTCCAGTCTGGACAACATGGCAAAAACCCATCTCTGAAAAAAAATACAAACATTCTTTAGTGCACCTGTGGTACCAGCTACTCAGGAGGCTGAAGTGGGAGGATCACCTGAGCCTGGGAAGCAGGAAGTTGCCATGAGCCAAAATCATACCACTGCACTCCAGCCTGGGTGACAGAGTGAGACCCTGTCTCTAAATAAATAAATAAATAAATAATAAAGACACAACTTAAGAATACATTTCATCCAAAGCATCAGGCAGAAGCAATTAGTCATTTAGCATTGTCTACCTGAAGTATGGGTTTGTGAAGTAATAGTACCCCTCATATAAGTTTAACTGTTAGTTCTCTTCATGTTCCCACATCATTTGAATAGCAGGAGATTCCTTTGCCGGAAGTAGATTCTAGCAATGCTTCCCAAGAAGTCAGTAAATCGGAATCACCTGGGAGGTTTTAAAAGTATCGTGTGCAGATTTCTGTTTCACACGTCAGATCTAATGAATGCCAAGACTGCCTAGGGCTGACTTACTATATTAACCTGAGTTCAAATCCCTTCCACTAGCTTAGTTGTGTAGACTTATGCAAACCATTTAAGTTTTGTGTTTTTTTTTTTTTTAGACGGAGTGGAGTCTCGCTCTGTCACACAGGCTGGAGTGCAGTGGCGTGATCTCGGCTCACTGCAAGCTCCGCCTCCCGGGTTCATGCCATTCTCCTGCCTCAGGCTCCCCAGTAGCTGGGACTCCCAGTAGCTGGGACTACAGGCGCCCGCCACCACGCACGGCTCATTTTTTGTATTTTTAGTAGAGACGGGGTTTCACCGTGTTAGCCAGGATGGTCTCGATCTCCTGACCTTGTGATCTGCCCGCCTGGGCCTCCCAAAGTGCTGGGATTACAGGCGTGAGCCACCGCGCCCGGCCCGCGGCTTTTTTTTTTTTTTTCCAGACAAAGTCTCACTCTGCTACCCAGGCTGGAGTGCAGTGGCGCAAGCTCACTGTAACCTCAAACTCCTAGGCTCAAGTGATCCCCCTGCCTCAGCTTCCCTAGAACTACAGGTGTATGCTACCACGCCCGGCTAATTTTTTGATTGTAGAGATGGGATGCTTGCTACATGGCCCCAGGCTGGTCTCAGAATTTCTAGATTCCAGTGATATTCCTACCTCAGCCTTTCAGTGTTGGGATTACAGGCGTGAGTCACCGTGCCTGACCCAACATTTAGGTTCTTAAAGTCTGTTTTCTTAGCTGTAAAATGAAGATAATAAAATCACACGTTTCACAGAGTTGTTATATGGACTAAATGAGATATTACAGCTAAAGTCCTTAGCACTGTGCTAAGGTAAGCGCTCTGGCAACTTGATAACTGTTGTTATTATCTAGCTGGCCACACATCTGTACCTTTCCTTCCCAGCAGAAGGCAGCCAGCACAGTGTTGAGAAGAGAGACTCAGATGGGATTTTTACGACTGGGGGGCACCCTAAGTCTTGGTGCTTCAGCTAAGAGACTTCAGTCACCACTTCAGCCTGCCTTTGGTTTTCGTTTTGTCTCCTGCTTGAAGAAATAAATTAAGGAACTGTGAATAAGTCAAACAAAATAGGCCAGGTGTGGCGCGGTGGCTCACGCCTGTAATTCCAACACTTTGGGAGGCCAAGGTGGGTGGATCACCTGAGGTCAGGAGTTTGAGACCAGCCTGGCCAACATGGTGAAACCTCATCTTTACTAAAAATACAAAAGTAAGCCAGGCATGGTGGCACAGGCCTATAATCCCAGCTACTTGGGAGGCTGAGGCAGGAGAATTGTTTGAACCCGGGAGGCGGAGGTTGCCGTGAGCCGAGATCGTACCACCGCACTCCAGCCTGGGTGACAGAGTGAGACTCTGTCTCAACAACAACAAAAAAAGGAAAACCAAAGAGATAGCCTGTAAGCCTGTCTATTTTTCGCTCAGCTTTTGTTTAGTTTAGAGGAAAAAATTTGCTTTTATTTCTGTAAGCTTTACTAATTTGAAAACAACTGCCCTCTGGAACAAATGGAGACTTGTTTCACATCTCTTTTAGGAACATATTAGGGAATGCCTTGCTCCCTGTTCAATCAGTGTATTTGCCTGATAAATATTTGTTGAGGTCCTATGAGTTTTCAGTACCATGCCAAGTGCTTATCTACATGGAGCTAATGTACATTTTTCTGGAAACTATCCAGTTATAGGAATGGGAATCATTTCTGTTGGGAGGACTCTTTGTGCTACTTTTTGTCGTTTTTGTTGTTTTTGAAACAGGGTCTCACTCTGTCACCCAGACTTGAGTGCAGTGACTCGATCACAGCTCACTGGTCTTGACCTCCTGGGCTTAAGAGATTCTCCCACCTCAGCCTCCTGAAGAGCTGGGGTCACAGGCACATGTCACCATGCCCGGCTAATTTTTTAATGTTTTTGTAGAGATGGGGTCTCGCAGTGTTGCCCAGGCTGGTCTCAAACCCCTGGCCCCAAGCAGTCCTCCTGCCTCGGCCTCTCAAAGTGCTGGGATTACAGGCATGAGCCACCGTGCCTGGCCTCTTTGTGTTACTATTAATGATTTTCCTGCTGGTGGGCACAGAAGGTCTCTAACTTCTTAACTGTGCTCCTTTCTATTTTAGGCATTCAGAACAGCACAAAAATCAATGGGAGAAACTGTCCCTTATTTTTTTACAATAGTGAGAAATATCAAATATAAGAAAACATAAAACAGTCCCAAGAATGGGAGAGAGGAGAGGCAGGGAGGAGAGGAGAATAGATATGACTGTAAAAGAACCTTTTAGTTGGCCGGGCTCATGCCTGTAATCCCAGCACTTTGGAAGGCTGAGG
The DNA here is from genome assembly GCF_008728515.1 of Papio anubis. Lineage (NCBI taxonomy): Eukaryota > Metazoa > Chordata > Mammalia > Primates > Cercopithecidae > Papio > Papio anubis. The sequence goes on along the minus strand of NC_044977.1, from coordinate 105,257,748 downwards.
CAGGTGGATCACCTGAGGTCAGGAGTTCGAGACCAGCCTGGCCAACATGGTAAAACCCTGACTCTACTAAAAATACAAAAATTGGCTGGACATGGTGGCGGGTGCCTGTAATCCCAGCTACTTGGAAGGCTGAAGCAGAAGAATCACTTGAACCCAGAAGGCAGAGGTTGCAGTGAGCCAATATCATGCCATTGTACTCCAGCCTGGGTGACAAGAACAAGATTCTGTCTTAAAAAAAAAAATCATCTTTTAGTGAAAATCATCTTTTAGTGATGAAACAATTGTGTATCTTAATTGTGGTAGCGGCTATGTGGCGGTGGAAAGGTGATAAAATAGCACAGAACTACACACACTTGCATATGAAACTCTAAATGAGGTCTGCGGATTGTCAACCAGGGTCAATTTTTTTGTTTTGTTTATTTTTTTATTTTTTTATTTTTTTACTTTTTTGAGACAAGGTCTCACCCTGTCACCCACCACAACCTCCAACTCTTGGGCTCAACTGATCCTCCACCTCAGCCTCCTGAGTAGCTAGGACCATAGGCACAAGCCACTGCACCTATTTTTGTAACTTTCTGAGAACCAATAATTCTTTTTTTTTTTCTTTTACTTTTTTTTTTTTAAGACACCGTCTTGCTCTGTAGCCCAGGCTAGAGTGCAGTGGTGCAACCTCAGTTCACTGCAACCTCCGCCTCCCAGGTTCAAGCTATCCTCCTGCCCCTCAGCCTCCCAAGTAGCTGGGATTACAGGCATGCGCCACCATGCAGAGCTAATTTTTGTATTTTTCAGTAGAGACAGGGTTTTGCCATGTTGGCCAGGCTGGTCTCGAACTCCTGGACTCAAGTGATCTACCCTCCTCGGCCTCCCAAAGTGCTGGGAATTACAGGTGTGAGCCACCATGCCCGACCCAAAAATTATTTCAGAATAAAGTTTTTCAGGCCGGGTATGGTGGCTCACATCTGTAATCCCAGCACTTTGGGAGGCTGAGACAGGTGGATCACCTGAGGTCAGGAGTTTGAGACCAGCCTCACCAATCTGATAAAATCCCGTCTCTACTAAAAATACAAAAAAAATCACCAGGTGTGGTGGTATGCACCGGTAATCCCAGCTACTCAGGAGGCTGAGACAGGAGAATCACATGAACCCAGGAGGCAGAGGTTGGGAGGCAGAGGTTGTAGTGAGCTGAGGTTGTGCCATTGCACTCCAGCCTGGGAAACAACAGCAAAACTCCATCTCAAAAAAAAAAAAATATATATATATATACACACACACACACACACACACACACACATATATATACACACACATATATATACACACACACAAAAATTAGCCGGGCATGGTGGCGGGCACCTGTAATCCCAGCCACTCGGGAGGTTGAGGCAGGAGAATCACTTGAACCCAGGAGGTGGAGGTTGCAGTGAGCCAAGATTGCACTACTGTATTCCAGTCTAGGTGACAGAGCAAGACTCAGTCTCAAAAAAAAAAAAAAAGAAAAAATTTTCCACAATTTTAAAAGATGAGTCAACTCCTAATCATTTGAAATCATTTATTCAAAGGTACTCTAAGAAAAAGCATTTCTTCATTTCCAATCAGTTAATTAAGATTTTCTCAATTCTGTGACCTCCTGATTACAACTCAAGAATACCAGTTTTCCTATTTTCCAATCTAGTATTACCTCTGGGTTTTTCTTCTTCTTTTTTAAACCTAGAAGTCACTTGCTACAGAAAGCGTATTTAAAAGGTACAGGCAAGCTTCCAAACACATGGACAGGAAAAACAGGTATGAAGTGTAATGGAACTAAGGGGTGGAGGTTTTATAACTCTCATTTGTTTTGACAGCCAAGAAAGGTGACCTGTGTCCCCACCTGCCCAGGTCTAGGGCTCCAAGCTGGCATATGACTCACTATAACACCCTTTTGCCTTCCCTTCCATATCAGTGACCCTGCCATTTCTCACTTTCATTCCAAGTTTGGAAAGATAAGCGAGTTTCTTCAATTCATATCCTGCAAAGAGATAAGGGTAACTTTCCCCAATTCCATTTATTCGTTTCATTTCATCAGTCCCTCATTGATCGAACATTTCTAGAGCTCTCAGTACAAGAAATAAGGAAGAAATAGAACATGCTCCTTACATCAAGAAGACAGACACATTAATAATGAAAGTGGTAATAATAATGCTAATATAGGCCAGCATGGTGGCTCATGCCTGTGATGCCAACTGTGGGGGTGCAGGGCAACATATTCAAGCTTATGTACAAGGCGTTTGAGGTCGGGGCATGGAAAAATACAGAGGCGCTGTGTGTATGTTATTTGTGCATGAGAATGAAACTCGACCCTGAAAACAGGACAAGGAGTGGAGTGTGTGGTGTGATAAGGAACGCTGAAAACAGCCTCCTGAGAATGCAGTTTGAGTGTTTTTACAAGGCCACAGGTGCCTCATGACCTGACCTCAAAAAAGCCATCTAGTGGATGTTTGTGGTTTAACAAGCCCTTTCAATAAATACTTGGTGGACAGATGCTGGGGCGGACTCTCTTAGAAGAGCTACCCCCCATTCTAACTGGTGTGAGATGGTATCTCATTGTGGTTTTGATTTGCATTTCTCTAATGACCAGTGATGATGATCATCTTTTCATATGTCTGTTGGCTGCATAAATGTCTTCTTTTGAGAAGTGTCTGTTCACACACTGGGGCCTGTTGTGGGGTGGGGGGCTGGGGGAGGGATAACATTAGGAGAAATACCTAAGGTAGGTGACAGGTTGAAGGATGCAGCAAACCACCAGGGCACGTGTATGCCTATGTAACAAAACTGCACGTTCTGCACATGTAACCCAGAACTTAAAGTATAATAATAAAAAAAAGAAGAGTTACCCCCTGCCCCGCTCAGCTGGAATTGTCTGAGAACTCATTCGTGGCATTCATTGCAAGCTATAAGCTCTGCAAGTGGTGCCCCGACATGATCGCCTTGAAGTTCCGTGTGAAGGAGGCCAGCTCATCAATTTTCGGGGAATCCCGGTAAGGGACAGTCCTGACTCCCATCAGGAGGACGCGACCCACACGTAAAATATCAGGGGTTGGGTTACCGTGGGTCAGGAAATGACCAAAGAACAGAAAGTATTTTTTAACAGTGCAACAGCTACTTAAGGCTATCCAGTGCACTGTAGAGCCTGGAGCTCTACACAAGCTCATGCTTTTAATTCGGCAGGAATGCCCTTGGTTTCCTGATCAAGGAACCTTAGATTTAGAGCTATGGGAGCAGGTAGGTCGCTGCCTGAAAAGAGGACATGAACAAGGTCGTTTTACTAATTTTACTATTTTGACCACCTGGGCGTTGTATCGTCTTTATCTGTCAGATCGCGGTTAGACGGCCCATTATCTCCACCTGAAAAGAATTCAGAAGATTTGAAGGGAGAGATTCCTCTCCCCACTTCATTCCCTTCTATGGTGAATAACGAGATTTTTTCTAGTGAGGAAAAACAGGAACCAGAACAGCGGGGGCGGGGCGGTGCTCCTCTCTCTACTTCAGTCCCTTCTGTAGAGGGGCCTAAGGAGGACATTTTTTCTAGTGAGGATAAGGACGGACCGGAGCCTTTTCCTCCCCGTATAGAAAACCCATTGCCCTCCTTTCCTCTACCCTTAAAGGGACCTGCATTTGTTGGCCCTGTTCAGCCAACAGCATCTCCCATCCCCCTTAAGGAGACTGGAGGCTGCCCCAGGGACAGTTCTTAGATAAAAACCCCTGGTCAGCGACGTGGGTATAATCAGGTGGCGGCGCCTCCTCAACAAACTTCCCTGCTGGAGGGGTGCCGCCAGGAGTAAAGGAAAGTGGGTGATTATGACTGTCTTCCTAACATGCAAGTTCCCATTTCCTACTTCCAGCATCAGCCTTTCTGGCCTTGTCTTTTTTCTGTTTTTCTGGAGTATAAGGGGAAGTTGCATGCTACTTCCTGGGTTTTATCCCAGCTAGCTCTAGCTTTCTTGCTGCCCACAGAGGCCTGGGGCAGCAGAGTTGCTAAGATGCCAGGGAGTGCCCATTTGGTCACTGGCAGTCTGGGCAGGTTACCCCTTTCTGGGTTTGTGGTGACAGAGGGGAAGCCAAAAAGCACAGAGCAGGCAGCTCCAGCCCCGTCCTGAGGATCCACCTCACCACCGTCACGTGCCTTAGTAACTGCGCCCAGGAAGTGGCCTGCTGCTTGCTGTGCTGCTGCTTTTCCTACTTCTGCCCTTCGCTGCCACCCCTCACATGTCTCAGTTGACAAGCAATTCCTTGTCTTCCCTGGCCCCCTAGGGAAAGGGCTAAGAAACAGTCCATGTGCGCCCCGACCTTACTAGCCTAAGGTGGGCAAAGGAGTGTGGAGCAGCCTAGAGGACAGAGCCCTGGGGGAGGAGCCCGCTAGTAAGGGGCGCTTTCCTGTAGCCATATTAAATGCTAACTAGGCTAAGGTGGACGAGATCTGCCACCTGTTGTCATCTTCAGAAGATAGACGCAGCAGTAAGGAATGTTTGTTTTGCTTTTTTATAAAATGTTTAAAAACACTGTGGCTAAGAAACTTCAAAGCAGACCCTGTGCTGCATGTCTGCTCCTCCCCTGAGCCTCTCTGCTTGGGGGTGGTAAAAGTAATAAAAAGCCCAGCATATTTTCAGTACCTTACCTAACAGGGTTGGCTCCAGGCGTCGGTGGCCTAGAAGATACGGGGAATGGTTTTCTCCCAGCCTGTTACCCTCTTGCCTCCAGCCTTCCCGCTTACACACGCACTTTACCACCGGGTCATTCTCTAACCTCTTACTGCCACTTGTAGTCTTCCTTCCTTCCTCTCAGGATAAGGACAGCAACAAGTGGCAGGCTATTAAAAAGAGAAGCTGCCTAAGGAGCCCAGAACGAATAAAAAGAAACCAGCCACAACCCTACTTTCCCAAGCTCACTTCTAAGACATTCCAGTTAAAGGCTGTTGCAGGAAAATGGCCAACACCAAAGGACATTTTTAAAAGTGTTTTGTATTTTTTTTTTTTTTTTTTTACACATTTAAGTTAACTCAATGCAGGTTTATTATCCTGGCGACTTGCAGTCACATTCTAATTACTTTCAAGGGCCAAAATATAGTGAAAATTACTTAAAATATCATGCCTTAGTTTAACAGCTGGCTTTATCTTTTGCCATTTCTGTATTTTATATGTTAATTACCTGTCTCATAATCCCCCTAAACATATACAAAAGACTACAGATTTAATAGCTTCTCTTCTCATAAAGGGATGCCAGTGTTGCATCTGGCTGTCAGGATATGATCCTGCTATTGTTTTCCTACCTTTAAGCAAGGAACAATTTCATACTTTCTTAGCTTATGATCTTGATTGGCAAGTAGCTATGCTTTATTGCTGACTTTATTGGTAATATCAGCTTTCATTTACCAGCCTCTAAGCTCCTGAACTTTTTACAAACTGTACCTGTTAAATTTGTATCTATTGTTGTCTCTGAGCCTTTACTTCATGCCACCACTGTCTCTACAGGTGGCTCAAAAAAAAAAAACCAAAACTGAAAAAGCAGCTGTAATGTGGCAAGATGCCATGCAGAACTGGCAGCACAAAATCCAGGAGCATTTTAAAAACTACGCAACAGGTGGAATTAGGTGCCCAGATATTGGCCTTACAAACTTGTCCTCACCAAGACATAATATTCGCTCTCATTCTGGGTTACCTGGTCCCTTATCAGAAGGCAACGCTCGAGCTGATGCTCTGGTATGACCATACGTGTGCTTTGCAAATTCACCTGCCTTTTTGCGAGCTCAAGCTGATCATGCTTTTTTTCATCAGAATGTCCGCAGTCTTAAACAAGTTTCATTTGACACTTACTCAAGCTCGCATGATTATTAAAACTTGTCCTGATTGCCGACGGCATTCTCTAAGGAAGGAGACCACTACTACTCCTGCTGCCTTCCTCCCGCCACCTTGCCTAGTTCACAAGACAGGAGGAAAGAGAGAAAGAAACAAAAGTAAGATAAATAGCCAGACAACCTTGGCACCACCACCCGGCCCTAGGAGTTAAACAAAGTAGTAATAATAACATCAACCCCTGGCCTAAACTACTTGTGTTATCTGTAAATTCCAGACACTGTATGAAAAAAGCATTGTAAAACTTTTTGTTCTGTTAGCTGATGCATGTAGCCCCCAGTCACGTTTCCCACGCTTGCTCAATTTATCACGACCCTTTCACGTGGACCCCTTAAAGTTGTAAGGCTTTAAAAAGGCCAAGTATTTCTTTCTCAGGGAGCTTGGCTCTTAAGACGCGAGTCTGCCAATGCTCCCGGCCGAATAAAAAACCTCTTCCTTCTTTAATCCGGTGTCTGAGGAGTTTTGTCTGCGGCTCGTCCTGCTACATCTCCTTCCCCCTTTTCCTTAGGCCTTGGTGCCAACCCACGAGGTCTGGTACCTAATGCTATCTGGCAAACTGATGTTACTCAGTATCCACCCTTTGGATGTTTCAAATTTCTCCACGTTACCATGGGCACTTATACAGACCTGATACATGCCACCCTCCAGACCAGAGAAAAAAACAAAGATGCAATTGCTCATTTGTTTAAATCTATTATAACTCTAAGCCTTCCACACACTATAAAAACTAATAATGGGCCGGGCGCAGTGGCCTATAATTCCAGCACTTTGGGAGGCCGAGGCGGGTGGATCACCTGAGGTCAGGAGTTCAAGATCAGCCTGGGCAACACAGTGAAACCCCATCTCTACTAAAAATACAAAATTAGCCAGGTGTGGTGGCACATGCCTGTAATCCCAGCTACTCGGGAGGCTGAGGCAGGAGAATCACTTGAACCTGGGAGACGGAGGATGTGGTGAGCCGAGGTGGCACTATTGCACTCCAGCCTGGGCAACAAGAGTGAATCTCCGTCTCACCAAAAAATAAAACAAAAACAAAAACTAATAATGGACCTTGCTATCTTAGCGCTCAATTTGCATATGCACTGCAACTTTGGCACATACAACGCAAAACTGGTACTCCTTATAACTCAACCAATCAGGCCATTGTTAAATGTGCTCATCAAACTCGTAAAGTATATCTTAATAAACAAAAAAGGGGGAATATGGGACTCTCTTCTCGAGAACAGGACCTGTCGTTGGAGAACCAGCTGACAATGACGGTGATAACTCGGAAGGCACCTGACATTACCTGGAGACAGCTAAAGAAACTGGATCAACAGGCATCTATTCAGCTTGCAGACGTGGAAGGCCCTGCAACTGCAGAGAATTGGTTTCTTGTGTATCTGATGGTAATTAGGGAAACTTCTGAGAAAGTAAGACAGACATGGATGTTGGGGTGGCTGGTAATTCTTGTCCTTTGCCAATTGGGATCAGCTCAAGAACATGTTTATTGGAGTCATGTTCTAGATCCCCCTGGTTTTTTGTTTGTTTGTTTGTTTGAGACAGAGTCTTGCTCTGTTGCCCAGGCTGGAGTGCAGTGGCGCGATCTCAGCTCACTGCAAGCTCTGCCTCCGGGTTCACGACATTCTCCTGCCTCAGCCTCCCAAGTAGCTGGGACTACAGGCACCCCCCACCACGCCCAGCTAATTTTTTTGTAGTTTTAGTAGAGACGGGGTTTCACCATGTTAGCCAGGATGGTCTCCATCTCCTGACGTCATGATCCGCCTGCCTCAGCCTCCCAAAGTGCTGGGATTACAGGCGTGAGCCACCACACCCATTTTTAATGTTATTACATGGTGGGATGCTGACTTGCCTTTGTCATCTAATGATACTTATTGGACAGGAGGCTGATGGATGCCCCTGTCTTATCCCTTAACTGAAAATTTGGGATGAATTAAATTTAATTACTCCTTGATTTTATTGTCTAGTAATCCCCCTCTTTGTTTTTCCACAATAGCACATAAGTGTGTTACTCTCATCCCTCAGGAGTATCTTTACTATAAGCCTAAAAGGGATGCTAAGCTTGCAAACTTGACTTTTATTTATACTATTACCAGTAATCTTACTGAGGTCTCTAATGAAGCTTCACAAGTGCCTGATCTTCCTATATGCCTCCGAGTAGGAACTGGCGATATAAGTTTGAGGCCGTCCAGTGGTCACCGTACAGACAGCCTGCGCCGTGTCAAGGGCCTCTGTTTGATAATGGCACCTTATTTGATTGGGGTCCCCATGGTAATCTTCTGTCTGCAAATCAGACTATTGGATTTAGAAGTCCCTCCAATAGTTCTATTACCTAGTCAGAGTGTGGCCTTTCAGGACCAGTATTACAACTGAAAGGGAAACAAGCTTTAAGCCCTGCTCATACCCAAATTTGGAGATTAGGATTTCCCTTTTTGAACGGGTTCTTTCACATGGTGAGTATATTACTAGCAGTGGCAACTATACCCTCTCTTTGCATAATAATGTTACTGACACTCTCCTGATTTGTACTATGCACCCTTATATAATTTTGTTTGGGTAAGGTGTTCCTAACGTAGAGCAGAATCAATCCTTTTATAGTATTAAAGTCTCTTCCAGTAGTTGGTGTGCTACATGCTTGTCTCACCGAAATGTTACGCAGTTGAATATAACCTATGTCATGATCTTAAAATGATGTGTGGAATTGTGGCTACCTGTAAATTTAACCCGGAGCTGGGAAGCAGATTCCACCCTGCAGCTGTTTAGAAAAGCACTGTCTCATACTTGAAAAAATAAAAGATTTCTGGCCACTTTAATTGCCTTTTTAGTCTCAGCTATTATTATATTAGCAACTGCTGCTACTGCAGCTGTTTCTCTGACAGAATCTATTCACATAGCCTCAGTGGTGAACCACATGGTATATAATGTAACCCATGAATTTCAAGAACAGGTAAATATTGATAAAACTATTCTGTCTCACCTGAAGGCTCTTGAAGCCGCTGTTCTATAGCTGGGGAATCAACAGCAGGCATTCATTACCCGTCAACATTTACATTGTGATTGGCAATATCATTCTGTATCACACCCCTGACATATAATAGCTCCCAATATGCTTGGGAGAGAGTGAAAGCACATCTGCAAGGGGCTTATCACCACCATTTGTGTTCTCAAATTTCCACTCTTGAGTGTGAATTAAAGAAACAACTTGAGGAATGGTCGCAGCAATTACAAACAAGTACTCTTCAGCAATTACAAGAGGCTTTCAATGGTTAAACCCGAACACTTGGTTGTCTGGTTTAAATATATGCATTTGGATGATGGCTGTTGTATTTATTCTTTTTTGTATCTGTTTGCTAGGCATTTGCAGAAGGCCCTATACTGCCACCTGATGCATCTATGACCAGGGAAGAATGATAGAAGCTTACCTTGCATGAGATGACCAGCAAGCTTTAAGAATTAAAAAAAGGGGAGATATGGGGGGCACATGGCAACATATTCAAGCTTATGTACAAGGCATTCGAGGTCGGGGCATGGAAAAATATTGAGGCATTGTGTGTATGTTATTTGTGCATGAGAATGAAACTCAACCCTGAAAACAGGACAAGGAGTGGAGTGTGTGGTGTGATAAGGAACGCTGAAAACAGCCTCCTGAGAATGCAGTTTGAGTGTTTTTACAAGGCCACAGGTGCCTCACGACCCGACCTCAAAAAAGCCACCTAGTGGATGTTTGTGGTTTAACAAGCCCTTTCAATAAATACTTGGCGGAGGGATGCTAAGGTTGACTCTCTTAGAAGAGCTGCCCCCGCCCCCGCCCTGCTCAGATGAAATTGTCTGAGAACTCATTCTTGGCGTTCACTGCAAGCTATAAGCTCTACACCAATACTTTGGGAGACCGAGGCAGGTGGGTCACCTGAGGTTAGGAGTTTGAGATCAGCCTGGCCAACATGGTGAAACCCTGTCTCTACTAAAAATACGACAATTAGCCGGGCGTGGAAGCAGGTGCCTGTGATCCCAGCTGCTCCAGAGGCTGAGGCAGGAGAAGTGCTTGAACCTGGGAGGTGGAGGCTGCAGTGAGCCAAGATTGTGCCACTGCATTCCAGTCTGGATAACTGAGTGAGACCCTATCTTAACAAAAAAAAAGAAAGAAAGAAAAAAAAATCATATATAGAGACATGGACACAAATCCTATAGGAGAACAGATGGGAAAGCAATGAGATATGGGGAATCCCAGACACCGTAAGCATTGTAAAAGTCTCACGGAGGAGGTGCCCTTGGGCTGGGTTCCAAAAACTAAGTAAGTGTTCATGAGGTACAGAAAGTGGGGGAAGGGCGTTCCAGGCAAAACGAAAAGACCAGGAGATATGAAGTCATGAAAGAAGTGCAGCTGGCCGGGCGCGGTGGCTCATGCCTGTAATCCTAGCACTTTGGGAGGCCAAGGCGGGCATATCACGAGGTCAGGAGATCGAGACCATCCTGGCTAACACAGTGAAACCCGTCTCTACAAAAATACAAAAAATGAGCCAGGTGTGGTGGCAGGTGCCTGTAGTCCCAGCTGCTGGGGAGGCTGAGGCAGGAGAATGGCGTGAACCCGGGAAGCGGAGCTTGCAGTGAGCCGAGATCGTGCCACTGCACTCCAGCCTGGGCAACAGAGTGAGACTCCGTCTCAAAAAAAAAAAAAAAAAAAAAGAGAAATAAAGAAGTGCAGCTTAAGGGTTTGGTGTGTATGAATAGGGAAATGATAAAGTAATTTGAAGATAGTCTGTGAAGAACTTCATAGCCTTGCTTAAGATATTGGATTTTACCTTCAGGGTGGTAGGAACCTGACCATCTTCTTGTTAACTCATTTATAAGTCAATATGTTTTATTGTATAATAATACAAATGAATATAATATAATACATAATATATACTATACTACATAATATCAAATATAACATATCTGTATGTTAACTTATTAACATTAATATACACAAAAAAGTTGGTCATTTATTACAACACAAGAAGGAAAGGCTGGGCATGGTGCCTCACGCCTGTAATCCCAGCACTTCGAGAGGTCGAGGTGGGTGGATCACCTGAAGTCAAGAGTTCAAGACCAGCTTGGCCAACATGGTGAAACCTCGTCTCTACTAAAAATACAAAAATTAGCCGAGCGTGGTGGCGCGTGCCTGTAATCCCAGCCACTAGGGGGCGCTGAGGCAAGAGAATTGCTTGAACCCAGCAGGTAGAGGTTGAAGTGAGCCCAGATGGCGCCACTGTACTCCAGCCTGAGCAACAGAGGGAGACTGTCTCAAAAAAAAAAAAAAAAAAAAAAAGAAGGAAAAATCTATTTAAGATTAAAATCTGACCCGACGTGGTGGCTCACGCCTATAATCCCAGCACTTTGGGAGGCCGAGGCAGATGGATCACTTGAGGTCAGGAGTTCAAGACCAGCCTGGCCAACATGGTGAAACCCCATCTCTACTAAAAATACAAAAATTAGCTGGCTGTGGTGGTGTACACCTGTAATCCCAGCTACTAGGGAGGCTGAGACAGGAGAATCATTTGAACCTGGGAGGCAGAGGTTGCAGTGAGCTGAGATCATGCCATTGCACTCTAGCCTGGGCGACAGAGCGAGACTTCCTCTCAAAAAAAAAAAAAAAGATCAGATGGGCGTGGTGGCTCACGCCTGTAATCCCAATACTTTGGGAGGCCAAGGCGGGCGGATCACCTGAGGCTGGGATTTCGAGACCAGCCTGACCAACATAGAGAAACCCCGTCTCTATTAAAAATACAAAATTAGGCCGGGCACGGTGGCTCACACCTGTAATCCCAGCATTTTGGGAGGCCGAGGTGGGAGGATCACCTAAGGCTGGGAGTTCGTGACCAGCCTGACCAACATGGAGAAACCCCATCTCTACTAAAAATACAAAATTAGCTGGGCCTGGTGGCGCATGCCTGTAATCCCAGCTACTCGGGAGGCTGAGGCAGGAGAATCACTTGAACCCCGGAGGGGCGGAGGTTGTGGTGAGCCAAGATGGTGCCATTGCACTACAGCCTGGGGCAACAAGAGCGAAACTCCGTCTCAAAAAAAAAAAAAAATCAGCCAGGCTGGGTGGCACATGCCTGTAATTTCAGCTACTCCGGAGGCTGAGGCAGGAGAATCGCTTAAACCCAGGAGGCGGAGGTTGCAGTGAGCCGAGATCCTGCCATTGCACTCCAGCCTGGGCAGCAGGAGCAAACTATTTCTCAAAGAAAAAAAAAGATTAAAATCTACTTACAAAGTATTGTTCATGGCACAGAGCTACCATGACTTCTTTACAGACAATGTATCAAATACGATCAATTCAAGTCCACCCTGTCAGTTACTGCTTGTTTTCAGAGCGCTGCACAGAACATTTCAAGGAGAGATGGCTCTAACAAGACCAGTATACACACTAGTAAGACAGAGACAAAATGCCTTTTCTTACTGAAAATTCACTTTTTAAATTTTTTTTTTTTTTTTTGAGACGAAGTCTTGCTCTGTCTCCCAGGCTGGAGTGCAATGGCACAATCTCTGCTCACCACAACCTCCGCCTCCTGGGTTCAAGTGATTCTCCTGCCTCAGCCTCCCAAGTAACTAGGATTACAGGTGCCCGCCACCATGCCCAGTTAATTTTTTGTAATTTCAGTGGAGACGGATTTTCACCATGTTGGCCAGGCTGTTCTTGAACTCCTGACCTCAGGTGATCCTCCTGCCTCGGCCTCCCAAAGTGCTGGAATTACAAGTGTGAGCCACCATGCCTGGCCTAAAATTTTAAAGTAGAGAGGCGGTCTCACAATGTTGTCCAGGCTGGTCTTGAACTCCTGGGCTCAAGCAGTCCTCCTGCCTTCACCTCCCAAAATGTTGGAATTACAGGCGTGAGCCACCACATCTGGCCTACTAAAAGTTATTTTTTTTAATTTAATGCATCCCACTGAAAAGTTTTTTTTTGGTTTTGTAATTTGTTTTGTTTTGTTTTTGTTTTGAGACAGGGTCTCACTCTGTCACCCAGGCTGGAGTGCAGTGGCACAATCTCGGTTTGCTGCAACCTCTGCCTCCCAGGTTCAAGTGATCCTCCCACCTCAGCCTCCCCAGTAGCTGGGACTACAGGCCCGAACCACCATGCCCAGCTAATTTTTTTTTTTTTTTTTTTTTTGATACAGAGTCTCACTCTGGAGCCCAGGCTGGAGTGCAGTGGCACAATCTCAGCTCACTGCAACCTCCGCTTCCATGGCTCAAGTGATTCTCGTGCCGTAGCCTCCTGAGTAGCTGGGACTACAGGTGTGTACCACCATGCCTGGCTAATTTTTCTTTTTGTATTTTAGTAGAGATGGGTTTCACCATATTGCCCAGGGTGGTCTTGAACTCCTGAGGTCAAGTGATCCACCTTCCTCGCCCTTCCAGAGTGCTGGGATTATAGGTGTGAGTCACTGCGCCCAGCTGCTAATGTTTGTATTTTTAGTAGAGACTGGGTTTCACCATGTTGGTCAAGCTAGTATTGAGCTTCTAACCTCAGGTGACCCACCCGCCTCAGCCTTCCAAAGTGCTAGGGTTACAGGCGTGAGCCACCGCACCCAGCCATAATTTTTATTTTGAGGTGGAGTCTCACTCTGTCACCCAGGCTGGAGTGCCACCCAGGCTGGAGTGCAGTGATGCAATTTTGGCTCATCACAACTTCCGCCTCCCAGGTTCAAGCAGTTCTCCTGCCTCAGCCTCCCAAGTAGCTGGGATTACAGGCACGCACCACCACGCCCGGTTAATTTTTATATTTTTGGTAGAGATGGGGTTTCATCATGTTGGCCAGGCAGGTCTTGAACTCCTGACCTCAAGTGATCCTCCCACCTTGGCCTCTCAAAGTGCTGGGATTGCAGATGTGAGCCACCACGCCCAGCCTGAAAAAGTTTAAATAAATAAATAAATAAAGAAAAATTTGAGGGAAGTGTTCAATATTTACATAATTTTCCATTGGTGCCACATATTTTAAATGTACTTGGATCTTGAACTGTTATTTTAAAATATTATTTTTGGGGCCAGATTTCTGTTGTTATTTTTACTTAACTGGCTTCCCGAGCTTTGGTCATGAAACTGGGAGCCTTTGTCAGACAATTGTTTCCTGTGGCATGCATGAAGGGCTGTCTCTCCACATGAGAAGCAAGTCTACGGAAAATTTCCATAATTTGGAAGGTTGATCCTTATGACGTTTCTTGGGCCATCATTTAGAACCTTCATGAACCATTTAAGGGGTTCATGCTCTTTCACTCTGCACGGCATTTCTCACTTTAAGGAATCCCTGTCTTCTGGCTGCTCCTAAATTGCGGCTGCTTCCAGAGATAACTGTCTCTCTTTTCTAGGCTCTCCCCAGGGCCATCCAAAGTTAATTTTAGGGTTGGCCAGGCACGCTGGCTCACACCTGTAATCCCAGCATTTTGGGAGGCCGATGTGGGCAGATGGGCTGAGCTCAGAAGTTCCAGACCAGCCTGGGCAACGTGGCAAAACCCCGTCTTTACTAAATATACAAAAATTAGCAGGGCATGGTGGCGAGGGTGCCTTTAGTCCTAACTACTTCAGCTACTTGGGAGACTGAGGAGGAAGGATGGCTCCAGCACGGGGAAGTCAAGGATGCAGTAAGCCAAGATCGCTCCACTGCACTCTAACCTAGGTGACAGAGCAAGACCCTGTCTCAAAAGAAGAAAAAAAATTGTTTAAAGGTTGCCATATGCTGTATATTTTAAGTCAGACCACCCCAAACAAACCTCCCAAATTTGGTGAAAATCAATCCAACCATTTTTAGTCATTTGGTAACAGAAAAAGATAGAAACTTAATTTATAAATTTACCTTTCTTAATAAATAAGAGTATAAAATTTAGTTCTTTAACAACAACAGAAGAACAAAAGACAAAAGACAACAAGAGAGATCATCCTGCAAACAGCATAAGTTAACAAGATGAAAGGCAGAAGCAGAAATGTCTATTGCAACCGTGTGAGAAATGATCAGCCCCTATAAAGGACTGTAGTTCTGGGCCAGGTGCGGTAGGTGGCTCACACCTGTAATCTCAGCACTTTGGGAGGCTGAGGTGGGTGGACCACTTGAGGCCAGGAGTTCATGACCAGCATGTCCAACATGGTGAAACTCCGTCTCTACAAAAAATACAAAATTAGCCGGATGTGGTGGCAGGCACCTGTAATAGCACCACTGCCCAGCCTGGGCAACAGAGGGAGACTCTGTCTCAAAAAAAAAAAAAAAAAAGAAGGACTGTAGTTCTGATAGGTTTGGAAAGAGGAATGATACAGACCAGGCAAGTTCAGATTTATTAGATATGAAAAGGAAGGAGAGGCAAGAGAAATGTTAAGCATCAGCTAGTTGTGCTGGGCACTGACTAGGCCCTTCGTCTATATAAACACTTTTCCTTTTCTTCCTTTTCTTTTCTTTCTTTTCCTTTTTTTTTTTTTTTTTTTTTTTTTTTTTGAGAGGGAGTCTTGCTCTGACACCCAGGCTGGAGTGCAGTGGCACGATCTCGGCTCACTGCAACCTCCGTCTCCCGGGTTCAAGTGATTCTCCTGCCTCAGCCTCCCGAGTAGCTGGGACTATAGGCGTACGTCACCACACCTGGCTAATTTTTGTATTTCTTTAGTAGAGATGGGGTTTCACCATATTGGCCAGCCTGGTCTCAAACTACTGACCTCGTGATCCACCCTCCTCAGCGTCCCAAAGTGCTGGGATTACAGGTGTGAGCCACAATGCCACAATCATGTTTTCTTTTCTTTTCTTTTCTTTTTTTTGAGACAGTCTCCCTCTGTCGCCCAGTCTGGAGTGTAGTGGTGTGATCTCGGCTCACTGCAATATCAGCCTCCTGGGTACAAGCGATTGTCATGCCTCAGCCTTCTGAGTAGGCAGGATTACAGGCACCCACCACCACGCCTGGCTAAATTTTTGTATTTTTAGTAGAGACGGAGCTTCACCATGTTGCTCAGGCTGGTCTGGAACTCCTGACCTCAAGTGATCTGCCCACCTCAGCCTCCCAAACTGCTGGGATTACAGGCCTGAGTCACCGCGCCTGGCTCACAAACACATTTAACTATCCATAGATCTGAGAGGCAGGTTTTATTAACTCCATTTTATAGATCAGGACGCAGGCTTAGGTAAGGTGTGGCGCTATGTCTCCATAGGAGGTGGGCTGGGCCATTTGCAGTCAATGTTGGCCAGTTTTATGATGAAATTTATGACACAAAAGGGGTGTACTCACCTTTGGTATAGTATGGCCCAGGTTATTATTGCACAGATTGAATAAGATCAAAGTCTTCATGTGTTGTCGTGTTGCACTGGAGGGCTATCAAGTGTGACCCCAATATATTTTTTTCTTTTTCTTTTTCTTTTTTTGAGACTATAAATCTCACTCTGTCACTTAGTATTAGGAGGACACGTTTTTCTTAAGTACCAGAACAGTTGGTACCTAGAAAGAAATTACTCTTCAGAGTGGTGAATTATGTTGGATTTTAGGCACATTAGGCCTAAGCCAACACGACCTCCTCTAGGCGCCCTTACCCCTTCCCACAGATGGCCTAGAATTCTTTTCTGTCCAGGGGTCAGGAAAAACAAAGTTGAGAAGAAATTCGTTAACGTTCTTTGAATGCTTTAAAAGGGGAAATTTGCAAGACTAAAGAATGGTTTGGAGGGGAGGTAGGTTTGGAGGAAGAAGGGGGTGGGGCCCTGAAAAGACTTCAAGGAGCTGCTCTCAGCTGGAAGGGGATAAGCATCTTCTTGGAGAACTGTGGCATCTGGTTGGAACACCTACAAAAGCTTAAGCAATGAGGTTGTGCCCCTCTTGCAGTACAAAGCTGAAAATTATCCAAGCCAAGGGCAGATATCTCAATGTCCTTGTTACTCCATATGGCCTTGGGATTCTCCTATGGCCTTCCAGTAAAGAGCTGCTGGGTCCTGGCAAGGCTGTGGCAGTGGTGGGGTTGGGGTTAAGGATAATCCCACTTGGCCAGTGGCTGGACAGTCACCCATGTCTCTACTGTGGACCACAGGACAGCGAAGGCACCAATCGGCAGACAAGTCCCAGGTGGGAGCGAGTATAAGGATGCGTCTCCTTTTCTTCCTTCTAGAGGGTAACTAAGGGGATATGGAGGGAGCATGCATGGTGGGAGGCTGAGGATTGCCACGTTCATTTCTTGAGTTATTGTTTGCTGTTGGGGCCCTGGGATTCTGACTGAGATCTGTAATTCTGAAGCCTTCTCACTCTTCCTGGCAGATGGCCTGTGTTTCAGTATTGAGTTTGTAAGGGTGCTATTTATGAGGCAGGAAAAGGAAAAAAAAAATGTGTTGTTGTGTTGCACCTCAGGGCTATCAAGTGTGACCCCAATATATTTTTTTCTTTTTCTTTTTTTTTTTTTTTTGAGATTATAAATCTCACTCTGTCACTTAAGCTGGAGTGCAGTGGTGAAATCACAGCTCACTGCAGCCTTGACCTCCCACCTCAGTCTCTCAAGTAGCTGGGACTACAGGCACATGCCACCACTCTTGGCTAATTAAAAATAAATTTTTTTTAAAGACAGGGTCTCCCTGTGTTGCCCAGGCTGGTCTCAAATTCCCTGGCTCAAGTGATCATTCGGCCTGGACCTCCCGAAGTGCTGGGATTACAGGCATGAGTCACCACACCCAGCCTACCACAATATTTCTTAAATCTCAGTGGCCAGACCTGGAATAGGTTGCTATTCAAAAGCAGCTTGTAGTTTTTGTTTGTTTGTTTTGTTTTGTTTTGTTTTGTTTGAGACAGTCTCACTCTGTCGCCAGGCTGGAGTGCAGTGGTGTGATCTCGGCTCACCGCAACCTCCGCCTCCGGGTTCAAGCAATTCTCCTGTCTCAGCCTCCAGAGTAGCTGGGATTACAGGCACGCGCAACCTTGCCCAGTTAATTTTTAGTGGAGACAGGGTTTCACCATGTTGGCCAGGACGGTCTCGATCTCTTGACCTCATGATCCGCCTGCCTCAGCCTCCCAAAGTGCTGGCATTACAGGTGTGAGCCACCGTGCCCGGCAGCAGCTTGTAGTTTTCTGATTTATGTGTTTTTTTTTTTAACTTGGAAAAAAATTGTGCTCTTAGGACGTATGATTTGTGTTTAAATGAAGACTGCTCTTTTATTTGGGAGAATCCTCTCCTAGTACTTGAGCGGGCTTCTTGGTTTGGCAAAGGCAAAGCCCAACACTCATAGTGAGTGGAAGGGACAGACGTAACTGAACTGCTCTGCACAATAATGCCAATGGTTGTCTTTTGTTAATAGGAGTCCTGACTCTGATTACATTTACGGGGAGTCCAGCCTGAAATATGTCGGGGTAGAGGTAGAGGGAAAAGTCCCTTCTGTTGACAGCTTGCCAAAGGTGTTAAGAGTAAAGGGATGGCCGGGCGCGGTGGCTCAAGCCTGTAATCCCAGCACTTTGGGAGGCTGAGACGGGCGGATCACAAGGTCAGGAGATCGAGACCATCCTGGCTAACATGGTGAAACCCCGTCTCTACTAAAAAAATACAAAAAATTAGCCGGGCGAGGTGGCGGGCGCCTGTGGTCCCAGCTACTCCGGAGGCTGAGGCAGGAGAATGGCGTAAACCCAGGAGGCGGAGCTTGCAGTGAGCTGAGATCCGGCCACTGCACTCCAGCCTGAGCGACAGAGCCAGACTCAGTCTCAAAAAAAAAAAAAAAAAAGTAAAGGGATGGCCTTGAGGTGAAGAGAATTCCTTTGCGAGACAGGCCAGGGACTATAGATGCTGCATAATCTAATAGCCACTTCTAAGTCTTCTCAGCTTTGTAATGCCCCAAACTTTCAGCAACAGCCTGGTTGGTGTTTGCTATGCTTAGGGGAATAAGGGAGGGGGCTGTGTCCACACTTAAGATTTGCTTCCATCCTCTAGGATATGACCCCAGCCCCCAGGCCAGAGTGGTGGTAGCTGCAGGTGTGTGACTGGTGATTCTGAAGCTCTAGGTGGTGGCTTGCAGCAGAATTCTGGAATTTTTTTTTTTTTTTTTTTTTTTTGAGACAGAGTCTTGCTCTGTTGCCTAGGCTAGAGCGCAGTGATGTGATCTCTGCTCACTGCAACCTCCACCTCCCAGGTTCAAGCAATTCTCCTGTCTCAGCCTTACAAGTAGCTGGGATTACAGGAGTGTACCACCATGTCTGGCTAATTTTTGTATTTTTCTTTTTTAGTAGAGATGGGGGGGGGTCTCACCATGTTGGCCAGGCTGGTCTTGAACTCCTGACCTCCAGTGATCCGCCTGCCTTGGAGTCCCAAAATGCTGGGATTACAGGCATGAGCCCACCACACCCGGCCTGGAATGCTGTCTATTGAGGAAAGGAAGAGGCTGAACTGGGGAATGCCAGGGTTGTAGTTCAAGCAAGTGTAAAACTCTGGCCTTAACTGAATCACGAGTAGGAAACAAGTTAGTCAGGAATGGATTTGTGGGGCATGAAAACCTTTGAGGATTCTCAGGATTGTTTGGAAGAGGGGACTGAATTTTCTGTCACTAAGTAGGGTGGGATTTGTTTTCAGTTGGTAATTTTTTGATGGGGTGCGTCAGAGTCCCACTCTGTCACCCTGGCTGGAGTGCAGTGGCATGATCACGAGTCAGTGCCTCCTCAACCTCCTGGGCTCAAGCAATCGTCTCACCTCAGCCTACCAAGTAGCTGGGACTACAGGTGCATGCCACCACACCTGGCTAATTTTTGTATTTTTTGTAAAGACGGGGTTTTACTATGTTGCACAGACTGGTCTCAAACTCCTAGGCTCAAGCGATCTGCCCACCTCAGCATCCCAAAGTGCTGGGATTAAGGGCAGGAGCCACCGCGCCCAGCCTATAGTTGACAATTAACTAGAAATGTGACGTTGGAATTATAGAGGGAGGGTAACGAGACTCATTACTTACTAGCGCAGGGTAGGAGACATTAGTGGGCCGCAGGTTTCATCCTTAAATTTCTGTGAAGCCTTTCTTGAGGACATCTGTCCTTTCCTTCTCGCCCTCAGTGTGTGGTTTTCCTTTCTCTGGCTCCCACTGCACTCTGCACACACCTTTATCACAGTAACCACTTACAGTGTATTGTAACTTGTAATTATCTATGTACACGTCTCCAAGTAGACTGACCTCAAGGGCAAGGGACTGGCGCTGGTACACAGACCCCGGGTTCAAGTTCCAGCTGCATCTCTAGCTAGTTTTGTGATCTTAGGCAAATAACTTAATCGCTCTATGACTCAATTTCCTTGACTTATAAAATTGGCATAAGACTGTCATATGCCGTTGCTGGGCATATTAAGGTTACAATGCATGAAAAGTACGAGGCAAAAGGTAAGTGCAAAATAAAGGGCGCCTAAAACGGTATTTGTGTGTTAATTAACCTGAGCTACCTTTACGTGTGCACTCAGCAAACACTGAGCCCCTATTCTCCTCTGGGACCCTGGAACGCCTCCTCCGGAGTGGAGCAGCCTCACGTGTGGCCTGTGGGCCTTGTCCCACGGGCCGGCTCGGGATTGGCTCAGCCGAAGAGAAAACCCTGCCGACAGCCCTTTCGATCTCGTCAGCGATTGGGCCAGGACCGTCCCACAATTACTCTTGTTGCTGGGCTCGGAAATAGGGAGCGGTGCTAGGTTGCGCGTGCGCAGATTGAGAATGGAGCTTTCCGGTCGGGCGGGAGGAGGTGACGTCAGGAGTGGTGGCGGGCGGGGGCCTCTGGTAGCCCTGGGGACGCTGTATCTGTGGGCCCTTCAACCGCGTCACAAATCAGCGACCGAACTCTGGCGGTGGTGGCTGAGACGGCGAAGGCGGCAGCGGCGGCGACAGCTCTGGGGTTTGCGTCTCGGGGTGTGTCGGCCGCCGCTGCTGCTCGGGCCTGGTATGTACAGATGGCTGGTTAGGATTCTCGGCACCATTTTCCGTTTCTGCGACCGGTCGGTGCCCCCTGCCCGGGCCCTCCTGAAGAGGCGGCGCTCAGACAGGTGAGACCAGAGGGGGCTGAGCGCCGGCCTGGCCTTACCCCCTCCCCCACAGCAGGCTCCTCGGCCGTGATAGCTTTGATTCAGCCAGGCTCACCCGAAGCAGGTCGCCGGGATCCTAGTGACGTAGTCGCTCCCGCCGGGCTGTGGGGAGGCAGCTTCTGATGAAGGAGGAGCTGGTCGTCTTCGGAGCGGCCGGTGATGGCAGGGTCTTTGACATTCTTGTCAGAGGCCAAGCTGGTTGCTGATAACAAATGGGGCTTTGCCGCTCTTAGGCTGAACACTAACATTGAAGGAATACTGTCTTTGTTGTGGCTCACTGTTTACAAAGCACCCTCCCAAGTGTCATCTGCAGACATTAAGTGCAGTTAAAGGAAGTGAGATTCATAGCTTGCCCAAAGCCGTTTTGACTGCAAGTACTGTCCTTGCAGCAAGAAACAGCAGCTGTTTTCTTCTAAAACAGCTGTCAAACAGTCTGTGTGTTTGGGGCCAGAAGGGTTTTGTGCTTTAGAATTAGTGAATGAGTAAAAAGGCTTAGGTGCCTCACTCCTTTAAAACAATCACTAGTCTGTACTTTTAAATTTGGTTAAAATGTGGGGGAAACTCAAAGCTGTTCTTTTCTTTTTTTTCTTTTTTTTTTTTCGAGACGGAGTCTCGCTCTGTCACCCAGGCTGGAGTGAGTGGAGCAATCTCGGCTCACTGCAAGCTCCGCCTCCCGGGTTCCCGCCATTCTCCTGCCTCAGCCTCCCGAGTAGCTGGGACTACAGGCGCCGCCACCTCGCCCGGCTAGTTTTTTTGTATTTTTAGTAGAGATGGGGTTTCACCGTGTTAGCCAGGATGGTCTCGATCTCCTGACCTCGTGATCCGCCCGTCTCGGCCTCCCAAAGTGCTGGGATTACAGGCTTGAGCCACCGCGCCCGGCCTAAAGCTGTTCTTTTCTTTCTTTCTTTTTCTTTTGGTTGAGACGGAGTCTTGCTCTGTCGCCCAGGCTGGAGTGCAGTGGCGCGATCTCGGCTCACTGAAAGCTCCGCCTCCCCCCCCCCCCCACCCTGGGTTCAAGTGATTCCCCTACCTCAGCCTCCCAAGTAACTGGAATTACAGGCGTGCACCACCATGCCTGGCTAATTTTTGTGTTTTTAGTAGAGATGGGGTTTCACCATATTGGCCAGGCTGGCCTTGAACTCCTGACCTCAAGTGATCCGCCCACCCCAGCCTCTGGAAGTGCTGGGACTGCAGGCATGAGCCCCTGCACCCGGCCCCAAAAGCTGTTCTTATTTAGCATCTACTCTTTGGAGTGTCCCATTTTTATTGTATCGACCTCCTTGCCTGAAAATCTAGAAAATAAAATACTATACAAATGCTGTGCCCCCTCTCCAACTTTAGTGATCAAATGTTAATTTCTTTTTTTTTTTTTTCCGAGAGGGAGTCTCGCTCTGTCCCCCAGGCTAGAGTGCAGTGGTGCAATCTCTACTCACTGCAAGCTCCGCCTCCCGAGGTCGCGCCATTCTGCTGCCTCAGCCTCCCGAGTAGCTGGGACTACTGGCGCCCAACACCACACCCAGCTAACTTTTTTTTTTTTGAGACGGAATCTCATTTTGTTGCCCAAGCTGAAGTGCAGTGGCACGATCTCAGCTCACTGCAACCTCTGCCCACTGGGTTCAGGCGATTCTCCTGCCTCAGCCTCCCTAGTAGCTGGGATTACAGGCTCCTGCCACTGCACCCAGCTACTTTTTTTGTACTTTTTAGTAGAGATGAGTTTTCACCATCTTGGCCAGGCTGGTCTTGAACTCCTGACCTCGTGATCCACCCACCTCGGCCTCCCAAAGTGCTGGGATTACAGGCGTGAGCCACCGCGCCCGGCCACGCCCGGCTAATTTTTTGTATTTTTAGTAGAGACGGGGTTTTACCGTGTTAGCCAGGATGGTCTGGATCTCCTGACCTCGTGATCCACCCGCCTCGACCTCCCAAAGGCTGGGATGACAGGCGTGAGCTACTGCTCCCGGCTGTTAATTTCATTTTTTTAACTAAGCCTCAATATCAAGAAAAGTGGAAGAAGTGTTCATTTGTGGGAGCTTGAGAGAACAAGATGTCTAATACATTAGACTGAGAATGCAGGTTATTGATGAGATTGGTTGTTGACTAAATTGCATCATGTGTTCCAGAGATTCATGGTTTTGCCTTATTTTTCTCTCCTGTCTTTCTGTAGGGTTGATGTGAGGATCATTTGATAATGTGGTGTGAAGTGCCTAAACTGATGCTTACTGTATATAAGGGTAGTGTTTGTCTATTCTACCCTGGGGCCTTTTGCAGAGTCTGGTGCATGATAAGCACTTGGTCCCGATTTATCGAATAAGGGAAAGATAATTTCCTCTCCCTTGTCCTCTCTTTGATGTGAATCCCTGCTAGTCAGTGGAACATGGTTTGGTGATCAAAACCTTGATTTTTACTATACTTCAGATGTTCACATTCTTAATCCAAAACAACGCTTCTCGGTGTAAACCATTTTTCAGTCAAAGTGAAGCCCAGCAGGGCTTGTTGGAATGTGTAAAGCTGAGTTGAATAAAATCCTGGGATCTCATTCTATTCTATTCTTTTTTTTTTTTTTTGGCATGTGTGAATATAATTGATCAGAAGGGTTCAGAGAGATGATAAGTAATGTAATATGATCCTTTACCATTCTTGACATCTGGGTCCTGAAACTTTCCACAATTCCAAAGTTCTTTATTACCACCATAATATAGTTTGCGTGATAAAAATGAAGTTAAATATAACCCTTGATTAAGATTTGTCTTTTTTAACTTGTGGAACAGTTTTTTTTAAACTCCCTTACACACAAAAGAAAAAACAATAAAAAAGAATTGTCTTTTAAGGCCGTTCATATTAATACTGTCACTTAAAGTAAAAGATGACTTTCTTTGGGGATCATTTTCAAAAGGAAATTGTTTGTTGGTTGGTTTTTTTTTGTTTTTTTTGTTTTTTTTTTGAGACAGAGTCTCGCTGTCTCGCCCAGGCTGCAGTGCAGTGGCGCGATCTCGGCTCACTGCAAGCTCCGCCTCCCGGGTTCACGCCATTCTCCCGCCTCAGCCTCCGAGTAGCTGGGACTACAGGCGCCCGCCACCACGCCCGGCTAGTTTTTTTTTTTTTTTTTGTATTTTCAGTAGAGACGTGGTTTCACCATGTTAGCCAGGATGGTCTCGATTTCCTGACCTCGTGATCCACCGCCTTGGCCTCCCAAAGTGCTGGGATTACAGGCTTGAGCCACCGCGCCCGGCCTGTTTGTTGCTTTTAAATCATTTCTGGAGTGAAAGAGAAAATACTAGCCCTAAACTCTTACCTGGGTTCATTTACTAGCTAAATGACTTTGGCCAGTTTTAAGTTTGTACTTTAACCAGATGCAAATTATTATTTGTTAAGAAGTTTGGGTCTCTCTCAAATAGTTGAAACTGTAGCAGTAAATCTTCAAATGTGAAAAACCTACTATAGAATAGCATTCTCTCTTTTGTTTTGCTTTTATTTATTTATTTTTTTTTTGAGACGGAGTCTCGCTCTGTGCCCAGGCTGAAGTGCAGTGGCCGGATCTCAGCTCACTGCAAGCTCCGCCTCCCGGGTTCACGCCATTCTCCTGCCTCAGCCTCCCGAGTAGCTGGGACTACAGGCGCCCGCCGCCTCGCCCGGCTAGTTTTTTGTATTTTTTTAGTAGAGACGGGGTTTCACCGTGTTAGCCAGGATGGTCTCGATCTCCTGACCTCGTGATCCGCCCGTCTCGGCCTCCCAAAGTGCTGGGATTACAGGCTTGAGCCACCGCACCCGGCCTTGCTTTTATTTTTATTTTTATTTCTTTTTGAGACAAGGTCTCACTCTTGATTAGGCTGGAGTGCAGTGGCATGACCTGGGCTCACTGCAGCCTCAACTTCCTGGGCTTAAGTGATCCTCCTGTCTTAGCCTCCCGTGTAGCTGGGGCCACAGTCACGTACCACCAACGCTGGCTAATTATTTATTTATTTATTTTTTCATAGAGATGAGGTCTTACTTTGTTGCCCAGGCTGATGTCAAACTCCAAGTCTCAAGCAATCCTCCACTTTGGCCTCCCAAAGTGCTGGGATTACAGGCACGAGCCATTGCGTCCCACCAGCATTGTCTTTTAAAACATCAGTTGGATCTCATTTTATGACAAAGTGACAGAAGGGGGATGTGTTATATGAATAGTAAGTTTACATAAATGAATGTGTGTATAAATATATATATATTTTTTTTCTTTGTCTCTTTCAGCACTCTGTTTTCTACAGTGGACACTGATGAAATACCAGCCAAAAGACCAAGATTAGGTACTGAATATAAATTTTAAAAATTTTTAAATAGGAAAAATATATGCATAGAACAAAATTCAAAAGGTAAAAAGTATGTGGTAAAAAGTAAGTCTTGGCCGGGCGCAGTGGCTCACACCTGTAATCCTAGCACTTTGGGAGGCCAAGGCAGGCGAATCACCTGAGTCAGGAGTTTGAGACCAGCCTGGCCAACGTGGCGCAACCCCGTCTCTACTAAAACTACAAAAATTAGCTGGGTGTGGTGGCAGGCACCTGTAATCCCAGCTACTCAGGAGACTGAGGCAGGAGAATCACTTGAACCTGGGAGGTGGAGGTTGCTGTGAGCCGAGATCATGCCACTGCACTCCAGCCTGGGGCGACAGAGCAAGACTGTGTCAAGAAAAAGAAAAGTCTCTTTCCTGGCCGGATGCGATGGCTCAAACCTTTAATCCCAGCACTTTGGAGGCTGAGGTGGGAGGATCACTTGGGATCAGGAGTTTGAGACCAACCTGGCCAACATGGTGAAACCCCATCTCTACTAAAAATTAAAAAATTAGCCAGGTGGCGCATGCCTATAGCCACAGCTACTCGGGAGGCTGAGGCATGAGAATCACTTGAACCTGGGAGGCGAAGGTTGCAGTGAGCCAAGATTCTGCTACTGCGCTCCAGCCTGGGTGACAGAGCGAGACTCCATCTCAAAAAAAAAAAAAAAACCAAAGGAAGAAAGTCTCTTTCCTGTCCCTTCCTTATCTTTTCTAGAGGTAACTACTGTTACCAAGGACTTGTCTAATCCTTGCAGGTAAATAAGCCTAGGTGCAGACTGTGCATTTTAAAATTCTAAATCTTATAAAGAGAAGATACTTCTTATTTTTAAGGAGGAAATGTCAATATTTCAAACTGAGGTGACTCTAGTTCAGATGGCTGAGGGAACCCATCTTACTTTTTTTTTTTTTTTTTTCGAGACAGGGTCTCATTCTGTCACCCAGGCTGGGATGCAGTGGCATGATCATGGCTCACTGCAGTCTCCACCTCCCTGGGCCCAGGTGATCCTCCCACCTCAGCATCCCAAGTAGATAGTTGGGCCTACAGGCGCATTATCACACCTAGCTAATTTTTGTATATTTTTGTAGAAACAGGGTCTTGCCATGTTGCCCAGGCTGAAAATAGGCAGCAGTGGCATTTTCAAAGAATATTCCTATCTTTAGGAAGTGGTAATATTTTTCTTTCCTTTTCTTTTTCTTTCCTTTTTTTTTGAGACAGGATCTTGCTCTGTCTTGATCTTGTCATCAACAGTTTTTGTTTTTTTTTTAATTTTGTAAGAGGCAAGGGTGTCACTCTGTTGCCCAGGCTTCAGTGCAGTGCAGTGGCACGATCGTAGCTCACTGCAGCCTCAAACTCCTGGGCTCATGCGATCCTCCTGCCTCAGTTTCCTGAGTAGCTGGGACTACAGGCAGGTACCACTACACCTGGCAGATTATTTTATATGTAGATACTGGGTCTCTGTATGTTGCCCAGACTGATCTTGGAACTCCTGGCCTTCCAAAGAGCTAGGATTATGGATATAAGCCACTGTGCCCAGCCAGGTCTTATACTTCAGTATATGTGAATGGATAAAGAAAATAAAAGTAGATTAAAGGAAAAAAGGCATAATAAAATACTATAATAATATATTCTTCTCAAAAATGTTGATAAATTTGGGTCTACCTCCAGATGTGGTAACTGAGTGTGGACATATTTGTGTTAATATTTTGTTTAAATTCAGCAAGTACTTATTGAACATGTCTCAGTGCTAACCAATGTGTTAGGTTTTACAGAAAATACAAAAATTAGTAAGACAGGGTCTCCATTTTTTTTTTTAGATGGAGTCTTGCTCTGTTGCTCAGGCTGGAGTGCAATGG
This sequence comes from Papio anubis, assembly GCF_008728515.1. NCBI lineage: Eukaryota > Metazoa > Chordata > Mammalia > Primates > Cercopithecidae > Papio > Papio anubis. The sequence continues at coordinate 105,230,691 of NC_044977.1, read as the reverse complement.
CACAATCTTGGCCCACTGCAACCTCCACCTCCCGGGTTCAAGTGATTCCCCTGCCTCAGCCTCCCAAGTAGCTGAGACTACAGGTGCCCACCACCACGCCCGGCTAATTTTTGTATTTTTAGTAGAGACAGGGTTTCGCCATGTTGGCCAGGCTGGTCTCAAGCTCCTGACCTCAAGTGATCCACCTGCCTTGGCCTCCCAAAGTGCTAGCATTACAGGCATAAGCTACTGCACCCGGCCTGGGTTTCCATTTTTAAGGATCTTACATGATTATATGGTAGGGGTATAAGACAAGCACATAATAATGCTAATGTCAATGAAAATATGATAAAAAAAATTTTAAAAAAAAGGTAATAACAAAATCCTATCCAATTTTCATCTCATGGAATCTCAGTAAATGTTTGCTGGAGTTAGTATGAGTGAGTATGTTAGCCCAGGTTTTGAAGGGTGGATAGGATATCAAAGGAGAGCAATAGGAAGGAAAAATATTCCAGGCAGAGGGAACAGTATGGGAAAGTTGTGCAAATTCAAGAAATAGCGAATAGAGCTCGGGAAAAAAAATGGCTGAAGACAAATTATCGTTTTGTTTTGTTTTGTTTTTTAATGGAGACAGCATCTTGCTATATTGCTCAGGCTGATCTCGAACTCCTGGGCTTAAGTGATCCTCTCACCTTGGCTTTCCAAAATGCTGGGATTACAGGCGCGAACCACCATACCCGGCCAAGCATTTTCGAATGACAGGAATTTATACTAAATTCATTAGAACAGCATTTCCCAAAGCACAGGATAGATACCAATTTAGGAAATGATTTTAGGGGATTCCACATTCACAGCATTGTGTAACATTTGAATTGTGATTATGTATTAAGAAAGGTGTATCCAAAAAAAAAAAAAAAAAAGGGTGTATCCTTTTCAGTTATTTATTTGAGGTGCTCACATACTGTTTATTTCAAACAGAAAATCTTGATTTAATGCTAGTATATCTTCAATACTTGCCTAATATACGCTAATCTCTCATTTTTTAACAGGCCCAACTAGAACTTAGTATTATTGTGTTTTCATTTCTTTTTTCTTTTTTTTTTTTTTGAGATGGAGTTTCGCTCTCATTGCCCAGGCTGGAGTGCAATGGCATGATCTTGGCTCATTGCAACCTCCGCCTCCCAGGTTCAAGCGATTCTCCTGCCTCAGCCTCCCCAGTAGCTGGGATTACAGGCACCTGCCACTATGCCCGGCTAATTTTTGTATTTTTAATGGAGACAGGGTTTCACCATGTTGGCCACACTGGTCTTGAACTCTTGACCTCAAGTGATCCGCCCACCTCGGCCTCCCAAAGTGCTGGTATTACAGGTGTGAGCCACCGCACCGGGCTGTGTTTTCATTTCTTTATAAGGCAGGTGATGTTGGCTTTACATATGCAGTAGTAATTTAAAATTATCTTTTTTTTAAAGCCAAAAAAGGAAGTCAGTTTTAAAGAAAAATATAAATAGCTTGTACTTGAATGTGGTTAAAAAAAAAACAAACCAAGAACACAAACTTTGGTGTTACAGAAGGTTTCTGATTGAATTATTTAGGATAATCCTCTGTTTTATGGACTTCTGTGTTAAGGATCACTTATTGCATCATTCCCATTAAATATGTAGTATGATTTACTTTTTTTTTTTTTAATTAAAAAGTAAACTAATGTCGAAAATGCAAACTTGTGTAGTATGATTTTCTGAATGGCAAATTGTAGAAGGAAATCTAAGCCAAAGGGTAGGCAGTGGGTAGCAGAGTTTGTAAAGGTCTGTAGAGTGCTGTCCAAGAGAACTTCTGCAGCGATGACTGTTGGGCACTCGAAATGTGGCTAGTTCAATTGAGGAATTTTAAATTTTATTTGATTCTAATAAAATTTTAAGTTAGGTAACCATATCTGGCTACTAGCTATTGTGTTGGACAGTACAACTCCACTGGTTGCTTTTGAGAGAAAAAAAAGCAAAGCAAGGGTAACAGAAGACCTCAGAATTTCAGGCTCATGATCTTTTTTTTTTTTTTTTGAGACGGAGTCTCGCTGTGTCACCCAGGCTGGAGTGCAGTGGCACAATCTCGATTCACTGCAACCTCCACCTCCCAGGTTCAAGCGATTCTCCTGCCTCAGCCTCCTGAGTAGCTGGGATTACAGGTGTGTACCACCACGCCCAGCTAATTTTTGTATTTTAGTAGAGATGAGGTTTCACCATATTGGCCAGACTGGTCTCGAACTCCTGACCTCAAATGAGCCACCTACCATGGCCTCCCAAAGTGCAGCTAAGTTTTGTATTTTAGTAGAGACAGGGTTTCACTATGTTGGCCAGGCTGGTCTCAAACTCCTGACCTCAAGTGATCCACCCACTTTGGCCTCCCAAAGTGCTAGGATTAAATGAGCCACTGTACCTGGCTCAGGCTCATGACCTTAAAGGTGAAAGGGATTTTAAGAGATCTATGTAGTTCAGTCTCAGGAAAGTAAGGTGATCTTTTCCCCATTTTACAGATGAGGCAGGCCTTCTGTTTTTTAAAAAAATCAGTGAGATCTTTTGACATAATCTCAGGGACATATCCAGATTTTGATAACACTCGTAGGAAAACAAATATTATGATATTGTGTAGTACCACAATTTGCTGTGTTACCAAGAGTACTCTTGTCCTCTAGGGTCTGGATGACAGACTGTGGTTAAGCATCAATCGCTAAAGCTCTTTTTCTCCTCCTTATAAAGTACAGCAGAGTGTGTAATATCTCTCAGCAGTATTAGAGGGGGATAACCTGGAATTCTCTGTATTCCTAAAATGAAAAACAACTCGTTTGCATCGTTTGGTACTTATAACTATTAGCAAATTACTCAAATTGGATTGTGCTTTACCTGGCCATTACTTTCTCCCTTTTGTTTGTTTCCCTGTGTTTCTGGAAAGTATTTTACATGTTCTGGAGCACTGCTTAAAAGCTACCATTGCAGTCTATCTTTCTCTAAAGCAGATTGGCTAACGTGATGTTCTGTTTTTCTCAAACTAGTGTTTTCAAATACCCTTAATTAGGAAATAGGAAATTGTAGAAAGCTTACATCAGATATACAGAAAGTGAGAAAGAGGTAGTGTAATAAAAGGAGGAAGTGAGGAAAGCACTGAAACCAACCCTTTCCCTTTATTTTTGGTGGCAAGGGGATGAGCCTGAGATTTTTTTTTTTTTTTGAGACAGGGTCTCCCACTGTCACCCATACTGGAGTGCAGTGGCATGATCTCAGCTCACTGCAACCTCCACCTCCCAGTTCCAATGATTCTCCTGCTTTAGCCTCCTAAGTAGCTGGAATTACAGGCATGTGCCACCAGACGCAGCTAATTTAATTTATTTATTTATTTATTTATTTATTTATTTTTTGAGATGGAGTCTCACTCTGTTGCCCAGACTGGAGTGCAATGGTGCCATCTTGGCTCACTGCAACCTCTACCTCCTGGGTTCAAGCGATTCTTCTGCCTCAGCCTCCAGAGTAGCTGGGATTATAGGTGTGTGCCATGATGCCCAGCTAATTTTTGTATTTTTAGTAGAGACGGTTTTGCCATGATGGTCAGGCTGGTCTTGAACTCCTGGCCTCAAGTGATCTGCCTGCCTCAGCCTCCCTAAGTGCTGGGATTACAGGAGTGAGCCATTGTGCGCAGCCAATTTTTGTATTTTTAGTAGAGACGAGATATTGCCATGTTGACCAGGCTGGTCTCGAACTTCTGACCTCAAGTGATCTGCCCGCCTCTGCCTCCCAAAGTGCTAGGATTATAGGCATTAGCCACGGTGCCCGGCCTAAGATCTTCTAACACATCTCCACTAGAGGGATAGTCTTGTTCCATCTTAGATGTTTAAAAGCTGCATATTTTAGGCCAGGTGCAGTGGCATACACCTGTAATCTCAGCACTTTGGGAGGCTGTGGCAGAAGGATCATTTGAGCCCAGGAGTTCCAGACCAGCCTGGGCAATATAGTGAGACCCTGCCTCTACCAAAAAATCAAAATTAGCCAGGCATGGTGGTACATGCCTGTGATCCCAGCTACTCAGGAGACTGAGGTAGGAGGATCACTTGAGCCCGGGAGGTTGAGGCTGCAGTGAGTAGTGATCATGCCACTGCACTCTAGTCTGGGTGACAGAGTAAGACACTGTCTCAAAAAAAAAAAAAAAAAAAAAGCTGCATATTTTATACTTAGCCAAGATTTAATAGGGGCTTAGTAAGTAATTGTTTAGGGTAACTATAGTACATTGTTACTTGCCTGGGAAGTAAGGACAAACTAGTGAGACTATGACAGAATTCCACCATACTTGGCGGCTATATGCTCCTTGTTGTTTAATCATGCCCTCATCTCTGTGGTAAAAATTTATCTATTTATTTATTTATTTTATTTTTTGTGAGACGGAGTCTCACTCTGTCGTCCAGGCTGGAGTGTAATGGCACGATCTCAGCTCACTGCAACCTCCACTTTCCAGGTTCAAGTGATTCTCCTGCCTCAGCCTGCCAAGTAGCTGGGACTACAGGCACACACCACTGAGCCCAGCTAATTTTTGTATTTTTTTTAGAGATGGGATTTCACCATGTTTGCCAAGCTGGTCTTGAACTCCTGACCTCGTGATCCATCTGCCTCAGCCTCCCAAAGTGTTGGGATTATAGGCGTGAGCCACCACGCCCGGCAAAAATTTATTTTATATATCCTGGAGAACTCATTGCTTAACAGCTGTCATTTCAGAACATTTTGTGTATGTGTGTGAATCAGTACGGATTTGCTAAAGTGATGGTTTTATGTTTTTATGTTCAGATGTTTTATTTTAAAAACATAATTACAATACTGATGTTCCAGTTATTCAGTTAGAAAAAGATTATTTATTTATTTTGAGATGGAGTCTCACTCTATTGCCCTGGCTGGAGTGCAGTGGCGCGATCTTGGCTCACTGCAACCTCCGCCTCCCTGGTTCAAGAGATTCTCCTACATCAGCCTCCTGAGTAGCTGGGACTACAGTCGTGTACCACCACGCCCGGCTAATTTTTTGTATTTTCGGTAGAGATGGGGTTTCACCGTGTTAGCCAGGATGTTCTCGATCTCCTGACCTCAAGTAATCCACCCTCCTCAGTCACCCAAAGTGCTGGGATTACAGGCGTGAGCCACGAGTCTGGCCTAATTTTTTTTTTTTTTTTTTTTTTTTTTGAGACAAAGTTTCACCCTTGTTGCCCAGGCTGGAGTGCAATGGAGCAATCTTGGCTCACCACAACCTCTGACTCCTGGGTTCAAGCGATTCTCCTGCCTCAGCCTCCCGAGTAGGTGGGATTATAGGGATGTGCCAGCACGCCCAGCTAATTCTTTGTATTTTTAGTAGAGATGGGGTTTCTTCATGTTAGTCAGGCTGGTCTTGAACTCCCGACCTCAGGTGATCTGCCCACCTCAGCCTCCCAAAGTGCTGGGATTACAGGCATGGGCCACCACACCTGACCTAGAAAACGATTATTTTTATAAATACCTTTTTATTTCAATGGTTGAAAATAGGACTTTTTTTAATTTTTGTTTTTGGAGACAGAGTCTCTGTTGCCCAGGCTGGAGTGCAGTGGCACAATCACAGCTTACTGCAGCCTCAACCTCCTGGGCTCAGGTGATCCTCCCACCTCAGCCTCCCAGGTAGCTGGAACTATAGGCGTGCGATACCATTTCCTGCTAATTTTTTGTACAGATGGGGTTTCTCTATGGTGGCCCAAGCTGGTTTCGAGCTCCTGGGCTCAAGCAATCCTCCCACCTTAGCCTCCCAAAGTGTTGGGATTACAGGTGTGAGCACCACACCCAGCCAATAGAACTTTTAATAAAAATTGAGAGAGGCTCTTTCTAAAATATCGTTTTATTTTTTTGCTGGAAGTTTATTACTCTATATTTACAGTTTGTTGACACTTTCTAGATTGCTTTATTCACCAAGTGAAAAACAGTCTCTACAATGCTGCCAGCTTATTTGGATTCCCGTTCCAGCTGACCACAAAGCCCATGGTAACTTCTGCTTGTAATGGAACACGGAATGTGGCCCCTTCAGGAGAGGTCAGTGGGGATGAGACTCCATTAGGAATACTGATCTTTATACTTCATCATTACATTTTAGATAATTATCTGTTTGAGAGTTAATGTATATAATTACATTTTTCCAGAAATACTTGTATCTTTATTAGCTGTGATATAAAGGCCAAGAAATTAAAGGTTAATAAATTGAACATTTAAAACGTGTTTGTAAGGAGCTAAATATTATTACATATGCCTTCTTATTTAAGTTTGTACAAAGAAACTGGAATTGTTATTTTATTTTATTTTATTTTTTTTGAGACAGAGTCTGGCTTTGTCTTCCAGGCTGGAGTGCAGTGGCATGATCTCGGCTCACTGCAACCTCCACCTCCTGGGTTCAAGCAATTCTCCTGCCTCAGCCTCCCAAGTGGCTGGGACTACAGGCACCCACCACCATTCCTGGCTGATTTTTGTATTTTTAGTAGAGACGGGGTTTCACCATATTGGTCAGGTTGGTCTCGGAACTCCTGACCTTGTGATCCGCCCTCCTCAGCCTCCCAAAGTGCTGGGATTACAGGCGTGAGCCACTGCGCCTGGCCTTGGAATTGTTATTTCTACATCATTTTGTGAGTCTTGACAAATTAAACCTTAGGTCTTATTGATGGTATCTCTTCTGTGAGCTACCTAAGAAAAAGTTATGTTTTCATAATAGAAACTTACTGAGATAACAAAATTGAGATGCTACAGAAGTGATTATGTTTGATTTTAAGGTATTTTCGAACTCTTCATCTTGTGAACTGACAGGTTCTGGATCCTGGAACAACATGCTGAAACTGGGTGAGGTGGTCAAAAATATTTCTGTTCCCCCCTACCTCCTTCTGCCCATTTTTTCCTACATTTTGAAAATATGAAAGGAAAACACTGATTTGGATTGGGATGAGAAAGACATTCTTTCTACTGTTCTAAAAAGCAAATAGCTTTTCTTCAGAATTGTTGTCTTTGAATTTACTGTTGTTTTTTGTTTGTATTATCAGTGTCCTCAATGTGACTTAGATCAAGGTCATATTAAAAAGGTTCATTCATTTAAAAAAAAAAAGAAAAAAGCAAAAACATTTCCTGAGAATTTACTCTGAGCCAGGTCCTGAGCTAAGTTATCAAGAATAACAAAATAATAAAACCTTATTCCTGTCCTTTAGGAGTTCATCATCTATTGGGGAGCAGCCTTAGGTTCCCAGTTATCACAGTTTTATCGACTAGGGACTTCCATGTCATCCTTAGATCTTAAAGTTGAATTGTCATTATTATATATATGCACTATACAAAATGCTGTGGTGGGGAAAAGTAGGAAGAAGCCAGAATCCTGCAAAATAGTTGTGATGTCTGCCACTCAGGTAGGCTTGTAAAACTGGAAGGGAAGGAAGTTAGGGAAAATGAGCTTAGAGAAGTTGTAGGTTTAAAATTCAAAAGTGGAAGAAGTTAAGAAAATGATAGAAGACTTAGAGCTGTGCTTTTCAAACTTTTTAAAAAAGTACCTCTAGGGGTAGAGAAAAGCAAAGGAGAATAAATACATACCCCTATGTCTGAGAAGCTAGCTCCTAAAATCTTGGAACAAAGATGATTTTTTTTTTCTTTTTTTTTTTGAGATGGAGTTTCGCTCTTGTCGCCCAGGCTGGAGAGCAATGGTGCGATCTCGGGTCACTGCAACCTCCGCCTCCCGGGTTCAAGCGATTCTCCTGCCTCAGCCTCCTGAGTGGCTGGGATTACAGGCATGCACTACCACCCTGGCTAATTTTGTATTTTTAGAAGTAGAGATGGGGTTTCTCCATGTTGGTCAGGCTGATCTTGAACTCCTGACCTCAGGTGATCTGCCCACCTTGGCCTCCCAAAGTGCTGGGATTACAGGTGTGAGCCACAGCGCCCAGCCCAAAGATGATATTTCTTTGAAGCCTTTTATTTTATTTAGAAAATTAATATAAATTGAATTTTATCATCTGTTTGGAATACTTGTTTAGAGTTGTTTACCATTAAAATTGACATATGTGAGGGATGGTAGATTTATCTTGTGCCTCTAGATGCTGGCACTACTGTGTTTCTGTGGGTTTTGTGTAGTCTAATCAGAGAAACCCATGTATTCCTAGGGCAGGTTTCTTGTGTAAAGAGGTCCACAATCTCTTTATCTGCAACCCCTGGGAGCGAGATGTGCTTAGGAATTCAGAATTTTTCATATTTTAGGTATGTTACCAGCCAAACATGTGGCTGGTTTGAATTTGAACAATTTACTCCAGTTGATTAGATTACAGAGAGTTATAATCTTTGAGTTCTTCATGGCCTCTTAATAGTTCCATCAAGCAAAATAAGCAAAGCCTGCTAGTGAATTCTGTTATTACCTGTCTGAGATAAAAAACAAACTAAGCCCTATTGCTTTCCTTTAACTTCTACAAAATTTGTGCTCGACTCCTGTGCTCTTAATAGAAATTGAAAAACAAGGTGTTTATTAGCTCTATGATGTAGGTTGCTCACAGATTTTTTTTCTTTCCTTATGCAGACTGTTTGCAGGTGATTTTTCATTTCACAATTACAAATGCATTTTTTAAATAGGTAATAAATCTCCTAATGGAATAAGTGACTATCCAAAGATCAGAGTGACAGTAACCCGAGATCAGCCACGCAGAGTCCTGCCTTCCTTTGGGTAAGTGTTAAATTCTGTCTTTCTGTAAATGGAAACTTAGCATTTATTAGGTGCTCATTCTTGCTAGGCAGTCTCACTTTTGTTCTATTATGTAGTCCTACTAAGTACTCTGAGGTTAGTAACTTGCTGAATGTCATGCAGCCAGTGAGAGACTTGAGCTTAGGTGTGTGTTATATTTTCTTTTTTTTTTTTTTGAGATGGAGTTTTGCTCTGTCGCCCAGGCTGGAGTGCATTGGTGCGATCTTGGCTCACTGTGACCTCTGCCTTCCGGGTTCAAGCAATTCTCCTGCCTCAGCCTCTTGAGTAGCTGGGATTACGGGTGCCCCCCACAACCATGCCCAGCTAATTTTTGTATTTTTAGTAGAGATGGGGTTTCACCATGTTGGCCAGGCTGGTCTCGAACTCCTGACCTCAGGTGATCCGCCTGCCTTGGCCTCCCAAAGTGCTGGGATTACAGACGTGAGCTACCACGCCCGGCCTTATATTTTCTACTGTATTATATGCCCATAGCATCTGATTTTGAAAACTGTTTTAGAAAGACTTGTCACTTATTTTATTCTCAACTTAAAAATATAATTATGCATACAGAAGAGTGCTGAAATTATAAGTGTACATGGCCTGGTTAGTTTTCATACAGTGGTCATAGCCATCAATTCTGTGAAATGTTATTATTAATAGTTTTCTTCCCTCCTGTTTCTATATCTTTGTAGAATTTTTATTGCTTGGACATTAGACTTTCTGGATTTATCTAATTTTCCCATATATTCTCTCCTTCTGTTGTTCCTGCTTTTTTTTTTTTTTTTTGAGATGGGGTCTCCCTCTGTCACCCAGGCAGTTCGGTGGCACAGTCTCGGTTCACTGCAGCCTCTGCCTCCCGGGTTCAGGCAATTCTGAGCCTCTCGAGTAGCTGGGATTACAGGGGCACGCCACCACTCCCAGCTATTTTTCGCATTTTTAGTAGAGACAGAGTTTCACCATGTTGGCCAGGCCAGTCTCAAACTCCTGACCTCAGGTGATCCGCCCACCTCAGCCTCTCAAGGTGCTGGGATTACAGGCGTGAGCCATTGTGCCCGGCCTTCTTGCTCTTTTTAAAAACAGTTTTTACTAATTCTTTTTTGACTCAGTTTTTAAGTTAGAAAAGTTCTCCCCCTGCCTATTCCCAATATTTTTTTTCTTTCTCTAAGCATCTTGTTCTTATAAGGATGCAAAATCTTTCCTTATCTCTCTAAAGCTGTTTATTATTTTAAAATATGTTTTGAGTGCTCCCTTCTGGTTTGTGCCCTCTCCCTCTGTGTTTGTTTATTTTGGTCTGATCTTTCAGGTTAGTCTTTATTCAAATACTTGGTACTCCTTGGCTATCCACTTATATATAGGGATGAGAAGCTAAAAACTAGCGCCCTCTGGAGTTGAGTAATGGTTGAGTGTAGGGCTAGGAAGGAAAGTATAAAGTGAGTCTGAACATCTTGTGCCAGCAAGTAAAGGAGTGTTCAAAAACTGGGGCATGCCACCCTGACAGAGGAGGAGATTTCGAAGGGGCTTTCACTGGCCAGATGGGATAATTTAAACATCAAAATGAATAAAGACAGGGACTCAGATGCTAATAAATAAATATATATAGTTGGGGAGGGAAAGATCTTTATAGTAGAATGCCAACTAATAAGTGTGGAAGGAATGGTAGAATTAGAAAATCACCATTTTGTAACTGTCATGGTAGTAACTGATATGGGCAGGAATCATCAATTGAGCCAAAAACTAGTAAATAAGTTTGCAGCCTGGCCAAACATGGTGACATCCCGTCTTTACTAAAAATAGAAAAATTAACTAGATGTGGCGGCACGCACCTGTAATCCCAGCTACTCAGGAGGCTAAGGCAGTAGAATTGCTTGAACCCGGAGGCAGAGGTTGCAGTGAGCTGAGATCACATCACTGCATTCCAGCCTAGGAGACAGTGAGACTCTGTCTCAAAAAAAAAAAAAAAAAAGTTTGATGAGGCACTGAAATTTACATAAACTCAAAATATCTCCTTACACATTACTTTTTTTTTTTGAGATGGAGTCTCGCTCTGTCGCGCAGGCTGGAGTTCCGTGGCATGATCTCAGCTCACTGCAACCTCTGCCTCCCAGGTTCAAGCGATTGTCCTGCCTCAGCCTCCTGAGTAGCAGGGACTACAGGGACGTGCCACCATGCCCAGCTAATTTTGTATTTTTAGTAGAGACAGGGTTTCACTATGTTGGCCAGGCTGGTCTCGAAGTCCTGACCTCAGGTGATCCACCCGCCTCGGCCTCCCAAAGTGCTGGAATTACAGGCATGAGCCACCACGCCCAGCCCACATTACTTATTAATTACAAAGGGAAAAATAAAGTGGAGAAGCGCGACTGACACCACCTTAACCAAGAGATCAAAGTGAAATTGCCAGCAGTTGGACAAACTGACATCATGGCATTCACATGTATTGTCCGGAGAAAGACATCATCACTAAATGCAGCATTCCTGCAAAAACGATAGACTCTAATTATGAGAAAGCTGGTTAAACTGAAATTAATGTTCATTCTACAAAACAATAGGTCTGTATTCATTAAAAATATAAAGAAAAGCTGAAAAATTGTTTCAGACTGAAGGAGATCAAAGATAGGTGATAACTAAATGCATGCAATGTGAGATCCTGGATTAGATTTTAGATGGGACAAAATTGCTATGAAGGTTATTTTTTAATAGCTTTAGAGATATTTGAATATGGGCTACATATTACGTTATACTATTGCAAAAGTTCCTGAATTTGGTGATTATGTTGTGGTTATTATAAGAGATCTCGGCCGGGCGCGGTGGCTCAAGCCTGTAATCCCAGCACTTTGGGAGGCCGAGGCGGGTGGATCACGACGTCAGGAGATCGACACCATCCTGGCTAACATGGTGAAACCCCGTCTCTACTAAAAATACAAAAAAACTAGCCGGGCGAGGTGTTGCACACCTATAATCCCAGCTACTCAAGAGGCTGAGGCAGGAGAATCGCTTGAACCCAGAAGGCAGAGGTTGCAATGAGCCAAGATTGCGCCACTGCACTCCAGCCTGGCAACACAGTGAGACTCCGTCTCAAATAAATAAATAAATAAATAAATAAATAAATATTTTCTAATTTCTGTTTTACTTCTTCTTTGACCTGTGGTTTAAAAGAATAGAAATATGTTGTTTAATTTCCAAATATTTGGGACTTTGCAGATATCTTTCTGTTATTGATTTCTAGCTTCTATTATGGTTAGAGAATATGCTTTGTATGATTTCATTTCTTTTAAGTGTTTTAATGTGTCTTTTATGACCTAGAGTATGGTCCAGTTGGATGATGTTCCATGTACACTTGAAAAGAATGCATATTCTGCTGTTGTTGGGTAGAGTGACCTAAATGTCAGGTCAGGTTGGTTGAAAATGTTTTCCAGGTGTTAGTGATTTTTCTGCCGACTTTTTTATTGATTGATAAGTCAGGAATTGAGTTTTCTACCAAAATTGTGGATTTGTCTATTTCTCCTTCAGCTTTGTTAGTTTTTGCTCCATGTTTTTTGTTTTTTTTTGATTTTTGGTTTTTTTTTTTTTTTGAGAAGGAGTCTCGCCCTGTAGCCCAGACTGGAGTGCAGTGGTGTGATCTAGGCTCACTGAGCCACTGCGCCTGGCTGAGTCTGTTTATTTCTTAAGAATAAGGGCATTCAAGGCTGGGTGCGGTGGGTCACGCCTGTAATTCCAGCACTTTGGGAGGCCAAGGAGGGCGGATCACCTGAGGTCAGGAGTTTGAGACCAGCCTGGCCAACGTGGTGAAACCCCGTCTCTACTTAAAATACAAAAAATTAGCCAGGCGTGGTGGCAGGCGCCTGTAGTTGTAGCTACTCGGGGGACTGAGGCAGGACAATTGCTTGAACCTGGGAGGCGGAGGTTGCAATGAGCTGAGATCGCACCATTGCACTCCAGCCTGGGGGACAAGAGCAAGACTTTGTCTTAAAAAAAAAAAAAAAAAAGGCCGGGTGCGGTGGCTCACGCCTGTAATCCCAGCACTTTGGGAGGCCTAGGCGGGTGAATCACGAGGTCAGGAGATCAAGACCATCCTGGCTAACACAGTGAAACCCCGTCTCTGCTAAAGAATACAAAAAATTAGCTGGGTGTAGTGGCGGGCGCCTATAGTCCCAGCTACTCGGGAGGCTGAGGCAGGAGAATGGTGTGAACCCAGGAGGCAGAGGTTGCAATGAGCCGAGATTGTGCCACTACACTCCAGCCTGGGCGACAGAGCAAGACTCCGTCTCAAAAAAAAAGAGAATAAGGGCATTCACTTACATGATCATGGATTACCAACATCAGGAAATTAACATAGATATAATACTATTATGTAATCTACAGGTCTTATTTAAATTTTTCTCTTACAGCTTTTTCTTTTTCCTAATACAGGATCCAGTGCAGGATTGTGTATTGCACATAGTTTTCATGTCTCTTTGATCTACTTTATTCTGCAACAACTCCTTGCCCTTTCTTTGTATTCATTGGCATTAATATTTTAATTTTGTCTGATATTTACTGATGATTTGTTTCAGATTATGCCTTTTTTTTTTTTTGAAACACCACATAAGTGGTATTCATTTCAAAAGTGTCACCCAAGGAAAGAGGGGCATGATGTCAGTTTGTCACATTGTTGGTAATGGCAGGAAAGGCAGATTTTGTCACCAGCAACTGTGACTGGGTGCAAATTCCAGGCTTCAGTTCTTTTGGCATTTATTAATTTAGCATTCGGGCAGATATTCATTGAGGGCCTTTTGGCTTAGACCCTGTACTAAGATACAGTGGTGAAAGGATGTAAGCTCTTTTCATGGAATTTAAAAGTTTAGTGTGGCATATAGACATTAAATAAATCACACCAATAATGAATTTCAGTGGTTCCAGGTGACTAAAGGAAAAATGCAGTATCAGAAGGGGTATGTGCAATAGGGGAGCTAAATCTAGAGTTGGGGTTGGAAATGGGCATGAAAAGGAAGGCAGAGGCTTTCTTTGTGTGGCAGTTCTAGTTTAGAAACAGACATTCCATAGTGGAATGCTGGGGTGCCCTGTGCTCTAGGGATAGATCTAACTTTTGCATAATTGTACTTGTCTGACTTGCCAGGAGTAAGCTTCACTTAAAGCAACTTAATCACAGGATGGTCTAGAGCTTAGATTCCAGCAATTTAAGCAGCATGGTGACACTTTTTTCTTCTTTTTTTCTGTTGCTCAGTTTTACTTTGAACTCAGAAGGCTATAATAGAAGACCAGGTGGCCGTCGCCATAGCAAAGGTAATCCAGAGAGTTCTTTCATGTGGAAACCTCAGGAACAGGCTGTAACAGAGATGATTTCTGAAGAGAGTGGCAAGGGTCTGAGGCGTCCCCATTGCACTGTGGAGGAGGTAAGCCTTTTTAGCTTGATTTGTTTAAAAAAAAATTTTACAGCTCTTCCCAAAGATGCTGCCTAGAGACACTCAGAATGGTTCAAAGTTTGACATACCATTGTAGGTTTTCCTACTGTACAGCCTTTAACAAAATGAGGCTGTCTCAAACCCAGATGCACCAAAAATCTGCATGCAGCTTGTGCCCAGGCAGACTTTGAGGGGTTCATGCTATGAGACCTAAAGTTCTTATGAGATTGTCCAGATCACATTAGCAGGGCCTAAGGCGGCCATGTGTGCTCAATGAGTCTGTGACAGGATCAAGCATGTTGCTTATCAAGGAGCAGATAATCGTTGTGAAAGTGCTGAAGACACAGACACACAGTCAGACAGCTAAATTTAAAAATGAAACTTTTTTGAGTAATAAAAATTAGAAGACTAAAAATAATTTTTAATGAATATTTTTGGGAGCAAATAATATATCTACTATGTTATATATTTCTTTTTTCCTTTTTTTTTTTTTTTTTTTGAGACAGAGTGAGACTCTATCACCCATGCTGGGTGCAGTGGTGCAGTCTTGGCTCACTGCAACCTCTGTCTCCCATGTTCCAGCGCATGTCATATATTTCAAAGGGTACTAAAGTATGTACAGTGACTAAGTTTCTCAGACTCCCTTCCATACCTGGCTTCCACCACCATGTTTACTTCTTGGCAAGTAACCTCTGATACCTATATGTATTCGTCTATAGATATTCCAGATACATATAATTTAGTCAAGTTTTAGATGTAGTTATTTTTATTATAAGGAAGAAAAAAGAGTTATATTAGGAAGAGATAAGATTAGATCCTTTTTTTTTTTTTTGAGACAGAGTTTCACTATTGTTGCCCAGGCTGGAGTGCAATGGCACTATCTTGGCTCTCTGCACCCTCCACCTCCCAGGTTCAAGTGATTCTCCTGCCTCAGCCTCCCAAGTAGCTGGGATTACAGGCATGTGCCACCACGCCCAGCTAATCTTTTGTATTTTTAGTAGGGATAAGGTTTCACCATGTTGTCCAGGCTGGTGTCGAACTCCTGACCTCAGGTGATCCACCCACCTCAGCCACCCAAAGTGCTGGGATAACAGGCATGAGCCACTGCACCTGGCCAAGATTAGATTCTTTTTGGGTACCTGAATTAGTCTAACTTGCTTTTTTTAAAAAAAATTACCAAGTTTTTTTTTTTTTATATAGAGAGATGGGATATCACTATGTTGCCTAGGCTGGTTTCAAACTCCTGGGCTCAAGCGATCCTCCAGCGTCAGCCTCCCAGAGTGCTGGAATTACAGGCGTGAGCCACCGTGCCCAGCCCTAACTTGTTTCTTTTTATAAACTTTAATAACTGTGACTAAGGAAGGGAAGTAAATGGTGTGCATCTCTGCTTTTTCCTTCACCTTTCAGAGCACTCAGCATGGTGAAGAGTCAATCTTTTTACTTTCCTTTTGAGGTTTTCCTTTATTCCAGGAAAATTTAGAATTATTCCTGTATCTGGCACTCCCCAGGACCATCTGCTATTTCACTTGCCAACTAGTTTTCTGAGTCACTTGTTTAATTTAGTTCATCAAAGAAATATTTATTTGGGTCCCAGGTACTGTGCTAGTTGTGCTGTGCTAGCAATTCAAGATTAAATGAAATGCGGTTCCTGCCCTCTAAGAGCTTATACATAAATAGTTGCTATTTGATGAGCAGGCAGAGAGAGGGGAATGAACCATAGCCCTGAAAGGGGTTTTAAGATGATGTATTAAAGGCCAGGCGTGGTGGCTCAGCCTGTAATCCCAGCACTTTGGGAGGCCGAGACGGGCGGATCACGAGGTCAGGAGATCGAGACCATCCTGGCTAACATGGTAAAACCCTGTCTCTACTAAAAATACAAAAAATTAGCCGGGCGTGGTGGCGGGCGCCTATAGTCCCAGCTACTCTGGAGGCTGAGGCAGGAGAATGGCGTGAACGCGGGAAGCGGAGCTTGCAGTGAGCTGAGATCACACCACTGCACTCCAGCCTGGGTGACAAAGCGGGACTCGGTCTCAAAAAAAACAAAACAAAAAAAAGATGATGTATTAAATATTTCAGTCTCTTAGATGAGAAGTCAGAAATGGGTCTGAGCAAATATCTACAGGGGAATATGCAGAAGATACACTCTAGAAATATTGGTAAGTAGTATTAGCAAGGACATATCTGTTGATTAAGTGTGATATAAAGTACATAGAAGGGTCTGAGTGCCAGATTTCAGTTTTGGAGTCACTATGTGTCACTTACCAAGATAACCCTATGTTTACGGGGAAGATGATGACTACAGTTTTGGACGTTGTTTAAACTCCCTGTGAAACCCACAAGAAAACCTCTCCTGGAAGCTCATGGGATATAGGTGATGGGAATTTTGAGGAGGAGACACATTTCTGAATCTTCAACCTATTGCTGCTATTTAAATCAAGGGACCTGATGAGATTCAGGGAAGGAATGTAGTGCAAGAAGAGATATGGGCAAAACCATCAGTATGATGTAGGCAGAAGGAATAATCTGCAGTGGAGACAGAGAAAAAAGAATCAGAAGAACTTATTGTCTAGGAAGGCAAGGCAGGTCAGCAGGGTGAAATGCTGAAGAAAGATCAAGTAACATAAGGACTGGAAAAGTGTCTGTTCAATGTAGCCATAGAGGTTACTGGTGATGTTGGTGAGGCCAATTCATTTTGGAAGCTGCATGTTCTCGTTATGCAAGTGGATGATTTCTGCTGAGTTTTTTTGTAGTTAACCTAATTCTGTTCAACCCAGTTCTGTCAAAAACCTAGATGCCATCAGAATTTAGCAGATAACATGAATAAAGTGGCCTGGAGAGCAGTGGCCCATCTAAATGGGATAGCCCTACATAGCTATAGATTGTGGATTCAGTTGATTGAAGGAGGCCAGATTTTTTGATTTTTAAAAAATGTATAAAGTTAGTAATTAATTCAAAGAAATATTAAAAACACAGTGCTGGCAAATAAAACACATCTATGGGTTACATTTGGCCTTTTAATTATAAATTTAATGTGCTGGTACTTACCTAACATGCTTTCTTTTATTTAGGGTGTTCAAAAAGAGGAAAGAGAGAAGTACCGAAGGTTATTGGAACGACTTAAAGAAAGTGGTCATGGAAACTCTGTCTGTCCTGTAACTTCAGGTTATCACAGGTAACAATGAGCTAATAGATAATGCTTTGCTAGGCATCTTTTTTTGGTTTGTTTTTGGAGAAAGTATTGGTGGGAAGGGCTTTATTGAAAGAAGAGGTTAAACCTGAGAGAACTAGCCCTGTCATTTGCCTGGATATTTATCTAGTAATGGATAATATGTAACAGTGGTTTGCAAAGTAAAATTTTATGTTACCTTTAGGACCCTTTGTTGAAGTAAACTTTTACTTTAAACTCTTATATAAAAAAGTAGATCACTGGTTGAAGTAGGTCTCCCAGGAGGCAGAGAGTTTCTTCAACCTTCCCAGCATACATTTCCCACAATCTCTCTCTCTGCCTCCCTTCCCCACCCTGCTCCTGCCCATCTCTCCATTTCTCCCATCTCCCTTCCTTCCTTCCTTTCTCCTTCACCTCCTCACAGTCTTTCTTTTTGTCTTTTTTCCTTCCCCCGCCTCACCCCCACCCCATGAGACACACCTAGTCCCTGTGGCAGCATAGAGATTGAATCTTAGCACATTTGAAAACCCGCTAGAGGCAAGATTAAAGTCTCCCAGGTCATAAGAATTTTCCTTATAATACAGCTTGTTAATTAAATACTCTAATGATTTGAGCAAATATTAATAGATGAGAGTGACAGAGGGAAGTGATATCTGGCCTTGTATTTGCCTATGAAAGGAGGACAAAAAATGTGTGAGCTCAGGATTGAGGTACACTGGGTAATTCTAACAAGTGGTGTGAGAAAACACAGGGATCCCAGAAATTATATAAATAGCAAATTGAAGGTTAAAAAGTCACACAATACTATCTAGCTTTTTTTTTTTTTTTTGAGATAGAGTTTCACTCTTCTTTTTTCTTTTTTCTTTTGAGATGGAGTCTCGCTGTGTCACCCAGGCTGGAGTGCAATGGCATGATCTTAGCTCACTGTAACCTCCACCTCCCAGGTTCAAGCGATTCTTCTGCCTCAGCCTCCTTAGTAGCTGGGATTACAGGCACGCACCACTATGCCTGGCTAATTTTTTGTATTTTTAGTGGGGACGGGGGTTTCACCATGTTGGTCAGACTGGTCTTGAACTCCTGACCTCATGATCTGCTCGCCTCGGCCTCCCATAGTACTGGATTACAGGCATGAGCCACTGTGCCTGGCTGGAGTTTCACTCTTGTTGCCCAGGCTGGAGTGCAATGATGCAATCTCGGCTCACTGCAACCTCCGTCTCCTGGGTTCAAGTAATTCTCCTGCCTCAGCCTCCTGAGTAGCTGGAATTACAGGCGTCCGCCACCATACCCAGCTAATTTTTTGTATTTTTGGTAGAGACGGGGTTTCGCCATGTTGGCCAGACCGGTCTCGAACACCTGACCTCAGGTGATCCGCCCGCCTCAGCTTCCCAGAGTGCTGGGATTACAGGCGTGAGCCACCACACCCGGCCTACTATCTAGCTTTTGAATGCAGAAATAACAGATTATTTGAGAATAATCAGTTGTGAACTTTTAAAAAAAATTCTTTAGATTTAGTCAGAATGTCAGTATTTTCTCCATTTTGAGCAGCCACATGTTGGAAGCAGCAGTATGTTTAATGATCTCTTGGCTTTGTCATGTTGGCGAAACCTTCAAACTATTTATGCTTTTGAAAGTTCCTGCTTTTGGCCGGGCGCGATGGCTCACACCTGTAATCCCAGCGCTTTGGGAGACTGAGACCGGTGGGTCACTGGAGGTCAGGACTTCGAGACCAGCCTGACCAACATGGCGAAACTCCATCTCTACTAAAAATACAAAAATTAACCAGGTGTAGTGGTGGGCGCCAGTAATCCCAGTTATTTGGGAGGCTGAGGCAGGAGAATTGCTTGAACCCAGGAGGTGGAGATTTCAGTGAGCCGAGATCATATCACTGCACTCCAGCCTGGGTGACAGTGTGAGACTCCGTCTCAAAAACAAAAAACAAAAAAAAGAGTTCTTGCTTTTATTTTTTTCTATTTTTTAAATTTTTAAATTTTTTATTTTTTGAGATGGGGTCTCCCTCTGTCACCCAGGCTGGAGTGCAATGGCTCCATCTCCGCTCACTGCAACCTCTGCCTCTCGGGTTCAAGCAATTCTCCTGCCTCAGCCCCCTGAGTAGCTGGGATTACAGGCGCGTGCCACCATGCCCAGCTAATTTTTTTTTGTTTGTTTTTAGTAGAGACGGGGTTTCGGCATGTTGGTCAGGCTGGTCTCGAACTCCTGACCTCGTGATCCGCCCGCCTCGGCCTCCCAAAGTGCTGGGATTACAGGCGTGAGCCACCACGCCTGGCTGAGTTCTTGCTTTTAATGTATTGTTTCAGGATCGATGTAAATATATAGCTTAAAAAGTTTTTTTATCTTTTAATCTGAGTTTTGTCACACTGAGATTTTTTGGTTAATGCGTCACTGGGGATTCAGAACCTCTGATTTTACAAATAGAGAAACTGGAGTTCAGGTAACTTGGCTGAAATATTATTAGAATCAGGATTAGACTCCTTTTATCCTAGTCCCATGTAGTTGTTTCCTTTCTGTTATAATTTGATATAATTGGGTAGTCAATCACCCCTATTTGGAGAAGCTTGCTGGACAGAGATAATGCATATTAATGATACACTTTGCTTTTGTATCTGATCTCCCTCGCTTTTTGTGTTTCTAAGTTCTCAAAGAAGTCAGATGGACACATTAAAGACCAAAGGCTGGGGGGAAGAGCAAAATCACGGAGTCAAAACAACTCAGTTTGTTCCAAAACAATGTGAGTTCCTAGATTTAGCCTTGTCTTAATATATTGACCTTATTTCATGTTACAGTGTTCATATGAGGTAGAAAATTGACATTCAAGTGTAGATGGTGTACCAAAATACTGTCAAATCTCACGGCGTTGGGCCAGGCGTGGTGGCTCACGCCTGTAATCCCAGCACTTTGGGAGGCCAAGGCAGGTGGATCACCTGAGGTCAGGAGTTCAAGACCAGCCTGGACAACATAGTAAAACCGCATCTCTACTAAAAATACAAAAATTAGCCAGGCATGGTGACACTTGCCTGTAATCCCAGCTACTTGGGAGGCTGAGGCAGTAGAATCGCCTGAACCTGGGAGGTGGATGTTGCAGTGAGCCAAGATCACACCACTGCACTCCAGCCTGGGCGACAGCGAGACTCTGTCTCAAAAAAAAAAAAAAAAAACAAAAAAACCTCACAGCATTGACTGGGGCTTATCTAGGAGTTTAGTAGAACAGCTGTTTCAAGGTGAAGTAGATTCATAACATAGCTCTGGATAATTATCCTTAAGCTGCTAGATAGTAGCAACTCTTTTGTGAGCTGAAATTTTATTATATTCCCTATATAACAATTTCCTTATATTTCTCCACTTACTGTCCACTAAATGACAGCTTACCAAATGAGCAGATATCACTCAGTTTATAGTAAAGATTATATTTAAACAACAAAGATATGTAGCAAAGATATGTATGCATTTTTTTAGGCAACTTAGTGTATAGGGAGGCTAGTGTCTTTGGAATTAACTGTAGCATTTCAATGTAGAGGAATGTCTTGACATTGTGGAAACTCTGTAAGCTGAAATTCTAACTATATTATTCATTAATGAAGGAAACATTTAATCTTTTCTTTACCATCCTCACAGATAGACTTGTTGAAACAAGGGGACCTCTATGTTCATTGAGAAGTGAAAAGAGGTACGTATATTCATTTCATTCTTTTAATATATATTTTCTTATTTTCTAAGCCGTATTTATGAGTAAGCAGTTCTGAGGAACTGTGAACTCTCTTGAGTTCTGGTAGTTGGTCAGCATATTTGGGTAGATAGGTAGCTAGCTCTTGTGTCAGATGCCCACCCTAGCCTGGTGGGTTGGGGGGTGCCCTTTATCTTTCAGGCATCAGTGGTTGGGAGAAACACATGCTTCTTAGATGGGAGTTTGGTTGGTGTGGGGATGTCTAGTGATCAGTGTTTTTAGGATAGGAACAGTAAAGGCAGCTCTGCATGCTTTAGGATTTTGGGATGATGGTTTACAGCAGAGTTTGTAAACTGTGGCCCATGGGCCAAATCTGGTCTACTTACCTATTTTTGTATAGTAAATTTCTACTGGAACATGCGAATTCATTTACATACGATCTATGGCTGCTTTTAAATTACAGTGGCAGAGTTGCCACGATGTGCCCAAGACCATAAAACCTGCAAAGCCTAAAATACCGTCTGTTCCTTTTCAGAAAAGTTTGTCGACTTTTGGTTTAGAGTATTGTATAAACTCAAGGCAATTTTTATTTACAAATTATGAAATCTTATTTCTAAAACTAGGATGTAAGTCATCTAGCAGAAGTCTGTCATCTCTCAATTTGTTTCCTTAGGTGTTCAAAGGGGAAAATTTCTGATACGGAGAAGATGATCGGAATCAGATTTGAAAATGAAAGTGTAAGCGAAAATCCCCGTTACATTTGATATCTGTGTTCTTACATAACTTATGTTTTGGTGCCCATGAAAAGCAAGAAAAAGCATATATATATATGTGTTACTTTGATTGTTAATTCTGTTGTTTTTCTTTAAAAAAGCAGCAAGCCAGCCAGGCACAGTGGCTCATACCTGTAATACCAGAACTTTGGGAGGCCAAGGCAGAAGGATCACTTGAGCCCAGGAGTTTGAGACCAGCCTGGGCAACATAGTGAGACTGTCTCCACAAAAAAATTTAAAACTTAGCCAGGCATGGTGGCACATCTGTAGTCCCAGCTACTCGGGAAGCTAAGGTGGGAGGATCGCTTGAGCCCAAGAGGTCAAGGCTGCAGTGGGCTGTGATCACACCACTGCACTCCAGCCTGGGTGACACAGTGAGACTCTGTCTCCAAAAAAAAAAAAAAGGCAACAAAGCAACAGGAAACATTGAAAATACACAACTTTTTTCTGCCTTCTGAGTTGTTGGAGTTTTGCCTCTACAGTAGCCACCTTTGTTTATGAGAGACCAACCTGCCTCCATACCAACACATTACCTACATTTTATGGCTTCTTAGGGAGAATTTCTTAAAAGTCATACATCTCTGGAAAGAGATGATATGTTCTGGGGTGCTGGCAGAATTCTATTTGTTTACCACAATTGTGGTTATATAGGTGTTCATTTTACAAAAATGAAGTAAGTGGTACGTTAATGTTTTGTGCATTTTCTGTCATATAAAATGACTTTTTACAAAGATGAACTAGAACCAAGTTTAGTTACGGTAAAGATAGTAGGGATTTATTCTGAGTGATGGGATTGTGGGTCATATTTTTTGCTGTTTAAAACTTTCATAATATCTTTTAAACATACTGTTTTTAATTGTGATAGGAGAACTGAAAATACTTTTCTTGCTACTTCCAGGGAAGGTGGTGAGTGTTCTCTTTCATGGTTTGTAACTGAGGGTCCTGTGAGGCCTAGGTCTGGAGCTTTTTTTGTTCCCCCTTGCAGGGACAGACAGATATGGTAAATCTACTCACTTGGGGGATTTGCTAATTCTCTTTTCTTTCACATTAGTGGCAGTTTTATATTTCATGTGTAATCCGTGTTTATATTTGCAAGTATCAAACATGTCAGTAGAATTTAGATACTTTTTTGATCAGAGGAAGGGATACCAACTGGAGCCCGACCTATCAGAAGAAGTGTCGGCCCGACTCCGCCTGGGCAGCGGAAGCAATGGCTTACTCAGGAGGAAAGTGTCAATTGAGACAAAGGAAAAGAATTGCTCAGGCAAAGAGAGGGACAGAAGAACGGACGATCTCCTTGAACTCACAGAGGTATTGTTCTTTGTATTGATCCTAAAAAGAGGCATGTCTTTAAATAACCTCAGTTATTCTAAACTTGAATATTTTGTTTTGAGGACTTTCTCCAGACTAGAGATGAATGTATGAAAACAAATCAGGTCCATAGTCTGTTTATTCACTTTGACTACATTGATCTTTAGTGAATCATGATCATTAGTGGCTTAAGGGATCAGATTGATATTTAGCAAATGTGAGTCAACACAATCATCTCATATCTTGGAATACAACAGATTCTTTGTAAATTCTAACCTTCGAATATGTTGAGTTATATAGTATGGGTTTGGCATTAGGAATAAGTTCATTGCATTTTTTAAAAAAGTGGTTACAGTTTACTAAAATGCCCCTTTTGCTGATTATTGCATTTGAAAATAATAAAAACTTACAGAACATGAAGAATGAAGGTAGTTAAAATTCTCATTTTAAAGATGTGCCACATCTTGGCTTCCTCTACAATGTTGCCCTAGTAGGCAAATCTCTTGAATACTTACTGTTATATTGGGCATGCAGGTGGAGAGAGAGAGATCCATAAAATAGTGAAGCTATGTGCTGGGGGAGGAAGCATATATTTAGAAGAAAATAATTTCTTCTTCTTTTTTTTTTTTTTTTTGAGATGGAGTTTCACTCTTGTTGCCCAGGCTGGAGTGCAGTGGCGCGATCTTGGCTCACTGCAACCTCTGCCTCCTGGGTTCAGGTGATTCTCCTGGCTCAGCCTCCCAAGTAGCTGGGATTACAGGCACCTGCCACCACGCCCAGCTAATTTTTGTATTTTAAGTAGAGACTGGGTTTCACCGTGTTGGCCAGGCAGGTCTCGAACTCCTGACCTTAGGTGATTTACCCACCTCAGCCTGCCAATGTGCTGGGATTATGGTAGCAGTCCTGCCCAGACCTAGAGGAAAATAGTTTCTATTGGGTTAATGGATTTAGTTTTGTCTAAATAATGCATTTATCTGCATAATTCTTTAGTATGATGAAGCCATTTATTCCATAAGGAGTCAATTGCTAATTGCTGCCTGGTTTCCAAGTTTCTGCCTGTTTGCTTATTCTCTTCATGTCAAAAAGGATGGTATAACCCCTTAGATGTCCTAATCTTATTTTGATGTTTTATTTACTTATTTTTAAGATGGAGTCTCGCTCTGTCGCCAGGCTGGAGTGCAGCGGCACGATCTCAGCTTACTGCAACCTCTGCCTCCCAGGTTCAGGTGATTCTTCTGCCTCAACCTCCTGAGTAGCTGGGACTATAGGTGCGTGCCACCATGCCCAGCTAATTTTTGTCTTTTTAGTAGAGACAGGGTTTCACCATGCTGGCCAGGCTGACCTCATGATCCACCCGTCTTGGCTTCCCAAAGTGCTGGGATTACAGGCGTGAGCCACCGCACCCAGCCTATTTTGATGTTTTAAAAGTTTAAAGGAGAGAATGGGTGCAGTGGCTCACGCCTGTAATCCCAGCACTTTGGGAGGCTGAGGCAGGCAGATCACTTGAGGTCAGGAGTTCAAGACCAGCCTGGCCAACATGGTGAAACCTTGTCTTTACTAAAAATACAAAAAAAATAGCTGGCATGGTGGTACGCACCTATAATTCCAGCTAATCAGGAGACAGAGGCACAAAAATCGCTTGAACCCGGGAGGCAGAGATTGCAGTGAGGTGAGATCATGCAACTGCGCTCCAGCTTGGGTGACAAAGTGAGACTCTGTCTCAAAAAAAAAATAAAAGTTTAAAGTGGAAATCAGGATTTTAGTATTATGAAGGGAGCAAAGGCCAGGAAATTAGACACACCTGGGTTCAAATCTTTGTTCTACCTTTTAATAATTATATGACTTTGAATATGTAAAATAAATTCTCAGTTTTCTTCTCTATAAAATGGTAATAATATCTTCCCCACTAATATGGATTAATGATGTGCTTCAAGCATCTAACACCATGTTTGGCTCATAGTGGTCAATACATAGTAGTAGGATAATTGAGACCATACTTTAGATGTAAATATTATTATTATTGTTTCCACAAGCTAATAAGTGAACCAGCATTTGTTGTATTAGTAAGATTGTTTTGTAGTTACAAGTTAAAATATTTTCAGGGTTGGTGTGGTGGCTCATGCCTATAATCTCAGCACTTTGGGAGGCCAAGGCGGGTATTGCTTGAGCCCAGGAGTTTGCAACCAACTTGGGCAATATAATGAGGCCCCATCTCTATTACTAAAAAATAAGAAAAAAATGTTTTCATACTATAGTTTAGTAAGTCTTTGATAGTATATTTTTCTCAAGAGTCAGGTGTTGCCGAGATGAAAAACTTTTTTCAGTCTCAGAGTTTTCAATAACTGATAATGGGTTCTATATTAAAATAACAATTTCTGGACTTTCTAATTCAGGACATGGAAAAGGAAATCAGTAATGCCCTAGGCCATGGCCCACAGGATGAAATCCTAAGTTGTGCTTTCAAATTGCGAATTACTCGAGGAGATATTCAGACATTAAAGAACTATCACTGGCTCAATGATGAAGTAAGTTGTATTCCCTCCCCCTTTTGGCCATCATTAATTTTAACTATTTATTTATTATCTGTAATCAAAGTGACTTCTACCCCGTTATGAGAGGTTGGTAAAGCAACTCTTAGTTATAATTAAAACAAAAACATCTTAAATCTTAAAAAGATGGTTAGTTCTGATTTTCTGCCTTTAATTAGCAATATTTCCCTTTTCTGCATCTGTACTTTATTGCATCCACCACTCCATTTACTGGTCTTCAGTAAACCCTGGGTACAACTGATGAATGGGAGGAAGCAGCAAGTGATACTGTATTTTAGGTGAATTCTTTTTTTTTTTTTTTTTTTTTTTGAGACTGAGTCTGGCTCTGTCGCCCAGGCTGGAGTGCAGTGGCCGGATCTCAGCTCACTGCAAGCTCCGCCTCCCAGGTTCACGCCATTCTCCGGCCTCAGCCTCCCGAGTAGCTGGGAGTACAGGCGCCCACCACCTCGCTCGGCTAGTTTTTTGTATTTTTTAGTAGAGACGGGGTTTCACCGTGTTAGCCAGGATGGTCTCGATCTCCTGACCTCGTGATCCGCCCGTCTCGGCCTCCCAAAGTGCTGGGATTACAGGCTTGAGCCACCGCGCCCGGCCTAGGTGAATTCTTATAGTAGCTGTTTTTTTGTTTTTGTTTTTTGTTTTTGAGACAGAGTTTCGCTCTTGTTGTCCAGGCTGGAGTGCAATGGTGCAGTCTTGGCTCCATGCAACCTCCACCTCCTGGGTTTAAGCGATTCTCCTACCTCAGCCTCCCAAGTAGCTGGGATTACAGGCATGCACCACCACGCCCGGCTAATTTTGTATTTTTAGTGGAGACAGGGTTTCTCCATGTTGGTCAGGCTGGTCTCAAACTCTGGACCTCAGGTGATCTGCCCACCTTGGCCTCCCAAAGTGCTGGGATCACAGGCGTGAGGCACCACGCCTGGCCTGTTTTATTTTTTGAGTAATAAAGGGATATCTTGATTACTATATACTGTATGTATTTTTCTTTATTTGAGTGATAGCTGAAAAATTTTGCCTAACTTGTCATCTTGTATCCTTATTACATTTAGCAGAAGCTAACTCTTAAGTTCTTTGACAATTTTCTGGTGGGTTCTTTCCCGAACTGTTTCGCCCCTGCATCTTCTCTCTTTGAGGGAAATCCCCTATGACTAGTTACTTATAAACACATTCTTTGAAAACAGGAATGTTTTGTTTTACATTATAATGTAATTTGTTTATTGTAGAACATTTGGAAAATACAGGAAAAGTAAAAAATATTACTGTTCAAAAGTACCACCACTTAAAGATAAATAAAATGTTAATATTTTGGTGTATGTCCTTCCAGTTTATATTTTAAAATTGAAGTCTAATTTTTATATAGTAAAATTCACTTACTGTTAATATTTCTGCATTTTTTTGCTGTGTTACAGTTATGTAGATCTTTTCATTATTGCACAGACTTTCTTCCTAGATTCCATCTTCTGGCCGTTTAAGTGTTACTTACATGCCTTAAAAGTACAGTTTCATTCCATTTTCATGTGTTCCATTTTGCACTGATCACTTTTTTCCCTGTCTTCTACTATAGAGAGTCCTTTTATCCCCTTCTTTAGTACCTTACTTTCGAATTCATCCTTATTCAGGTAGAAATTTAGTTTTGATAATATATTTGCCATGTTCCAACTTTTGCTCCCTTGGTATTTTGTAGGTCATTAATTTTTACATGAATCTTCTGGTGGAAAGAAATAGAAAGCAAGGCTATCCAGCACTTCATGTATTTAGTACTTTCTTCTATCCTAAATTAAAGTCTGGGGGTTACCAAGCAGTGAAACGATGGACCAAAGGGGTAAATCTCTTTGAACAAGAAATTATTCTGGTGCCTATTCATCGGAAGGTACATTGGAGCCTGGTGGTGAGTCGAGAGGGTTAATGGTTAATTGGTGGACTTTGGATAAAGACCATTTTTTAAAAATAATGCTGCCCTTTTCTGCCCTGTGTATAAAGGCCAGTAGTATATATTATAAGCATGCCCTGCAGAGTCTCTTTTTATTTTTTATTTTTTTTAATGTCTCCTCCTTCACCCAACCCTTTTTAGTTCTTATTTATTTATTCTTTAAAAAATTTTATATTTATTTTATTTTACTATTTTTTAAAATTAGAGACTAGGTTTTGCTGTGTTACCCAGGCTGGAGAGAATTGGTGTGATCATAGCTCATTGCAGCCTGGAAGTCCTGGACTTAGGTGGTCCTCCTGCCTCAGCCTCCTGAGTGACTAGGACTACAGGCATGGTCCATCATGCTTGGCTAATTTTATTTATTTACTTATTTGGCAAGATGGAGTCTTGCTATGTTGCCCTGGTTGGTATCCAATGCCTGACCTCAAGTGGTTCTCCTGCCTCAGTTTTCAAAGTACTGGTATTACAGGTGTGAGCCACCATGCCTGGCCTTTTTTTCTTTTTCTTTTTCTTTTTTTTAATTTTTATTTTTAGAGACAGGGTCTCATTCTGCCACCCAAGCTGGAGTATAGTGGCACAACCATAGCTCACTGTAACCTCACCTCCTGGGCACAAGTGATCCTCTCACTTTAGCCTCCCAGGTAGCTGGGACTACAGATGTGCGCCACTATGCCTGGCTAATTTTTTAAAATTCATTTTTAATTTTTTTGTAGAGACAGAGTCTTGTTTTTTTTTGCCCAAGCTAGTCTCAAGCTCCTGGCTTTAAGTAGTCCTCCCACCTCAGCCTCTCAAAATGATGGGTGAGCCGCCGCACTGGGCCTCCTTTTTAGTTCTTGAGTTGAACAACTTAGTAACCTACAAGACAAAGCCCTTGAACTTGAGGAGCTTTCTTTTTTATTTATTTAATTATTTTATTTATTTATTTATTTATTTTTGAGATGGAGTCTTGCTCTGCCTCCCAGGCTGGAGTGCAATGGCGCAATCTCAGCTCACTGCAACCTCCGCCTCCTGGGTTCAAGCGATTCTCCTGCGTCAGCCTCCTGAGTAGCTGGGATTACAGGTGTGGGCCACCGTACCTGGCTAATTTTTGTATTTTCAGTAGAGACGGAGTTTCACCATCTTGGTCAGACTGGTCTTGAACTCCTGACCTCGTGATCCACCACCTCAACCTCCCAAAGTGCTGGGATCATAGGTGTGAGCCACCTTACCTGGGCGAGGAGCTTTCATTTTTAATAGGAAAGAGTCTTAGTACACATAAGGGTTATTATATTTATTTAGTTTTGTTTACAAGATAGTACAGGTTTATTGTAGAAAAATGCACTTATAAGGCCAGTTGTGGTGGCTCATGCCTATAATCCCAGACTTTGGGAGGCCGAGGCAGGAGGGGTTGCTTGAGCCTAAGAGTTTGAGACCAGCCTGGGCAACATGGAAAGACCCTGTCTATATACAAATTTAAAAATTTGCTGGGCATGGTGGTACACACCTATGGTCCCAGCTACTTGGGAGGCTGAGGTGGAAGATTCCCTGAGCCCAGGAGGTCAAGGCTGCAGTGAGCTGTGATCACACCACTGCACTCCAGCCTGGGTGACAGAGTGAGATCTTGTCTCAAAAAAAAAAAAAAGTCTCATCACTCTGAGAGGACCACTAATTTTTTAACTTAAAAATACACTTTTTTACTAAAGTTACATAAGATATATTTTTAACTAAAAAAAATTTTAATACATGTACCAATATAAGTAGATATCGTTTTTCTTTTTTTTTTCTGAGACAGTCTCGCTGTAACCCAGCCTAGAGTACAGTAGCACAATCTCGTCTCGCTGCAGCCTCTGCCTCCCAGATTCAAGTGATTCTCCTGCCTCAGCTTCCTGAGCAGCTAGGACTACAGGCGCGTGCCACCACACCCGACTAATTTTTGTATTTTTCAGTAGAGACAGGGTTTCACCATGTTGGTCAGGCTGGTCTCAAACTCCCGACCTCATGATCCGCCTGCCTCAGCCTCCCAAAGTGCTGGGATTACAGGTGTGAGCCACTATGCCTGGCCCTGGATTTCTAAGATACATAATACATTTTTTATGTATCTTAGAAATCCATTTATATTGTTACATGTATTTTTTAAAAGATGCTTTTATTTTTGGAAGTAAAATTCTCACTCCTCTTACATTTAAAATGTTTCTGGATGTTATCTTTTTCCATTATAGGTGATAGACCTAAGAAAAAAGTGTCTTAAATACCTGGATTCTATGGGACAAAAGGGCCACAGGATCTGTGAGATTCTCCTGTAAGTAAAGGTTGAAAACCTCACTACCCCCTGTTGAGGTGATCTCTCTTCTATCTCATCCTAGGAAGCTGTGTGGATGGTAGTCTAATGTATAGTTAAGGCTATTTCAGGACTTAGAATGCATTTTATTTTTTTTTGTCTAAAAATAATAGCTGATTGCAACTGAGAAAACATGTTTAGTAGCATCACTGAAAACAAGTTTGTCATGTATTATGATGTAAAATAGATCTTATTAGAATCCTGTGATTTGCATTAGATTTCTTTGGGATTGATGCATTATTCTGAATGTTCTAAGGAGCTGTCAGTTGGGGAGTGTTAGTCCTCCAAATTCTTAAGCCCACTCATATCTTTATGCTTTCCATGAGAGTTGAGTTTATCTCAGAACCCAGGGGCGATGTTTAAAGTGTGTGGTTTCAGGGGACTGTTCCGAATAGTAATTGCTGTAATAGAAACCGGTCTTTAAAGCATAGCTACTTCTTAGCTAGGTAAAGTAGTGACATGAGTTAAGTGAGAAAATGCATCAGTAAGATGGGTCCATTTTTCCTTTTCTGCTCACTAGAAGCAATGAAGTTCCTTCTTTTAACTTTTACTAAGGACAAATTAAGCTTGTGAAGAAAAGCTGTTGCTAACAATAATTCAATATTGTTTAGTATAAAAGGTTATTTTTATTTATGGTTGTTTATCTGGAATAAAAAGTATAGAGAAGACAATTCTAAAAATCGTAAGATACACCAAATTGTTTATAAAATGATTCTCTTCTAGTCTTTTCTTTGTAAGATGTGTATAAATTGTGCACACATACATTTGCGTTCATACATATACATATATTATCCCATGCATAGAAATGTTCTTACTGGGATCATACAGTATAGTTTGATGTGTTGCTTATAATAGGATTTGAAAACTCATATTTTATTACATTCATGCTGTTTTTTTTTTGAGATGGAGTCTCACTGTGTTACCCCATGCAGTGGTGCAGTCTCAGCTCACTGCAACCTCTGCCTCCTGGGTTCAAGTGATGCTCGTGCCTCAGCCTGCCAAGAAGCTGGGAGTACAGGCTCCCGTCACTGTGCCCAGCTAATTTCTGAATTTTTAGTAGAGACAGGGTTTCTCCATGTTGGTCAGGCTGGTCTTGAACTCCCAACCTCAGATGATCCGCCCGCCCCAGCCTCCCAAAATGCTGGGATTACAGGCGTGAGCCACTGTGCCCGGTGGTCTTTGGCTTTTTATCTTATTTATTTATTTATTTATTTTTTGAGACGGAGTTTCACTCTTGCTGCCTAGGCTAGAGTGCAATGGCGTGATCTCGACTCACCACACCCTCCACCTCCCGGGTTCAAGCAATTCTCCTGCCTCAGCCTCCCAAGTAGCTGGGATTAAAGGCATGTGCCACCATGCCTGGCTAATTTTGTATTTTTAGTAGAGACGGGGTTTCTCCATGTTGGTCAGGCTGGTCTCAAACTCCTGGCCTCAGGTGATCCATCCGCCTCGGCCTCCAAAGTGTTGATTTACAGGCATGAGCCACTGCACCAGGCTTATGTTATTTTTTATATCTTAATTTTAGTGGGGGCATCTAATGCTTATCAACCTGATATATATTTCAACTTTTAAAAACAAGCATGTACAATTTTTATAAGCAGACCTCCCCAAATTAAATTAAAAATCCAGAAAGCCACTTTGGGAGGCTGAGGCAGGCGGGATCACAGGCTCAGGAGATCAAGACCATCCTGGCTAACATGGCGAAACCCTGTCTCTACTAAAAAAGTACAAAAAATTAGCAGGACGTGGTGGTAGGTGCCTATGGTCCCAGCTACTTAGGAGGCTAAGGCAGGAGAATGGCGTGAACCTGGGAGGCACAGGTTGCAGTGAGCTGAGATCGCGCCACTGCACTCCAGCCTGGACGACAGAGCAAGACTCCATCTTAAAAAAAAAAAAAAAAAGTCCAGAAAGCAGTCACGTTTTTAAAAAGCTAATGAATATGGATTTGAGAATGGCATATCTGTTTAACATCACAAAGCCCTTTGTAACCATAATGGTTAGTTTCTGTAAGGATTTATTGTTGTATTCCTTCTTTGTTTTGCTTTTTAGTCAGTATTTACAGGATGAAAGTAAGACCAAAAGAAATACTGATCTGAATCTTTTAGAGTGGACCCATTACAGCATGAAACCACATGTGAGTGACAGTCATCTATATTTGACATACTTTGTTGCATTTACTAATAGTATATTATTCATATTTGGCTCCCTTTCTGCCCTTCCTCCCTCCCTGCATACTTTTAAAGTACACATCTTTTTTTTTCTTTCTTTCTTTTTTGTAGAGATGGGATCTTGCTTTGTTGCCCAGGCTAGTCTCAAACTCCTGGCCTCCCAAAACAAAGTGCTGGGATTACAGGTGTGAGCCACTATGCCTGGCCAGAGTATACATCTTAAGAATGATCTGCTTCTAAATCTTTAGCAATTAATTTAACTAAGATGGTTGCTTAGCTTTCATCTTCTTGCGCCAAATGTAATGTTAACCATATGCTTGCATATCTCTCACAGAATTGGGAAAAAAACCCAATAAATTCAAGTTGGCTAATTTCCCTGTTGGTGCTAATGAAAGTTTACATTTCTTTTCCAAAATTTGGGAGTTTGTTTATTTAAATCTTAGGATTCCATTCCAAAAAAAGCATTTTAATTTCTAAACTGAAAAATTTGGGCTGGGTGCGGTGGCTAACACCTGTAATCCCAGCACTTTGGGAGGCCAAGGTGTGCAGATCACCTGAGGTCAGGAATTTGAGACCAGCCTGGCCAACATGGCAAAGCCTTGTCACCACTAAAAATCAACTGGGTCTGGTGGCGCATGCTTATAATCCTAGCTATTCAGGAGGCTGAAGCAGGAGAATCAGTTAAACCTGGCAGGCAGAGGTTGCAGTGAGTGGAGATTGCGCCACTGCACTCCAGCCTGGGCAACAGAGCGAGACTGTCTCAAAAAAAAAAAAAAAAAGGAAAAGAAAAATTTGAAGGATAAGCTTTGAAATTTCCTAAGGAGAGCACAGATGTAAGGAAGAGTCTGTTAGGATGAATACTGTGTTCTGGTATGGGAAATGGAATAAAGCAAGCAAATTGCCTTTCTTTGTATATTGTAGTCTGTAGTTTTGTCCATTCTGTGAGAGATGCTAGGCTCAAGAGAAAAGTGTGAGGTATCTGCGTGTATGTATGGATGGTATGTATTTAAGCAAACTTTAAAAATCATAATTAACTTCATTTCTTTGAATAAAAATTGAGCTTTTGTCATCTAGTGTGTTTTCCAGCAGTGGAAGTGGCCTCTCCCATATTCTTACTAACTTGTGCTACTTGTGACTGACAGCCAGAGTGTGTCAGGACCCGCCAAGGTTAGGGCAACACAGGCCTGGAGAAGGTGTGAGCTCAGTGGGTTTAGAATCCACCACCTTTGGCTTATGCTCTTAGTGCTGCTTGTAGCAAGTCTTGTTTTTGCCTTAGGGCATAACTGATCTGTCAAGGCAAGATCCTGATTGGTTAAAGCCTATTCAGGAACTTCTCTTGTCTGCCTTGAAGCTGTAGGGGTCCAAAGCAGTAGTCTTATTTTCTTAGCTAGAGAAATTACATTTCTGATTGACCACACTTGGCCCTTTTTAAAATTAATAAATGCTTCTGAAATAATTCTGACTAGCATTCCCGGTAGTAAACCTCCTTTCAATTTGGTTTCTTTGAATGGGAGCTGAGATATGGAACTTTCACTTTGTTTTTTTCTTTTCTGAAAAACATTTTTCCTATGGGGTCACGCTCTCCATCTCATAGTCTGGGTTTCCAATCAAATGCAGAACCATGGAAGATTAAACACAAGAACAGAACAGAAAGGAAAAGCAGTATTCGCAAGTTACATCTTAGACCTGTGGCTTCAGTTCTCACAAGGCCTGTTTTTCCCTTGCTATGATCTATGTTTTATACCACACAGAGTAAGAATAATTGTGTTTTTTGTGTATGACGGTGTGTTTAGGTAATACCTGATTTAATATTTACCTTTATAATATTGTTTATAGCAATATTTAGAAAAAGTCCAAGGGATTTGTATATAATGATGTTTTACCCTTTCCTCCCTTCTTTTTCCTTTGTAATTTTAGGAGATTCCTCAACAGTTGAATGGGAGTGATTGTGGAATGTTTACTTGTAAATATGCAGATTATATTTCTAGGGACAAACCTATCACATTTACTCAGGTGAGTGAAGACCCTCCTCATTCATTTACTTGTTACTAAGCAAGATAAGGCACTTGGCCAGTGCCTGGCACATGTTCAGCTCTCAGTAGTAGTAGCTGGCCAGGCATGGTGGCTCGCACCTATATTCCCAGCACTTTGGGAGGCCGAGGCAGGCGGATCACCTGAGGTTAGGAGTTCAAGACCAGCCTGGCCAACATGGTGAAACCCCATCTCTACTAAAAACACAAAAGTTAGCCAGGTGTGGTGGTGCACACCTATAATCCCAGCTACTCAGGAGACTGAGGCAGGAGAATCACTTGAACCCAGGAGGCAGAGGTCGCAGTGAGCCGAGGTCACACCAGTGCACTCCGGTCTTGGCAACAGAGCGAGACTCTGTCTCAAAAATAAATAAATAATAGTAGCTGGGCTCATGCCTGTAATCCCAGCACTTTGGGAGGCCAAGGTAGGTGGATCAGCTGAGGTCAGGAGTTCAAGACCAGCCTGACCAACATGGAGAAACCCTGTGTCTACTAAAAATACAAAATTAGCCAGGCGTGGTGGCGCATGCCTGTAATCCCAGTTACTAGGGAGGCTGAGGCAGGAGAATTGCTCGAACCCAGGAGGTGGAGGTTGTGGGGAGTCGAGATCACGCCATTGCACTCCAGCCTGGGGCAACAAAAGCAAAACTCCATCTCAAAAAAAAAAAAAAAAAAATAGTAGTAGCTGTGCTATTCTTATTGCTGTAAATCTTGGTTTTAGCCCTACCCCTGCCAGAATCAGGGTTTGTTATTTTATCTGCTCTCAGGTTTATCCTAGTCTTTGGTACACAATGGGCACAAATTGCAAACCTCTGAACTCTGGCATTCATTGGTTCCTGTGTATTATTATTTCTAGCCAAAGAAAGAGGTATGTCAGTATTTAATAGCAAGGGAAAAACAGGCCTGTGAGCACTGAAGTCACAGGTCTAAGATGTAACTTGTGAATACTGCTCTTCCTTTCTGTTCTGCTCTTTTGTTTGTTGAATTCTCCATGGCTCTGCATTTGATTGGAAACTCAAGTATGTTGGGAATTCTTGAGAATTTGTAACAGTGGATTCTCAGCCTTTTTACAACTGAGGACAACCTCATTAAAAATATTTTTCAGGGCCGGGCGCGGTGGCTCAAGCCTGTAATCCCAGCACTTTGGGAGGCCGAGACGGGCGGATTACGAGGTCAGGAGATCGAGACCATCCTGGCTGACACGGTGAAACCCCGTCTCTACTAAAAAATACAAAAAACTAGCCGGGCGAGGTGGCGGGCGCCTGTAGTCCCAGCTACTCGGGAGGCTGAGGCAGGAGAATGGCGTGAACCCGGGAGGCGGAGCTTGCAGTGAGCTGAGATCTGGCCACTGCACTCCAACCTGGGCGACAGAGCGAGACTCCGTCTCAAAAAATATATATATATATATATTTTTTTTTTTCAGGCCGGCGCGGTGGCTCAAGCTTGTAATCCCAGCACTTTGGGAGGCCGAGGCGGGCGGATCACGAGGTCAGGAGATCGAGACCATCCTGGCTAACATGGTGAAACCCTGTCTCTACTAAAAAATACAAAACACTAGCCGGGCAAGGTGGCGGGCGCCTGTAGTCCCAGCTACTGGGGATGCTGAGGCAGGAGAATGGCATAAACCCAGGAGACGGAGCTTGCAGTTAGCTGAGATCCAGCCACTGCACTCCAGCCTGGGCGACAGAGCGAGACTCCATCTCAAAAAATATATATATATTTTTTTCATCCACAGACCTTATTTTGATAGATGTTGTCTACCAAGCAAACTGTATTTATTCCATGAATACAAACTATAATACAAACTGTATTACATGAAGTAACTAGGACTCCCATGCTGAATTAATACAATTCCAGTAAAAAATAAAGGCATTTATTGCTTAGTCTTAGCAGTTTTACTAAGAGCAAATGTGCAGTTTTTACTAGATGTTTTGAACTATTTAAAATAATTTAAGAATCATGTGTTAAGACTTTTTAGTCCCCACCCCTAGGTAGGACATCACTAGTTTATTATTATTATTATTATTATTATTATTATTATTATTATTTTGAGACGGAGTCTTGCTCTGTTGCCCAGGCTGGAGTGCAGAGGCATGATCTTGGCTCACTGCAACCTCCATCTTTCAGGTTCAAGTGATTCTCCTGCCTCAGCCTCCTGAGAAGCTGGGACTACAGGCATGTACCACCATGCCCGGCTAATTTTTGTATTTTTAATGGAGGCGAGGTTTCACCGTGTTAGCCAGGATGGTTTCGATCTCCCGACCTTGTGATCTGCCCTCCTCGGCCTCCCAAAGTGCTGGGACTGCGCCCGGCCTTTTAACGGTTTGATAAGTATGTTCCATGATCTAAAAATGTCAACATTTAGAAAAAGAACATGGACATCCTGCTTTATTGACATGATTACACCTGAAGGTTGTGCTGCTGTGCACATTATGATGTAATGCGTGTGTTGTTTATGGGATTCTTTGCAGCACCAGATGCCTCTCTTCCGGAAGAAGATGGTGTGGGAAATCCTTCATCAGCAGTTGCTGTGAGAAAACTTTGCCTGGTCCCCTCTAGCTGCTGGTGGTTCTTTCACAGACATTTCCATATACCTCATGCATTGTGGGTTAAAAAGTCCCTGCATCACTTCTGTTCTCTCACAGGTACTGAGCTGTCAAAAGTGCATGAAGGCCTCTCACTGCACCCTAGTCCTGACTTGGGGTGCAGAGGGCTGCTTGCAATCCTGTTTGTAAGGCTGTGCCTGCTCAGAGCTTTGGACTGTTCAACCCACACAAGAACAAACGCTAACTACTATTTTTTTTAAGAGATTCTTTTCCCTATGAATGTGGGAAATGCAGGATTTACTCTGTGAATTGTTTGTTTTCTGTGTGTTTGTTCAGCGTATTCATTCACTCACTCGTTTGCAAACATAATGGGCAGTGGTCATTTGCTGCTGCTC
Source organism: Papio anubis (assembly GCF_008728515.1). Lineage (NCBI taxonomy): Eukaryota > Metazoa > Chordata > Mammalia > Primates > Cercopithecidae > Papio > Papio anubis. The sequence goes on along the minus strand of NC_044977.1, from coordinate 105,193,710 downwards.
TTTTACAGTTAGCTCTAAATTACTTGTTTGAACTATTTATTTCTGAAAGGAATGTTACTCAAGCTGCCACTCCCTGCTGAAGACCAGGAGGGAACTCTCACTGGGGGCGGAAGGAAGTGGAGCTGGAGCAGTAACTGCCAACATGAAGCTGGAGGGTTTGGGATTTTGTTTTTTGTTTTTGTTTTTTTGAGGCTCAAAAATGCTGGGAGAAATGAAAATGCTGTGGGATAGGGCTCCCGTTGCCTTTCAGAGGAAGTCTGACACTACAGCGTTGGCACAGTGCCATGAACAGTGGACCTGTGCCCAAGGAACTCTGACTGTCCAAGCATCTTCCGAAGAGATGTGTTGTCATCTTAAAGAGACTTCCCTTTCTGGAAAGGAGGTGACTTGGCTTAGTCTTGAAACTGGATTCATGGATTTGAAGTAACTGTAAACCCTAAATCTTCATTTTCATCCCAGATCTGATTGAGTATAAACCTCAGAATTATAGGGCCTGGCCTGAGCTGTTTAATTCAAAAGATACTATTCAATTTAAAGCTATTTTTCCTCAGAGTTTTTGTTTTCTATATATTAAGCCTAAATTAAGTTTTCTGCTCATTAAGACTGACATCTCCCCACTCCATCCCCACTGAAATTTGTGGAAGAAAATTTAGTACTTGGCTCTGAGGTTGCCAGTTATACAATAATCTATTTTGCATATGAAAGTTTGTATTTAACTTTTTTGTTCATTAAAAACCTTACTGATGTGGTTATAACTTCAGAAAGTTTAGAGTTGGTCAGAACATATTTTGCAAGATCTAGTGCCTAGTGTTGCTTTTCTGATGTAATAAAAGGTTGTCTGGCAGAACCTATAAAAGTATATGCTGAAATGATTTCTAACCCTCTCCCTACTTCAACCTCCCAAACTTGTTCTGGTTCATAAAAGCAAGAGGTAAAACTGGAAAAATTGGGCATGTGTTACCTATGAATCTACATGCCTGCCATTTGGAGTGCTCCGGCTGCTGGTCCCAGAGGTATACTGGTTATAGCTATTGCAGCCAGTTCCCTGAGACTTGTAAAATCCTGGTTTAGGACATGGGCCTGTGGTGTGGATTGAAAATGCTGGGCCTCCTTGATGGTCAGCCAGAGGCCATGTGGTTGGGTGATGATTGAAGTGGGAGCAGGTTGTGCTACACCTCCCTCCTTCCTGCAGCCCCTGCTCCTTTCCCTGGGCTCCTGGCACTGAGTGACTACTGGGACCAGGCAATGAGCACAGCCAAAAAGGCCAGAGGTCACTAGGTCAGCATTATACCAAACACCTGGCTTTCACTGGGCATCAGCGTGCTTCACATGAGAGTTTGGTACCATGGTTAAGATTGATTCCATGCTAGGTAAGTCCTGTTAGGAATGGCAGTTTGTATTCCGCCCACATGAATGATGCCGGGCTTAATGTATTATTTGAGGGGCTTCTTCAGAGCAGTTCTCACTGAGCTTTCCATTAACGTACACTCTTCCGGACGGCTCTTAAAACTTCCAGGACATAATGAAATTGGGAAGAGCAGAGTGTTGAACTCTATAGCATGGCCTTCTGCTTGACCCTGAGTTCCTGAATTGAATGTGAGAGATCACAGGCCATGCTTGGCATAAAGAAACATGTTAGTAGTACGGTTTTTTGTTCAGTTGAAAAAACAGCTATTGATTTTATTAGTAGCAAATTATCACCATTAAAGCCAGTGTTGTTTTTTGTTGTTGTTTTGTTTTTATTTTTTTGTTTTGTTTTTGAGACAGAGTCTCATTCTTGTCGCCCAGGCTGGAGTGCAGTGGCGCAATCTCGGCTCACTGCAACCTCCGCCTCCTGGGTTCAAGCGATTCTCCCGCCTCAGCCGCCTGTGTAGCTGGGATTACAGGCGTGCACCACCACGCCCGGCTAATTTTGTATTTTTAGTAGAGACAGGGTTTCTCCATGTTGGTCAGGCTGGTCTTGAACTCCCCACCTCAAGTGATCTGCCCGCCTCGGCCTCCCAAAGTGCTGGGATTACAGGCTTGAGCCATTGCGCCTGTCCCACCAATGTGTTTTTTATACTGGACTGATAAAAGATGCAGTGAGCCATTATTCCCTTTTAGCAGGTAGTCTATTAAAAATTGGTGTTGATTTTTAAAATATACCATTGAGAGCAAGTATCTTTCCCAAGCTTGACCTTGAACAGAGCTGGATGGGAGTGAGAGGCAAACAGATTTGGGACATATGGAAGATGTTCTTGGGAGCCCCATATTCTACCTCAGTTACCCAAGGCTATTAGAACCTCTGAACTTTTCCTCCTCTGAAATCCTAAGCACAACTTCGGGAACATCATGTCTGATAGCAGATGTCTGCCTGCTGTGAGGAGCTGCTCGATGTGGAGACCAAGGTGTGGGTGTGGGCAGAATGTGTCCTAGTAGAAATAGTGAACCTCAGATATGAATAAATAAGCAAGAGACCGAAAGTTAAGTGTGTGACAACCTCAGTACTATAGTTAAGCTACATCCTTTACATTGGCTTTTGTGAACTAATTGGGAACCTATTCTCTTTTATAACTGTTTCTTTGAGAAAAACTCCTAAGCACCTGATATTCAAACAAACTTATGGTACTTTACTCGTTTGTAAGTTGGCAATCTAGCTGGCTGTATTATTGCTTTGATAATTTCTTTTCTTTTAATTTACCTAATATATATAAGGAAGGGGTTTGGATATATTAAAATAGGTGTTAATTTTATCTATTTACCAATAAATTCATCTCTTTAATTCAGTGGCTTTCACTTTTCTTTTATTGCAACTCATAGGAATAAGTGTATTTTATGTTGTGACCACACACACACATAGTGTGATTATATATGGACACAAAAATTTCACATATACTTTTGTGAAGTAATACATATTCTTACTATACTCTGATAGTTTCAGTTTTTAAAAAAATTCAGGTTGTGACCACCAAGTTGATTTTTCTGCCCACTAATGGACAGATAATTCAGGGAAGGAAAATACTGCTCTAAGTGACCTGACCGCAAGATGCAAATTCTGTTTAAAACCATAAAGCTTGACACCAAAAAACAAAAACAAAAAAGCATATATATTATAAATGTGAGGCTGTTTTGAGATGAGTCCATCTAAATCTAGGAAAACAGGCTAGCAGCTTTGAGACCCTAGATGGAAATATGTGGTAGAAACAATCCTTAAATTGTAGGTCCTTAGATGGGCATTTCCTAAAATGTGTTAAGTCTTGTAACTTGTATAAAAAATATGTAATCCTGGCCGGGCGTGGTGGCTCAAGCCTGTAATCCCAGCACTTTGGGAGGTCGAGGCGGGCGGATCACGAGGTCAGGAGATCGAGACCATCCTGGCTAACATGGTGAAACCCCGTCTCTACTAAAAATACGAAAAACTAGCCGGGCGTGGTGGCGGGCGCCTGTAGTCCCAGCTACTCGGAGGCTGAGGCAGGAGAATGGCCTGAACCTGGGAGGCGGAGCTTGCAGTGAGCCGAGATCGCGCCACTGCACTCCAGCCTGGGTGACACAGCGCGAGACTCCGTCTCAAAAAAAAAAAAAAAAAAAAAAAAAATATGTAATCCCAGCACTTTGGGGGCCACTGAGGCAGGAGGATCGCTTGAGCCCAGGAGTTTGAGACTAGCCTGGGCAAGATGGCAAGACCCCAATTTTTTTTTTTTTTGAGACGGTGTCTTGCTCTGTCACCCAGGCTGGAATGCAGTGGCGCGTTCCCAGCTCACTGCAAGCTCCACTTCCCGGGTTCATGCCATTCTCTTGCCTCAGCCTCCCAAGTAGCTGGGACTATAGGCGCCCGCCACCACACCCGGCTAATTTTTTTGTATTTTTAGTGGAGACGGGGTTTCACTGTGTCAGCCAAGATGTCTTGATCTCCTGACCTCATGATCTGCCCACCTCGGCCTCCCAAAGTGCTGGGATTACAGGCGTGAGCCACCGTGCCTAGCCTTTTTTTTTTTTTTTTTTTAAGAAATAAAGCAAAGGGTCTGCGGGCCAATGAATATGTGTACCATGTCCTTTCCTCTTGGGGATGCATAACAAACATCATAAGAAGTTTGATATGAACGAATTATGTCTTAACCTAGCATTTCCTAAAACTTGGACGTTGAACCCTTTTCTATGAGACACCTGTGGAACTATTTTATGGAACACACTTAGGAAAGTGCCAGGAGAAGCAACAGAGAGAGTTCTTGGCAGTATGTACTTGAAGAACACATGGGGCAACCTTACCACTCCCCTTCCACGGCCTCCCAGGAACACCCCCTCCTCATGGCGATCATAAAGTTTGATCCCACACTACCACCCTGTCTCCTTTGATTTTTATTTAATTATATCAGTAATACGTGTTCAAAGAAAATACTGATAAGGTAAAGAATATTAATTCTGCAAATTCACCAACCAGAGTTAATACCTCTTAACATTAACATTTGGGCCAGGTGCGGTGGCTCACACATGTAATCCCAGCACTTTGGGAGGCTGAGTTGGGCCAGTGACTTGAGGTCAGGAGTTCAAGACCAGCCTGACCAACATGGTGACACTCCATATGTACTAGAAATACAAAAATTAGCTGAGTGTGGTGGTGGGTGCCTGTAATTCCAGCTACTGGGGAGGTTGAGGCAGGAGAATCGCTTCAGCCCGGGAGGCGGAGGTTGCAGTGAGCAGAGAGCATACCACTGCACTCTAGCCTGAGACTCCGTCTCAAAAAAAAAAAGAAGAGGGTGTATATATCCTGGCCTTCCCCCTTCATGGGTGTGTGAATACACATCCAGGCTTGTGTTTGTATATAACTTGTTATTAACAAATACAGAACTATATAAATGATTATATAACTCCTTTTCCACTTGAACATTTTCATGTCAATAAATATATCATTTTAATTGCTGCACAGTATTCCACCATATGGCTATAACATTTATTTAATCCAGTATTACTGAATATAATGTCTTGCACAATGTTTGGGTTATTCTAAGAAACTCTTAGCATAACAATTTCTGGGTTAAAAGTTATGTATATTTTTACAAATCAGGAAACAGATAATTACCCATTGGTATTCTGACTTTCATTTCTTCCAGCACGGGATGATTGCGTCTCCACTGATTTAAGTTTTATAACATTTTTCATGTGTAGGCCTTCAGTTCATTCGGAGGGATTTAATATCTCATTTTAGTCAACCATTTTATCCTCCTTTCAACTACTTTACAAAAAAACCTTTTATTATTGGGATTTCAGGACTCAGGCAAAATGGAATAGTACAGAAAACCCCCCCTTGTGGTTTTGCTTTCCATGGTTTCAGTTACTCTTGGTCAACCTTTGAAAACATTAAATGAAATAACAGAAATAAACACTTTGTAAGTTTTAAATTGTGCACCATTCTGAGTAACATGATAAAATCTCTCACCATTCTGCTCCATCCTTGGTGGGACATGAATCATCCCTTTATTTTTATTTTATTTTTTAAACAGAGTCTTGCTCTGTCTCACCCAGGCTGGAGTACAGTGGTGCAATCTCAGCTCACTGCAGCCTCTGCCTCCGGGATTCAAGTGATTCTCCTGCCTCAGCCTCCCGAGTAGCTAGGACTACAGGTGCCTGCCACCATGCTTGGCTAATTTTTGTATTTTTAGTAGAGATGGGGTTTCACCATGGTGGCCAGGCTGGTCTTGAACTCCTGACCTCGTGATCCACCCGCCTCGGCCTCCCAAAGTGCTGGGATTACAGGCTTGAGCCACCGTGCCTGGCCTGCAATTATTTTTATTCTTAGAATACATCCCACTAGAGATTCACAATGAAAATACTGTTTTTAAAATCAAAATACTTTTTTCTCTGATTATGCTGTCAACTTGATACACAGTTGGATTCATTTTTTTTTTTTTAGTATTTAGGGATTTGCTTTTTGCTTTTGTTTTGTAGTTCTGAAAAATAAACACCAGCCCAAGAGCAAAAACTACCCAAATGCATTCACAGTAGTTTTGCTGGCTTCACCCTGTTTCTTACCCTGTGTAGGTAATGTTTTCTTCATCTGTAACCTTTCCCTCTTTTTGGAGACAGGGTCTTACTCTGTTGCCTGTGTTGGAGTGCAGCGGCATGATTTCAGGTCACTGCAGCCTTGACTTCCTGGGCTCAGGCAATCCTGCCACCTCTGCCCCCCAAGTAGCTGGGACTACAGGCATGCGCCATCACATCTGGCTAATTTTTGTATTTTTAGTAGAGACGGGGTTTCACCATGTTGGCCAGGCTGGCCTCGAATTCCTGACCTCCAAGTGATCCACCCACCTTGGCCTCCCAAAGTGCTGGGATTACAGGTGTGAGCCACCAGCCCCCCCCAAAAAAACTATTGAAATAAAAATAATTATTTAAAAAATTAGCCAGGTGTGGTGGTGCATGGCTGTAGTCCCAGCTACTCAGGAGGCTGAGGTGGGAAGATTGCTTGAGCCCAGGAGGTTGAGGCTGCAGTGAGCCATGACTGTGCCACTGCACTCCAGCCTGGGCAACAGAGGAAGAACCTTTGTCCAAAGGGAAAAAAAAAATAATGTAATTTTGTCTCTGAGGTTTTCCCGTCATGCCAGCTGTTTCTGAGACAGCAAGAGCTGTTAAGAACACTCAATTAGGGTTTCTAGAGACAATGACTTTCTGTGGCTGATATGAGCTAGATTAGAAAAATGGGCTGGGCACGGTGGCTCATGCCTGTAATCCCAGCACTTTGGGAGGCCAAGGCAGGCAGATCACTTGGAGGTCAGGAATGGTGACCAGCCTGGCCAACATGGTGAAACCCCGTCTCTACTAATAGTACAAAAATAAGCCGGGCGTGGTGGCGGGCGCCTGTAATCCCAGCTACTTGGGAAGCTGAGGCAGGAGAATCATTGAACTTGAGAGGCGGATGTTGCAGTGAGCCGTGATCACGCCACTGCACTCCATCCCCAGTGACAGGGTGAGATTCCGTCTCAAGGAAAAAAAAAAAAAAACAGAAAATGAACCTGTATGGGATGCATCTTCAATTTTTGTTCATCATCTTAGGGGGAGCGAAGGGAGGAAATAAAGGGCAGCAGCAGGAACTGACAGTGAACCTCTGGGGAATTTGCTAGCCGTGTTGTTAGTCATGGTAGCAGGCCAAAAAGGCTCCAGGAGGCCCCAAGGCACAGAAGTTTGGATGCCCATATGATTTAGGCAGGTTTCTAGCCATCTGGAATTGTGGGTTCCCTTCATAATAGAAACATGGAGATACCTCTGTGGCCCACATCCTTCCCCAGGGAGGTAGGGATAAGACTAGGCCAAATTTTTTTCATAGTCTTCAAGTCCTTCTCCCTTCTCTGTCTACTGAGCCATTTGAATCCCAATTGGTGCAAGGTTATTGGTCTTCCCTGCCTGTCCTCAGCAGCCCAGCGTTCTCTCACCCTTGCCTCCCGTCACTGTCAAGATGCTGTCTTCCTGTCTACAGCTCATCCTTTGCTTTGGTTCTTTGTTGAAACTCCTCCAAA